>NW_022589736.1:7736490-8104710 GCF_004348235.1 Phoca vitulina | reverse complement strand
AAGAATGTAGCAGGAAGGGAAGAATGAAGGGGGGGAAATCGGAGGGGGAGATGAACCATGAGAGACGATGGACTCTGAAAAACAAACTGAGGGTTCTAGAGGGGAGCGGGGTAGGAGGATGGGTTAGCCTGGTGATGGGTATTGAGGAGGGCACGTTCTGCATGGAGCACTGGGTGTTATGCACAAACAATGAATCATGGAACACTACATCTAAAACTAATGATGTAATGTATGGGGATTAACATAACAATAAAAAATTAAAAAAAAAAAAAAGAAAGCTGAGAAATGAAGCTATGAAACCTGTTAAAGTTACAACAGGGTAGTTAACTAGACCAAGGAGAAGAGCATGACAGGAAGAGTAGGGAAAAGCAAATGCAAGAGACTTGAGATAGTTGGAGAAGCCATGGTCGGCCCAGAGCTCCCCACCGAGGCCTGGGGCAGCAAGAGCATGAGCGGTGGCGGTAGAGAGGCAGAGTCTGAGGACTTCCAACAAATCACTTCACACCAGGTGGGTTCACCAGGCACAGCGGCAGTGGCTTCATGCGGCTATAAATCAGGGACAATGCCCACCACCTATAACAGAGGGTTATGCACAGTGCAGAGCAGAGGACCTGGCCCGTGGTACACGCAGTATCTGGTGGCCGAGAGCTCTGTGCAAACGGAGCCTTCAGCTTTCTACAGAATCTGCTCTCTCTGAACCCCACACCAGGTGCTGGCGCCGACATTAGAAAATGGACAGTTTCCCGGTTCCTCCTCCTTGTCCATTCCTCCCCATGCAGTGAAATCAATCACATATTTGGGAGGTTTCGTTACTTCCTGTATTAGTTAGGGCCCTTGAAGGAAGGAGAGAGAGAGAAGGAGGGAGTGATGGAGGGTGGGTGAAAATTAAGGAAGGGAAACATTTTAAATGGAGTCAGGAAGCCCAGAAGGGGGAGCTCTTGAGCACGCACCACCTGGGCAGCTTACTCCACATTCCTGGGCAAGAAGAGGTGGACTTTACATCCCCAGAGGACTAAGGGAGCTTTCTCTCCTTGTCCAGCAACAGCCTAGCCAATGAGAAGCCACTACACTTCAAACTCCCAGTTTCCTCCCATGGATCGGGCTTTTGACAAAACCAGCCCTTCCAACTCCCCTCTCTTCTCCATAAAAGAATGCTCCCCTCCCTTGTTCTCCAGGTTTGCCTGTGATTTACCACAGTGTGCATGTCCCAAATTGCAATTGCTCCGCTATTCCCAAATAAACTCATTTTGCTGGTAAACTACCTGGGTTTTGTTTTGTTTTTTAGGATTTTATTTATTTATTTATTTGCAAGAAAGAGAGAGCAAGCACATAAGCAGGGGGAGGGGGCAGAGGGAGAGAGAGAAGCTCAAGCAGACTCCACGCTGAGTGCAGAGCCCTTCACAGGGCTCAGTCTCACGACCCTGAAATCATGACCTAAGCCAAAACTGAGAGTCTGTCACTTAATTGAGTGAGCCACCCAGGCGCCCCTGGTTATTTTTATTTTTAAGGTTGAAAGCATGTATGTATGAGAAGAGATATTATAGTAATTGGCTCATATGGTTCTGGGGGCCAAGAAGTCCCATGATTTGCCACCTGCAAGCTGGAGCACCAGGAAAGCCAGTGTAGTTCAGTCTGAGTCTGAAAGCCTAAGAACCAGGAGCATCAATGTCCAAAGACAGGAGGAGATGGATGTGTTGGCTCAAGCAGACAGAGCACATTCACCCCTCCTCCACCTTCTTGTTCCATTCAAGACCTCAGTGGATAGGATGATGCCCCACCACAGTGGGGAGAGTCATCTGCTTTACTCCACCCCTCACATCAAATGTAATCTCTTCTAGAAACATCATCATGGCCGTGCCCAGAAATAATGTCTTACCAGCGATCTGGGCATCCCTTGGTCCAGTCAGGTCAACACATAAAATTAACCATCATGCATCCCGTCTTCCTTCACAGCAGAGCCCCAGTTTTTAGCTGCCTGGCTAAATGATATTTTTCAGACTTGCAGGTTAGACGTGGCTGAATGGCTAAGGCAGGGGTAGCAAAGGAGTTTCAAGCTCCAAGCTGCTCCACCTGCCCTCACCTGGGCATCTGCTGCTGCTGGAACAGCCTCTAAATGAGGAGCAGCAACTGGGAGGTGTTCCCAGCAATGAACCAGCTCACCTTGCTCCATCTAAACCTCGGATGTCCCTCAGGCCATTTCCCCCCTGAATCTAGAAACCCCTCTCTGACAGCCCTCCTGGAGAGCCTCAGCTCAAACCTGCAGCTTCAGGCTGCTTGATCCCTTTTTAGACAGTGCTGTTGGCCAGACTTTCTTACACTGAGACAAACACCTCTTCCCGTAACTCTCCCCCGTGGGCTCTCATTTTGCTGCTGGGGACAGAACAAGCCTGTGCCCCATTCCAGCAAGAGAGGCTTGCTCTCCAGTATCTGTAAGCAACTGTCATGTTCCCGTGAAAACCTACAATCTTCAGGCTAAGAAGCTCACTCCTGGGCTTGAAAACAGTGTAACACGGTCTTCACACAGCACACACAGCAAAGCCCACTAAAAGCGTGAAAGTGTCTCGTGATGTTAAAAGCATCAGTTCTAGGGAGAAGTTAATGGAGTGACGCCATTGGACCTATAATAAATATCGAAATGAGCCAAGCACTCGAAATTACTATGACAAAAAGCAGTTCTCGGGGACCTATGGAGGATCTAGGTTTCGTTTCTCCACTACTGGGAACCAGATTTGTCTGATCTCCCAAGCTTAGCCAGGGGGAGTGGGGGAGGAAGGGGCCCGGTCCGGGCGCGAGGAGCCTGGACCCTGCGGCCGACACAGCTACACCAGGCCACAGAACTTCTGGACCTCAGTTCCCTCGTCCACTGAGGAGCTGCCTAGATGGTCTCTCAGCATCTCTTCCACTCTCCAGTGATCCAAACTGTTCTCGATGAAATATAAATAGAAACTTAATAATAATTACCAGACTCTAAGCAGTTCAAAACGGGGACAGCTGTTCATCCTGGTGACACCAGAGCCAGCGAAAGCCTCGGGCACACGGGAGGTGTTCAGTATAGGTCTGTGTGATGAAGAGTGGTCCTATTACAGTGACCCAGGGGGGCTCCCATCGTGGACTGGAAACTGGACTGCTCCAGGGACCGTGCTTATGAGGATCAGATCAGATGTGGATGAAAACGCTCTCGGAAAGACTGTGAAGTACTCCACAAATGTACGAAGATTAGAAGTTTTGAACTGTCCCAGCCCACCCCAAAGTGGTGATTCAGACGACTGAATGCACTTCCTCCGGGCCTGACCGTGCTGTGATGTGGCCTCCATCCCTGGGTTTTCACTGCACCCTGACGACATGCCCCCCAGCCCACATTCCAAATGAGGGGAAGAGCCCAGGTTCAAACAGCTGAGGTTCCTGCCCCTGGACTCTGGTGAGAACAGAAACTGGCCAGCAGACCACCCTCTGCTGAGTAGGCGAAGTGCACCACGGGGACGCGCCGAGGGGAGCCCGCGGTGGAGAAAGTTGCAAACTGGCGCTATGTCGCAAGGCCTGCTTGCGTGGTGTGGTGCGCGCAACGTTGGGATTGCCACATCCCAACGGGCATCCTTGCCCTTCCCTGTTCCCCTGACACTTCTTCCTTCTCCCGGTGGATCGCATTCTAAAAATAGAGCTAAATCAAGACCCCCCCAAAAAAATTTTTAAGTAGACTCCACACCCAGCATGGAGCCCACCGAAGGCTTATCCAACTGGAATTTACTTTGTGTATGATATAAGTAGTGATATAATTTTATTTCCTTTTTTTTATTTGGATAACCCATTGAACCAGAATGTATTTTTAAATTTTTTATTTGAGTTCAATTGACACATACTGTAGTATTAGTTTCAGAGGTAGAATTCAGTGATTCGTCAGTTGCATATAACACCCAGTGCTCATTCCATCAAGTGCCCTCCTTAATGCCCATCACCCAGTTACCCCACCCCCCTACCAACCTCCCCTCCAGCAACCCTCAGTTTGTTTCCTATGATTAAGAGTCTCTTATGGTTTGTCTTCCTGTTTTCCTCTTATTTTTCCTTCCCTTCCCCTATGTTCATCTGTTTAGTTTCTTAAATTCCACATATGAGTGGAATCGTATGGTATTTGTCTTTCTCTGACGGACTTATTTCACTTAGCCTAATATGCTCTAGTTCCAGCCATGTCATTGCAAATGGCACGATTTCATTTTTTTGATGGCTGCATAATATTCCATTGTATAAATACACCACATCTTTATCCATTCATCTGTCGATGGACATCTCAGCTCTTTCCACAGTTCAGCTATTGTGGACATTGCTGCTATAAACATTGGGGTGCAGGTGCCCCTTCTTTTCACTACATTTGTATATTTGGAGTAAATACCCAGTAGTGCAATTGCTGGATCGTACGGTAGCTGTATTTTCAACTTTTTGAGGAACCTCCATACTGTTTTGCAGAGTGGCTGCACCAGCTTGCATTCCCACCAACAGTGTAGGAGGGTTCCCCTTTCTCCGCATCCTCGCCAACATCTGTCGTTTCCTGACTTGTTAATTTTAGCCATTCTGACTGGTGTGAGGTGGTATCTCATTGAGGTTTTGATTTGGATTTCCCTGATGCCGAGCGATGTCGAGCACTTTTTCATGTGTCTGTTGGCCATGTGGATGTCTTCTCTGGAGAAGTGTCTGTTCATGTCTTCTGCCCATTTCTTGACTGGATTTTTCGATTTTGGGGTGCTGAATTTGATAAGTTCTTCATAGATTTTCGATACTAGCCCTTTATCTGATAAGACATTTGCAAATATTTTCTCCCATTCCACAGGTTGCCTTTTAGTTTTGTCGACTGTTTCCTTCACTGTGCAGAAGCTTTTTATCCTGATGAAGTCCCAACAGTTCATTTTTGCTTTTGTTTCCCTTGCCTCAAGAGACGTGTCTAACAAGAAGTTGCTGCGGCCAAGGTCACAGAGGTTGCTGCCTGTGTTCTCCTCTAGGATTTTGATGGATTCCTGTCTCACATTTAGGTCTTTCATCCATTTTGAGTTTATTTTTGTGCATGGGGTAAGAAAGTGTGACCAGTGCTTTATGGTAAAGAATAAATGACATTCCTCTGGTTTAAGCTACTGTTGGTCAGGTAATCTGTTAGTTATACAACCAAAAGCATTCCTAACTGGTGAATGTATCATGAATTTCATCAAAATTTTACTAATACGAACTTCGTAATTAAAATGTTAATAATGTAATCGAGAGTAGTTCTACTTAAAATCATTTCTCTATTACATATCATAAAAAACACCACCAAAAACTTTTGATTTTGGCCACCTTGTCTCCCTGAAAGCAAGGTAACCCACCAGTAGCCTCACTGGGGCCACCCCAGAAAATTCGGCCAGGGCTCCTGCTCTTGCAGGAGAGTCAGCAAGACGACATCACTGTGAACAGGTGAGTTCAGAACCCCACGGAGTCGCCTTCAGACTGAGTACTGGTCCAGCCACACCTGACGGAAGACAAACGAGATCCTCCAACACCCTCCTCACCCCATCAATGAATAGTTTTTAAGGTCTGTTCTCTCCACCCTTAGTAAACTTGCTTTCAGAAAAGAATTTGCCCCCCATTCCAGTTAGATCCTATGATTGCTAAGTGGCTTAGAGCATACCCCCTCCCATGCTGCTTGACTTTTAACTTTTATCCAGGCCTTCTGCAGAAGGAGGAAGCTGAAGGAACAGCATGTCAGGCTCCCACCACCAAGGCCTTGCACAAGGTGGGCAGTGGGCACGGGCCTCTGGGCGGGCTTGGGAATGGCCTCTCCTGGCTTATGTCTGCTTCAAGGGACTGGTCTCTTCTGGAGGGATCACAGTCTGCCTTCTGAAGGGGTTCTCCCTTCGCTTTGGTCTTTTGGAAACTGGGCAGAGTCACTCAGTGTCCTCCTGGCCCAGGGATGCCCCAGATCGCCACCCCAAGAGTTGGAAAGACACCCCAAAGAAGGCAGAAGCATGAGGCTGGACTGGCAAAGATGTGTGAGGAAGGCTGCCCTCACTCCAAATGAGAGAGAACTCTCAGGGGATGGAGAGGCAGAGCACCGTCTACAGGGGCGTCCTTCGGTGCACTTAAATCAAGGTCAAAGTGCCATTGTAGATGAAGAGGACCCTATCCGATGGCACAGTGCTAACGTGAGTCACCAGAAACTCATCACCAGGGAATAAGATAAAAGCCGGCACACACAGATGGCACAGGACACAGATGGTGGCATTGTCAATGTGACCGAATTCTTTGAGAACTCTAAGGCACCATCCAGAAGGTGTACTCCTAACAGCAAACCATGGTGACAAGGAAATTACACATAAAAGTAATGCTAGTGGAATCTCAATTTTCTAAAATTTATTGGGTGTTTCTACACCTCAAAAATGATACATCCAGGTGGCTGAAATAGAGGCAATTTTCATTCTTGTTTTGTGTGTGTGCCTTCCTGTATATTTTATAATAATTAAAATACAGTAATATTATACTAACTACTTTATAATCCTAACAGCAGTCATTATTAAAACAGCCACCATCTACTGAGCGCTGATTCTGGGCCAGACCTTGTGTTCAAATTTTGCAAACATTTTCCCAACAACTTGCTGGTAAGTAAGTGTCAGTATTTTTCAGAGAAGGACACGCAGGCTGAGAGAGGTAAAACTCTTAAACCAGGTCACATAACAGGGATTCCAATGCAGATGAGATCTGTACCCTACTGGCCTCCAGAAATGCAACCTTTTTTTTTGGGGAATGCATATATACATTTGGTGAAAGGGGGCAAGAAAAGAGGAAGGTCTGCCAGGAAACCTCAGGCAGGAGGGGCCCCCGGGAGCTCCCATGTCATTCCAGAGGAGGGGGCTGCCCGGGAGCACAGTCCCTCAACTAACCAAATAGCAGTTAACAAGTATTCTTCTGATCCCTTTTTTTTTTTTTTTTTTTGGTGAGGGGACAGTTGTGAAAGAGAACTCAGGAGCCCCACACCAGAAGTTGGGGTAAAGGTATGGAAAGGAGAAATTCCTGGGTCAGCCAGGGACAGCCAGGGTTGACTGGGGATCGCCAGGGTCAGCCAGGGACAGAGCATGGCTGTGCCTAGCCACAGGCAGTTTTGACGCGGCTGCAGGTGTTCAATGGGATGACACAATACTGAAAGGAGCTTTCTTCCACCGGGTCCCATCACTGAGAGACCGCTGTGTGTTGTCCCTGAGATGCTGCATGCCCTCATTAGAGGGCCACTTGGACCAGCTCAGCCCTTTCCGTACGAACGAGAAAACTGAACTGCTCGGCCCCGTATCATGTCGTGACCTCTGGGACCCTCAAGACATTGTACAAGTTGGATGGCTCCGCCTAAAATGATGAGCCTCACAAGCAGGAGACGATAATCAGTTATTCGTGGTTCAAAACTAGGTATCACACACGTATTATGTAGCAAAGAGGGACCAGAGGCTCCCCACAGCGTGCACCCCCGGAAATGGAGCCAAGATCAGGACACGTGGGCTCTGGATGCTACGGCATCCGTGTAAAGTGGATGAGCTTAGCTACCTGCAGAAATAGCCCATCATGGGATGCCTTCTAAATGGATTACCCACTAACCCAGCCGCTGTTTCTATAATCCTCCCAAAGCAACGAGGGGGCCAAATGAGGGTGCGCTGAAGGAGCTCGAAGGCCTTGTGGGCAGATAGATGTGACACAACTTCACCAGGAAGCCCTCTGGGGCCCAGTCTGGTCACCTAAATATTTCTTCCACTGGAGTCCGCATGCAAAGCCAGAACTTGGCCTCCCGGCTATTTAAATCAGGTTTTTTATGTCTTGGGTTTCAATAAACTGAGATGCCAGGCTGATATGCTGGATAATCGAGGGAGAGTGGCAGAGAGTGAACACACAACACTGATTAGTCTGAACCACGAAACAGGTCACTGGTTTTCAACATCTGTGATGTGTAAGAATCATCCAGAGAACTTTTTTAAAAATACCCAGTCTGCAAAGCCCATGCTAGACCAATGAGATCAGAACTGCTGGGTGGGGTTCAGGCTGTGCAATTTCTTTTTTTTTTTTTTTTTTTAAAGATTTTTTATTTATTTATTTGAAAGAGAGAGAATGAGAGAGGGAGAAAGAGCACATGAGAGGGGGGAGGGTCAGAGGGAGAAGCAGACTCCCCGCCAAACAGGGAGCCCGATGCGGGACTCGATCCCGGGACTCCAGGATCATGACCCGAGCCGAAGGCAGTCGCCCAACCAACTGAGCCACCCAGGCGCCCCCAGGCTGTGCAATTTCTTAAAAGCTTCTCAGGCGAGTCCAGTGGCTAGCTGAATAAAGGCTCCAGTTGCACCACGCCTAGCCACAGCACCAGCATGCACCGAGCCTCGGGCTGGTGCTGCAGGAAGAGGGAGCCATCCATATATGGCGCCTGACTGCAAAGATTTTATACCTTGCTGAGGAAGCAAGGGAAAGATGCATGGGAAGCAATCAGCAAACAAAATCATAGTGGAGTTTGGAGGTATTTTGGAGAGATTTCTGAGCAAAAAAAAAAAAAAGAAATCAAGTCTAGAACAAGTGAACACTTTGGAGTTGGTGTTCCTGCCGCATCTGCAATTTTTTTTTTCTATGCGGCTTATGACCAGCCATTCAGCAGCCTTGAAAACCCTTTTTTTGTTTGTTTTGCTTATGAGAATGAAGAACTCGCTTGGCCTTCTCAAAGAAGCTAGATAAACCCTTAGGATACTCAACGACTAGGTAGTTTCCAGAGAAAAGGACTTCCTGCTCGCTATCATAGGATAAAAAAGTCCCCTGGGAGGTCACTTATGGCACCCAGTGCTTCCCGCAGCACACAAGGAGACAGGCTGGAAGTCCCCGATGAGCACGGCAGGTGTGGCACGTAGAGACCAGGGCAGCTGGGACGGCGCTGGGCGCATGCGCAGGTACAGACCTGCGCTCGGGGCTCTGGGCTCGAAAACCTGCAGGGCTCGGCGGCGGCCACTTCCTAAGCCTGAGGTTCCCAGAATGGGTTCATGGGGACAGAGAGCCACTCTGGCTGACCCCACTGCCGAGCTAGCAGGGCCCCCGGGGCATTGGTAAATGCGGTATGCCGCCTGGCAGAGACTCGGCCCTCTGCCCTCCTGGCCCCGGACCCAGACTGGATGACAAACTTCACCCACATTTGGGCCCGGTCCAGCTGAGACAGTGAGAGCACAAAGGGCCTCACCTCCTTCCTCCACTGGCCCCACAATCAAGGCTCCCTAGTCCCAGCCTGTTGTGGCAGAAGCCAAGCAGAGGTGCCCAGGGGGCCTGGGGGTGCCGAGCAGGGGACCTGCGGCACTACCATTTCCAGCCCACCAGACGGGAGCTTGCTTCTCGGGCCAGTCCCGCTGCACTTTAGAGCAAGCTGGGTGTAGACAGCTGGCCTGTGGAGATCCTGGGGAAGGGGCTGCGCCTATGATTTAGGAGGCCCTGCTTCTCCCAGAAAGTGGCATTAGGATTCAATGCTGCTCCACTTGTGCACTGCCCTCCCATCCGGCTACTTTTCCTTCCCACTCCCTTCCTCTTGCCCATCTTACTCTCATCTTACTCCGTCTCCCTCTCACCATCCCCACCCCATCCCTGCATCAAAAACTTCCACTAACTCCAGTTCATTGAACTCTATGATGTGTAGGAGGGGGGAACATCTGATAAGAGGAATTCATACTAAAATGTGAATGGCTACATTTCAGTCATCGGGTAGCTTCTGAATTTCTCCAGCCACTAGGAGGAAAACCAAAGAGTCAGTCAACCCTGTTAGAGTTTACAGCAGAGTTAGGAAATCTGTCATATAGGAAGCCGTCACAGAACAATAAAGTGCTGAAGTAGGTCCACATAGGCTGAGTGCTAGAAGCCTGGAGTCACCTCCCAGCACAGGAAAGGCAGCCCAGCAGCCCCCCCAGAGCATGCAATCAGGGTGCTCCTGCCTGCCTCCTCGAGCCCCACCCAGACGGCAGCCACAGCTCCTTGGCTGTTGTCATTCCCAATGTCATCCCAACCCCCGTGATCTGTTTCATATTTAGATTTCAGGCAAGGCTTTGTCTGCAGAGATGGTTCTGGGCTACGACATTTGCAAACCGTGGTCCGGTCCAAGCCATCGATTTTGCAGAAAGCGGATCCAGACAGAGGTTTATTTGCTTGAGGCCCTCACAAGTTAATAGGAGTGAGGACTAGGGCCCAGACTTCCTGTCACCCAAGTCATGTTTTAAATAAACATATTACTGAAGTATAACAGACTTATAAACACGCAAAGTTCCATGAATGCTCAAAACAAACACACCTGAGTAAGCAGTGCTCAGCTCAAGAACTAGGTCATTTACCAGAGCCTCAGAAGCCCCCCGAGCCCCTTGCCAGTCCAACCACCCCCCCGCCAGCCCCCGGATTAGTTACAGCAACACGGATTAGTTTGTATGGTTTGTCTCTGTATAGTGGAATAGGGCAGTATGTATTCTATTGTGTCTGGCTTTATTCACTCAACATTTTGCTCATAAGCTCTTTCATGTTGCCTCTTACCGCCAAGGTTCCTTGGCTACCATGGTTCTATACATTCCATTGCACAGATATACTACAACATATTTATCCACATTGATGGTACATTGAATTGTTTCCCCTTTGGGGCTATCACAAGTGATGCTGCTGCCAACATCCTTGTACATGTCTCAGTGCGCACATGAAGGCATTTTTGTGGGGACTGTGCCAATGGCATTGC
Organism: Phoca vitulina; assembly: GCF_004348235.1. NCBI lineage: Eukaryota > Metazoa > Chordata > Mammalia > Carnivora > Phocidae > Phoca > Phoca vitulina. The sequence goes on along the minus strand of NW_022589736.1, from coordinate 8,093,981 downwards.
TGGGTCAGTGGACTTGCTGGGTCATAGTGCCTGCCTCCATCCAGGGACTACTGCCAAGTGGTTTTCCAAAGTGATTACACCAATTTTCCCTCCACGTGAGAGTTCCTTTTACTCCACTCTGGCACGGAGTAGTATAAGAGAGGTAGACAGTATCTCACTGTAGCTTTAATTTGTATTTCCTAGATAATTAAGGAGGTACAGTGGCTTTTCATTACTTATTGGCCATTTGGATATATCTTCTTTTACGAATAATCATAAAATGTATCACTGTTTCCGTGTTTAGCTATTTTTGGTTTGCTTGGTTTGTGGTTCTCCTTTCTCCACAGTGACTTTGGTGGATCTATACATATAAGGGCCGAGGAGCCAGACTCCCTGGTCGGGTTCTGGCTCTAGCAGGGACTGCCTGTCGTTCTGGGCTCCTCAGTTCCTCTCCAGGCCCCAGCCATGCTGGCTGTAAGATCAGGACCTTCTCCCATCTGTGTGAGTGAGTGAATGCATGCAAACACCTAGAACGGTCTTGGCACATCGTGAGTGCTCAATACGTTGGGATTTTTACAGTTATCCCTAGCATTCTGTCCCTAAAATGCCCAAAACTGCCAAGAACGAGGAGGGCACGTAGCAAGACGGAGATGAAATGTCCCAATTTGTCGGTAATGTATCACCACCTGAACAGCAACTTCATACTTCTCCCTACTAAAAAGAGATCTTTCCCTCATGCATGGAAACCAAAGAGGTGAATCTGGTGTCTGGTGGAGATGCTGGGGCCAATCCATCTCAACTGAAAAGAAACAAAACAGAAGTGGTCCATGAGGACACACGAGGACCGCGCGTCGGGGCATCACCCACAAAGGCTGCGGAAGAGGGATACTGAGTGGGTGCAGCCGAGGAGCCCACTAGCCACCTGAGCAAGTGCCAAGTGCAGGCTCGGCCGCCGCCCTTCCTCTCGCCTCAGGAGCCGCTCGCAGCCCAGGGGGCCATGAAATGAAGGCTCACCCCAGCCTGCCCAGCTTTAGCCCCTGCTTGGCAGTCCCGTGTCAGCAAACCTGGCTCCAGAGACAAAAATCCCCCTGACAACTGAGCCTGAGGCCTTGGCTTCCTCGGCCCCGGACTGCAGACCCTCCGGCAGCAGGAGGAGGTGAAGAGAACCCCCACTCCCAGAACACACTGGCCGCGGGACGGGGCCAGACCACTGCTGCGGTCACTGTGGCTCTCCGGAGGGTCCCTACGCTGGACTGAAAAAGCAGGTTATGTGGCCAGACAGGAAGAGGTCAGGGAAGTCTAGGTTCTTCTGGGAAACAGGCCTGGGTCGGCGAAATGACGAACACAGCAGGTCTGTGCTTTGAGACCAGGTCTAGCATGAAATCAGAATGAGTCACAGGGATCTCATCCCCTCATTTTACACACAAGGAAACTGAGGCTCCCAGAGGTTTGCAGACAACATACGGGCTTTGGAGTGAGGCCCACCTGGTCAGCACTGATCCCTCCTTTTGTACAACTTGCCGGTTCGAGTCCTTTCAGGGCTTATTCATCACCGAGTCCTACCTTCCGTGTGCTGCTCACATACGTGATCGGTATTCTCCCCGTTGCTACTGTCTCCACTCCGATCAAACCCGAACAGCCTCACCCAGACCCCAGGTCACCATTCCCAACCCCTTCCGCCAGCCTCTCGCATTCCAATCCAGCAAGCGCACCGCCGACACACTCGTTTTCCAGCACAACGCTTCGGTTCTGTTCTTCCCCTGCTCAGAAACCATCACTGTCTCCCTGCTTCCTCTAGGACCGCTTCCAAACCCTCAGGCTTCGTGGCAGATTCTCTACTGCGGGTTCTCAAGCAACCTCTCTGCACTCTGGTCATCTGACCTGCTTCTTCCCCCAAACAGCCCCTCCTCCCGGACACTTCTGCTTTTCTCGAGCATTCCACCCGAAATCCTTCCTCCTCCTGTCTAATTCCTACCCGTCCTGCATGACTATTCGCATCTCCCTCTTGCTGTGGCCATCCGCTTGGATTTCCCATGTTGCATCAAAGACTGGTGACTCGAGCCTGTGCATGGGAGTGGGTATCTGCTGTGTGGGCTCCCACCCACACGCTAAGCTCTTCAGAGCTGGAATATTCGTCTTCGTGTCTAACCCAGCACAAGGCACCACCCCTCTAGAGTATGGGTGGGAAAATACAGGTTGACGAAACACACAAAAGCCGACAGTACCGACAGCCTTCTTAGCCAGCCCTCCCCCGGGTTGGGGAAGTCGTGCCCGGCGCTGGGACCAGAAGGGTTACAGAGGACCACCTCCGCCCCTTGGGGGTGGGCGCTGCTGGTGGACGCGGGGGGGGGGGGGGGGGGGGGGCGGAGCACAGAAAAGGACAGCGGTGACAGAGCTTCCACTATGAAGTGCGTAAGGGCCTGGTGGAAGCGCCGAGAATAACGCTCAATCCTGCCACAAGACGTAAAGGAAGGCTTCGTGCAGGAAGGGGTGTGAGGTGAGCTCTGAAGTGGACAAGTGGGGGTTTATGGGGTCAGGGGCCAGAGAGAAGAGGAGTGCGGCAGAGGCGCGGTGTGAGGGGCTACCGGGAAGACCTGAATGACTCGAGTGGGTGATGCCTAATGGATTATAATCTGAGCCTTAATGAGGCTTCACAGGGGGAAGACACGGAGGATTAGTAGAGGCCTTCCTCCAGGGATGGACAGGGCAGATGGGTTCTAGCACCGCAGGGGAAGCCCTAGTTCTGTTCCTTCCCCTCCATCAAGCCCTCTGGCCTTGGGCAAAGCTGTAAGTTGCTCCAGTCCCCAGTGCCTCAATGGACATTTCTATCCTGCTTCCCAACGTCCACCAGGGTGACCCGGAAGAATCCATCTGTGCCTCAGGAAAACCACACCTAAAGAAGTGACCCATTCCCTGCCAGGTGTCCCTGGCCCTCAGACCCTGGGTCTTTAGCTCCAATTTAAGGCACTGGGAATTGAGCCTCTTGTGGCTCCCTCCCAACCAGGAAGGAGCCGGGTCCCACTGACCTGGTCCCATTAGGGATCTGAGAACTTAGTGGTGGGACTGCAAGATTACTGGGCACTGACAGGGTGCATCAATAGGGTATTTGGATATTTACCTGGAGAACGGCCCTTCATTTGGATGGTACAGACACAGAGGTGGACATCCTTTCCCACACGAGGGCCAGTCCCCTTCGCTATAGGACGTGTCACATCACCCCTGGCCGTTACACTGTAAGCTTGAGATAAGGACTTAGAAATTCTGCTTTTGAAGGGATTTTTCTTCTGCCGTGGGGGGGGCTGCTCACCACAGCCCAGAGCACCATAAGATTTACACTGAGTTAGTGTGCCCTATAGAATTAAACCCCTTTTGCAAATCAATCAGCTCTTTGGCATTATAAGGTGTCATCATGAGGCCAGTGAGCTTTTTTCAGGCCAGAAAGAGACACAAGGGGAAAAGCTGGATGCTTTGCATGGCAGGATGTGGGTGTGAGGGCGGGGAGAGTGGTTTCTAAACTGGCTACACCTACTGGCCATTGCTTTCTCAAGCTAGCACTCCAAACCTGAGCCCCTTGAGGCCCACACCCAGAAGGCCACTGATCCTGGGACCCACGACTGAGGAAATCTTCTTTAGAGCAAACAGGCCAAACCCAAATCCAGACTCTGGCTCAGAACAGGCTGGAAGAACAACCCCTCCTGTCCCCCATCTTTGCTCCCCTGAGAGGAGTGAGGGACAAGGAGCTTTTGGTTCTTGTGCTTGAAGACGACTGATAATTACATTAAGTGTAAATGGTCTAAACACTAATCAAAAGACACAGTCACATTGGATAAAAAGAAAAAGCAAGCCCAACTCTAAGAGACCCACTTTAAAGACGTGGATACTTAAAAGTAAAATACACCACGCAAACACTAATCAACAGAAAAGGGAGTCGCTCTATGAAGAGCAAAGTAATTTCAAAACAAAGAATATTTGTGGGGTTCAAGAGGGACATTTCATAATGATTAAAGCAGCTGGTCTGGCAAGAAGACACAGCAATTAACAAGCATGTCATTAGGATTATCTCTATTAAGTTTCAAATGTATTAATTATTATCATTTCTATTTGGGTCATATTGAGGAAAACTTCCTGATGTCAACATACTGATTTCCCTGCTGGTAGCATCCTCCCCTTCTGTATCTTGCTAGGATTATTCACCCTTCAGAGACACTACTGCCAGGTAACCTTCTCTGCCACCCCCTCTGTGGGCCAGGGGACTCTGACCCCATCACAGCACTCAATAGTCTGGTGAATGCATCTTCGCTTCTCTCTCTCCTTAAGGCCACGGAGTATTTTGTTCATCTCTGAGTCCTGACCACGTGGTACCATACACATCATATTGCTCGATGAATGAATGAATAAATGAGAAGTCCAGTCCTCAAAAACTCAAGCCTCTGAACTCTCCTGGCTCCCAGGACAGAGGTTTTTACTTTATTCGAACAGAAAGAACACTGAGCACGCAGCGGGCAGAACGTGCCCTGCCGCACGGCTTACAAGCCCTATGATCTCAGACACGTGACTTAACTATCCGGGGCCTCAGTTTCCTTATCTGCAAGGTGGTGAAAGAGAAGAGTGGCCTCGCAGAACTGTCACTTGGAAGCTGCAGGGTTGAAATGTGCTTGGCAAATGTTGGTTCACATCAGAAGCAGGAGGTGTGGTGCCCCTACGTCAGCAGCACCCCAGAGGAGGGCAAGGAAAGCTAAGGAAAGTACCGCAGTCCGCCGGGTACAGAACAGAGGGCAGGGACAGCAGGGCACCTGCCCGCGCATCTCCTTCTCCACACTCCCCAGCCATCAGCTTTCCACCCGGCTGCACCCAGCACCTTCCCTCTCTGTGAAGTGGGCCACAGACACCATCTGGACTGAGAAGCAAATTAACATCACAAGACATGTGACAGTGACACATCCCTTATGGGAACCAATGCCGGCGGTTGATCCAGCGTGCGTGCGGGACTTCCTCGCCGCGGCAAGAGTAAGGGCTAGGCATTCCAGGAAAGAAAATGCCAGAGCATCTGTTCCTGACCGCGCTGTGGCTTCGGGTTTCCCTCTAGGTCTGAGACACCAGGTGCAACACTGCGGCAAGAAGAGGAAAACACCATCTCACTCCTTCTGAGTCAGTTCCAAATGCAGAATTTGGGGCTCCAGCCCAGTGAATACAAATTTGCACTGTAATAACATCACCAATGAGTCTCATGAATTCATGCACCCCCCTCCCCGTTGTCCCCAGGCTGTGTCATCATTTCTTTGAGGAGCAGCATCCAAACTTTGACCACACACTATTACCTCCCAAAAAGGCGTTTCTTTAGTTGTCAATCATAAACATTCGCTTCTGTGCTGTTATACCGTATCGATCATAAAACTTAAGAAAAATTAGAAATTAAAAAGGATGCACTAAAATAAACAGAAAGGGAAGTTGTCATATTTTCTTCCTGCACCCAAGTAATCTTTTGGGGCCGAGGAAGGACATGAGGTATGCCCTGCCTGTCCCGACTCCTGGATTAATGGAAATCGTATTGGTCATCCCCTCTTTCCAGAAAGTTCTTACCCCTCTGTCCCCCCCCATCCACCCAGCTTCGAGACCACCATCTCCTTACACTCCATCCACCCCACCCCACGCATGGTGCCCCCCATGCCCCACTTCTGTTCCTAATCTTCCCATTCCCATCATCAATAGCCGCAGGAATTTTTGTGGCTGAAAGCTTCTAGTCCCATTTAAATGTGTATTTTCTGCATTTCATTCGTTGGAGGAGCAAGAAAGAAAACATAAACAAGGGGTGGAGGGGAATAGGAGGGAGTCAGGCAGGTGGATTTCTTTTTTTACGTTAAAGGACTTAGTATTCTTTCTCATTTCTAGATCACCAAACAATGCGACAAGTCACTCAAGATAAGGTGACAGTCAAGAGCTACAGAGGTTTTTAAACTGCTTCTCTACATGCCACTGCCACCTGTCTTGGGGTAAGCATCTATTTTTGGAGCCCTGGTAGCCGGTAAACATGATTCTCCTGCTTGAAAGCAAATCCATGGTCTCCTCATTAGAGAACCAGAGGGTGGGCCCCCAGGGCACATTCCCCCAACCCCACCACTTCAAAACAACCACAAACAGCAGTCCAGGAAAGTCATTGCAAAAAAGATTCCCAAAATGTTACTAATATAAAGTTCCTACAAATAGGCAACAGGGAAAGTCTTTCCAGAGAGCAAGCCACACATACTACCAATCGATATTTCAATCTTTTCAGTATCTAGACCCACAATCTCCAAGAAGCTGGGAAAGGTATGAGAAAATGCACATCCATGAAATAACTATAAAAACACAAAATTGGGAATCAGGCAGGGGCCAGTCCTCCCATGATCCTTCTGAGCCTGGTGGCCAATTTCGTGGGTAAGAGCTCAGCTACTGGGATATCACCCCGCAGCACAACATTTAGACGATATGGAATTTTTTCACTAGTATTTTTAAAAAGCCTCTGCATACTTGTAAACCTTTGTCTAGACCACAGCAAGCAATCCCCTTCCTCCCTGTCCCTTAGCCATCTCCCAGCCCACCAGTCAACAAGGGCAATTTCACCCCCAAGGCAGCCTAAGGAACAGAAACAAAGGCCCAAGATCAACATCAAAAACCCCCAGGGAAAGATGGGTTGGGTCTGCTGGGTATCTGCTGATGCTCCCTACCCTTTCTTATCAACTCCAATGGCTCCAGCCCACTTTGGAGCCGCCTTATTCCTCCTTGCACTAAAATTGAGATCCAGCTCTGCTTGTTGCCACCAGACACCCCATTAAAAATCCCACAAGTAGGAGAACAAGAAAGAATGGGAAAATTTGTTTCCCAGGCGCATCAGCCACCCAACCAGCTACCTCGTGCCAAGAGTACGAGAGGGGGGACCCTGTTAGAGAACTCTGGGGACAGGAAGGAGAGGCATTTGGCTAAGGACCACTTCGGGAGGGGCTGTCTTGGGCGGATGGACCATCAGCAAGTTCCCTGGACACGAGTCAGGGCCCTGCACGCCACGTGGTTTTCCACAGGGCAGGTCCAGAGGACAGGTTAGCGTTTGGGGCAGGGGAGCTGCTGTGCTTACCACCCATCCTTGTCTCTTCCAGCCCAGTTAAGCTCACACAGAGCAACCACAGGGCTGTTGTCATTCCTGGACTGCGGGCTCCTTCAAGTCAGGAATCAAAGCCACCGCCTATGAGCACCCAGCATGTGCCAGGCATGTTTGGAGTGCTTGGGGCCTAAACCTCAGAGCCACCCTGCCATTGACAGGCGAGGAAACCGAGGCACAGAGAGGGGAAGGAACTTCTCCAAGGTCACACAGCTTCGCGTCTGAGCCCAGGAAGTCTGACTGCAGAGCCCAGGCACAACTCCCCGCCTCCCTCGCTCCCAGCTGCAGCAAGAGCCTGGGGGGGTTCCATCTTTGCCCCTTATCCATTAATACAAAGATGGCCAGAGTGGGTGACAGGGGGCTCAATACTAGCCTCCAACACACTCCCCCCTTCCCAGCCACCTGACCCCAGCTGCCCTTTAGGAGGAGGATGCTGGGGTGGGGACAGCAAAAGGCCAGAGAAAGAAGAGTGTGTCTGAACTTTTGCTCCCTACCCTCTCCCTAAGTTGTTTATGCCTTAAAGCCCACCATTACGGTACCATCCCTTGAGTTCCAGATCTCTGAGATCAGTTCAAATGCAAACTGAGCTACTATCACCTTAAGAACCCTCCTTAATGAAGGATCTGAGGGAGGAGAAGGCAGGAGAGTACTTGCAGGCAGACAGGAACATTTCACCTTCTCTACAGCACGGCTTAGATCTTAATCTGAGATCTAAGCACTGCTTAGCTGGGCTGCAGTGGCTACCTGGATGATCTCCAATGCCTTGATACCCTGAAGGAGACACGTAAGACCCAGGAGGTTAAGAAGTAATCACCAGAGACTTACTGAAAGGAAAGTAAGTGGGCCTTCAGAGACAGCTTCTAGATCTCTGAAAATTACATCGAGGGCAGAGAGGAGACCAACTCTGGCTGGATGCTGCCTCCGGAGGAAGAGGGCTGTTTGGTATTTTCTGGCTGGGTTTTGGTAAGAAATTGTAACCAGATCTGCTGGAGAGCCAAGAAAAACCGGATATTGCCTTTTTATACCCATTCTGTACTCCCACCTTCCTCCCAGAGATGCTCTTATGGGTTTTGTTTTTGACAATTTAATACATGGAGTAGAGGCAAAAGTAGATTCCTAAAGAGCCCTTGTCTTTTCATAAAGTGTGAAGCTATTACTTCATAAAATGAATCCAAAACTTCAGAGAGGGTTACCTCCTTTATGCATCTGCCCTCCAGGTTTGGAGTCTGCAGTGTCAGACACGGAGGGCCACAGAGCGAGTCAGAGCAGCCCAGGTGCTTCCCTCCTGACCTTTCCAGACACCGGATCTGGTGCTGCCTCGAGGGCCGAAATGAGCCCAAGTTACTTACCCCTGCACTCCTCAGTTCCTACTGTGTTGGTCCCACTTTTAGTCTGATCTAGGCAGAGGGGCTGGGCAAGGGGAAGAAGCATCAGATTTGAAAAAAGGAAGGGCTAAGGGGCAGTAAGAATGTTGTATAACAGTTGGATACTGTGATCGCATTTGTTAAACTCCAAGTCAAGATTATTGCTTTAACAAGGTGGAGAGCCTTCATAGGCACAACCGGTCAGAGATGCACCCTGCTGGAAAATTTGACTTGCTGGAGAGATAGGTGTCCTCCTCTGGCCCAGGACGACCTCCCTCTTCATCCCAGGTAGAGAATCCCTGACATGGCTAAGCGCGGCTGAATGACCTCTAGTGCAATGAGTTCCATCCACGAAAAAACCGTTTGGCACTACTCCCAAAGTAACCCATTCCATTAAAACAAATGCATCATGAAAGGCAAAGGCTTTTAAGTCTGGCACATCAAAATCCGAATCTGAGCTCCCCCATTTTCTTACTGATAAGTATAAACGCCTAGCTGTACCTGGTTCCTGAAGAGAACTCCACAAAGTTCATTCCTGCCCCGTCTCTGTAACTGACCTGAAATTCACCTTCCGCGAACAGTGTCCTCTGTCCCCAGCACTGTGGCATGGGACCAGTCAAATCTGATCACACGAGTCTTTCAAACACTTGCAGACAGGCTCACAGGCCCCTGGGACCTGTCTGGTCTGGGCTAAACATCCCCAGTTCTTTGAGCACTCCTCCTAGAACTTTTCCTGCCCCTCCACCAGCTGAATCACTCTCTGCAAGTTAACTCCAAGTCCTCCCAAAAAACTCAGGGGCAACCAAAGTCCCAATTCATTGTGTCCTCAGCTCGTGGTGAGTCTGGGCTCCAAACCAGGAGCTGAGACAACTTGCACTCGGTACGTGGCTGCGGTTTCTGGGGACCCTGTGGCTCAAAGCACCTGTGCCGGCGGCTGTTTACTGATGTGACTGACACAGAACATCCTGCCCAGGATGCCGAGCAGGAAAAAGCGGCGTCGGGCACTTATAACTACTCCCCAAAGATAAAAACACTGCTCTTCTGCAATCTCCCACGTTCCGACTTTCCTTTAACGCTTCCCGTGTGTCCCTCTTCCTGTGCCGCGCGCACTACCGCCCCGGCCCCGCCCAACCCGGGATTCTGCTAGCCACCTGCCGACCTAGTTCCTCTGGCGCACTGACAGCGCGCGTCCGCTCTCAGACCTAACCGGGGGGAAAACCTCGGCCGAGAAAACGAAAACAGGCCACTGGGCGGGGACACTCACAGCCTCCACTAGGCGCGCAGCCGCGCGGGGTGCACGCCGCGCCCACGTGCCAGACCCGGCGGCGCGGGGCAGGCTGGGGCGGCGCCACGTGAACGCGGCGTGCGGCGCGGAAAGGCGGGGCGGGGCGCGCGCTGACCGGCCCGTGCGCCGCGCCTGCAGCCAATCCGGCCCGTCGGCCCCGCCCCGCCCGCCCTCCGGCCCCGCCCCGTCCGCCGGCCCCGCCCCGCACCGACCGTCCCAGGCTGACCTGCCCCCTGGCCGGTCGGCAGGGCTCCGCTGACCTCAGCGCCGGACATCAGCGGGAGCGAGGGAGCGGCGGGCCGGCCGGCTCTGTGGCGCCCCCGGCCTGCGAGGCGGCTCGTGCCCCACAGCGCCGCCGCGACAGGGGACCCAAAAATTGGCGCGGGCGGGGGCACCGTCCAGGAAGCCTGGGTTCCAGGGGCAGGGGCGTGCAGGGTGGGGGGCCCCTCCTTGACCTTCCTGCTGGGGAAGAGGCCCCCAGCCCTGCCCTCCACCTGCCATCCTCCTCATCGCTCGGTCCCCACAGTGCCTGGCTCCTAGGAGGTATATGGAAGGGCACCAGAATATGCCACCCCAAAATATGCCTCTTTGGCATAAGGAGTGTTTTGGAGAAACTGCAGACACACAGGAGCTCTGCAAACAGAGTATAAGATATCCTTTTGTAGGGGGGATTGACATGGAAAGGGGGCCTATGCCAGGAAGACAGCTATGCCCACACATCACCTTACTTACATGCGTGGCTGGGCAAACTTTGTTTACCATACATTTCGTCTTCTGACCCTCCTATGAATATTCTTCCTTGCCTTTGAGGCCCCGGACCGTTATCCCTTTCCTTAGCTCAGAATGGTCCAGGAGGCTCAATTGCCTGGCAATTTGAGTCTAGTATCTTTGTGGGGCTCGTGAATGTATGCACATCACATACATAATTTAAAAATTGGCTTTTTCTTTCCTGTTTATTGTTTATAGGGGCAGGGAGAGTCTCAGCCAAGAATCTAAAAGGGGAAAGGGAAAATTATTTTTCCTTCCTTACAACACGTAGGACCAAGGTGTTGACATCCAACCTATGTAGGTTTCTTTTGCCTTAAAATATTCCTATTTGTTACTTTAAAAGTAATATACATTCATTGTGAAATGACTGCAAAATATGGAAAAAAACATAACATATTCCCGGCTGTGTTTCCTTCCAGGTTCTCCTATCTGAGCAGACTATTTTTAGAGCCTCAGGAGATTTGGCATTAGCCTTCACCTCTGCACTGAATTTATGATCTACTCAATGTCATCACTTACAAGGAAAATAGACATCAATCATGAGAATTTTTATTTTCATAATAAGGCCAGGAGTAAAGAAGATTCAAGATTTTTTTTTTAATTCCTGGGGAAAATATAAAAAGCAAATGAAAAAAAACAACCTATGGAATTGGGAAAGGAGAGGGAGAACTTTCTGGAACTGGACTGGAATAAGAGCAATGTGAACTTAGGATCTTAAAAAACTTCTGTTTCCTAGCTCTGTCAATTGGAAAGGCCCTAGAAACGATGCTACCCCAGGAACAACGAGCACACCAGAGCCCAGACCTTGGTTTCCAACTATCGCTCTCCACTAAACCTCACCAGGGCTCCTTGGGGAAGTGCCTGAGCCTGGAAAATCTGGTTGTCCCAAAATATAAGGTAGAGCTCACAAACCAAGGAGGATGTGCCAAAAGGACATGGCAACCAGCTTGAAAGGGCTCTTATCCAAAATTGGGACAATCTGAGCATCAAAATGAATAATGTCAGGAATAGATTATAATGCATGCAATAATAATTTTTAAAATCCCTGAATCTATCTTGATACTATTCCTACTATTAATAATAATGAAATGAAATCTATTTCAAAGGGGAGGGTGGGCAGGAAGGCTCCTCTTTACAAAAGAAGGCCAACTAATAAATGTCAAGAGGACAACAGAAATGTAAATTTGCCATTTTTAGCCACCATAATCAGTGTTTCAGTCAAGAATCACCAATACATGCTGAAACCACTGCATAAAAGATGATTGGGAACAGAGTACTTGATTCACACTTTGTGAGTGATCCCAAAGGATACTCCACAGGTACATCTGTAATTGGAAGGGGAAAAGTAATCTTTATGAGTAGCCCAAACAAATGACCAGAGTCATTTAACGTCACTATTAAAGGGACAAGCTGACCCCCTAGTCTGTTGATGTAATGTCAGTAAGAAGGACACACAGCATCTACGCAGTTTTCTTGCCAAACAGGTTGAGTAAGAAAACAATCAGGCAATTGCAAGTTAAGGGGCTTCCTGCAAAAGAAGTGGCCAGGGTCTTCACAAATATCAGTATCATTAAAATAACACTAACTAAGGCTACAGAACTCTTCGAGATCAAAAGAGACTTCTAGATAAATGTGTGACACTTGATTGGATCCTACATGCAAAAAGAAAAAAAAATCTATAAAAGATACTACTGAGACCATTCAAATATGGACTGGCAACTAGGTAATGGTCTTGTGTCCCTGCTAAGTTTCCAACTAGGATGATAACTGCATGGTGATAATTTAAGAGAATGCTCTTGTTCTTGGGAAGAACATGCTGAAGCATTTAGGGATGAAATGTCATGATGTCTGCAGTTCCTTCCCAGATGGTTCAACATCAACAAAATCAATTGAGAAACTAAGATGGTGAAATGCAATAGTTGGTGAATCTAGGGGATGGAGGTTGTTCACTATGCCAACTTTTCTGAAGGCTTGACATTCTTTAAAGTAGAAAGAGACAGAAATGAAAACTTCCCCAGGCAAGAGTCTCTCGCTATCCTTGCACACGTTTACCTTCCTAACACACAATCAGTGCTCGGTGGACCAAGAAACTGCATTTCTGTGTCATCAGGCAAACACAAGTCAAGGTTGGTATGTTCGTGTAGATACACAAAAAAAATACATACGAAATTAAAGGGACAAGTTTGTGGCAAGTGAGTCCCTACGTCCCAGGTGTTTTATCCAACGTTTGGTGCCGACAAATATTTCCCATCTGCTTACAAGGCATGTCTCCGGAGCAGGGCAGCTCAGAGGCTGGTGGACACACACAGCAAGTGCCTGAGACCGCCACATGGCTCAGCAAGGGGGCACTTTAGTGACCGACTTCAAGAAGGAGGGCAGATTCTGCAACTTCTGTTTCAAATCAAAGAATATGATGGGCATTGGTTATTGGGAGGCTCAGTGGGTCAGAGAGGTCTCCTGAAATCGAGGCCTCCCTTTGGCCAGTTCGGCTACGATGCGTTTCTGGCTGTAAGTTAAGCATTCGGTGTCTCCTTCTGTTACAGGAAGTGGGCAAAGCGTCAGCAGTGGTTCTCACACCTTCTAGGGGAGACCCGCCACCGCTGAACGCTGGTACCTTGCATAGTCCAGGGCCACCCTCTCAGAGGTTCTGTTTCATTTTTAATGTCCACCCGACACCCTAGGGGATCATGAGGGAGGATATTCCCAACTAGAATAACTCAGGACACAATCGAAGCAAGGTGGAGAAAGCAGCATGGAACCAAAAGTAGTCTCCTTTGGAAAAATAAGTGTGTGCCTTGTTAGAAGGGGGAGGGATGAAGGAAGGGTGCACTGGAGAATGAAATTAAAGCACCCCAAAATAAGTCACCTGAATGATTTTACACGTTCAACTACACCTAGAGACCTAAAGGCCAAAAGTTCCATGAGCCAGTATGGAAAAGCTGCACATCTTCTATTCCTTTTTAAAAAAAAAAAAAAAAAAAGATTTAATTTACTTATTTGACAGAGAGAGAGAGCACAAGCAGGGCGAGCAGCAGGCAGAGGGAGAAGCAGGCTCCCCACTGAGCAAGGAGCCCGATGCGGGGCTCAATCCCAGGACCCCAAGATCATGACCTGAGCCGAAGGCAGACACTCAACCGACTGAGCCACCCAGGTGCCCCACACCTTCTATTCCTTCCTCAGCAGACCAGGCTCCCCTGATCAAAGGATCACCTTTGATATGATCGTTGTAAGGAAATAGTATAAGATTCTAATGCACTTTGAAATTTTCATCAAGAATGGAGAATTAAGCAACCTCAAGTCAGAGAATGATATTCTTTGAGGAATCTTATGTGCACGGAAGTATTAATGTTCCCATAAATGAATCACCCGAACATACAGTCTTCAATCATCTACCAGGCACGAGGCTGGCCCAGGGAGTTTATGGTCAAGGTGGGGAGACAGAATGAACACAAATTATAGCACAAGAATCATGATTCCCTCCGGCTTGAAGACTTCAAGGCAGACTGTGGTTTGAGGGGGGGCCTTGAAGATACGGCACAAACATACCAAGGAGGGAGCTGATGAGAAGAGCACAGCTGGGGGGGCGAGGGGTGTGCACAGGGAAAAGTGTGCAATGAGACAGTTAACGGAAAGAATTGGGAAACAGTGTTTTCAGGGGCAAAGACATGGTCAGGAAGGTGTGAAGGGGAAAAAAATCTCGAAAAGGTAAACTTTTCCTGAGGAAGACAGATAGATAATACAGTCTCTAGTTTACAGAGCAGAAAATCATCCAGAGCAAGGCTGATTTAGGAGCTAAAGCTACCATTCCACTTCAACCCCGCAATTCCAAAATGAGTGCTTTTACCAACCAAAAGACAGGTACAAATAGAATGTTTATGGTGGTTCTGAACATTATAACCCAAACCAGAAATGACCCAAAGGCCCATCAACAATAGAAGGGACATGATGTGTTGAATCACTAATTGTACATCTGAAAATAATATAACACTGTGTTACTTATACTGGGATTAAAATTTTTTAAATAAAAAAATTTAAAAACTAAAAAAAGGAAACAAAGGGACAAGACGTCAACTATTCTCACAATAGAATACTACATAGCAATGAGGATGAACTAAGGATTTCTATGCATAACAACATGGAAAAAATCCAGTTGGGATGTTGAGGGAAAGAAGCCACATTCAAAAGATACATAATGTAAAAAAACAAAAAACAAAAAACATAATGTACAATACATCTATATGAATTCCAAGAATGAGCAGAATTTATTCATAATGAGAGAAGTCTGCATAGTGGTTTCTGCTGAGAAGCCCTTCTGGGGGTACTGGAAATGTTCTATAGCTTGGTCAGGCATTGGGTTACATGGATGTACACATATGTATAAAAACCACCTGGAATTTGTACACTTACTATATATATGCTACGCCCCAGCTTTAAAGAGATGTAAAATGTAAGCCAGTAACAAAAAGAAGAGTGACATAGGTCTTGCTGTGAACCACTTTTCTGGACTCACTAAGGACAAAAGATTTAGTGACCCCAGAGCATGGCAGAGATACGCCATGTTATGGTAGGAGATTGGCTTGCCATGATTTGCCCAAGTTGGCAACATAGGCTCGTCCAGAGCTCAGGCTTACCCACGTTTTGTGGAGGGGATGAAGAAGGGCTATTAATTCAACTTGGCTTTTTAAGACCCATTAAGATAACTAAAAACACTTAGATGTATCACAAATTAACTTAAGAATCATGACTACACCCATTTGGGGGCTAAAAATCAAATGTATATTTTTAAAAACAATAATTATGGTACAACAGATGAAAGAGAATCTCTAGAATCATAGAATGCAAGAGCTGGAAGAGATACTCCAGTTAATTCTTTGATTTTATAGATGGGAGAATGAAGGTCCAGAGAGGTGAGGTGACCAGTTCACAGCCACATGACAAGGAGAGGCGTCACGGGACCAGAAAACAGGTCTCTGCCCAGCACATCTCTAATATTGTCTAAGGTCTCTGTGATGCTTTGGGGCAGCTCTCAGGTAGGGAACCATGGTCACCACTGCCCCCAAAGTTGGGCCCCCCCCCCGGAAGAAGGACAAGGACCCCAATGCACCAGGCAGAAGTTGAGGGAGCCTGCAACCTAGGTCCCAGCCTCAGCCCTTCCTCCTGGTCATCCATCCACCTTGACAAAGTTTGTAAAATCTTTCTATCTTTCTGCTTCTCCAGAAAATGGGGACAAAAGCCTTGCTTCTCGAAGGCTGAGCAACCAGCTGCCGTGGAGGATGATGAATTCCTTTTGTTTGTTTTCTGGAACCGCTTTATTGAGATATGTCAACCCATTTAAAACTGCGCAATCTAATGTTTTTTATATATTCACAGAGTCGTGTAAACATCCCAATTTTAGAACCTTTCTATTACCCCAAAAGAACTCTTTAGCTGTCACACCTCCACATCCCTCCTCCTCAACCTGTAGGCAACCACAAATTTACTTTCTTATTTCTACAGATTTGCTTTTTTTGGACATTAAATATAAACGAAATCATACCATCTTCTGTGAATAGCTTTTTCACTGAGCATGTTTTTCAAGACTCGTCTGCTTTGTAGATATAGGATTCCTTTTTATTTACTGAACAATATTTCATTGTATGGATATACCATATTTTATTTATCGATCAGTTGATGGCCATTGGGTGGTTTCTACTTTAGGGGTATTATGAGTAACGCTGTTCTGAAAATCCATGTGTATCTTTTTGTGTGGACATATTTTCGTTTCTCTTGGGTAGACACCTAGGAGCAGAAGTGCTGGGTCATAAGTCTATGAATCTATAAAAAGTGCTCTTGCCTGTACCCTCAGAAGCCGTGGGGTGAGGAAAGCTGAGGAGAGAGGGATGGGACAGGGTGAGGGCTCTTAGCTGGGTGGTCAGGGAAGGCTTCTGTGAGGAGGTGAGAATCAGCTAATGCTTTGCAGGAAGCAGCCGTGCAAAGCTCTGAGGGAGGAATATTCCAGGCAGAGTGAACATGGCCCCAAGCCATGACCTGGCACCTTGAAGGACGGAAGGATGGGGCAAAAGGAACCAGGGGACAGGATTAGGCAATGAGGGTGGAGAGGTGACCAAGCATCTCTCATTCTGATTTAACTTCTCCTTTTGACATAATTTCAACCTTGCAGAAAAACTTCAAGTGGCACAAGGCATTTCCCGTGTATCCCTCACCCAGACTCACCAATTCACACTAACAGTTTGCCACATCTGCTTTATCATTCTCTCGGTATGTTATTACGTTTTTTAAATATATATTTTACATATACAAGATAGTACATAAATTAAGTTTTTAAAAATTCATACTATTTTTTTTCTGAACCATGAAGATAAAACTTGCCCCATTTCTTAATACTTCGATGTGTATTACCTAAAAGCAAAGATGCTTTCCTACCGTGCAACTACAATACAACCATCAAATGAACTTGAATACAATACAGACACCAAATGCATTTGGCCAATTGCCACGCTAATGCCCAGGCTCCACTCCAGCATTTACAGTCAATGTCCGTCTGTCTGTCTCTTATCTATCCAATCTGGGTCCCTACCTTTAAGGACCTAATATTTAAAAGTACCTACTACTTGACATGGACTCTAAATAATTTCATTTCTCTGTTAAAACTTAAATGTCATTGGTAATTATAGAAACGAGCAATTAAAATTTAAAAATACAATTTTATGTTCTACTTTGACAACGGAGATTTCCCATACTCTTCTCACAGCATTTCATTCAGAAGCCGCTCACTACCGTGGGCAAGGGCATTCGAATTGCCTTACAACTATTTTACGAACGATGAAAACACAGCTTTGGGAACTGCTGATCTCCTTAACACGTAGGAGGAGCAATTCCTTCTCTTCTTCCTTGCTCTCTGGGCCCCAGGCACAGAGATTTGGGTTCATCATAATCCCCGGTCCATCTCTTACACCCATCGTTGATCCCTGAATGTGGTCCTGTTTTACACCATCTGTTGAAGCGATGTAACAGACAAGCAGAAATCCATCAGCCCATTGACATCCGAGCTTCTTACGCTATGTTACATCTATATATATGCTCCCCGTCCCTGCTCCTGCCTCCCTCCAAACAGAAGCAACCATTACCCTGAACTTCATAAAAGAAATACTGGTTTGTTATGTACGTATTGCTTAAAAGCATATTGTTTCGTTTTAGGCGTTTTAACTTTATTTAAAAAGTACTGTGCTGCTGGGGCGCCTGGGTGGCTCAGTTGGTTAAGTGACTGCCTTCGGCTGGGGTCATGATCCTGGAGTCCCTGGATCGAGTCCCGCATCGGGCTCCCTGCTCGGCAGGGAGCCTGCTTCTCCCTCTGACCCTCCCCCCTCTCATGTGCTCTCTCTCTCTCTCATTCTGTCTCAAATAAATAAATAAAATCTTTAAAAAATAAAAAAATAAAGTACTGTGCTGCATCTCATGTCTTGCCATCTTTTTAAACGGCCGTGACAACATCGAATTCCGCTGTCTCTCCGAGCCGGGCGCATGGAGACCGCCGGCCGGCAAACACCGCGCGGCACCGCAGCGCAAGACCGCGCGCCCTCCCTCCCGCGCGTGCGCAGTCGGCTGTTGCGAGCCATTCCTCTGGCGGCGAACGTCGCCTGTGCACAAGTTCCTGTCAGGGACATGCCCAGGAAGGACACACCTGGTTACAGGGGATGTGAATCCCACCTTTCCAAGATAATTCCAAACTGTTTCCTGGACACTTGCAAAATTTACACACCCCTGACGATGTATCAGAAACGCTTCTGACCCCCACTCTTTCCAACACCTTACACCGGCAGATTTCTTCCCTTCTGCCAACCAAGTAGGGGTAAAATTGTGTCTCCCACTGTGGTCTCCATCTGCACTTCGCTGGTCCCTGAAGAGATTCAATGTCTTTATTTCCTTATCTTACGTTCCACACTACCTGATTTTTTAAAAAGGTGTTGCCAGTCATTTGGTTCTTCCTAACAAATGGGCATAAGACATGAACAGACAATTTTCTGCAAAGAAAACATCCAAATAGATGCATAAAAAAAGTGTTCAACATCGCTCGGCATCCAGGAAATCCAAATCAAAACCACAATGCGATACGACCTCACACCAGTCAGAATGGCTAAAATTAATAAGTCAGGAAACAACAGATATTGGCGGGGATGCAGAGAAAGGGGAACTCTCCTACACTGTTGGTGGGGATGCAAGCTGGTGCAGCCACTCTGGAGAACCGTATGGAGGTTCCTCAAAAAATTGAAAATAGAGCTACCCTATGACCCAGCAATTGCACTACTGGGTATTTACCCCAAAGATACAAATGTAGGGATCCGAAGGGGTACGTGGACCCCGATGTTTATGGCAGCAATGTCCACAATAGCCAAACTGTGGAAAGAGCCAAGATGTCCATCGACAGATGAATGGATAGAGAAGATGTGGTATATATATATATACAATGGAATATTACGCAGCCATCAAAAAAATGAAATCTTGCCACTTGCAATGACGTGGATGGAACTAGAAGGTATTATGCTAAGGAAAATAAGTCAATCAGAGAAAGACTATTATATGACCTCACTGATATGTGGGATTTAAGAAACAAGGCAGAGGGTCATAGGGGAAAAGAGGAAAAAATAAAACAAGACAAAACCAGAGAGGGAGACAAGCCATAAGAGACTCTTAATCATAGGAAACAAACTGAGGGTTGCTGGAGAGGAAGGGGGGTTGGGGGATGGGGTAACTAGATGACAGACACTGGGGAGGGTATGTGTTGTAATGAGCACTGGGTATTATATAAGACTGATGAATCACAGACCTCCACCTCTGAAACTAATAATATATGTTAATTAATTGCCTTTAAATTTTTAAAAAATATGAGAAAAACAAAAACACCAACCCTGGTTCTTCTAACAGAAGGCAGAGAAAGGAACATAGCCACAGACAAAAAAGGACTGTCTCACCTCCCGGGACAGTTGGTTCTTCTGTCGCGTGGATTATGATTTTATTGTCATGCCACTTATTACCTATTGGGAGGCACTCCAAAATGAATTTTTTTGAAGTTTTATAAGGTTAAATGTCCTATAAAGCCGCAGTGACAACATGACCTTTTGCTTCATTCAAATGACTTCAAGTGAAAAGCTCTGATACAATCCAGGATTTGCACAAAACATGGTTTTGGCTTGAAGTAGGTTCCATGTTGCTGTTCTCCATTCATGTTCAGCAAACACGATTCATGGTCAAGTGAATGCTGACTGACTCGCTTTTTTATTATAAAAGTGTGACATTCAGGTTTTAGGTTTTTCACACAGAAACCGGCCAATCTGCAGACTCAGACTGCTTTCCCGCTATTATGAGGCGGCAAGTCGATGACAAAATTCTTGTTTTGATTTTCTTATACGTCTGTTGGCAGAACTGCTTTGAAATGGATCTCCCGTAGTTTCAAGTCTATGGCCCAGGACCATAACATCTGCTTGGATTCTTCCCTTTTGTTATTCAAACATTAATGAGGTTTTAAAACCTATTTCTCTGAATGAGGCCAGCGAGCCTGTGGCACAGGGTTGGCTGGAGGTAGGTGGGGTGATCAACCGTCCTGGGACCGAGGGGGTTGCTGGTTCTCACGATTTTCCATGCTGAACATGGGAAATCTGGGGCAAACCAGGCTGAGTTGGTGGCCCGGCCCAGAAGCTAAGTTAGCCAGCTGGTGGCTGGGCTGAGTTTGTTCAGGAAGCCTTTCTGGAGTGGAGTTTTCCCCTGCCCTACAATGGAGCCCTTCACAGGCTAAGGAAACCGAAGAAGGGACAGAAATTAACCGGCAGTTGGGTACCCCTGACACAGAAACCCTGGCAACAAGAAAAACCCACCACATGCCTTTCTACCAGCTTGGACCGTATCCATGCTCAGCATCCACAGGTAAAACACATCAAAACGTGAGGAATCCCTTCTGTGTGGCAATAATAATCAACCCTGATTCTGAAAGCCAGTTTGTTCTTAAAGTATCTGTCCTGCAGTCGGCCCAGAGCATAATAGATCTTTCTAGAAGGTTCCTTGCTGAGTCCCCAGCCTCTAGAACCATGGATACAAACTGAAACCACTGCCTGGGGAGATCCGCTACTCAACACAGTTACTCCACGGAGCCCAGCCGAGCCCCCACCCCTGCTGGCCACACAGTCCTTAGGAAAACAACCAGTGTTCTCGGCACCTCTCCCGGTCACCTAGAGCGGGCGTAGGAGTCCTCCGTGACTCACTCTTTCTCCTCCCCTCCACCCAATCCCCCACAAACCTGTGGTCTGTGTCTCCTAAATATATTCAGGATCTAACCACTTACACCCGCCTGCCCCTCCCCACCCTGACCTCACCCAACATCACCACTCACCCAACAGACTCCCACCTGGTCTCCCTGATTCACCCTTGTGACCCCACAGTCCAGTCTCAGGAAGGCAGCCACGTGCTGCATGTATGGCTCATCATACAAAGTTAATTCATGCCACACCTCTCCTTAAACCCTCCAAGGGCTTCCTATCCCACCCCAAGGAAGAGGCCAAGACCTCAGAGTAGCCTTGATTTACAGGATCTGCCCTGCTACCCTTCTGAATGGTGTCCTACACTCACTCGGCTCCAGCCTCACTGGCTTCCATATGTTTCTCCAACACTCAGCCCACTGTGGCCACAGGACCTTTGCATCTACACTTCCCCCTGCTAGAACACTCTCCTAACATAGCGCACGGTCCACTCCTCACTCCCTTCAGTCTCTACCCAAATGTCACCCTGTGGTGACCATCCTAGTTAACAGCCGCTTGCCCCCATCTCCCTCCTCCTCCTCTTTCCTGCTTCATTTTTCTCCAGAGCACTCAGCCCACTGGGCACACTCTGTATTTACTCACTTATCTGTTTACTGTCTGTCTACCCCCGTTGGAATGCAAGTCCCACAGAGGCAGGCAGTTTTGCCTATGGTGGTCACTGCTGTACCCTCAGCTCTTCACCTACACCTGGTCCACTAGGTGCTGAACAAACGTTTGCCAAATGACTGAAGGGCGTACGGAAGTGACTGAAGTAACACCACTGGCTAGGAGAGGTACCAGCAGGCAGGGGCAGCCGGCTGGCATCCAGCTGTGTTTCTTGCCTTTTCTACTAAACGTCCTCAGCTACTGAGCCTATAACCCTCCCTTTCTTAGTGTTTCCCCCAAATGGTTATTTTGTGAATGTCCCCAGGGAAATGTGGCCCTTGCAGATGACTGATTGTGCGTGGGGCCTCCATCCCTTCATCCAGATTCACTGCTTCCTCCTGAGGCTGCCTGGTTCAGAAAGCCCCCATGAGAGGCCGGACGCCTCCACAGCAGTACCTGCCAGAAGCCTGGAGCATGACCACTCAGATCTTGCGGAAGACCCTAAATCACGCTCAGAGCCCTAGCTGCAAGGGAGTCTGGGAAATGCGGCTTACAGCTTCCCAGCCTCCGCAGTTTGAGCTGTCAGTCACGCAAGAACGGTACTTTCAAGACTATGGGTTACTCCCCATTAGTGGCCTTGAAATCAATTTCCTGAAAGCAGACCAGAGTCCTTTTTAATGAAATGGAACAGACGACAAAATATCACAGTGTGCTATATATTCTGGGAGAAGTACTGTTTTAGGAAAATGTCTGTCCAAGCATCAACCCAAACTATGACATCAGAATTTCTGGTGCATCAGACTTTTTTAAAAGTTCCCTGGTTAATCCAAATGTGTGGCCAGGAAGAAGAGCCATGGGGTCTGGTCTTTTCCATAGGGAAACAATGCTTCTGTACCCATCACTCCCAGCCGGCCTCTGGTCACCCGAACAGTCATGTGGGCATTGTGCCGAGGCCCCAGGCTGTCCATAGTCTGTCGGCAACAAAATGCATCTTTCTCCTGGCCAAGATCTTTCTCTTTCTCTCTTCCTGCTTTGAAGCCCACACTTCCTTGGGGTACCTCCCTGAGCTCCCATTTGCCCCCACTGACTGATGAAACTTTGGTCTTCCCGTGGCAGGGCTGAGCCAGGTCCCCAAGCCTTGAGAGTGACTTCTGCAGCCTCAGGGGGAGGCTTCCTGAATCCAACCTGTTGCCGGGATTCAGTACATCAAGCAAGACAGTAAAAATACCACAGCAGTTCGGCCCTAAGGAAGAACACAGTTGTTTCCTCAAAAAGCATCAGCACAGCTCAGCACCCTGCACGTCAAGGGAGAAAAGCCAGGTCAGGGGACCACACCTCTGGAATGCCTGCTTGTTCCATCTGGCCAAGGACACGGGGGGATGAGGGAAGCTCTCCTTCTGACAAACTGATTGTCAACACAGTGTAGGGCACGGACCTACCTAAACTTCCACACTGGAGGGCCTGTTACTGATGCTCACTCTAGACTCTGGGAAGATCAGCAAGAAGTTCTTAGCCCTGGAGCTACTTGAAGGAACAGCAGACCCACGATTATGATGGACAGGGACTTCCAGACTGACTTCATAGGACAGATGGGTCTAATGCACATTCAAGAAATTAGACTCCGACACCAAATTCCTTTTGGCACAAATTTCATTCTCGAAGTCAAAGCTGAAGGAACACCGAGCCCAGAGAACACAGGGCCATGACCTCGTCATTTGCCACTTGCCTAAAACGTAGCCTCTCTCCTGGAGACACTGGTGGAGACCAGGCCAGGGTGCCCGGCACAGCGTTTGGGAACAAAGGCACAGAGGGGATCTCTTCCGCCCCCTGCAGCCAGCTTGGCCAAGCAGTTCGGGACACTCAGTGTCTATGTGACAAATGATTAGAGGAAATTGAGTCAGATTTGGAGGGAATCTTAGTTCACACCTTCTTTTCCAAATGGGTAAACTGAGGCCATACGCTCTTAAGTGGCTTGAGATAACCCAGCCAGCGCCTGACACAGGTGGGCCTGTCACTATCTGGTCTCCGAGCTCCCGGGCCATGGCATTTTCATACACACCATCCCCGGGTCTCCTTCCTCAGGGAGCATGCTGCAGTCACACCAGGGACAGAACTCTGAAATGGCCCAGGAGCCCTAATCTCATCCAGTAAGTTGCTGGGCCCCGGGGCAGGAGAACGCGCCCCAGAACCCAGCCTGCGGACGCAGACACCCAGAGTGCGGTGGGTGCCCAGCCCCTCCTGGAGACTGTCTTTTCAGGATCTGCTCTCTGCACGGCCACTGGGGAAGTGGAGAGAAAAGAAGGAGAGGTCCTGGGTTTAAGGTCCAAAAATGCTGACCCCGGTTAGCAAATCGCAACCCCAGGGGCTGAATTGCAGGAGTTCCGAAGGGCCTGCATCCCTTGCGACGGTGGTACTTGGCTTTCGCTTCTGTTCCCTCAGCATCCCTGAAACTCAGTACCCGGCACGCAGCCGTGGCCTGTCATCTGGCTGACCCCTCAGCTCCATGACACCAGCCGGGGTTATGGGATCAGCACCCATGACAGCAGTGTCCTGGGGCCGCCTGAAAAGAGGCAGAGGCAGGGGTTTTCCTGGGCAGGCCCACCTGCATGCATCCATCTCTCAAAGATCCAGACGAGTCAGGCACCTTCGTCTCTCTCTGCTCATTGCCCACGTGAAAGAAGTAGCTGGTTCCTAACGGCGGACTTGTCATACTCTGTGATTCCTGCCTGGTGCCAGTCATATCCTGGGTCCCCTCCTCTCCGGTCCCATCATGGGCCGTGCTGGAAAGGCACGAGGCAGGGGTCTGCGTCCCAGCCCTGTTGAGCGCACAGCTTGATGAGGGAACCTAGACAAGCTGCATAATCCCCGTGAGCCGCATGTCCTTCATCTTTACAATGGACACGATGCCACGGGCATCAGAGGGTAGTTGGGAGGTAAGTGCACACACGGAAGGCACTTGGGGTGTGGGGGGTGCTCAGTAACGTTAGTTTGGTTTCTGTCAGGCAGAACCTCCACCTGTCCCCTCTGAAGGGGGGGGGGGTGCTAGAATACTTGGGACCCTGCTCTCTGAAGACAGCGTTACAGACTTGTTGACCAGAAAGGGCCCTTGAGAATTTCGTTGAGACCCTGGCCTCTGAGCAGAGCCACACGCAAATCCCAGGAGAAGGGCCGACCTCTCCTACCTGGGAAGGCCTCCAGAGGGAGAACTCCCCCAGCCTTCCTCCGCAGCTCATCCCAGCTTTCACCAGCCATCCTGGCCTTCCTCCCGGTGTCTGGCCGAAGCTCTTCCTGCCCGCCCCCCTCTTGTTCTCACGGCAGCACATTTCCTCCTCTGACTCAAACCAACCTCAAGGCTGACTTCTCCAGACCTACTTCTTCCAGCCACGTGGCAGAGGACCCAACCCTGTTCCCACACCACGGCCACCGTCACCCTGGAACCGACCAAGAAAAGAAGTGAGAGTTCGCGTTTCATCCCCACCTGCCCAGTGCGGGGAAGGTCACTGTCAGCTGCTGCCCGGGCCGGTCTCAGTCACGTCTGTTCATCCATTCATGCTAGGGGCTTTCTGCCTGACTTACTGTAGCACCATGGACCATGTTGGGGAGGCAGACCATGGAGGTCTAACTACAGGGAGGGAACTGCCAGATCTTATTCAACTAGCGGCGTCCGTGTTCCTGGTGCCTAGCAAGCACTCAATCTAGAGAATGAATGAATGAACGAATGAACAAACGAATGAATGAATGATTAAATGAATGATGCAGCATGCAGTCTCCGAACTCTGCATTCAGGAGACATCAGCTGCGTTCCTCCCACACTCAAGACACAGGACCAATACCTAAAATACTAAGCTGGTTGTCTGTTTGTCTCACCAGATCCACCTGCCAGCACGCGGACCTACAAGGACACCAATGGGCCAATGCCTTGAGGTCAGAGGGAGGGAGGGCCAGGGGTGCTGATTCTCCCAGTTTGTTCTCTGGAAGGCTACGAGCTGCCTGAATCCTTAAGGGAGGGTCAGCTCCGATCAGGCCACAGGCTCCACGGCCCTTTAGGCCTGGGGTGGTAATGCCTGGGGTTCCACACTCTCTTCTGTGCCTTTCCTACACCCTGCCCAAACCTTTGTAATAGTCCCTTTCTTAACCTTTTCTCAGCTTGCCCCATACACGTGAGCATGCCCCATGTTTTTCGCCAGGCCTCTGACCAAGCTGATCCCAAAGTCTTACCTGTCAGGACACAGAAACAGCACGGGAAGGGAATGAGCGGTGCAGTAACATTCTAGAGCTTAGCTAGAAGGAAGTCCTTCTCCATCTGGTTTCTGTTCATCTTGGTGAGGGGGGCAAAGAGCAGGGAAGTCTTTTCCTATTTTTTAAATTACTTTTTTTGTATAGTAAATATATTCAGATGGCTCAAAGTCCAAAAAGACATAAAAGAGTATCTGCACTGAAGTCCCCACCACCTGGACAGTTCCAGGGATAGAGTGCTGAGGCCCCGTCACGGCGGCAGCTCCAGATGATGTCCCATCACCATACTGAACAAACCGGGTCTCCCTGCAATTCCCACACGTGCTCCCTTCTAAATAGGAGATCACAACTCAATAAAGTAGAGAAGCCCTGCCCAGGACTCGAAGCCCTCCAGAGTCTCTGCCCTGGTTTACCACCAAAGCTTCCAGAAAACCCAGCTAGGTCTGTTCCTCACATCCTGGGACCTTCAGGAATTGGCATCCACAGAATGGAGGAATGGCATTTTCCCTTCGTGCAACAATGTTCTCTTCAGATTTAAAAAAAAAAAAAAGGAAAAGAAAAAAAGCTTAACGTTTAGTAGTTTGCAAATGTTTTGTCCTGATCTGTCAATCATCAAGTGAAATCTAGCAGTGCAGGTATTTATTTCATCCTTGATGCATAAGCCCCTCTGCTCCTCTCCCCCCACCCCCACCCCCCACCCCCTGCAACAAGTGCTGGGACAAGCTGACAGGCATCCTTGCCTTCGCGGAGTTTGCCACCAGAGACCACAAGGAAACAAGCAGGAAGAAGGGGTGAACTCAGCACATACACCCCTATTCCCGCTGCAGCTAAACGCGGTCAGGTGAGGAGAGCTGAGGGAACCTCCAGACGAGGGCACAGTGTTACATCGGGAATCATGGAGACACTGAGGACAGCAACCATGGGACTAAACGTCATCAGCTGACTGAGGACGGCTCTCAGAAGCGGTCACCTCACTTCTCACCATCCCCCAAAGAACAAGGAGTGCCAACCATCCACCTTCACAACCAGGAGCTTGAAGTGGCATCTTAGCAACCTCTGTTTAAGGGACAAAGGCCAATAGGGCAGCACGGGCAACCACAGCATTAACCTATTAATCTGAGTTATGAGGGAAGGGAAGAGAGGGCAAGAGGACAGGGACGGAGGGAACGGGGAGAGAGCCACACAGCTCAGTCCCAGGCACCCGGGAGGGGTGGAGGTCTCCTCTCACTTACTTCTCACCAGGCCACCGTACCCAGGTGGGGGTGCAGAAGCCTTGGGTTTTAAGTGACAGTGGGTCACCGGAGCCCAAGCCCCTCCCAGGCTGAACAAACAGGGAAGGAGTCAGATAGCTCTGATTGCAAAGTGAAATTGAGTCTTCCTCTCTGTCCCGGGCTAGCATTCCAGCGAGCCCTGCAGTGACTTGGGAGCATCAGGGCCTCCATCACTCTGCCCATAAAATGAGGCCCAATACAACGGCTGGGGGGGGGGGGTCCCCTTTCGGGGCAGGGGGCCATAGGAGCATCTGGGCTTGCTGACAGGCCGTGTGCGACCCACCACCCCCTGCAGGGCGGAAGGCCCCAGTGAAGGAGCCTGAATGCCTGCAGGAGGGCCAGGTGGGGCACTCCACGCAGGGGGCCCGGCGAGGGAAGGTCTTGCTGGAGGGCACCTTCCTAGGCCAGGCCCACCTCACCCCACGTCTGTTTGCTTTTCCGTGCACCGTCCCACCAGTCCCCATGCAGTCGTCCCTATTCCTGTCCATTTTGCCAAAGAAGACCCTGAGGCTCCGGGGTGGTCAGATGACTTCCCAAGAGTCGGGGGGGGGGGGGCAGAGAAGCGCGGCGGCAGGACTCGCACACAGACCTGCCTTCCACACCGGCGTGCCCCCCCGCCGCCCCCCCCAGCCGGAGTGCGCGGTCGGGAGTCCACGCGGCGAAGCTGCCACCCCCGAGGGCCCCCAGGCCGCGGGTCCGCGCGCGCGAGCCTGCTCCAGCAGAACCGCGAACTTGAACGCAGCGCGCCTGGGGGTTGGTTCCAAGTCGCGCCACTCGCACCGGCGTGGGCACGTGCGGCGGCGGCAGGGGCGGCGCGCGCGGGGGGGCCCGAGGGCAGTGCGGGCGCGGGGGCCGTGGGGGGCGTGGGGGGCAGTGCGGGCGCTGCGGGCGCGGGGGCAGTGCGGGCGCGGGGGGCGCCAGGGCCGGGCCGGTGGGCTCGCGGGGACGGCGCCTACCTTTCCTGAAGGGCATCGCGGAGGGGGGCGCCCCGCAGGGCTGTCCCGGGACTCCGAGGCCGGGCGACGTCCGAGTGCCAGCCCCGCGGCTCGGGGGCGCCTGTGGGCGCCGGGCGAGGGCGGGGTGGGGGGGCGGGGAAGGGACATATTTGGGCAAAGCGGGGCGCGTCACAGCCGGAGGGAGGAACCGCGGCGAGGCGGGCGGCGCAGCCTCCGGGGCGGGCCCGGCGGAACCCGCTTAACCCCTGCGCTGCCGGCGCGCCGCGGGGCCGCGGGCCACCCCCTCCCGAGCAGGGGCGGCTTCGGGCCCCCTCGCCGGCTCCTTCGGGCGGTTTGGGGCCGCCCTCCCCGGAAGGCTTTGGGGAACTTTACCCCGCGCTTATGTTTCGGTCCTCAGGCACAGGGGGACGGCTCAAGTGGCTGGCTGGCTTGAACTGAAATGAAATGAGGGCTGGAGGGAGGCACCCCGTCAAAGTGCATCTCTGGTAGCCTCCCTGGCCACCCTCGTTCAAAACCCTAAACCCTTCCCGCTCCTGGGCACCTGCCCCGCTTTACTCCCACCCCCCACTCCCCGCAGCAATTACCACCTCTGACAAACGTTCTGTTTTTCGCCTTTGGTCATTGCTGTTTCCCGGGAACCTGGAACAGCACCTCACACACAGGTCGTTAAATATGTCAAAAATAATAAAAATAATGGGACTTGAAGAACTGTAACCTAGAGAGAGGAGGGAGGCCATTCCTCACATTACTACTCATTTTGCCTCTGTAAAGGCCAGCACCTGAGAAATGCTTGATTATTTGATGGGATCAAGTATCTCAAAGGCAGGTCATCTTTCTGTTTAGCTGAGAGTTAATTCCTGTGGAAAGTGCTATTTTACATTGCAATTTGAAGAAATGATGTTAGGAACAGTCTCCTGATCTAATATTTAGGACACTCATGCAAATAGCAATTTCCCCACTTTCTATGTAGTGAAAAAAGCCAACCAGGTGAACTGAAAAGTCAGAGCCAGAGGGTTGTCTGTTTTTAATCATTTCTTAGAATCAGTTTCCTGGCCTGCTCTCTTTTATGGGTAGTAGTCC
This sequence comes from Phoca vitulina, assembly GCF_004348235.1. Lineage (NCBI taxonomy): Eukaryota > Metazoa > Chordata > Mammalia > Carnivora > Phocidae > Phoca > Phoca vitulina. The sequence goes on along the minus strand of NW_022589736.1, from coordinate 8,065,018 downwards.
AAACTCCTGCCCCACATTCAAAGGGAGCCCATGTCTGGGAGAAGGAAGGAATTGTTAGTTCAGACGAGGTATTGTCCGTTGGCTTGGGACATGGCCCTGGTAGAGCCTTCTGGAAAGACACTGTTGCATGGGCCTGGCTGGAGATTGGGATCATGAGCTCTCAGACCTCAGCTTCTGTGCCACAGGCCTCATGAGTGTGGGTGTCAGTCTGTGTAAGAGGAACAGGAAGTGAGGGATGGGGGGGTGCCAGATTGAGAGATTGTCAACTCCCTCTGCTCTTTTCCCTGCCACAACTGTAACACTCAGTGGACTTGCACTTTACTCCATGGACTCACTTGCCAAGGAAAGCAAATTTTATCTAAGGCCAGATAAAGTGTGCAAGACTGCACATCTCAGACTTGTCCAGCCGCGAGTCACAGTGAAGCCAGAGGACATGCAATTTGAGGTGGGTGGGCCTTTCTTCCTTGTATTTGGCAGCTTTACTACCTTGTGGACTCACGTGGCTGATTGTGATACAGTAAGAAATACATATTTGGTCTTTGTCCCCAGTTCCTGGCACACAACTCCCAAGACCCTTGGAATCTGCACAGGGATAAGAGAGTGCACACTCATGAAAGGACTGGTGGCGGCAGGGGCACGTAGGCAGCTTCAGGCTAGGGCTGGTGGCCAGAAAGACCACATCATGCTTAGAGGGCTGGAACTTTCAACACCACCCCTCCACCTCCAAGGATGGGAGAGGGGCTGGAAATTGAGTCGGATCACCAGTGGTCAGTCATGCCAACGTAATGAAACCTCCATAAAAACCCCTAAATGACGGGGTTGGGAGAGCTTCCAGGCGTGCTCGGGGCATGGAAGGTCCACACACCTCTACCCTTTTACCTTGTCCTAGGCATCTCTTCCGTTCAGCTCTTCCTGAGTCCTATCCTTTATAATAAACTGATAATAACAAATAAGGCACTTTTCTGAGCTCTGGGAGCAGTTCTAGCAAATTATCAAACCCGAAAGAAGGAAAGTTGTGGAGACTTTGTAGCCAAGTTGGACAGAAGAGGGGGGACCTGGGCACACAGTAGCTGTATTGGCATCTAAAGCGGGGGGCGGTCTAGTGGGACTGAGCCCTTACCTACCCTGTGGGGTCTGTGCTGACTCCAGGGAGTCAGGTCAGAATTGAACCGAAGGGCAGGACACCTAGACAACTGCCTGTTGGTGTGGAAACCCCACACATTTGGTATCAGAAGCGTTATGAGGAAAACCAGTTAGGACCCCCGGAGCCTGATCTCTCCACTTTGAGCGTCATCCTATGGAGGAACAAGAGCATGGGACTCGTTGCTGTCTTGTTTCTGTCATTTTGGAGAGCAGCCTCTCAGACGTTGGGTGTTGTTAATAATCCTGGGACATTTGTGCTTTCACTCCCAATCAGAGTCAGCCAGCGAGGGTTGATGTTGACATTTCATAACTTGAAGAGTGTTTCTGCTTGTCCTCTGCACAAGGGAGGGAACGACGCCGGCAAGTTCGCACAAGAGAGAAACAAGTGGCGTGAAAAATTGGATTTGCGGGCAGCTGGGTGGCTCAGTCGTTGAGCGTCTGCCTTCGGCTCAGGTCACGATCCCGGGGTCCTGGGATGGAGCCCCGCATTGGGCTCCCTGCTCAGCGGGAAGCCTGCTTCTCCCTCTCCCACTCCCCCCTGCTTGTGTTCCCTCTCTCACTGTGTCTGTCTGTAAAATAAATAAATAAAATCTTTAAAAAAAAATTAAAAGAAAAATTGGATTTGCTCAAGAAGGAGCTCATTGCAGCCAGGACCTGGTACGGGTTGGGAAAATGGGCTGAGGTAGGGGGACATGGCATTCTGGTTTTCGACGTGGAGGCAAGAAGTGAAACGATTTGAAATCAAGAATATATTCCCAGGTGCTGTCAACAATATAGTGTGAGTCATAGAGTGAAGTCATTTCGTCATTACTCTCCAAACTGCCAACTTCGTCCGCCGACATTTCTGTTCTCAGTCTAATGACTATTGATTTAACCCCGCTCTTCTGAGGAGCTCTTAACGCATCAAAGTGGTGTCTGAAAATCTCTCCTCGTGGCTGGAACCACGGGGGAAACTGTGAGCTACCATCACTTTAGAATGGTCACCATCAATAGCATCATCTGGTCACTGAGTCCAGAGGACAGAGGTGCTCCAACTTGCAGGCAGGAGAGCGGGCTGGAGGGCAGGGTTTGTAACAGGTGGCTGGGCCTCCCAGGCAGTTTCTTATCTAGTTAAGTCTAGGGCGCAGTGCAAGAATTTGCATGGCGAGCAAGCTTCTCAGGTAATAAGGATGTTGCTAGTTCTCCCGGTGTCACGGCTGCACTAAGAGACCCAGAGAGGGGCGTGGGTCTGGGCTGTGGGGTGAGGGCCCCCTGGGAACTCGATCAGACCCAGGGCTCCTTTCACCCAGGGCTCGAGCCACCCTTCTCTTCTGGCATCGATGCCCTGCTGGGTGCCACCCCGCCCAGGCTCTTGGGGCAGGAAGTGCCGAGCCCATAGCCTCTGGTTGTCTTACTGCAAGAAGCAAAGGGCCCTCTTCCCAGATTTCTTTCCCAGTTCCTAGGCCACACCGAAGGCTTTCATGCTCTCTCCAAAGGGAGGGTGACATTCAGATAGAATAGATCTCACACTTTCTACCCTGGAAATTCCTCCCTCTCATAGCCCTTCCTTAGCAGGTATTTGCATTTTCAAGCCTTTCCTCTCTAGTTGTCGAATGTAAGGTTTTGTCTCCAATGAAGGAATTCAGGCCATAGGAAGAGGGAACCTTCTGATCAGGGCTAGGGAACGGTGGTAAAGAGTGTGTGAAGGAGGAAGGAAGGAAGAGGCGTGCCTGGGACAGGGACCAGCAGGGCCCGCAAAGTACTTGAGAGCCCCGCCCCCACCTCCACCAGATTCCCCAGTGTGGAGAGTCCAGCAGGGGTTGTCCCCACTGCCAGGTACGCCCCCAACTCTATGCCCCTTGGCATGGTATGGCCCTGGCGGCAGCTCCTGGGGTTCTGCCAAGAGGCAGACCTACAGCCAGCCAGCCCTAGGATGGCTGCATACAAAGAGCAGGGGTGGGGAGAAGAGACTGGCTAAGAATCCCTACATGGCTTTCTAGGCTCTATGACATACCCTCGTCGAGCCTCAGTATTGTCTGTAAAATGGGCACAATGCATTCTTCATGAATTGCTGTCAGGATTCAGTGAAATCATATTTGCCTGGAGCACAAGTGCTCAATGAAAGGTAGCCGCTATTATTATTAATATTCGTATTATTAGAGCTGGAAGCAGGGTCCCTGGGGTAGTGAGAGGGAAGGGTCCCCAGAAGAGGAGAGAAGCAATGGGAGCAATGGGAGATGCAGGGTGGGAACATGTGGGCCGGCCCAGGAATTTGGGGCTGAGCTTCCATGGGGTTGTGTGGGACAAAGGAAATCCAGCTGCCTGGGGATGAGCTCATTGGTCCATTACCAACATGTGAGTGTGTCTGTGTGCACATGCGCATGCCGGTGCACGCGCGTCTAACTACGTAACCATGAACGAATCCGTGATCCACAGTATCGGAGAAAACTGTAAACATTAAGAGTAGTTACATGGACACATCTAACTCATGACTGTTGGTCTCTAAATACCAGTCTCCGATTGAAGGAACCAAGAGACCTTGGCGGGCTGGAACCGCAAAACACAAGATGAGCCTGGAACATCTTGTGGTGCCAGAAACTAAGTAATCATTTTGCTGAGGTACCAAGAAATGACGAGGACGTGTCCAAAAGCCACAGAGGCCAAGCTGAAAGGGCTCCTGTGAGCCAATCTGAGCAAGAAGATAAATCGTGGTAGTAATGGATTGTGACCCGTAGAATAAAGTGAGAATTTGTGAGTCCATACTGACATAAATAAATAAAACATTGAATAAATACATAGGGAAGGAGGGAAAGCTCTTCCTCACAAATTCTAGAATTCATGGAAATGATTAGAATCCTAGCGAATAGATGTAGAAGGAATCATGGAGCCCACCAAATCAGTCTGACCTGGCTCAGAGAGGGTCTCCTCCTTCCCTAATAATCCTCAGTAATAATAATAAGCCATCAAAAAAATGAAATCTTCCCATTTGTAACAACAGGGATGGAACTAGAGGGTATTATGCTGAGTGAAATAAGTCAACCAGAAAAAGACAATTATATGATCTTACTCGTATGTGGAATTTAAGAAACAAAACAGAAGATCATAGGGGAAGGGAGGAAAAAATAAGACAAAATCAGAGAGGCAGACAAACCATAAGAGACTCTTACCATAGGAAACAAACTGAGGGTTGCTGGAGGGGGAGGGGGTGGAAGGGATGGGGTAACGGGGGGATGGGCATGAAGGAGGGCACGTGATGTGATGAGCGCTGGGTGTTACATAAGACTGACGAATCACTGAACTCTACCTCCAAAACTAATACACTATATGTTAATTAATTGAATTTAAATTTTAAAAAAATGCTTTAAGGACCTTCCAAAAATCCTCCTGTTTAAACCGATTCCTATGTACAGCCCTGACTGTGATGGAATGTAATTAATTCTTTCCAGTTGGTTTCAGAAATCAGGATCTCGTCTCTAGGGGACAGATTCTGTTCCAGTCCTCGATGTCCCCGATGGCCGGAGCGCACCACTGTGCTTATTGCTCAGCCGTCCTTGTGGCTCCGCTCTGTAGGCAGCTGGGAATGTGTGCCCTGAGGCTGACCAGCTCCTGACACTCCTCGGGAACAGCTACCCCTTTCTTCAGAAGGACAGAGCCGGGGAAGCGAGGCTCCAAACTCAGTGGTGGGTCTCTGCGAGCTGGGCACAGGGCGTAACCTGGACCTTTGATGCCCGTCGAGCCCAGGGCTGGGGTGGCATTGAGGGGGGAGCCACTGAAAACATCAGAGCCCGAAATGACTCTAGAATGTCACCAGGCTGCTCTCAGGCAGCTCACTCTTGGGCCAGTATATGACCAGGCCTTTTGTTGTTTTCTCCTGGCGCTCTGACAAATGTTTGACCGCCGCAGGGGCGCGCGTTCGCCGCATTGCCCCACCGACCAAGCTGGCTTCAGCTTGGGAGCTGGCCTGCCCTGGGTGCCCGGCCAGACAAGGACGGAGCGGAGACCTCACTGCAGGCCTCCTGACCAAGGCCGCTGCTCTCGCTGCTCTCCCTGGTCAGTGTCCTGCAGGCTGGAAATCACCGTCCTCAGAGGGTTAGCTTAGCTGGGAACCGAGGGCCATCCGACCTCAGTGGACTTAGTCTTAACAACCTATTTATGGCTGAGGAGCCAGGCTGCCTCTTTCCCAGAAATCAGGGTCAACTGCTCTGGCCAAGTGGTGGCTTCCCACCCCCGTCAGGGTCCCGGAATATGCTGCTACCTTCTGAGGGGAACGCGAAGAGCCGCTGTGATTTCCATTAGTCACATAATCACTTCCAGAGAAAAAGGGCAAGTCTTCGCGATGGGCTTTCACTTAACCCCTGATAAGGACAATTTAGAGGCAAAAGGAACAGTGGACGAGCCAGGCTACGGGGGCTGGTGGGAGATTTGTGACCGGCTCTCCTTCTGCCCATTTCTGCCTTCCTCTGCCTCTGTTTCCCCATCTGTAAAATGCAGAGAATATTAGTTGTTGGCCGAATGTGAGGACCAAATGACTGCTTAAAAGAGAACACAGAATCTGTAAAGTTGGAGGAGCATAGATTTTTACTGTACTGAAGGGTGGCTTTTATATATACGAAAGACTGCTTGGAGTTATTTCTATTTTTAACACTCATTTTATCCAAATTCACAATTTGGGGTATTCCGTAGGCTTAACTTAAAACTGCGTTGTTCTACTTATATCTTTATCATGTAAAATACAGTAAAATTTAATAGTCACTGTTAAGGGGAACTTGATGACTGGTCCCACATAGAAATTTGGTTATTTAAACCACTACTTTCTCAATTTAAAACTGCATTTATGAACTACTTTATACTTCAGAACACTTGGGTTTGCTCACAAGCCCTCCCAAATAACCAACTAAATATGGTGAATCTTAAGTTCTTTTAGATGTTCCCATATTGCTTACAATCTTCATAAAATTGCATTGCACTTTTAGGTCAAATTATGAGTCCACATCAATTACTCAAATATATATATTAAAGTGGGATTACAAGGTTGGTGCACTGGATACTCACATTTGCCACATTCTCTTAAAATTACAAGTTCTTAAAATGCCAAATAGATACTGGTCACCTAACTTAACCCCAAATATCAAAAGTATGAGTTTAATTTGCTTCCTATTCCTCTGCTTAAATAGAAACTTTTCCACGGTTAAAAGAAAGAGAGTCTATAAAGAAAACAATTATGTCATTATCCTGTTCCAAGGCACTGAGGTTACTTATTGACCAAAAAGACCCTGATTAGGATGGCAAAAACATACAACGAAATAAGGGTTTCCCAGACCTTCTGAATTGTGGGTTATTTTTGCAATAAAATGTTCAAAACTAAAAAGAAAGCTGAATTATAGGTCTGTTGCTGGGGAGTTTCTAGATGGGATCTGAGAAGAGCTTTTAAGCTCTTTCAAGGCCCTTGCTGCTTAAAGATGGCTTCAAGAATTAGCCGGGGAATGAATTTCTAGATGGTGTCATGTTCCGGGGGCATCCTGTGGTTGTGTCTGGGCCTCGCCCGACTGCTGCGCAGATGGAAAGACAGTTAAGGACTGGGCAGGGGTAGGGGGGGACGGCATGTGGACGGTTAACGAAAAGGCAAGAGTTGAAATCACAGTCCCCGGGGGTGAGGGCGCTTCTCTAGTAGCGGTGGAGGTCATCAGCACTCTTGGTGCGAAAGGACAGACATCAGACTCAAAGGAGCTTAGGCCAAAGCGCAGTCATCTGGAAGAAAGCTGACGCGACTCAGAACGAAAGGCCAAACCACAGGGAGAGGTGGTGGCCTGTGTGGGGAACAATGGGCACATGGCCCCAGTACAAGCCAGGACCTTGCCTGTCTCTTGCGTCTTCTTTCCACTGGTCACCTCGTTAGCTCATGGCCGCCCGGCCTCCTCCGCGGGGCAGGGGCGTGACCGAGGGCAGATGCCGGTGGTGCTCGGGGCCTCTACCCTGCTCCCCCCGGCCGCCACCACGGAGGCCTTGAAGGAGCAGCTCCCGCTGGAACCACGCGCTCTGAGCTGGCAGGAGTGGCTCCCGAAGGAAGGAGCTGTATTCGGGAAGCAGGTGCATCAACCCCAGTTCAGAAGAGCAGCTCATCCCCCTGGGCCTCCCCGAAGCAGAACCATGGACAGTTTTGGCAGAAGGGCCAGGAATCCGGAGAACTGGGTTCTGCGGCTGACTCGCGGGCTTCCCTTCTCAACTGTAAAGTGACTGAGACACCTCCTGGTCCTGACGTGACAGCTCGCTGACCTGGGGGCAGAAGGGCGGATTGGGGAGCGAGGACGAGGTAAGAAGGGCCCTGGCGAGCCTGCTGCACACCCGGGCACGGATCACACAGCAAACTTCCTAAAGGAAATGGGGCTTGAGAAGGACGCTGGCCTCCTGACCGGGGGACATTTCTTGGCCACACGCGAGACAAGGCAGAGGGAGACAGGCAGGCTGGCAGCACGCACGGCAGCACCTCGCCCCCCCGCCCCGGGACAGAGCCTGACCATTCATGCTGGTGTGCCCCCCATCCTTTGTTTGGTTGCCCCCTGAATCCAACTTTTGTGACGTATGATATACTACCCCAAAGCGGGGCAACTTTGTAACCCTGCTGACTGATGTTTTCCTTCAGGACATGAGCTCCTGAGCCGGCCTGGTACATAGCAGTCGTTCCTCAACATTCACTGGATGAAGGACGGATGTTTGGAAGGCTGTGCTCCTAAGAGCATTGAGCTAGGACATCCATCTTTGTAGCTTCGGCTCCGAGAGCCTGATTCACTGTAGATGAGCAACAATTACTGTTAAATGAATGAGTCAGTCGATCACAAAGTGACCTTTGCTGAATACGTGCTCGTATTTCTGTGTGGCTTGGACTCCAAATACATCTTGTCCCACCTTGTGTCACTGGTCTCGCACAGTGCCTGGCATGTGAAAAAATGCTCCGTAAATGTGTTACAATGACAAAGAAGCAATACCTCCTAAGCTCTGTATTAAATTTAAAAAGTAATCCTGGGAGCCACGCATTTTCAGATACCAAATTCTCTCTCAGTTAGGGATGCTTCTGCCCACTAGTAACAGAAACTCGGGTCGGCTGTGATTTCAACAAGAAAGGGCTTCTTTTTCTGACATGAGAAGTCCAGAGGTAAGCAGTGCAGAGCCGGTGCAATGAATCGATGGTGTTCTGTTCCGGCCACGCAGCAAGTGGGCTTTTGTCCACAGTCCGACCGTGCTGCGTCTGCAGACATGAGGTGCACGGCATGCAAGCTTGAATGGGGACAGAAGTAGCACAATTACATCCTTCCTTTTGACCAGTAAAGCAAAAGCTTTCCCTCAAAGACCCCAGATATTTCCTTTTTAAAAAAGATTCTTATTTATTTATTTGAGAGAGAGAGAGCATAAGCAAGGGGAGGGGCAGAGGGAGAGGGAGACTCCCTGCTGAGCAGGGAGCCCGATGTGGGGCTCGATCCCAGGACCCCGAGATCATGACCTGAGCCGAAGGCAGACGTGTCACCGAGGCGCCCGACCCCAGATATTTCTACATTCATCTCATTAAACAGAATTATAACTTGTGTGCTGGAAAGCAGAGGATGTGTGTGGAAAGAAGGGGAAAGGGATGCCTCTTCCCACGGAGCTCCTGTACGGAGAGGAGGGGATTCAAAGGCCTTTCAGTCCTGTTCAGAATGACCCAGGATGGTTGGGAGAAGCATTCTCTGTGGGATATTTAAAGTTCTTTATATCCCAGTCCTTAAAACTTAGAACAAATGTTCAAGACAAGCACCAATCTTGGACTAAGGATTTTAAACCGTGTTACTAAAATGACCTGTTTCAGACTCCCAAGATTAACCTGAAATTCAGTGTCACATCTCTCCACCTGACTGGGGATGCTCCGTGGCCCCTCTCCGGCCGGCTGGATGGAGAACTGGAAACTGCAGAGGACTCGGAGCCGAAGGGGTCATCCACCGCTGCTGAGTACGAGGAGCCAAGTATTAAACATCTGGAGTTTTGTGTGGATGAGGTGTTCATGCTTTGGAATTTTTCGTTTTAATATGGCTCTAGAAGTCAGGAGAAAAAAACCTGTCCTCTAAGCTCTGAATGTGGTTTTTTTGGGCCAATTACCCCTTCACCTGTTTACTAGCTTTATTGTTTACATATTTTAGAACCGTATTTCTACCCAGATTTTCAACATGATTTTGAGACATCTGATATACTATTTAATTTATCATAGTGCCTAATGGAATGGTAAGCATTTAAGAAATACTTCACCAATGGATAACTGGTATAAAAATATATAATTTCCCTGAATATTTTTTCAACCTGTCAACAACCGAATCACAACTTGGCTTAAATACTGACTTTTATCAGATAAGCAGGGAGGTGGCATCTTTTAACACTGAAAAAAGCAAGTTAGAGCCCTATTCCCTCCTCACCTAATATTTCCAAATCGACTTGCTTCATAAAGAAGTTCAACATCTTGCTCCAGCCTCTTCCTCCCCTTTACGCCCTGGGAGGAGGAAATATTTCAACACAAATCGGCTCGCTCAGGGCCACTAAAGAGCGCGGTGGGTCTGACGGCACCACCCAGAGGGCGAGGTCTCCAGTCTTTGGAAACTGCTTCTGGGCCTGCCCCAAAGGTTTGTCGTTAGCAGGAGGGGACCTGCTATTCGGAATGCGGGGTTGTGTGGGTGGCTGGGGGGACCCGTCGGAGAAAGGTTTCTTTGTGTCAGAGAACATGCGTCTGTCTGATCGCTTGGAGGACAAGCGTGGCCTTCATTCCTGCATATAGTTGCTGTTACGAAGAGAACACTGTCTGTGAGATGGAGCCAAGCGTGGAAATCACACACCAGCCTTGCTGTTGAGGAGCGCGCACTCATGAGTTTTATCAGCCACCGTCCACTGTGAAGCCTACAGAGAGTCTGAGAAAATGGTCCGTTTTTATTTCCTCAGGAGGTGAGGAGGCCGGCCTCGTCCATGCCGTGCCATTCAGAATGCATGGGCCCCGAGACAAGGAACCTGTAAGACAGGGAGACGGACAGGAGCAAGCTCAGGCGAGGCACCCCCCGCCCCTCGCACCCTCTCCCCGCACTTGCCCCCCGCCCCCCACGTTCTCGCGGCCAGCTGAGGCACGACTGTGCGCTTGCTGCCGGGAAGCCTCCTCCACAAGGCGCGCTCAAGTACTTGAACTTGGGGGGAAGCACTGACAACCGTTCGTGCTGCTGAGGCCAAGGAGCAGATGGAAGCGTGAAGAAGAGCTGGAGAAGAACACCCTCCTCGCCGATGGGAGGCTCACCTCAGCTGGAACACTTGGAACAGGCGGGCACAGAAGCGAGGTGACTCAGAGACCACGCGTCAGAGCGAAGAGGATGACTCATTGGACCAGGGGAGCTGTGCGGTGGCGGCAGGTGAGAAAAGTGTCCTCCTCCATCCTGTCCCGGCCTCCTGAAGACTTCCTACGGGGCCAAAGGTTTTATTTTTAGCAAAGGTAGTGCCTCTGCCAGAAAAAGGTCTTCCCTTTTGTTTTCTCTGAGAACGTCCAGACTCGTTGGACTGTGGCAGAAACCCTAACTGTGTCCGCAGCTTTGGATGCTTGGTGGACCCACACAGGAAGGGCATGGAAGAAGGGTAGCACGGAGACGCTGTGGCCCGGATGCAGGATGGTAAGGGCAACTCATTCCTCCGGACCGGGGGAGTCTTGGGCAGGATATGGGAGGCTGGGGCTGTTTAACAGTCATGCTTGCACAAGGGTAGACATTAAGCATCATAACTCCCCCTGAGTTTCTAGAGTAATGCAGTAGCTCTGGATTTCATTAAAAAAAAAAAAAAAGTCACTCGAGGAGTTCTTTAGCCATCTCTGAGTCCTACAAACATACATCAGTTTTTGAGAGAAAACACACTATCCAGACATTTAGAGAGTCACTTAACAAACACAGAAACTTCTGGAGATTCACTTAAGAATCCACTTACTCCACATGATGTGGGGAAGCGGGACAAAGCCACCCCGACCGTGGAAGACTCTTGGCTGCCCACCTAATCTCCATCCACTCTCTCTTCCTCAGAAAGGGAACTTCCAAGTTTGAGCAGGACGCAAAGCCGTCTGAAAAAAGCTATGTCCCCAGCCTCATCCACAAAGCTCTGTCCAATGTGATACAAGCAGAAATACTGCATTGCGGTGTGAAGGATACCTGGCATGGGCCATGTGAACACTTCTTCTCCCCCCGTTCTCCTTCTTGAAGGTGGAAGGCAGACGTGATAGATGGAACTTAAGCAGCCTTCACAGACCATGAAGTGGAAGGCACATGCTGAGGATGACTAAGGAGCCATCAGACAGGCAGACTCCAGGTGCCCGATACCTTCACCTGGCCACCCCTGGATGCTTATCTTGGAACTTTTCTGTAAGCGACAAAAGCATTCTCTTATTGAAGCTATTTGCTGGGTTGAATAGTGTCTCCCCCCGCCCAGCCCCCAAACGCACAATTTATGTCCTTTCTGATAGCTCAGAATGTGACCTCATTTGGAAAGAGTGTCTTTGCAGGTGTAATGAGTCAAGATGAGGTCACACTGGAGTAGGGGGAGCCCTGCAGCCAGCATGACTGGTGTCCTTAGAAGAAGAGACATGGAGACAGTCATGTGATGACAATCGGAATTAAGTCCCTAAGTCAGAAAGTGCCAAGGACTGCCAGCAGCTGCCAGAGCCAGGAAGAGGCAGGGAAGGATCCTCTCGTAGCACCTCCAGGGAGAGCACCACCCTACTGGCACCCGGATTTCAGAATTGTAGCTTCCAGAACTGTGAAAGCGGCAAATTCCATCTGCAGCCACCGGTTGTGGTAAGTCGCTCTGGGCAGCCCCCAGAAACTGACAGAGCTACCGTTACATTTTGTTACATTTTGTTGCCTTTGTGATATGAGGCCTAACCATACAGAAGGCACTGCTTTTCCATTTGGCTCTGACGTCATTATCCACTGAGGAACTGGAAATGTTGCTGGCAAATGGCTGATGATTTCCACTGATTTATAGGAGATTAAGGCAGTTTTATCACCAACTTCACTCTGATTCTGCCCAGAACCTTCCTCTCAGCACTGCTCACTGAGACTCAGCCCTGTTCTGTGACCACTTTTCCTCACAATGTGATTAAAAAAAAAAAAAAAATGCCAGATGAGGGCAGAGCAGGAAAACTGACTGATCAACAAGATTACTCAGAGCTCACTTCCTGATACAGGGGCTCCCCTTCATTCTTGTTCCATCCTCCCCCCGGGACCCTTCTCCCCTCTCCATGCACCCCTGACCCATCCATTCTGTGCAAGCCACCCCAGAAACAAACCTCAGAGTGCTGCCCGGGGAGTGTATTTCAGACCCAAGGAGGCCTTCTGCACTCCCAGATTTCCGACGTGTACCCGCAGCGGCTTGCAGCCTGAGCTGCCGTTGGACAGTCGCCACGTCAGGCTAACCAGGTAGGAGGTCCTTGCCCTTTGCTTCTCCTCCTGATGGAAAGGCCAGGGGTCAGCCTAAAGGGCACACAGCCTCTGCCGTCAGCCTCATCCCCCAATGCCCCCCGTCGCAACAACAATGAACTGACGAGAATGGACGTGTCAAGTTTCTCCTTTTCCAACTCTGTATGTGACTCCACTCATCCCTCAGTTTTCAATTACATTAATGCCTGGAGGATGTATCCTGTTAAAGCGAGAACGTAGAAGGTAGGAGAGTCTGAAAATTAGGGCCCAACATGAAACACAGCCAAGGGAAGTGTCGAGATGGCAACGTGCAGCAGGCCTAGGAAGTGACCAGTCCAGATTGGAGAAGAGGACACGAGTGAAAATACAAAATCCATAGATTTTTTTTTTTTTAAAGATTTTATTTATTTATTTGAGAGAGAGAGAGAGAGAGAGAGCACGAGAAGGGGGGAGGGTCAGAGGGAGAAGCAGACTCCCCACTGAGCAGGGAGCCCAATGCAGGACTCATTCCCAGAACTCCAGGATCATGACCTGAGCCGCAGGCAGTTGCTTAACCAACTGAGCCACCCAGGTGCCCCAAAATCCATAGATTCACTGATATGCCTGACCTGGGGAAAAATACTAAATGGCAGATAAACACCAAAGGAGAAATTAGAAAAATCTTAAAATAGGTACATACACTAAACAATCTTTAAAAACTGGGCAATTATTATTAACTCTAGAAAACCTAAAGGTTATATAAAAAAATAACCATAATATACTACCTGGATCGTGCATGAGTCATATTTATGTTCTAGTAGGTTTGTAGTGACTACTGCTTTTTTTTTTTTATTAAAGATTTTATTTATTTATTTGACAGAGAGAGACACAGCGAGAGAGGGAACACAAGCAGGGGGAGTGGGAGAGGGAGAAGCAGGCTTCCCACAGAGCAGGGAGTCCGATGCGGGGCTCGGTCCCAGGACTCTGGGATCATGACCTGAGCCAAAGGCAGACGCTTAACGACTGAGCCACCCAGGCGCCCCGTGACTACTGCTTTAACACAGAATTTTGATGTAAACAGTTAACAAGAGTTGGAGAGATGAGACAGGAGCTGGGATAAGAGAGCTAAATCCTCCTCTCCCGTAACAGAAAATCACTAGAAACACATCTACAAATAAGAAATAGCTTATGAGCCAATGAGTTCGAAAGAGAATTAAATGCCATAAAAAGTCAGTTATGAGAGTTGAATGTGTTTTCTTTTAGGCAACAAGTCTGGTGAGGCAGAGGGCTGTTCTAATTTGCTACGAGCCTCTGAGCACTTAGTGGATTTTATAATCATGCGCATATGTTATTTTGAAAAATTAAAAAAAAACAAAGTAGGAATAACAGCCCTGAACTTACTTTTCAACCGGAATTTTGGTAAGAAATATGCAAAATTCAGGTCAGAATGACTCAATACAGCTGGCCCCTCACGAAGTACTCATATCTATACTCGCCTACGATGGTTCGTTGACTTGCCATCTGCTTACTTCCAAATGATTCAGCGTCATCATGATTTTTTTCTTAGTTCTTGATTACAGCCTGAAGAACAGTACTGCAAGTAACTGCAAAGTGTATCTTTGCTAGTTTAAGATTGTTTGCTAAATTATCAGACTCTGATTCTATTTGTTCCTTCTGCTTTTTTGAAGATAAATCAGTAATAAAATTCTCTTAGCAACTCCATTCTTGTGGACCTACTTCCTCCCCTCATGTCCACTCTGGTTTTAGCAAGCCACGGACCCACCCACAGGCTCTGTCACAAACCCATCCACAGGCGACAATGCCTTGGCTTATGAGAAACTTGAAAACATCAGTATTCACTGCTTAGATGGGACACAGCAGGAAGAAGAAAATACAAGAGACTTAATAAGAGGTATTTTTATATCATTTGATAGTGCAGAGGAGGGGAAAAAGGCGGTTGCTAAAGAGAAGGACCCAGCTATTTCATGTAAGATATTTCCCTAATCTTTCCCTTTCTCACACTTTTTTAAAAAGTTTTCGGTTACCTTTAAAAAGTAAAATCTATTTTGTGAATGTCTAGCCGATAACTGAAAGAGGAAACTTACTAAATCGCATTTCACGGAATAAGGTCTATGTCTTTTTATTTAGCAAATAATATCTATATTTTAATAACAGAGGAATATACTTCTAGAAGGAAACTGCTAACTTTCCCACATTGTTGGTATATGTGCATTTATATAAAATGTCATTATTAAATTCACTGCTCTTCAAAAGACGTGAAAATCTTTATAAGGTACTGCTTCTAAAAATAAAACAACACACGCAGCTCCATAATTCAGGTACATCTAAACCCTTAAGGTTCTGGTCCAGGACTCAACCACTTCTGTATTTTATTGCCTTAGATGAGAGGTCAGCAATATGAGAGAAAAGACAGAAATACCAATTCAGGAACAAATTGACTAACTAATAGAAGCTCCAGATGAGATACAATGAAGGAAGATGTAATGATGGAAGGAGAGGAAGTTAGCAAATATCACATATTACATGAAAAATTTCCAGGATAGGAATTCAAAGGACATGAATTTCTAGACTGAACATGTCCCAAATGCCTAACAAATGAAGAGATATAAACCAAGACACATAATCACAAAACCTTCCAGAGAGAAGAGAAACAGATTATAAAGGATGATATTCATTTTCTCAACAGCACTAAAGAAAGAGGACAATGTAGCAATACCTTAACCTTTTTGAGGGAAAATGGGTTTTAAACAAGAGTTCTGATTTAGCCAAATTATCAAGTACAATGACAAAATCAAGATATTTTCAGATGCAAAGCCTCAAAAACTATATCTCCCAAGTCTCTTTTCTCAGGAAACTACTAGAGGATAAGCCCCACAAAAAATAGGGAGGAAATCCAGAAAATGAAGACAGAGAATCCAGCGTAGATATCCAACATGGGGGAGTCAAAGAGAATTTTAACAATCCGGTGACTTCCTGGGAAATGACAGAGTTAGCCTTTCTACACCCCCTACTCGTCCTTTCAAGTTAGTCATAGAGCAGCATTTAAAAAATTGACCAGGGAGGGGGGAAAAGATGGCGGAGGAATAGGGGACCTTATTCCAACCATCCCAGGAACTAAGCTGGATATCTACCAGACCACTCCAAGCACCCACGAAATCCAGCCTGAGATGTAGGAAGATAGACCCGGATCTCTACAAATAGAATATCACAGGCAGTTGGTTTCGAGGTGCAAAGCGGGGAGCCGTGATTCCGCAGGCAGATATTGGAGGATAAACGGCAGCGGGAGGGTGCCTGGCCGTGGGGATCCTACACCGCCAGTGAGCGATAGCCTCCCGCGCTAGGGACAGGGCACAGACTCGCAGACCGGTAGCGGTGGGGAAAGGACTTTAGGGCAACCCCCGGCGTGGAAACCCTGAGCAGCGGGGTCGCGTCTGTGAACTGCAGCCCCCAGGGCGGAAACCCGGAGCGGCGGGGTCACGCATGCGAACTGTGGGCAGTTGGCGGTTTTAGAGGCACAAAGGGCAGAGACATGCCCCGACCTGGAGGCAGGACTGGGGGCGCTGTGGAGGGGCGCAAAACCCAGGGCGCTGCAGTTTATAGCAGCACGGACAGAAACAGAGACCATGTGGCCTGGAGAGCTCACTGAAGAACAGACTGCAGTCTCTCTGCTCTGAGGCAGAGTGTTGTAAACGGTCTCTTCTGCTCTGACTCTCGGAAGAGATGCGGACAACTGCCAGGGAACAAAAGCCCCCAAAAAATATTTTCCACTGAGCCCATCCCCCCGCCACAGGGGGCACGGCAATTCTGCCCAAACATGGTTGCCTGAGTAACAGCGCAGCAGGCCCCTCCCTCAGAAGACAGGCTGGGAAAACAAGAGGCCAGCAACCCTAAGGTCCGTAGAAAACAGGTGCATCTTGCTTGGGTTGTGGTCAATAATTTGGACTCTATACATTCCCTCAACCACCCCTCAACAGGGAGGAGGAACCCCCAAAATAGGAAAGACTCTGAGATTATGACTTATGCCACAGATTTACAAATGGATGCAGATATAACCAAGATCTCGGAGATGGAATTCAGGCTAGCAATTGTGAAGACAATAGCTAGAATGAAGAAATCAATTAATGGCAACATAGAGTCTCTAAGGACAGAAATGAAAGCTGAATTGGCAGAACTTAAAAATGTTACCAATGAGATCCAATCTAATCTAGATAATCTAACAGCTAGGGTAAGTGAGGCAGAACAACGAATTAGTGACCTGGAAGACAATTTAATAGATAAAAACGGAAAAGAGGAGGCCAGGGAAAAACAACTCAGAATCCATGAAAATAGAATCAGAGAAATAAGTGACACCATGAAATGTTCCAATGTCAGAATTATTGGAATCCCTGAGGGGGTGGAGAGAGAGAGGACTAGAAGTATATTTGAGCAAATCGTAGCTGAGAACTTCCCTAATCTGGGGAATGAAACAAACATTTGTGTCCTAGAGGCAGAAAGGACCCCTCCCAAGATCAAGGAAAACAGGCCAACACCCTGGCATGTAACAGTAAAACCTGCAAATCTTAGAACCAAGGAAAGCATCTTAAGGGCAGTTAGGGGGAAGAGATTCCTTATGTACAGAGGGAGGAACATCAGAATAACATCAGACCTATCCACAGAGACCTGGCCAGCCAGAAAGGCCTGGCAAGACATATTCAGGGTACTAAACGAGAAGAACATGTAGCCAAGAATACTTTATCCAGCAAGGCTGTCATTTAGAATGGATGGAGAGATGCAGAGCTTCCAAGACCAGCAGAAACTGAAAGAATATGTGACCACTAAGTCGGCCCTGCAAGAAATATTAAGGGGGGTTCTATAAAAGGAGAAAGACCCCAAGAGTGATCTACAACAGAAATTTACAGGGACAATCTATAAAAACAAGGTCTTCACAGGCAACATGATGACAATTAATTCATATCTTTCAATAATCACTCTCAACGTGAACGGCCTAAACGCTCCCATAAAATGGCACAGGGTTGCAGACTGGATAAAAAGACAGGACCCATCCATATGCTGTCTACAAGAGACTCATTTTGAACCTAAAGATACATCCAGACTGAAAGTGAAGGGATGGAGATCCATCTTCCATGCCAGCGGACCTCAAAAGAAAGCTGGGGTAGCAATTCTTATATCAGATAAATTAGATTTTAAACAAAAGACTGTACTTAGAGACACAGAAGGACACTATATCATTCTTAAAGGGTCTATCCAACAAGAAGATCTAACAATTGTAAATATCTATGCCCCCAATATGGGAGCAGCCATCTACATAAGCCAACTGTTAACCAAAATAAAGAGTCATATTGATAACAATACATTAATTGTAGGAGACCTCAATACTCCACTCTCAGCAATAGACAGATCATCTAAGCAGAAAATCAACAAAGAAACAAGAGCTTTGAATGACACAATGGACCAGATGGACCTCATAGATATATACAGAACATTCCACCCTAAAACAACAGAATACTCATTCTTCTCGAGTGCACATGGAACTTTCTCCAGAATAGACCACATCCTGGGTCACAAATCAGGTCTCAACCAACACCAAAAGACTGAGGTTATTCCCTGCATATTCTCAGACCATAATGCTTTATTTTTTTAAAGATTTTATTTATTTATTTGACAGAGAGAGAGAGGCAGGGAAAGAGGGAACACAAGCAGGGGGAGTGGGAAAGCGAGAAGCAGGCTTCCTGCCAAGCAGGGAGCCTGATGCGGGGTTCAATCCCAGGACCCTGGGATCATGACCTGAGCTGAAGGCAGACACTTAACGACTGAGCCACCCAGGTGCCCTGACCATAATGCTTTAAAACTGGAATTCAATCATAAGAAAAAATTTGGAAGAAATTCCAACACTTGGAAGCTGAAGACCACTCCGCTCAAGAATGTTTGGGTCAACTAGGAAATCAAAGAACTTAAACAATTCATGGAAACCAATGAGAACGAAAACACATTGATCCAAAACCTCTGGGATACTGCAAAGGCGGTCCTAAGCGGGAAATACATAGCCATCCAAGCCTCACTCAAAAAAACAGAAAAATCCCGAATTCACAAACTAACTCTACACCTTAAGGAATTAGAGAAAAAGGAACAACTGATGCCTAAGCCACGCATTAGAAGAGAAATAATTAAGATTGGAGCAGAGATCAATGAATTAGAAACCAGAAACACAGTAGATTAGATCAACGGAACTAGAAGCTGTTTCTTTGAAAGAATTAATAAAATCGTTAAACCACTGGCCAGACTTATCCAAAAGAAAAATGACCCAAATTAATAAAATTATGAATGAAAGGGGAGAGATCACAACTAACACCAAGGAAATAGAAACAATTATTAGAAATTATTATCAACAAGACTGAAACAGGAAGAAATTGACAACCTGAATAGGCCAATAACCAGTAACGAGATTGAAGCAGTGATCAAAAACCTCCCCCAAAACAAGAGTCCAGGGCCTGATGGATTCCCTGCGGAATTCTACCAAACATTCAAAGAAAAAATACCTATTCTCTTGAAGCTGTTTCAAAAAATAGCAACAGAAGGAAAGCTTCTAGACTCATTCTGTGAGGCCAGCATTACCTTAATCCCCAAACCAAGCAAAGACCCCATCAAAAAGGAGAATTTCAGACCGCAATCCCTGATGAATATGGATTCCAAAATCCTCAACAAAATCCTAGCTAATAGAATCCAACAATACATTAAACGGATCATCCACCACGACCAAGTAGGATTTATCCCCGGGATGCAAGGGTGGTTCAACATTCGCAAATCAATCTATGTGATAGAACACATTAATAAGAGGAGGGAGAAGAACCATATGGTCCTCTCAAATGATGTAGAAAAAGCATTTGACAAAACACAGCATCCTTTCCTGATTAAAACTCTTCAGAGTATAGGGATAGAGGGAACAACATTCCTCAAGTTCATAAAATCCATCTATGAAAAACCCACAGTGAATATCATCCTCAAAGCTGAGAGCCTTTCCCTTAAGATCAGGAACACGTCAAGGATGCCTACTCTCACCACTATTGTTCAACATAGTACTGAAAGTCCTAGCAACAGCAATCAGACAACAAAAAGAAATAAACGGTATTCAAACTGGCAAAGAAGTCAAACTCTCTCTTTTCGCAGATGACATGATACTCTACGTGGAAAACCCAAAAGACTCCACCCCCAAATTAGTAGAACTCATACAGCAATTCAGTAATGTGGCAAGATACAAAATCAATGCACAGAAATCAGTTGCTTTCTTATACACTAACAATGCAACTGTAGAAAGAGAAATTAGAGAAAGGGTTCCATTTACAATAGCATCAAAAACCGTAAGATACCTTGGAATAAACCTAACCAAAGAGGTAAAGGAACACTCATGAAAAAATTGAAGAAGACACAAAAACATGGAAAAACATTGCATGCTCATGGTTCGGAAGAATAAACGTTGTTAAAATGTCTATGCTACCCAGAGCAATCTATACCTTCAATGCCATCCCGATCAAAATTCCAATGACATTTTTCAAAGTGCTGGAACAAACAATCCTAAAATTTGTATGGAATCAGAAAAGACCCCGAATCGCCAAGAAAATGTTGAAAAAGAAAAACAAAGCTGGGGCATCACGTTGCCCAATTTCAAGCTATATTACAAAACTGTGATCACCAAGACAGCATGGTACTGGCAGAAAAACAGACATACAGACCAATGGAACAGAATAGAGAGCCCAAATATGGACCCTCAACTCTATGGTCAAATAATCCTTGACAAAGCAGGAAAAAATATGCAATGGAAAAAGGACAGTCTCTTCAATAAATGGTGCTGGGAAAATTGGACAGCCACATGCAGAAGAATGAAACTCGACCATTCTCTAACACCCTACACAAAGATAAACTCAAAATGGATGAGAGACCTCAATGTGAGACAGGAGTCCATCAAAATCCTAGAGCAGAACATAGGCCTTTGACATCGCCACAACAACTTCTTTCAAGATACACCTCCAAAGGCTAGTGAAACAAAAGCAAAAATGAACTTTTGGGACTTCATCAAGATAAAAAGCTTCTGCACAGCAAAGGAAACAGCCAACAAAACAAAGAGGCAAGATATTTGCAAATGACACTACAGATAAAGGGCTGGTATCCAAGATCTATAAAGAACTTCTCAAACTCAACACCCAAAAAAACAAATAATCAAGTCAAAAAATGGGCATAAGACATGAACAGACACTCCTCTAAAGAAGACCTACAAATGGCTAACAGACACATGAAAAAATGTTCATCATCATTAGCCATCAGGGAAATTCAAATCAAAACCACATTGAGATGCCACCTTACACCAGTTAGAATGGCAAAAATTGACAAGGCAAGAAACAACAAATGTTGGAGAGGTTGTGGAGAAAGGGGAACCCTCTTACACTATTGGTGGGAATGCAAGTTGGTACAGCCACTTTGGAAAACAGTGTGGAGGTGCCTCAGAAAATTAAAAATAGAGCTACCCTATGACCCAGCAATTGCACTACTGGGTATTTACCCCAAAGACACAAATGTAGTGAAAAGAAGGGCCATATGCACCCCAATGTTCATAGCAGCAATGTCCGCAATAGCCAAACTGTGGAAAGAGCCGAGATGCCCTTCAACAGATGAATGGATAAAGAAGATGTGGTCCATATATACAATGGAATATTACTCAGCCATCAGAAAGGATGAATACCCAACTTTTACATCAACATGGATGGGACTGGAGGAGATTATGCTGAGTGAAATAAGTCAAGCATCGAAAGTCAATTATCATATGGTTTCACTTATTTGTGGAACATAAGGAATAGCATGGAGGACATTAGGAGAAGGAAGGGAAAAATGAAGGGGGGGAAATCGGAGGGAGAGATGAACCGTGAGAGACTGTGGACTCTGAGAAACAAACTGAGGGATTTAGAGGGGAGGGGGGTGGGGAATGGGTTAGCCCGGTGATGGGTATTAAGGCGGGCACGTACTGCATGGAGCACTGGGTGTTATACGAAAACAATGCCTGGATTACTACATCAAAATCTAATGATGTATTGTATGGTGACTAATATAATAAAACAAAACAAAACAAAAAAAAGACCAGAAATGAGTATTTGTATTGTTGCCACATTTTGTATATTACTCTCAGCTAAGCCATGGTTCATTTTCATTATTGTCCAACTTTTCCTGGAATTACTTAAGTCAAGTTTTTCCTGGAAGCGAGTCAGAGTATTCCATCTCCCCCTTGAGACGTCCTTCCGAGAGCCCTCATCTTCCTGCCCCCACAGGGCCCGAGTTCCCCAGGCCTTCTGCACAGCTATCGGGCCAAGCCTTCCATTTCACCCTGGAGATGTTCTTCTGAGAGCCCTCGTCTTCCTACCCCCACAGGGACTGAGTTCTCCAGGCCTTCTGCACAGCTACTGGGTCAAGCCTTCTTTCCCCATCATCTCGGGGATTGCTTTTCCCTCTCTGTGCTGGGTCCATGTCATCTTTTTCTGGATTTACTCCTTAAGTTGTAGTGGGTTGGAAAGTGAATGGAAATTAAGAAGGTGGAGACTGAGTTCAGACTATTCTTAGACATGTGCTTAGGAAGAGAAAGGCGAAGAATGGGAGCAGTGGAGGGGGGCTGGAGGAAAGTAGCCTCATGAGGATGTATTTAGGAATAAGGAGGCAGAGACCAGAAGCAACCCAATTCACACAGTTAAAAGTAGTACCTCAGGAGAGGTATAGAGCAGAGGGCTGTTGTTTTCTATCGTAAGGCTTGTGGTGCCAATAAGCCCTGCATGAGTAGTAATTCACCAGATACAGGATAATTGTTGGAAGAAGACAGGTAAAGGGTCAATTCTCCAGGCAAAACAACTTGCCAATGTTTCTACCTGCCGGAATATGAGGTGAAGGTGTGGTGGGATAAGTAAGCACAAGTTTCCATCAGGGAGAACTCCCCAGCTTACTGGCTTCCAGAGCCGAGGCTTGCCTAGACCAAAGATTCTTTTCTTTGGGTGTAACCAGAACAGCTAAGGCATGACTTTGGCAGATTAGAAGAGTGCAAGACCAGAAAAGGGAGACTGGTTGGAGACAGACCACCATCCATTCCAGGCAAGAGAATGAGGCTCTGAAATCAAGGCACTCCCCTGGGTTAATGCGAAAGATAGAAAATAAATAAAATCAACAGGTCTTAATTACATATGGGGTTGGGATAGAAGGGAAAAGGAGGAATCTAAGATGATGCCTAGGCTCCTGACTTAGGCGATGTTTTTCCCAAATTAGAGAGCTTAGCAGGAGGTTTGAAAGGGGAAAAGCAAGTGAAGTTTGAACACGTTTCAGATGGGAGGGGGACATCTAATAGGCAGTTGGATACAGATCAGAAGTTTTGTAATGACTGGCTGAGATAAAGATGTGTGTTAGTCACTGCAGAAACTAAAGGCCAGGAGAGCAGATAAAATCACCCAGGGAGAGGGTGAGCGATAAAGGCAAACACTAACAGGAAGAGTTGTCACAGGCCTCAAGAAGGGAGTGGTTAAGTGTCAAATGCCATAAAAGGTCAATGAGGAGAACTGCATAGACCCCCTTTAGAAGTGGCTCAAGGTGATCTTTAACAGAGCAATCGAGAAGGTCTGGTGGCAGCAGAGGTCTGATTTGTAGTCAATTACAAGCCCCATTCCTTAAGTGTGGGCTGAACTGAGAGGGGGTGGGGAATCAAAAGTCAGCAAGTGGCCATGGAGGGCACGTGATTCTTTGAGAAGCCTGGCTGTGAAAGAAGAGGCTGGGCACTGGGGAGTAGGAGAGTAAGCTAAAAATGCAAGAGTTTAACTTCTTTCCCCTACAGAAGGGAGAGATTTGAGAATGTTTATATGCTTCAAAAAAGTAGCCAGTCTGGGGTGAACTTGGAAAGATGGGACAGTCTTACCATATAGTCTTAGCACGCAACCCAGCAATCACACTCCTAGAGATTTACCCAACCAATGTCCACACTTGTGTCCACAAAGAACCTTCACACAAACATTGATAGCACCTGATGTGACTGCCAAAACCTGGAAATGACCAAGATGTCCCGCAGTAAGGGAAGGAATAAACATCCAGACAATGACATATTAGTCACTGATGAAAGCCAAGCTATCAAGCCACAAAAAGATATGAATGAATGGATGAATCTCAAATGCACAATGTTAAGGGAAGAAAGCCAGTATGAAAAGGTTACATACATACATACATACTGTATGATTCCAATTAGAGGACATTCTGGAAAAGGCTAAACTATAGAGACAATAAAGAGAGTAGTTGCCAGGCATGGGAGAGGGGAGAGATTTGAATAGGTGCAGCATAGGGATGTATTTTAGGACAGTGAAACCATTCTGTGTGATACGGTAATGGTGAACCCCAAACATTAAACCGCTGTCAAGACCTGTAAGACTTCAGAGTACAAAGAGTAAACCTTAATGTATATATAAAAATTTAAAAACTCATTTAGGAGATTGGAGGATCCCTGGGTGAAATGCAGAATGTGACAGATAAATCCAAATGTGTTACAAACATAAAAAACCACCTTACTAAAGGTCAGGGTGGGGAATAAAGTGTTGACCTAAGTAACTGGAAATGAGTGAAGTCTGTAAGACTACATATGACGAACTGTACATAAGCACTGTACTCTAGTTGATAAAATTGTTTCCCAGAGGATATGGATTAAACATTCTGGAAGTGCTATAAATATATACTGGCACTGAAGCAATCAAGTAAATGGATGGCAGAAGGTGGGAGTCCAGGGGGCAAGGGATCAGAGATAGAGACATCAGTATGGATTCATTTTACCTTAATATACACACAGATGGTCACATATACACAGGTTATTCTACACACATATATTTCCTCGCGCTATCAGCTGAGAGGGCCTGGAAGCAAGGACACCCCAACAGCAATGAGCACACCCAATGCCCAGATCTTGGTTCCTAATACCACTCCCCAGGAAAAGGAACCATCGCTCGCTGGAGAAATGGCTGATTCTAGGACTCAGGCAGGAAATCAGCAAGCTGAACCTGGAGCATCTTGTAGTGCCAGGAAGTAAGGAAGTGCTATAAGCAAACAAACACCCCACAATGATGGGGATGTCGGAAGCCAAGGGCATACAGGTACCAACTGAAAAAGCTTCCAACAGCCAAAGCTGGAACAATTTGAGTCAAAAAATGAATACTGGTTTATAACCCAAAGTATAAGATACATATCAGTAAGTTCATACTGACACAAGACTGAATAAAGAAGCAAATGGGGTAAAAATAGACAAATCTTCCATGCAGAATTCCAAGTATTTATGTAGCTACTCCACCCCAAGGAGGTGGAATCCACCTCCCATTCCTGAAGTGTGGGCTGTGCATAACAACTTCCTCCAGAGTACAGAACAGAAAGGGAGAGAAAAGAGTAACTTCAGAGTGGGGAAACCTGACACACACTAATTCATTCCGGTGATCGAGGTAAACATCAATAGTGACAGGTCACGTTCATAGTAGGTACCCTTGATAGGCAATAAAAATGGCATTATACTTTTGTGGTCTTTTCCCCCCACCCACCCCCCAAATTAACCAAGTCTAACCATGAGAAAAACATCAGATAAATCCCAACTGGTGACTGTTTTACAAAATACTTGACTGGTAGTCAACTGTCACAGTCATCAAAAACAAGGAAAGTCTAAGAAACTGTCACAACCAACAGGAGCCTAAGAAGATAGGCTAGCTAAATGGAAAGTAGTATCCTGAATGGGATCCTAAAACAGAGAAAGGATTTTAGGTAAAAACTAAAGAAATCTGAATAAATTATGTATTAATAATTTATAATAATATATATCCTATAAAGAATATAATAACCTGTCAGTATTGCTCATTGTGATAAATGTACCACCTTCATGTAAGATATTAGTGTATAAGGGGGTGTACAAGGGAACTCTGTACTACTGTCACGTAATTCTGTACATCTGAAATAAGTTTAAGAAAACTGGGAGAGGAAGAACTAATCGAGCTGAGGATCAGATCATTACTAGCTCAAGGTCAGAAGGCCGCAAGGCGCCATCACTTCTCTGTCCTTCCCCTGCAGTTCTGTCTGGGAAGCTGTCCTCTTGTCTTTCTTTCCAGAGGGCAATCGTGACTCTTCCTTCAAGACCCACAGCACAAGTCGACCTCTTCTTTAACTGCAGTCTCAGACTTTGCCACTCCTAACAGATCTGCTCAGTCATCTGTGATCTGTGGCCTCACAGTCAGCAAATTCACTGCCAATTTATTGTTTACCAGATACGTGCTAGATGCTGGGACCATAGAGGACAACGTCATTAACCTCAAAGAACTCAAGTCGAGTGACGTATCTTATCTCAGCACCATTCACCTTGCACTGTTTTTGCTTGTGTGTGTGTGTGCACGTGTGTGTGTGTGAAATAAACTGTGAACCCTCTGAAAGGATTACTACCATATTCATTTCTTCATTCCCAGTGCTAAAAACAATACCTGTACCCAGCAATCAACAAAGAAATGCTTTTTGCAACAAAATGAAGCACTAAACTCTCTTTCGGTTTAGATAGGGACTGCTTCTAGGAAAAGCAAACTGAGAAGAATCTGCAAGGTTTTATACTAATAGGTGATTTTAATTATCTGCAAAAAAATTTCCCCCGTTTTTAAAAATATCACACACATTTTGGGAACAGATTGTATCAGCAAGAGGTGAATGCACCTTCAAGCAAAAGAGAAAACAACTGTACAGAAAGGCTGAAAACCGACACCTCACGGACATGACCAAGCTTTTCCTCCCACCCTCCTTGGCACGTTGGCTGCTCACCTGGACTAAATGGCTGCCATGGCTCCACTGGGAAAGTAAAAAGCATTTCTAAAACTACCGAAACGCACACTCCATTCCCACTTAGAGCTCACGGGCCAGAACAGTCACATGGCTGCTCCTGGCTCCAGGTTAAGAATTTAATTTTTCCAGCTTTTAAAAAAGAGGCCTAAGATAGAAGTTTGGGAATAGGTACTGGGATATGCAGTGTTGCCAGTCGACCTCTTTGGCTCCCCCCCCCAAAATATTCATTGTTCTTCCCGTATGTACACTTTAAGAGCATTCACCCCTGACCTAGAGATGACACCAAGTCTCTTCCAGTTACTGATTCCAGCCTAAATCTCGGGAGTGAAAGGCAGTTTTTTCCATCAGAGCCAAATGTGGCCGGACTTGGTACACACCTCCAGCTACATAGCCAGGTGAGCTGCCCTGAACACAGGACCTAACACACAAAGGCAGACAGGACATGGATAGCGGCCCGTTCCAGGCCCAAGCAAACGTGACGACGAGCTCACCTACAGGCTCTCTCACCTGAGCACTATCTTACAGCAGCGGGTCTCCGGGCGTCTGTCTGTCCAGTCCCCTCTCCCTTGCCTAGTAATTAAGGCTGTTGTCTTGAGCAATTCAAAACCATCCTTTCAGATGGGAAAGCAGCACCTGTAGTCCCATTTTCGCAGGACTACAATCTGCAATGTGAACTCTGGCTAAGGCTGCTGCTGGGGCCCTCGGCGGAGCTTCAGCGACGGGAGGTTTCCCTGCACCAGCCGGACTCCAACTCAGAACTCTCGGGCAACTGAGATGTAGGCGGCGAGCACAGGAATCTTCCCTTATCGAGGCCAGCTTTATCGATCTTTTGCAGGACTTTGCAGCTTGCAATGACTCAACACTTCTGAGATACTGCTTTCCACGTATGATTGACTTAATCTTCCTAACAATCCTAAGTAGGTGTGATTATCATTTCCGTTTCCGGCCAAGGCACCTGGTCACACAGCAAGCAAGCAGAACCAGGGTTTGAATCCACGCAGCCTGGCACCAACATCACAGCTGCCTAAGAAGTGACCAACACATGCTAATGCTCTGTGGTTTCCCTCTTATTTCCCTTCACACCAGTCTGATCTGTTACGCTAAAGCACAGTAACAGTTTGGCAAAATATTTTACCACCAAATAACTAGGTTCACCAATTTCGCCAACTAACGTAGCACAGGGAATCCTCCCTAATCCTGTCCTAGCTCCTCCTTCTTTTAAAATCTGTCATTTGCGATTCCAGCTATCAACTTGTTTATCAGTCAGTTGTTCTTACCTGCAACTGAGAGAACACGCTCTGGCTTAAGGAAAGGAATTTACAAAGCAAAAACAAAAACCAAAAACAAACAAAAAAACAAAAAACTAGATAGGAAACAAGAATCTCCAGACTGGCCCCAGTCATGCTTGGAGGTTTAAACAGACCAAGAACACTGCCAAACCACACCTCGAAACTGCTCCAGAGCCTGCCCTGCCACTCCAACACGACAAGGTCTCTGGCACCGCTGCCCCAAAGGCCATGACACTGGGCCTGCCCTGCCAGGGTGAGGACGGCTTCTTCAGAGGCTGCCACATGCAATGGGAAAAACAAGGGCCAGGACACTGCCCCAGCTGCAAGACAGGCTGGGAAAGCAAGTTTCTGGTCTTGACCTTAGGGAGGGAGGTGGATGCAGGCAACTCCCTGAACACAGGAAGGGCCTGCTGATCACAGGTGGACCAGGAGTGACAAATGTCTAGGAAGCTGAACCTAATTATTATAACATAGCTTCACTGATTTTGTAGTTTATATGGAAATTTTGACCTTGCAGTTAATACTGGAAATTAACTTCAAAGTTCTTAAGCACTATCTTGCAGGAAACTTAGAAGTATCAGAAATTCACTGCCAATAACACACTAAATGACTAATGCAGTCATGGAAAATTTCAAAATTAATAATCAGAGAGGTTGGGGAGAGAGATACCAAGTTGTGCCCATGCTAACAAGAATCGTAGGCACCTTCATTTCTCTCAGTGGATCATGAAAACACTGAAAAAAGCCACCTGAATGCAAATAAACAATGATGTTACTATAAAGCACAACAATTATACAGGCATTAGAGGCATTTTGGAACTTACACTTTTAAGAACATTAAGCTGTCGTCATAAATACAGATGGTCTCAATGGTTTTTCAACTTCACGATGGTGTGAAGCGATACACATTCAGCAGAAACCGTACTTGGATGTGGATCTTGTCCCAAGCTAGCGACACGCGGTCGGATCCGCTCTTGTGATGCTGGGTGGTGAGCTGCATCCAGGCAGCTGGCCGATCCCACTGTTCTGTTCTTCACTCACAGGGCCATCCTCAGTACGTGACACGAGACACTCAACACCTGATTATCCAACAGGCTTCCTGCGAGAGGACTTGGCCCACCTGGAGGCTGATGGGAGTGTTGTGGGCATGTTTAAGGTGGGCCAGGCTAGGCTAGGCTGTTCGGCAGGTTAGGTGTATTAAATGGATTTTCAACTTACGGTGGGTTTATGGGCATGTAACCCCATCATAAGTTGAGGGAGATCTGTACTTAGCATAAGCACGTTTAGGTACTTGTAAGCCCAAGGTGTCATCCGCATTCAGTATTTGGTCCAGGTGGTCAGGTCCATAGGAAGACCTGCTCAAGTCTCAGGGCTGCTGTTGATTTTTATTCCTGCAAAATACTCAAGTAATTCTTTTACCTTATATTCTTTAACCCAAACTTATTTTAGAGAATATATGCACCTTTATCACAAAAACCGAGTCTTAATTCAGCTTTACTCAGTAAAATAATACCACAAAAGAGAAAATGTTATTCTTTTATTTATGTTAAATAAAAACATGAGAAAATCCTTTTTTAAAAAGGGTCAGAATATTCCTTGTCTCCAAACCATGGATGCAAAGAACTGTTGAGTGCTTTCTTCCCCCACAGGGTCATAACACACTTCCATGTGGTAATCACCTAGAGACAACACAGACGTGTGTGCTCTCCAGCTGCCACTCTGGGAAAGTCACACGCAGTACGTGGGCAAGCAAGGAACAGAACACAGGCACAGTATATTCTGGAAACACTTCCTGTGCTGGCAATGAACCTCAGTACCAAGTATTGTCACCTGGCTTTGTTTTTTTTTTTGGTAGTCCTGCTACATTTTTAAGCCACACATACCACCACACTTCAACGGTACAATTTTTCACAATTCCAGAATTCTATCAACTGGCAGTACAGGTTAAGTAGCTTATGTGGAAACATTTTATAAATTTAAAAATTACATATGAGAACTAACACTATTGCGAATTTTGCCAGTAGAAACGTGACCCCCAAGGAGCCAGTTTCCAAAATATAACTGGACACACGTTTACAATGTACCTGTGAATTCTAGAATCAACATGTCATTTCTATTTCAGAGACTATAGGTGAGTCTCTGAAAACAAGTGCTAGATCCATGGTTTTTATACCCATCTACCCCTACACCCACCACATACCCCACAGTCTAACTTCACCAAAGATGATTTATCCAAACAGTCATGGTAGGTTGGCAATTCTTCAACCTTAGCTCATGTCACAAAGAGTTTTCTATGACTGGAGTCAATAAGAACTTCTCTGTTAGAGAAAGCAAACATTTTCACCTTTGGCAGACTGCCAAGATGATGCTTTATTATAGAATTTATGAAGCTACAGTTTAGTAACTTGCAGGTTTTATTAAAATGAATCAAAAAGAAAGAAAAGCAAAGGATAACAATACAACCCCATATCCCAAAACTTTCTAGGTTTTTTAGTGCAAGAAATGCTGTATCACTGAAGCACTTGAGAATTATCATGAAATCCTAGCAAAAAATGTAATCACCTCAGAAGTGGTAATAAAAAAAGAGAAACAACCAGAGAGGCACACAGATTGTTTTTTTTTTTTAAGGATTTTTATACTATATTTAAAAAACCACAAAATAAAAAAGGGATCAATCAACATATATCTTAGAAGTCCTTCCAAGAGTCTCTGTATGCGGCAGCCACACAGGCCGGCTGACGCCTTTTCCTTCTCTGCTCAGCCTGCAGCTCATTTAAGGATCATCGGAGATGACTCGTGCTCTAGTTCTTAAAATCAGACTTGTTCCGCCAAATCCAAGACCCTGAACTTATCCAAATTGTAGAAACATGCTTTTACCACCCGTCCACCAAAATACCTCCCATTCAGATCAACAACGGCTAAAAGACAAACAGAAAGAGTATCAGTTAATACAGGTATCCTGTAAGGCATTACAAGAACATGTTTTAATTATAAGGATCAAGATCACAAATTCCATTTTATTCTTTACATTTAGCTCTACCACTTACCTTTAATTGCTGATTCAACCCTCTCAAATTCTAAAAATATTCGTACTGCTTCATCATCAGGGGCACCAGGAATCTGGGAAAGAAACGGAAAGTGTCATATGTGAAGTTATCAACTGAGATACAGTTGAGTATGTTTTCTTCCTTAATTGATCTTTGTCAGAGTAAGTATTGCAATGATCATCATATACAGACAAGTCAAATACTAAGGAAATAAGTATGATTTGTTTGTCATCAAAATTTGTTAACGTCTGGGTTTTTTTTTTGAATGTCTGTTTATGAGAGGCACCATGTTAGGTGCAGACAACACAGAACTAACTAAGCTGGGCAGTCTTTGACCCTGAAGAAGTCCTATGCCAGCTGACACCTAAACAAATCATTATGCGGTCAACAAACAGAACATGGAATAGAAGAGAAGCAGTAGTGGGATCAGAAATTTAAGATGAAGAGATCTGTGTTCTAACTGCCTCTCACATTCACTGAAATTCCTGTTGGGCTCTTCAAGCCCTGCATAACATGGCCCCGCCCCCCCCGCCCCCGTTCATTCCCAGCACACCCAACCATTCCACTCGGTAGCCCTCCTTAGTCTCCCAGAAGCTGTGACCCCATCAGGATACCTTTTCCTCCTATCCAAATCCTACCCATGCATTTCAAGTTCAGCCCACATCTGATATTGTTCACAAAGCTTGCTCTATTTTTTGTGATCGAATCCTTTTTTGACTCCTGTATTTATAGTGACTACTACAGAGTCTAGCAACTGCACATTCCCTATTTTTACATGTGCTTGTTTTGTTGTTTCTTCAACTTAACATATCACTGAGAGCACAGACCACGTTTCCTGTCTCCCAAATGTATGTGGGAGGCACTAAATATACACTTGCCAAGTGAAAGAAACCAAAGGCACGTCCAACTAACTGAACTACTGAGCATATGACAGTGAGTCTTGAATCACCAAACTAAACATCAATCATAAAATGAAACATTTTATTCCTCCACCAAATAAAATTTGAAGTCCTTCTTGTCTTTATGTTTAAAATTGTTATAACCAAGTAAGAGAAGTGTGACTAAGTACCATCTGTCACCTTTGGTGGTAACAACACACTCACAGCACACCTTGTCTCTACTTGCAGAAAATGTTTGGTAATCTGTCAGTTACAACTTGGGTTACAAACATCAAAAGAAAACCCTCTTACTTCAAATATCACACATTTTCCAACTTTGCCGTATTTTTCACACTCTTCCTTGGTTTCCGCTTCCAAGTCTTCATCTACCTCTCCTGCACCAACCATGTTCTACGAAAAAAAATGAAGAAGTTCAAGTATAATTTACAAATATATAAACGAGATGAATAAATTTCTTTCATGATGGCAAATGTTCTCAATCCCAAACGACACCATGAAAATTTTCATCCTTATAGTACCCAAGAGTTGGTATTTCTTAACAAAGTAAAAATATGTATTTATGGTTTTTAACATGTTGAATTAAAGCAAATTATGACCTCACGGCACGTAATAGAGAACAGATGTACACTCTTATTCTGTTTACTCATCTAATTGAAAAATAATTTTTTGAGCTTATGTTCTACTTCAAGTGTAAGTTGAAAAAGAGTGTCCTACACGGACAGATGCCCAAGTTAAACATGGCTTACCTACTGCTCGAGGGAAAAATAAGCGTTTCAGGTGTGAATAATGAGCGTAAGTGCATGAATGCATTGATGTTGTAAAATAACAGGTGAAATCAATAAATCTTTTGAGAAACACTAAACATAAAAACACAAACACACACATACATTAAGCTTCACAGAGTGTCACAAGAGCATCTACGTAAGCACCAAAATACCTAAACTAAGCTGAACTTGTACTGATTTCAAATATTTTAAAGCAGTTACTCACTGTGGTCTTAAATATTATATTTAGCAAATAAACATTAGTGAAAAACAATCTAAAACATCAATCTTAGATGGAGTCTATCCAGAAAGATCATTTGCAAAGAAAATTATTTTCCGTTTTAACTGCTACCATTATCAGTAGTGTTAAAAGCATGCAAAGATAGCTCAGGGAGGACTGACACGCAAAACTCAAGGTAGGACAACCCGGTTTCTTCAATTCTGCTTCTTACCCTTAGGAGGACCACTTTGGTAGGACACTTAAGTATTTCAGTTAATGGATTTGAATCTGACTTCTTGGATGCATCTGTAGCAAAACATTTAAAGGTAGGCGTGTTAGAACACTGAGTCCGAGTTACAACGACTAATTTAATTTCCAGAGTACTTCCCACTATTTATGTCCTTAGAGTCATCTATAAGCATTTATGCAATCAGTCTCTGAGCAAAAATGTAGCTTATCTGTGATGAAAATATCTGCTCTGCTTTGGTATAGGTTTTTACCATAACTTCTACAAGTTTTTAGCTTCTCCAATTACCTGCGATTTTTGCTTCGTTCACCTCCTCAGTTCACACAGTTGACAGAGCACAGACCACAAACCTTACAGGTCAGAGTACTGGCACTTGCAGTGTGGCCAAAGGTCACTAGCCTAACGTAATAAGCAGTGAATTAGCCAGCCACTGGCTGACTAACTTCACATACCCCCCAAATCAGGGCGACTGCTGATTTGGGGTTTTAGCCTGTCAGCCTGACCAGCTGCTTCCTCAGGCTACGTGTTGACAGGGCTGCCAGCAAAGTTTTCTTCTTTCTTTAGGAAAGGGAGCTAAACTAAGATATTCAAAATAAACTCAATTCTGCTTAAAATGTGAAGCTATGTTTGTCTCATTCCAATATGCCCTCAGCACAGAATAATCACATGAAAATAAAACACCAAGCAGGCATCATCTATCAAACAGACTGTTAAATAACATTAGATCTCACAGAGCAATCAATCTGTAAGAAAATGAGAAATCACTCTTAAAATGAAAGGGCAGGAAAAAGAAAAAAGTAAACAACTCTTACAGGATGGAAATACACCGACACGATCACGGACATATTATATGTGGCTCTGTCTTTCATGCTCTAAAAACCTAACTACAACTTCACCAATTTAACAAGGTCTTTGCCTAGGAGAAATAGGCATGAAATCACTTCTCTGAGTGCGGTTTATTTTCTGCCAGTCTCTCGTCTTTTCTCCCATGAACCTTCCTATCTCTAGATCCGTTCTAAACAAATAAATGCGCCTCTGGAGTCTCTCTGTCTACAACACAGAACTGGAATGCATCATAATTCCAAGTTCTTGTTCTACTGCAAAGAGGGCCGGTCCTCTCACACTGGACCACACCTCCCCCTGCTCCCACCCTGGAAGGTCCGCTTGTGGAGGAGACCCACCTTTCTCTGTGGCATCGCCCACAATGATCTTGCCTCCTCGCTTGCTTGTCTTCTCCACGGACAGTGCTGTGCTCAGCCCCTGCTCGTGCTTCCCCAGACCCTGGCCTTCCCGGAAGCCGTACTTCTGCATGATTTTATGTGCTACTGTGCCACTGGAAAGAAGGAAAAGAGAAGGAGCTCTTGGACTTGAAGTCCCCAGCTACAGCATAAGCCAATTTTATATCACAGCAATCGCCTTCTAAAAAGAGAAAGTGTAAATCCCACATGGGCTTCGATGTGGTCACATATAATACCAACAGGCCATTCGCTAGAAGCTGTGGGGACGTTCAGGATGAGAAAAATGGAAGAAGCTAATGCTGAAATCCTGGACATCCCAAGATTATCTTTGAGGCAAGGGAAATATCCGTTTCCTACAAAATTCTCCCAGTACCCGTTAGAAAACACTAGAGGTCTTATGTGCACCGCTATACAGTTTACGACCACGGTTCATTTCTGAGTGTGCCTGTCAAACAGCAAGCATACATTTCACATTATGAAGAACACCACATTTTTCTAAATAGTACAGTAGAGTTTCCGATGACAGTCTTTATAAACGAAAGAACTCTTAGAGATCATCCATTTAACAGACGGGAAAATCTTCTGAGGCCCAGATTAGCTGACCAGCTTAAGGCTGACTAGGAACAAAGCAAGACACCCAATTCAGAAATTCTTTCGTAGGTACTAATGGTCAAGTCAAACTGGAACCTCCAACTCTTGATTCCTAGCCCATAGCTCTTTCCTTAGGACTTAGCGTTCAAACTGCACTTGGAGGTGCCTCACGGGTCTCTAGGGGGCCCCCAGCGACCACTGCTATTTAGGGCTTGAATCACAAAACGCTGCTTCAAGTAACAGTGCAACTACGTCATTTTCCGTATGTAATTTCCTTAAAAATTCCATTTGAACAAGTCGACCTAGAGCAGAGAGTTCTGAAGATGGCTGAGCTACGCCACCCTCTACCTTCCTGGGGTATATGGTGAACATTTAATCCCTGTTCAAAAGGGAATTCAGCAGAACAAAAAACAGCTTCATGTCTGTCCACACTCCAGCACACAGTCTAGGGCAAGAGCGGACGCGTTCTCTATCTACGCTGCTTGTGTGGTTTCTGGCACCAGAGAGGAGACTACTGTGACCGAGGAGCTGCATTTTAAATTGTATTCATCTTCAAGTAATTTACTAGCCAGCAATTACACCACAGGAAGCCGCAGAGGTCAAGGATAGGGATACCAACAAGGCCAGACACTGAATACCCTCTTGCAGGGGTGAAGCCCAGCCATGTGCTCCCACAAGGCTTCTCAGAATCAAAGCACATGCGCACAGGGGAGGGCACAGCAGGGTCACAGGCAGAGCGAAGGCCTAGTGTAACGTCGCCTCACTGGATAGCTCCTCATAGGAGGAGACACACAGTCAACACTGTAAAACATTCTTTAAACCAAAACGCAGGCCGAATCCAGTGGGGGTCAAAAAAAAAACCAAAAACCCACACAAATCCACAAGCCCCACCTGAAAGTCAACATTAAAACTGAATTTTATATGCTGGCAAACAAATTTCTAACTGTAGTCAGAATGACTACGTGTTTTAAAGCCAAAGTGCAGAACCATGACTTTAAAGCAAATGGCTCATTTTATCAAGAAAAAAATGTCATTCACCCTTTGGACATGGCATACGTCAGCTCTAATTCACATGAGCTATTTTGTTTGCAAATGTTATGAAAATCAATGTAAATAATTATCAGAAACTGTTCCTACCTATAGACTATAACGTTTGGTATCTAAATCATTCAAAACTTACATCAGAAGGCTTTCTGTTTGGTAGAAAACCTAGCAGTGTCAGGCTGGAACACCCTCCACATGACTGAAGCACTGATTCTTAAGAAGGACGCTGTGTGACTGAACACACCAAGTGTCTCCCCATAAACCCGAGAGTGCCCTCATTCCCCAACAAAAGCTACATCGACTGATAAGGCTGGCAACACTTCACACCGAGTCTCGTTCTTCTTACACTTGCTGAGATGAGAGCACTCAGAACCATTACCCCATGTTGGCAAGGAAGGAGTTGCCAGGTCCAGTCGGAGATCTGGGTCTGTCTTGTTCCTCGTATACTGGGGGAGGGATAGCAGCTTTGGAAGACTGGGAGCGAGGTCTTGAATCCTCCTCGTAAGGGAAATCTCTGGGTACTATTGGATAAAAATAAAACAGGTTTACCAAAGTACTACAAAAGAATTCTGAACTATATTTACATAGATCAGTACCTACAAGGAGTAAGAACAAAACAAATCAATCTTACAGCCACTACATGACATTTTTAAAAATCAGAGGTAGAACGCTATTTTCCTGATTCCTGCTTTGCTACTCCTGTTTTTATCTCCTCAAATGTCTTTTTTTTACATCTTACTGAAATGTTATTTACCCTTTAAAGTGCTCTTAAATGACAATCTGTGTCTAAAACTTTAAGACTTTCTCTATGTTCCAAGTAGGTCCAACTCTCTTTTGATGCCCACAGCACTTTGTGTACCCGTCTTAAGATTCTAATCTTACTACCTCGTTAGCCTAGCAAACAATAAAGGTCTTTGAGATTAGGGACCATGTACCAGAACAGTGAACAGGGAAGCTTTAAAAAGATCTAGATGCTTGGGCCCCACTCCCAGAGACTTCTTTCAGTTGGGGCTTATGGTTTGTCAGGTGTTTTCACATAAAAGGTATTTAACAATATCTTTTGAATTATCTTCTTTAAAAAGATAACATAAATTGGGCAACAGGTATTAAAAAGCACTAGGATGATTATATTTTCTTAGGATAGTTTAGGTGTGGTCCAACGCAACAGATACAAAAACGATCTAGATGCTGTATCAAAGTCCAATTCCAACCCAAATATTCTAGAATAGACCACTGGGAGAAGAAACAGTGGGTGAGCATGTTTTGGCAATCTAAGTGAAGATACACAACGTATGTAAGGAAATAGAAACTAATTGCAGAAAAATCTAATTAAGGAAGGCACTGCCACCTTGTGGAAGGTCATGAATTTAACAGCCTCTAAACCACAGAGTATGAAAACCGTAAACTGAGCGACATTTGTTCTAACCTAACTCCAACTATGAAATGTTAGAGAAAATAAAACAAATTACTGAAAAGAAAAGCATATCGCTGTATAAAATCCAAGCCTCAGCCTGGTGTGAAAACTTCTAAAGCACAGGAGTGAAGGGCGGTCTCCCACTTGGCCTCAGTGGGGGAGCCAGAGGCTGGGTTTTCGGGCCATGACCCTTTACATTCAGCACAGCTGGCTGACTCAAGCCAAGACTTCCCCTGCCCGGGCCCAAGATGTGGGTCAGAAGAAAAAAGGACAAGAAACAGATACGTACACTCTTTGTCTTTCTCTACAAGAGAAGTGGGTGGCGCGATGGCAGCTCCGCCCATACCTGCAAGACAGGAATGAATGCGCCGTTAGCGGAGAGGACACCTGGCGCCCCGTGCTGTACTGCACCCCTTCGCCCAGGGAGGGGGCAGGAAAATACCCGCCACCTCATCCCTCCTGCTAACACTTACGAATTCATCTGAGTCTAGGATTAAAAACACAGAAAATGGGCAAAACAGAGGCAGACAAAATTACCTTTTTCATAGCAGGCAGCCAAGAGCCCCAGAATGCAGTTAATGAGCAAACTGCAAGGTCAAAGGACACAGCCCAGAGAGCGAGCAGTTACTTAGGAGGCAGTAACATAACTCTCCTGAGAGTCTGTTGCCTGTGAGGAGTTTTCATACGTGTTATCTCGTTCAGGTTCAATAAACCTCAGAAGGAGGTCTTACTGCCTTCCATCTTTCAGAAGAGAAGAGGATCAGAGGAGTCAACAGGCAGGGACAGGATAAAACCCAGCTGCCCATGGCGCCAACGCTCGCGCCCACGATTTGCACACTCCTTTCCAGGGTGTAACCCCTGGACCTAAACGCCTATCTGGAAATGTGGGTACTTCTGGCCCCTGCGCTGTCGTCATTCCTGCTCCTGTTTCCTGGGCCATGACGACACAACCAACCAAAACAGACCCCACTTGCTACCCAGCAAGCCGAGGGAGAACACGCATGGAGGACATAAGGAATTTTTCATTAGACACAAGCCCTAACATATGTATTACAACTTAATTGCCAATGAAACAATCAAAACAATAAAATGTAAATTTAAAAAAAACCAAACAGATTACAGACCACGTTGCACCAGCATACGTAAGGTTTCACAAAAGCGACTCCTCTAAAGCCGCTGTACGTGCATCACGATGAACACGGCCGGACTAGACAATGTACTTACGGAGAAATACGAACCTGAATAAAACTTACATTTCTCCTGAAATACCTATTATCATTCCTTTTTTTTAACCTGGTCACTAAGACCTAGATGATTATTGACTGATTCTGAAAAAATCACTCTGAGTTCAGTATAAAGAATTCAGGTGATTACTGGAAATCTGCTACTAATCTGGTTAAAATATCAACATCGATCTGTTAACAGCAGCGTGCAGAATGGATATAATGCCATTGTTTTCCTAATACTAGATTGTATGGCTCTTGTTAACGTTAAAAAAAACAATGTCCTTAATATAGAAAGCACAGCTCCTTATCCAAAGGGCAGCCAATCTGTAAGCTGGAAAGGTAAGACAAATATTCAACCTATGCACTGGATTCTAAAACAAGTCAATTAACATTTGTTAAGTAGTAAGATAGATATGGGATGTTTAACATAATGCCTGACATACAGAGCACACTCGAATGTTAACTCTCCTCCCCGTTAGAAAGACAACGTAGCACCTGACAGTGCTCAGCACGTATTTTTTTTTAAATTGAGGTATAACTGACATATGACATATTCGTTTCAGGTGTACAACATAGTGATTTGCTATTTGTGTATACTGTGATCACCACAGTAAGTCTAGTTAACATCTATCATACACAGTTTCAAATTTTTCTTATAATGAGGACTTTGAAGATCTACTCTCTTAACAACTCTGAAATATGCAATATAGTTTTATTAACTACAACTATGTTGTACGCTACATCCTCATGATTTATTTTATAACTGAAGTTTTGTACCTTTTCATCCCCTTTACCCATTTTGCCCACCTCCCACCCCCATCTCTAGCAACTGCCAATCTGTTCTCTCTGTATCTGTGAACTTGGCTTTTTGTTGTTGCCTATATTAAGCATCCTATAAATACATTTAATTCATATCTACACTGAAAGATTAAGAATTCTAAATTATTACAGACTTGTTCCTTTCCAACTCAATTAGTATTTTAAATTTTAAATTAAACCCTAAAGCAGCTTTGGCTGTACACTGGGGAAGACCAGGCTTGCCAAACTGCTAGTCATACAACTGAGTTCATGTATGTGGAAATATACTGCACCTTTATGGTAACATGATTCTTAGGTCTCATTTAAAGATGACGACATAGGTTTTTGGGCATATGAAGATCTTGGATAAGCTGGACCGTGGATCTGTATCTATAAAGCACTTATTCCCTCTGTGCCTCAGATTTCCCACCTTTAAAATGAGGATAATCATAACTCCTACTTTGAGTTGTGTGATGTAAAGTAGATAATCTATGAAAGTGCTTATTAGAACAGTAGCTGGTATCCAGTAGACAAACAGAAGATTTAAATGTCTCACTTAAATAAATCTCAACCTGTCAACCAAACTGGTCAACTAAGCCAAGGAAATCCCAGCAATTAAAACACAATGAAGCTAATGTAAGAAGCATTCCATTCTCTCAAGAATGAACACTACTTAGCCATCTAGAGATCACGAAGAAGTCAGCTCTAACACAAGTACAATTCTGCCTGTGAAATTTTAGAGATGAAGGGGCCTTATGAAGTACCTGGCTCAAATTCTTGTCTCCCTGCTCTCCATAGACCCTAAAAGAAACCAACGTCCCAGGAAACTAAGGGATTTCCTCAAATTCATGCATGTTAGTGGCAAACGCTGTGGAAACGAGTGCCTTGACTCTCTGGTCAGTGCTGAACAGATACGCAGCTGGCTACAGGGAAGAGGTCAATGTGATGGTCCTGTGGGTAAGGAAACTGTGGTAGTAGGTACTTAAGGTATCCCCAAGGTCTCCAAGCAACACATGTGAGAAAGTGATCGCGAAGCTCATAGGAGAATACACGTGAAAACAGGATATAGGTTAAAACTGTTACGCAAACATGGATTGCCGGGATTCCAGAGAGAAAATTACCCAAATCAACGTCAACTGAACTATTTATCAAGTTGAACATGAAAAGCAAACAGGAGAATGTCACCATGTTTGAAATGTGACATTTATGTTTCACGCCTTACTTCTTTTCCGCCTCTCTCGCTCATAATCTTCATCTTCATCAGAATCTGGATCTGGTCGCCTCGAAAACCCACTAGCTTCATGTCTGTCCTTACGCCTCCTGTGATAACAAAGGAACCAAATATTTCATTACAGACGAACCAACTGAGAGATGTGAACCCAAGGGTGTCACCTTGACTTGCTCTTGGCTAGAAAATATTCAAACCCTCTCTTTCCCACTAAACTATTAACTGGGGGTGGAGGGTGGGAGGGGGGCACATGGGCAAATAACTGGTTGAAGACTAAAGTAGCAAAATTAAGTGAGAAAAATCCAAAAGATAAATTGAACAAATTTAACAGGCACATGAATATAAGTAGCAAGAAAAATGTTTATGTTTACCTTTTTCAATTTTAAAGCATATCAACATAGATAATACTTTAATAATTTTGAGTCTCTAGAATGTGCTTTCACTTCATGAAATGATTCAATAAATAATGAGAAGTTATATAATATTTTATATAACTATTGAATAATTAACATTCAGTATTTTCAAAATAAGAAATACAAATAAAACCTTTTCACCCATACCTTTAAAAAATATAAATAAGGGGTAGATGAACCATGAGAGACAATGGACTCTGAAAAACAAACTGAGGGTTCTAGAGGGGAGGGGGGTGGGAGGATGGGTTAGCCTGGTGATGGGTATTGAGGAGGGCACGTTCTGCATGGAGCACTGGGTGTTATGCACAAACAATGAATC
The DNA here is from genome assembly GCF_004348235.1 of Phoca vitulina. Taxonomy (NCBI): domain Eukaryota; kingdom Metazoa; phylum Chordata; class Mammalia; order Carnivora; family Phocidae; genus Phoca; species Phoca vitulina. The sequence goes on along the minus strand of NW_022589736.1, from coordinate 8,023,853 downwards.
ATGGAACACTACATCTAAAACTAATGATGTAATGTATGGGGATTAACAATAAAAAAATTAAAAAATATATATATAAATAAAAGATGTATATAAGCTTTTCAAAATTCCATCTGGCTCAAAATTAGTTAAACATTGCAAGTATTTTATTTTATTTTTTAAAGTAAGCTCTACTGCCCAACATGGGGCTTGAACTCACGACCCTGAGACCAAGAGCCAGCCAGGCACCCATAACATTTTAAGTATTTTAAATAGTTACGATTCTGGAAGAATAGGAAAAAACCGATTATTCAACTTCAGATTTTTATGTTTCTTTTCTAACAATTCACCCAAAATGTAGACTTCAAGTTTTCTGCATTTAGACATGAAATCTCCTAGCATTTGTTTTCATGCTGGAACATAACCACAGGCACACCTCGGAGATATTGCTGGTTTAGTGCCAGACCACCACAGTAAAGCAAATATTGCAATAAAGAGAATCAAATGGAGTTTCTGGTTTCCCAGTGCATAGAAAAGATATGTTTACACTACACTGTAGTCTATTAAGTATGTAATAATAGCACTATGCCTTAAAAAAACCAATGTATATACCTTAAAAATACTGCTAAAAAATTCTAACCAACCTCTGAGCTTTCAGCAAGTCATAATCACTGATGATAAATCACCAAAACAAATATAATAATGAAAAAGTTTGAAATATTGGGAGAATTATCAAGTAATATAGAGACATGAGGAGAGCAAATGCTGTTAGAAAAATGGCACTGAGGGACACCTGGGTGGCTCAGTCGGCAGAGCATCCGACTCTTGCTTTCAGCTCAGGTTGTCATCTCAGGGTCGTGAGATGGAGCCGTGTCAGGCTACACACTCAACATGGACTCTGCTTGAGGATCCTCCCCCTCTGCCCCTCCTCCCACTTGTGCACGCACTCTCCCTCTCAAATAATCTTAAAAGAAAAAAAAGAAAGAAAAAATGGTGCTGATAGACTTGCTCCATACAGAGCTGCCATGAACTTTGTTTTTAAAGATTTATTTATTTATTTGGGGGGAGGAGGGAAGGAGAGAGAGAGACTCTCAAGCACACTCCGCGCTGGGCGTGGACCTGAGGCAGGGCTCCATCTCAGGACCCTGAGATCATGACCTGGGCGGAAAGCAAGAGTCGGACGCTAGACCAACTGAGCCACCCAGGCGCCCCACCACAAACTTTTAGTTTGTAAAAAAATTCTGCATCTGCAAAGCACAATAAAATGAGGTATGCCTGTACAAAATCTTAAAAACAGATTGATTCCTTCTGATGATTGCTTAGATCAACCATGAAAACTAACTTCAGCCTTACAGACAGCACCAAGGTTCATTCGTTAATAGCACAATGACTATTTCAAATGTAAAATATCCTCGAATCCAAACAGAGCCTTACTTTTCTCTCTCTTCTATTTCTTTTTGTCTTTCCAGCTCCCGCTGTCTCTGTCGTTCCTCTCTTTGGCGCTTCACTACTTTCTCATAATCATTAGGAAACATGGGATCATATTCATCAGCTAATGGAATCAAAACTTCTCCTGCAGAAAATCCACTGGGAACAGGATCCTGAGGAAGGTAAAAATGCCAAACTATGTATCATCCTCATGTTTTAGAATTGTATTCATAGAATTAAAGTCAAAGAATACGAGCGTTAGAAGGGGCTTTGCAGACCATCTATCTGCCTCCTTTGTTTTATAGACAAGGAAACAGAAGCCTAAGGAGGGTTAGTGACCTGACATGGCCACACACTACGTAGCTATGGAACAGCTGAGCCAAGAGTTCACCTCTCGTTCAGTATTAATTCCATAAATACCCTAGGGCATCTTCCTGGAATTCCTAAACAAGCTGCCACCACCTAAAATTTCAAGCAATAAATTTGACTATTTATAATAAACAGTGAACACTTCTGTTTTAGTATGTCTCTATGAAAACTTAAAAATAAATAATCCATGAATAACAATCATTCTTGTGGTCATTTAACAGACTAATTTTGGATTCTGCTTACATGAAAACATGATATATTAAGACTTCACAATAAAGGCAGAAAGCATCCTCTCAGGCTGTTTGAAACCCTCTGGCATACACGTCCCTTTCCAGGAAGGCTGCATTTCAGGAACCGAGTCTGGCACAGGTGGTTGTAACTCCCTTCACACCATCATTAGTTCTTTTAAGGTCCACTAAGGTCAGGTTCAGATGATAACATTTTGCATTTTTCTGTACATTCAGAAACTGGGGCTACTCTTTGAGAGAAAAGAGGTAGCTTAAAGAACGCAGAAAAACAAAAAGCAGACACAGCACAGCTGACCTGAAAATGGGGACCTAAACCTCCACACTTTCTTGTTAGTTTTCTTAGCATAACTCCCCCTTAGTATCTATACGAATGAGATGCCTTAGCTGGTCTCCACAGTTACCCCGAGCACGCACAGGTTGGGACCAGAGTGTCGGAGGGCCCGCTCTGCACCACCTCACGAAGGACACTGTCCATACCAGCAAAGGCAGGACAGCTGTTTGTCGAATGTACTGTGTATCTGAACACAAGACTGATGTGATACAGAGAGCTTATGTTCAATGTCAATGGATCTAAATCCCACAATTCCTGCATTACACCGCTCCGTCTGATGTTTTGCATTGTAAAACAAACATTTCAATGCTTCTTTAGAACTAAAAATCAGGAAACATGATGTCCAATGAATATAAGAAATTAGAAAGCTATAATCAGCTCCCAGGCCTGAACAATGGAAAGTTTATACAAATCTATTTAAGGAAAGGTTCCCAAAGGGTAGTTATGAATTTGTATTCATATAAAAGACTTTTTAAAAACACAAAGGCACATGAACAAGATTTCCTTTCAGTTATTATTAAGACAGGAAAGAAACTAACAATCAGCTACTCAATTTACATAATACTATCACCAGAGTTTCTGACAGAACCAACTGTCAATATCAAGGTTAATTCTTTGTCATTTCAAAATCTGAAAGTAAACAACTTTTACTGTATAAACCCTGCTGAGTGGAACAAGGAGCCATCATCTCTAAATGCTATAAAGAGTAAAGCAATCTGTTCAATTTTAAAAAATTAAAATGTTAATACCCCAATGCTGGGGAGGGTGGGTAAAACTAAAACACTTGTATGTTGTGGGGATATTGTAGAGTCAAGACACAGTAACAGAAAACAGTGAACCAGTTTTTGATTAGATGTGGTCAGGCAAAATTAGGTAGATAATCTGTGGGGAAAGAATGTTAAATGATGAAGAATCCCCAGAAACATCTCCATTGGGGGATGCCTTTCCTCCTTGATAGACTATCAGCCCGCAGGACCAACGCCAGTTCTTCTGGCCAAGAAATCTCAGAATAAAGGCAAATGAGGAGAGCAGAATCCAACCCAGAACAGTTTTGACTGAAACTAAATAAAGAAGGGAGGGGGCATGCAGTTGGGACTGTGTCTCAAATTGATTTGGGTTCTCTCTGATAGGTGTGGGGGTGGGGGGTGGGAAGATGATCTTGCTAGAAACAGCAATAATAGCATAATCTACTTATTAACCTTTTGGTCATTTTTCATCAAGCAATTTGTGTGCACGGTGCTGTTTAAGCTCTTGCAGTCATATTATTTGACTGCCATCTGTAGAAGAAGGAATGTTACCTGAAGAGTGGGTGTGATTTTAACCACAGTTTACACTGAATTCATTTATCCCTCATTTTGTATCGTTTGAACTATGATTCTTAGTTATCCTTGTCCAGATCCTCCTCATCCTCACTAACCCATTTACAGAGCTGACCATGTGTGTTTCTTTGTTTTTAAGATGACATAAAATCGCTGAGGTAATAAAGGTTAGGCTGGTAGAATTTAAACCTTTTCTCTATTTTCATCCACAATAAGACAATAAGCACTAACGTTCCTTATGACAGCAGAAATTAGAAACAACCCATATAACCAGCTTTAAGTGAACTAAATAAATTACAGTACACCCATTTGAGGAAGTACAGTGAATCCATTAAAATGATCATACAGTCCTGACTTTTTAACACAGACAGTGTGTTCTCACAACACATAAAGTGAGAAGAGCAAGTTAGAGAACAGAAGATAGAGGAGGCAGAGAATGGAAAGATATTCCAAAATATAAAGTTTTTAACTTCTAGAGGGTAGGACTGAAGTCCTACTGTTTTCCTTTCTGCATCTCTCCAGTTTCTGATTTTTCTATAATGCACTATTTTATTTTCAATACTAATTTTTACAATTCAGTTGAAAAGGACACTGGCTAGCCTACAATGACCCACTGAGGGGGTCGTGCTCTGAGGACACATGCGTGAAACAGGAGAGCCCGTCAGGCGGGGCTGGGGCTCACCTTCAGGCCAGCTGCGACGTGCGGGGGGGTGTCCACGATCTGCCGGTCGTCTGAAGAGCCGCCTCGCTTTAGGTCGATTACTGGGGCAAGTACTGTACTCTGTTTCGTTCTCTGGCTCTAAAATCATGGAAAAACAAAAGAAAGACACTGAAGGTTCAAATTAAAACTCATACCATTTGTAACAAAGCTTTGTGGTCTCTGTGACAAACCTTTCAGATATGAGAAAAACAATCTTAAAACAACAACCTTCTAATTATTACCATTACCATATACCAGTTTCTGTAGCCTTTTTTTAACAACACAAATTTCCTCTATTTTTTTTATTTTTTATTGTTATGTTAATCACAAATTTCCTCTATTCTTATAAAAGGTTTACAGTAAGCTTGGTCTCTTTTATTTAAATTTGCATATAAAATAGTAAACGAGAAAAGCTCTAACACTGATTTTCCCTCTGAGCATAGGAGGGCAAATCTGCAACAGCACAACACACTTGGACTAGTGGGAGCCTTTCCCCAAGGAATAGGTATGTTTTTACATCCTGAGCGAAAGATACTTGTGGATTAGGAGTTTTTCCCTCCCAGCAGAATCTAAACTCCTACCTCTTTTATTTTGAACCCACAGAAAAACTTTAAAAAGAGAACAATACTCATTCATGAACCAGCCACCACTGCTCCCACGTTACCACATTTTCTTTACCGTACACTGTATATTGCACTGAACCATCCGAAAGGAAGTTGGGAGACTCATGACACTTTCCCTTAACCTCCTAAAATTACGGACATTCTCTTACATAAGTGCAGTACTATTACCACACCTAATAAAATAAAAAATCCCGTTATCATTTCCTATCCAAGTCATACTCAGATTTTCTGAACTGTCCCCTAAAATGCTTAAATAGCTCATTTATTTTGAACCAGAATCATACCAAAGTCCCACAACGCGTTTGATTGCTAAAGCTCTCATTTTAGAAGAGACTCCTTTCCCTGCTGTTGTCACCATCATCTCCAGAGCAACATCTTTGTCTCCTTCTCCTTTTCCCAACACTTGTAAAACGCTGCACGTTCTAGACCCGTATGGTAACTTCGTGGCAGTCTAGTTTCACTTATTCCTCTCTGCCCCTAATTCCTGAAAACTGAGTGTCTCCCAGGTGCGGTGCTGTGCTCCGTTTGGCATCACTGCTGCGGCGCTCAGGGGCAGGCTGTCGGGCAGCAGGGCGCACGTCAGATGGGCAGGCCAGTGACCACCTGGTCTTGTGGTTACAAAGGTTTAATTCCCCCGTTGCAATTAAAGTGTTACACGTTTTCACTCTTAGTACTACAAAAGGCTCAAAATAAACCACTATCCCTCTTGAATTTAACAGTGCTTATAATGTTAAGGAAACAAATTTAATTCAATCATTAAATATACAATCCACTAAGTGAATACCAAAGTTGAGAGGGCAGTGGGGAAGATTATCAGAATCATATATTTTTCTATTATTCCACAGATGAGACCACAGCTCCATCTTTCAGCTGTAGGTAAAATTTTCTCTACCAAACACTTTTACAGGTTTGGTTAGGCCGACCTAGAACTGAGTAATTAATTAGTCAATTAAACCTAAGAAGATCAATGCAACGTACCTTCATGTCCCTTCAAGAAAAACAAAATACTAACTTCACACAGCAATCTCAAAAAGATATTAGAAAGTTAGCAGAAATGATTTCACAGGCCACTTTTTATTCTGACCTATCTTCTAAAAACCCATTTGAAACCTCAGGAGATGTCCTAGTAGCTGAAATTACTGTACTGAAGAAGTGAAAACCTGATAAATGTAAATTAAACAGACTGAAGCAGATACTAAAGAGGATGTCCAACAGTCTATAGACTTCATAAAAAAGCCTATTTCCTTGCTTATCAGCATCTCATGCTTTTTCATGTGAGTAAAGTAACAGTACAGAAAAATCAGTACGTCATGAATAAATTTCATTTAACTTTTTAATATATTTTTTCAAAGGATCTATTTTCTCAATAGTATTTTATATAAGCTAGTTTTTAACCGACAGGTTATAAATATGCACTGACTGGATAGAGAAAGTGATCCTGAAGTTACATTGGGCAGGAAGAAACAAATTAGGATTTTTAAAATTTGGCTGCAGGTAATCCATGAAGCTGACAATATTTACGCTGCTAACTGAAGAATTAGCCCAGTTTTTAATCTGTATATATCTAGTATATTTTGACTTCTGCTCTTCTACTTTTTTATCTCTCATTGACCTAAGACTGTCCACTAATTACATCCACTTAAAGTCTAACTGAATTTATGTTACTAAGTGTGAGATTGCTCCTTAACAGCCAGAGCCATTTTACAAAAGGGAATGTTAGGCCTTGAAGAATAATACATAAAATGGTACTGGTATGGGAATATAAAACCTTATTCCCAGATCTCGTGTGCAAAGTAAAAGTTACATGAAATTCAGAAAGATTTAAAAAACTAACAATTTTTAAAAATTAAAAGGAAAAACAAGTCTTGCTTTGCTAATCTTCCCTTCAAGTGGGGTGAAAGCTTGTTTTAAAACAACAAAATTCTCTCTTTAAAAATATTGGCATAAAAATTTTAAATCTCGTCATGATGAATTTGAAAAAGACAAAAACCCTGATCAACAGAATTGACAAAACAAAAATTTTCAGACACTGTTGTTTTACCTGGGGGTATACTAATCCTAAAAACCTCTTATACCACTGAGCACTCACATGTAAGCACTTCAACAGAAGCACCAATTGAGGAGGTAGTAAAGGAAAAGAAAAATAATTCCAACTTTAAAAAAATGTTTATGATGTAAAATTCCAAACACAAAATGTAAAGAGAACAGATTCATGAATCCTTAAATCTCTGTGACCCAGCGTCACCAGCTACCAACTCACGGGGAACTGTGTTCCGTGTGCCTCCTCACCTCCTCTGCCCCATAATGGATTATTTTAAAGCAAATCCCCTAAATTCAAACATTTTATCAGTAAATATTTCAATATATCTCTAAGGCAGGTTTTCTTTTTTTTTTTTAAGATTTTATTTGACAGAGAGAGAGACAGCAAGAGAGGGAACACAAGCAGAGGGAGTGGGAGACGGAGAAGCAGGCTTCCCCAGAGCAGGGAGCCCGATGCGGGGCTCGATCCCAAGACCCTGGGATCACGACCTGAGCCGAAGACAGACACTTAACGACTGAGCCACCCAGGTGCCCCTCTAAGGCAGGTTTTCTTAACTTGTTTCATTATTGCTTTCCTCTCAAGGAACTTCTTAATACATTCCCTGCCTCCCCCACCCCATAAAACTTTACCACAGATATACTATGTACCTGTTTATGTACCTAATGTGTATCTTGCACCACACATAAAAACAGCACAGTTTTCACCCAGGTAGGACAATATTCGCCCCATTTAGGGGGATATAGCCTCCACTGGGTTATGCGCTCTAAAACATAAGGGCCCTTAAAACAACAAGCAAACCAGATACCATTCTCATTCCTCCAAGTATTTGACAGTAGCATTTTAGATCAAATATTCAGTGGACAACTTATGGACAACAGTGGACAACATTAACAACAAGCTTAATGTCTTACATGTTGTTCCATTTCAAAGATGTCACCAGTGCCCAGCATGTACAAACAGGATCAAAACCAATTACTCCCAGACTACCTATGCCCAACACATTCAGAACCAATCTGAGCGCTCACTAAGGCATACAAATTATTAATTCCTGCTAATCCTCACTACTCCACGTGCTGCTTCCAGACCCCTACAACGGACAGCAGACTCCCAGGCCCCAACCCAGGAATATGGCTAACAAAGCAACACTCCAACCAAACCCTCGGCCAATCTCAGACACAATAAAAAGCCTGAAAACCAGTGTCATTGCTGGAAACGGACAGTCCTGCTTTTTCTTCATTCTGATTCCCTGAAACAGTTCTATTCCCAGGACTCACCTTAACCTCCTTACTTCTCTCCACCCAGAGCCTCTCCGCCTATAAATGTTTAACCCTACATATTTGATAAACAGGCAGAAGAGCAAGCTGAAACCAAAGCACTCGTACTCCTCAGGAGGAACCTGCTTTGTAGATTTCCACTTCCACACCATGGGCTTATCTTACCTTTGCTTGTGTGAGAGCTGCCTTCTTGACCTGAAGCTGAGACTGCAGAAGTTTGAAGTTTTTGGACCAGCCTTCTGTTTTTGAATCACTGGTCTCTACTCCCAGGTCATCATACAGGGACATCTTTCCAATTTAATGCTGAAAGGCAAGGGGGATGGGGTTTAAAGAATGCAAAATACAGGAAGGATTTCACATCTTTTCATGTTAAAATAACTCAGTATCATGGAATTTTAGAGGTGAAAGGTATTGGAAGAGATCACCTCGTCCAGGAAGCTTCAGCAACAGAAGCCAAGATGCCTGATACTGCCAATCAGTGCCCTAACACATGACGCTAGATCTGCATATTAGCTTACAAATAAACTTGCAGAATTAATTTTTCTACCTATATCATGTGGCCAAGTAATTCATGAGTGAAATCATTCTGTGCTACTGCATATGATTAATAATTACGTATTGTCAATTATATGTATCCGATTTTTCTTTCTTTTTAAAGATGTTATTTATTTATCTGTTTGAGAGAGACAGAGAAAGAGAGAGACAGAGAGGGAACACAAGCAGGGGGAGTGGGAGAGGGAGAAGCAGGCTCCCCATCAAGCAGGGAGCCTGATGCGGGGCTCGATCCCAGGACCTTGGGATCATGACCTGAGCTGAGGGCAGACGCTTAACGACTGAACCACCCAGGCGCCCCTACATGTATCCAATTTTTAAAAAATTCTTTTTTGTCTCAACAACAAAAAGTAGAAACTACAACAACCCATTATTACCAGGTTGATTTAGCACTATTAGCTACCTTTTATAAAAGAAGAAATCTAAACATATGCCTAGAAATTAAAAAACAAATTATATCATGGATGCTGTATTTTAATAAATTATGATTATTGAGGAGAGTAGAGAGGCAGATCATAAATATCCTGACTTCTTCATATTCCATCAAGTTGAAATTTGTAATCTCTAATAACATCAATTACAAAGATAATCAATAATCTACATGTAAATGATCGATACATAATACCCTTGCAGAACAGAGAACACAAGACAACAACAAAAACAGGAAGAGTTCACACTTAGGAAGCCTTATCAAGCCAGGCTGGTAGTAAATGTAGTATCTGCTGGAGAGCCTACTAGAGGCTACCATTAAAGCTTAGCCTGCTACAGAACTGGGACTTTGGGAGATAAATCTGCCCAGGTCATGGTGGGAAGACCCATTTCAAACCTAGTAATGGGAACACCACAACCCTTTACACTAAATCCCTACTGTCACCTTTTTATTTGGTTTTTAAGATTCTATTTATTTATTTATATAAGATTTTATTTATTTATTTGAGAGAGAGAGAATGACAGAGAGAGAGCACGAGAGGGGAGAGGGTCAGAAGGAGAAGCAGGCTCCCCTGCGCAGGGAGCCCGATGTGGGACTGGAGTCCCAGGATCATGACCTGAGCCAAAGGCAGTCGCTTAACCAACTAAGCCACCCAGGTGCCCCTACTGTCACCTTTTTAAAAAACTCAACATTCTGGGTGAGACCACAACAGAGACCCTTCCCAAAATAAAAAAAAAAATCAATCTCTTTCTCACAAATGGAAAGAGAGAAAAAAAAAATTGAAATCCCCGTACTGCAAAATATTTAGCATAGGTAGTTTCTGACTCATGGCCACATTCCAAAAAAATCTGTCAGTTCCCAGGTCCAGACAGCATTTTGCCATAGGAACTGTGTTAAACAAATCCTGTTTCGCCTGTGTCGGTCTCTAAGGAAGAGAAGGTAATACAGACAAGAAGGAAAATATTTAATCCCCCCGGCTGTGTCGGACTCAGGGCAAAAACTTCTCTCTGGTATATGCTTACTTCTCCGCCCTTCTAGGTTTGGTATTCTAAGACCCTGCCACCGCAACATCCTGGCTGACCCTGGTTCACTCTGTGTGGGGTGGGGACAACAGGAGTGGGTACCAACGTCCCCCCCCCCCCCCGCAAGAAGAGCTGGTCTGGGTCTGAGCAGAGCAGTTCTCAGCCTAGAAGTCAGGCCCCACACAACTGTTGCTGCTTTTCCGTTTCTTCTATCCTTAATATTCCAGCCCTCAGATTACCTAAAAGCTCTCAGGTTTGATTTCTAAATGAAAGGCCCCCACGGCAGTACAGACACAGGGAGAATAAAGGAGAGCCCAGGGTACTGGTGGCTGACTGCTCTAATGAATCACCTAAAAATCGAGGAATGCTTGCATGTTCTCCTCAGTAAGGCTTCAGTGACAACTCACCAGCTCAGCTGATAGCATGAACAAAGAATTTCCTAGACAGCATATCCAACAGGGAAATAAATGCCCACTGCCTGCAGTGCCAGACAAAGTGAACATTTTATTCGGGAACTTGGCGGCCCGTTGTCACATTAAGCTCGAGTCACTGAGGCAATAAAGAAACAGTAAGGAAAGCCCCTGGCGTCCACTTCAGAACCTGTTTTAATCCACACTATGGAAAACCTAAATCCAGTTTGCTGAGTTCCCTGCACTCTCCCCAGACTACGATCACGTCTGACCCAGAGCTGAACAGGAAGGTAGGCCAACTGCACGGTTAATGCTCTATTTGCAAACCCCCCCCAAGCCATCTTGTCAGAGATTTCTGGCCAATGATGAGTGCCCAGAAGGAAGAGCAATGTACCGAAGAGCTTTAGAGGCTTTCATGCACCTTCCTCAAGAGCCCACATGGTATTCAAAACTAACTGTTCTTATCTAAATACCTATCCTTAAACTTTAAATTTCATCGAAAGAACTCAGAGCAACAGCAAAGAAAAACAATGCTGAATGTCCAGCTTACTACTGTGGTTCTCAAACTACTTCAAAAACGCCCACGCACCTTTCATCTAACCTAGTTTAACTGTATAGGCTCTCTTCATTCAACTAGTCACTAAACCAAAGCCTAGTTAAACCATGGGTTCATTTGTTTTCTCTTTCTTTATTCTCATAAAGGCAAGGGAAGACTAACACATTCTGGGAAGTAAATATAAACAATGAAGCTTTCTCGGAAATTATAAACAAAGTTAGTATTTGTTTGCAAATCTGTTTGCAACCCAAACTCTACTTCTCCCAGTACCTCTTCATAAGAAACTTAAGAACCTCACCAAAAATGGTATTTACAAATATGTTGGTGCCAATGGAAATATGCCAACCAAATGCCCACTGAACTATGAAGCAAAAAGATTAGCCTATCCACCTGTGCATCTCCAATTTCTGGCACAGGGTAGGAATTTAATAAACAAATATTTGCTGAGATATTACTTACTAAGTAAAGTCTGTGTAGCCACATGAATCAGCAGAGAAATGACACAATCCTGAGGTTCCACTAGAATGTTAAAGACAGGAGAAAGGTTCTGGAGATAGACGGTACTAATGGTTGTACAATGTGTATGTATTTACTGCCCCGTGGTCCCACACACTTAAAATGGTTCAAATCCCAGGCTGTGTGTTAACGTACGTTTACCACACACAAACAGAAAGTAATAAATAAAAGGGAGGGAGAGGCAGCACCTGAGGAACAGGCTGCTGTCTAATTAACACTAGTACGTTTCCCTACCAGGAAGAGTAAACCTTCATGGAAATATTTTCCCAAATTTGGGGGTTAAAACAAAGTCAAACAGTATAGAGGATCTCTTCCTCCACCAGAGTTCTTACATCCAAAAATCCAGTATTTAGCAAAGATTTCATGGCTGAATTAATGAGGTCCCATGGGGCCATACTTCCAATGATTCCATTTCCAAATCGAAGATGGTCTGTTGACGATTCCATTTGATTTGCCCCCTCTCCAAGCTTCGAAAATCACTATGCAGCAAAACCTTATGTTCATTTAAACCACCATTTGTTCTCAAAACCTTTGAAAACACACTTCAAATATTAGAAACTGATGTCATTTCACCAGCATCTGCTGGTTTTCTGTGACACAGAGCTTATAGATCAGATCTGCGCATCACAGTAAATGAGGAAGAGCTTTCTTTACTTTTCTCGCTTGAACGGACTTTGAATTCACAGAACTGGATTAATCACAGCAACGACACACTCATTATCCATCCGCGTATGGATGGCCTGCTTTTAATTACTGCAATGCTACAGCACCAGTGAATTTACCACAAGAGTCAGAATCTGGACAAAAAAACCACATTAAATCCTGATGCCCACCCCCTCCCCATCCCATTCATGTGATTTCCCCAGCGAGGGGTGGGCAGCACCCTGAATTCCATTCCCATTAATTCCTTACTATCCTCCTTTTATATAAAGGTGTGCACATTTTGATTTTAGCTGTTTGAAGCACTTCTAATATACCAGAGTTGATTCATTCATTCTCCCCACTGCAGTCACTGAAATGTAACAAGCATTGACAAGACTGCCATGAACTTAACCTAATTACTGCTGAGATGTTACTTAGATGACAGAACACATTTATTTCATGAAGTCTAGTGGCAGGTAATAAAAACTAGCGCATTCTAACACTGGACACACTTTAAGTCAGGATCAAATACAAACACAGACATGTGACTTTTAGAACTTTAAAATACCTGCTATTTCTTTTTTATAGTAACACCAGGCTTTGATCAACACATCTTTCACGTATGCGCCATTTTTGTTCTTAAGAAGAAACACAGTAAACACGGTCTGCCAGAAGAATGATGACTTGTTAAAATTCTACCTAAGCTGGCAAAGTATTTTTTTAAACATGCAACTAGTAGAAAAAGAACATGGATCGCGTCTTCTCAGAAGCAGCCCACCTCTCTCGTCTCTCAAGTGCATCTATGAAGCCTTCAGGGTCTGCCACCCCCACATAAAACTCTCCATCCTCAACTTGTTTCCCCTGAACAAACCCAGAGCAACTTCTATAGGTTACGTTGCCTCCCAGTTGACACGCTTGTCTCTTCCTCTGTTACAAGTCCCTTAAAGGTAAGGGCTGATTTTGTCTTCATCCAGCTGAACATCATGCTATGAACACTGCAAGCACTTCATATTTTCTAAATGTTATCAAGTGCACCTACTTAAATCACATTATGAAACAATAAGATCTTCAGATCTGCTTTTTAAGGACACAACTTATTGTAAATGGTATTTGACATTAGTGTGCTAAATTTTAAGTTGTACACCATCATAATGGGAGAAAAACGACCACCACCATACAACTGAGTCAAAGTCTGAGTTCTGAGCACCTGAAGTAGCAGCATGGTTAGAAACCTTTTTTTTTTAAATCACTAAATAGATACTCATGTATCATAAAGCAAAAATAAAGCCTAAAGAACGTGGAAAGTATATAGAGATAGAAAGGAAAAGGAAGGGAACTATGAGGGGCGGTGCACATTGATGTTCACAAAAAATACAGGTAATAAGCAATAAAAGGCATCTGCCCCATGTAAAATTTACAACGACTTTTTAAAGAATGAAAACATTTTTTTTCCTGTATCTCCACCTCTGACACCCCGGTCACATCCCTTCTTTGGAGGGGGTGTACGGTCACGAAGTCCAGGAAAGTCACCTGGAATGTGGGTGGATAACAAAACGTCCTTCACTATTCACTGTTATGACAGACTTGAGGGATTACTAGCCCTGGATGTTCCCTGAAGGTAATTTAAAACAAATCAGGTAAAAAAGAAATCCATTCTATGCATTCACAGTTGGGAATACACCAACAATTCCCCTCAAATTCTTATTTTCCATCAAGACTATCTTTAGTTATTACAGAACTCCACCATCACCACAGCTTTCCACTGATAACACGTCTATCACACCTTGTTACATTCTCGTCTCACAACCTACTCGTTCTAAGCTGTAGAGCAGGTAGCATTTTAGAATAGGTAGAGCAGGTAGAATTTTAGAATAAAATTCTAAAACACATCCTCTGCTTAAGTTACTAATGCATTACCCCCAATTCCTCAAATATCTCTATTACAGTAAAAATGGTGGTGGCCTTTATCCCCTAAACGTGTGGAAACTGAGGTGCATCCTTTAAAAACTCCACCTGTTGTCCGGAGACACAGTGCTCGCCGGAGTATATGCAGAATTCTGCCCTTCTCCAGGACACGCTATTTTCCATCCGTAGGCTTGGCTCTAGCGATAAGGACCTTCAGCGTCTCTCCTCTACTGCCTTCTCAAAGAACCTTCTCGAGCTCACCCGACTACCCGCCCCTCAAAACTACCCTACCTGCCGTTTCCACAATGCACTATGGTGCTTCTCGTCTGCTACCTTCGCACTTCTTTCCTCAGCAGGGAGCCTTCCGCCCCCGCCCCCGCACACCTAACAAAACACCTCCCAGACTCAGTTATAAGCATCACCCCCTCTGGGAAGCCTCTGATCAACCCAGGGATGGGTTTTTAATGCCTGTTTCCCTAGAGACCAAACTCCCTGAGTAGGGACCCAATCTTACTTATTTATCCCGCGTCTGCTGCTCAGGACACATGGTCTGGGAAGGGAAATGCTCCGGAAACATGTTTGGTGACTGAGCATCAGGGCTACAACACCGCCCGACAAGGACAGGGACCGAGGTAACGCCGGAGTTCTGTCTCCCATCACCTGTCTAGGTAAACCTGCGCCGTTCGGAGACGTCAACATCCGGAGTTCCCCGTCCCGCGGCCGGGAAGCGACTTCCCTCCTCTCCGCTCCCCGGGCCCAGAACGGGGGGGGGGGGGGGGGGGGCACAAGTGTGCTGGGCCACAGGTGACAGAAGCCTGGCTACCAGGGTCTAGGGACCGAGCAACTTTTCCAAAACAGGGCCGACGGAGAGGGGAAAAGAAAAAACACAACGTGCTCGGGTCCAAGAGAGGAAACACACAGACGGGAAAAGGGGAAGAATAGGAAGAAGACAGGAAGAACTCGAGGGCCCGGTGACCCGAGGCAAATAAAGGAAGGCGGCGGCGGGCGCGAGGGGAAACACTGCGGGTCGCCCGCAGCCGGGCCGCGGGCCCGGAGGCCGAGGGCGTCGGCGGCTCCGGGGGGCCGGCCCGGGACCTCTCGCCCCCCTCGCGGCGCGGCCTAAAGCCGCGGCCTCGCGTCCAGCGCCACCCGGGGAAGCGCTCCCGCCCCGGCTCCCCGCCAGGCCGCCCGACTGGACGCCGCCTCGGGCGCCACTTACCCGGCCCGCCCGGCCGACTCTCCCCATGGGCCGCGGCGGCGCACCGGGGCCGAGGCGCCGCGGAGAGGACGGCCTGGGCGTATTCGGCGTAAGCCCGCGACCGCAAGACCTGAACCGGCGCCAACCCCTACGCCGAGTCCGCAGGTCGCGCGGCGGCGCGGGGTCAGGGAGCGCGTGCGGCCGGGAGAGAGGCACGCCTGCGCCTGAGCCGCGGGCCGCTTTGCTGCGGCGACCCCTGCCGGCGGGAGGACCGCACTGCGCCTCCCCTCCGCCGGCGTCCTTCTCTCCCGCCATGAGGGGTCGCAGTGGCCCGAGTTTGTGAAATTTCAGACTCCGGAGAGCCTGGCAGTGACCCCAGATGGGCCATAAGCGAGATGTATGGGAAAGCTGCTGCAAAACGGATCGCCATAAGCGAGATGTATGGGAAAGCTGCTGCAAAACGGATGCATTGAATTAAGTGTCCGACTAAGGAGAGAGTAGATGAGGTTACACAAGAGAAGGCTTACACAGGAGAAGGTAAATGTTATAAGGCCTCCCAATTTAAAAACGATGTAACAAAAAGTGCGAGGAAAGAGAAAATGGGATTTCGTGTAAATATGATTTTCACCTCTATAACGAGGGATAAAAAATATTTCGAGCTGATAAATCAAATAAGAGAGATCAAAATACACATCTTCCTACAAAGGAACATACTAAGAAGAGGTATAATCAACTAAGATCTGGTGAGTAGGAAAAGGGAGAAAAGAAAGAAATATAGTAGGGAGGTAATAGACAACCTAAAGAAATAGATGATTAAAGACATCAAGTAACATTGTCATTATAATCACAGAACCCAGAACAAAAATGCAAACCTTTCAAATGATCAAAACACATACACACAACTACAAAGTCAAACAAGAGCACAGAGTGAGCTGTCTGGAAAAGTTACAAAACAGAAAGCATAACAAAACAACATGCGAGAACTAAGACGGAACACCTTACATGAGTAAATGTTAAATAAGCCCAACATACTTGTCTGAAAAATGCAACTCCAGATTGGAGCACCAGCCGTAACACAACTCTATGTTACGCACAAGAACATGCATAAAATAGTCATTCTGAAAGTTCAAAAACACAAGAACTTTGGAAAAGATATACCAGGAATATGCAAACATAAAGAAATCAGGGATCACAAACTTACTGATTTCAGGGCAAAAAGCATTAAATGAGATTGAGAAGGGCATTTTACAATCATAAGAGTTGCAATTCACAATGAGGAAAAAATAGGAATATCTATGCACCGAATATCATAATTTCATTATTCATAGCAAACACTATAGGAGATATAAAAAGAATAAATAGTTAGAAATAATTGATAGTCTTTGCCAGACTGAGGGCACAGGAGGTAAAAGAGGATAGAGAAGACCTAAAAATATATTCTATTATATTAATTGTACATAATTAATTTAATATTAGTTATTAAATAATATATTATTAACAATAATATATTGATATATTTAATATTAGATATTTGGTAATATATTATTAATATGTCAATAATATATTATTAATTTAATATGGTAGATCTAATATGTAAAACTCTGTATCCTGAAACAGAGATTACATCTTTTCAAGTGTCCTTGGAGCGAACATTCAGGGTTGGCCATATTTTAGGCCACAGGCAAAATCTTAATATATCTCAGTAAGTAGAACCATATGGATAATATTATAGGATCATAATTCAATAAAACTAGAAATTAATGAAAAAACAGGAAACAAAATATTCCTACTGCCCAGAAATTTTTAAAGGGTCACATAACATTTGGATCAAAAACAAAAACAAAATAGAAAATACCTGCAAGAGTATGAAAGTGAAAATGACCAATCAGAACCCATGGGATTTAGCTACATATTCCTAAGATCATGATTTTAAATGATCATGTTAATTAAAGATTTAGGATAAATGAAATGAATTAAGCACCCATGCAAGAAGGTAGAAATAGAACAAAATATACCTTTGAAGAGCAGAAGGATGTAATGAGTAAAGATAAAAGCCTAAAATCATGGTGTATAGAACAGAAAAATATATAACTAAAAAATAAATCCAGGAGCTGATTGTTTGAAAGTAAATAGGTAAGCTGTTAGCTAAACAAGAAAACAAGAAGAAAGTACAAATATACAAAGTATGGAATCAAAGCAACGACCTCCAGACACAGAGGAAAGTTAAGAGAAGACTTTGTTGAGTTTTATCAAATAAGTCAGAAAATCTAGATCGAGGAGTTAATTTGGAGGACAGTATAATTTCTTAAAATGGGCTTTAGACAAGTTATAAAATTTAAACAGACCAACAATCAGAGGAGAAATAGGGAAGAAGAGCAAAGACCTACTGTCCAAAATAGCAGCAAGTCCACAGGGTAATTTTACCAAACCCTTAGGGCCATTGAATCCTAATGTGCTGTTCCAGGGCATAGAAAATGAAGGAAAGCTTCAAATTTCTTGTATGAGCCATCACAGTAGTGATACCTAATAAATATACCCCAAAGAAAACTATAAGCCATTCTCACTTAAGACTGTCAAGGCAAAAATCCTAAATAAAATGTAGTATGGCATTAGGACAGAGATCCTCAGTCCTAGGGTAAGGCCATTCCCAGAGCTGTGTCGATCAGCCCTCACTGAGAAGGGGAACCTTCTGGCAATAAGACAAATGTGTTCAGGGCTGGAGTGCTCACTCAATTGTTTTGAAGGAACCAGTCCTGGCTTGGGAGGGTTCATTTCCAGGGTTGGCTTGGAGCCCCAGGTTTGTGGGGGTCAGCTCCATTTTAGAGGTGAGGATTTCCAAATCAGGGGAGCCATTCCTACTCCAGATGGCTGGTTCAAATGTAATCAGGCTTAGGTTCAAGGTCACACATAGATCTGATTCTCAGGTTCACACTCAGCTGTGGAATCTGAAGACTTCTCCAAAGGCATTGCTACTTGTAGGAGCCTGTGGTCAACCAGGTAGCATTTCAGTCTAGCAGAAGGAAAAGGGGGTAGGAAAAAATGGAGCAGACATATTGAAGACTGCTAGAGGCAGGTAACATAACTAGGAATAGATGGCCAGGGCATGAACCAAGGCTGTGTACAACTCTAGGAAACAGGCCCTTCCCAGAGGCAGGAAGATGTGCAGTGATTAGGAGGTGGTGAGACTGAATTCTCAGTGGAAGGAACTTTGGTTTAGACACACAGGCAATGACTCAACCCAGCAGGAGATTAAGATCTCATTGGAGAGACACAAGGTAGATCTGGGGCTGTCTCTACACCCAGTCTGTGGTGGGAGGTGGGTAGACCAGATTGTAGGAGACAGCACTCCTCCCCAAGGGGCAGAGAACTGGTGAACAGATGAAATAGATGTGAACAGATTTATTTGTCCAGGGCCTGGGTGAATTTTGAGAAGAAAACCCAAGCTGGGCCCATGATGGTCTGTGCACCTGTCAGTGCAGCCCACCAGCCAGCCAGCCATTCTCTCCATGTTCCTTCTTCTTATTGTCTTCTTCTTTTCTTACTTGCCAGTCTGTTATTTATTTGAATGCACCTATAGGACCATGAAGCTACCACGTGAATAAGCAAGGCTTGCCTGATGTCTTCTTAGTCTGTTCTCATGTCAGAAGAGGGAAGGGAGCTCTCCAGGATCTCTTTTATAAGGGCATCAAGCCTATTCATGGGGGCTCCAACTCTCACGACCTCCTCACATCCCAAAGGCCCTACCTCTTAATACCATCACTGGGGATTAGGATTCAACGTATGAATTTTGGGAGGACACAAGCATTCAGTCTATAGCACATGGTATTTTGCAGGCTACGTTAGAAGGAGCAAACCCTGTAGAAATCATTTGAATATCACTGAAATCACATTGAGTGCTCAAAGTGAAAACTGAGCTAGACCATGAGCAGAGAATGGGAGTGACCTGCCGCTGGAAATAAGGGCCTGGAAATAAGCACATCTTCCCATCCTGCATCCTACAAAACTGGCACCAAGCAAAGATCCACATAATCCAAGAGAGGTAGATTTCTACAAGGAAACAGATTTTTAACCAACCATGGTTAACCAACTCTTTCGGTTTTTTGACAAGTACTAAATCTGTGATCCAGAATCCAATCCTGCGTACTATTTACTTATACAACTCGCATTCTACTTACATTACTTGACCTTAATACTCATGTAACATGGTGGAGAATTACATTCATCAGATATTCCCCATAAAGATTGAGAAAGAAGTAGTCAGAGTGTCTCAGTCAGCCCAAGCTCCTATAACAAAATATCACAGACTTGGTGGCTTGAGCAGCACACATTGATTTTTTGGTCACAATTCTAGAGGCTGGAAGTCTACGATCAAAGTGCTGGCAGATTTGGTTCTTGGTGAAAGGGCCCACTTCGTGGTGTGTAGGCGGCTGCCATCTTGCTGTACAATGGAGCGAGCGAGCTCTGGTCTCTTTCTCTTCATATAAGCATATTAATCCCATCTTGGGCGCCCATCCTCATGACCTAATCTAAACCTGATTGCCTCCCAAAGACCCCACCTCCTAATAGCATCACACTGGGGGTTAAGGCTTCAACACCTGCATTTGGGGACACATAAACACATAGTCTATAACAGAGAGTGAGAAAAGAACCACACTTCTCAGGGGCTCTGAAAACTTTAGGATGCTGCCTTTTCAGGAGAGTGAGGGTGAAGTAGGAAGCATGAGCTGGCTCGGCTGCTGTCTGTGTTCTCGAGTGTGATGTGGGCCAGGTGTGGGGGCTGAAGTCCCATGGAGGTTTCCAGTAGGGAGACAGGGCCAAGAGTAGCACGGTAGTGGGAGAAGATAAGATTTTAGCCTGTTCTCTCTCACCCATGGAGTGGGTGGGAGTGGCATCCATACTAGAGCCTGAGAAACTTTCCACCTGAATCGCTGTGTAAAATACTGCAATATGCCCTTCAAAGGAAGATATGCTAATGATCTACATTTTTGGGGGGTCAAAGTTTCTGGAGTCGGGTCCCCTGGCCTTTTGTTACCTCACACATAAACCGGGCAGGGGAAGGGAGGGACTGGCTTTTATTTGAGTAACACTTTTAACTATTCTGTGTGGTTGTAGTACAGTGAACCCTGAACAGCGTGAGGTTTAGGGGCGCCAACCCCACCCTCACCTCACACAAGATGGAAATCCCCATATAACTTTGGACTCCCAGAAAACTTAACTTCTAATAGCCGACTATTGACTGGAAGCCTTACTGATCACATAAACAGTCGGTTAACACATACTTACTGTATTCTTACAGTAAAATAAACTAGAGAAAACAAAATGTTATTAAGAAAATCATAAAGGGGGCATCTGGCTGGCTCAGTTGGTAGAGCATGCGACTATGGATCTCAGGGTCGTGAGTTCAAGCCCCACGTTGGGTATAGAGATCACTTTTAATGAATAAATAAATAAATAAAATCACAAGGAATGGAAAATACATTTACAGTACTGTACTGTATTTATCAAAAAAACAAATCCACGTGTAAGTGGACCGACGCAGTTCAAACCTGTGTTGTTCAAGGTCAGATGTATTATCCCTTTTCCAAGTGACCCTTCACGAGGTGAATGACTTTGTCATGGGCTTGGTTAGCAAGTGTTAGAGTCAGCAGGTGAACACACACAGAGTGAGTGCAGAGTGAGTGCTCTGTCTCAGCAGCACCAAGAGAAAAAAGAGGCTTGGGCTAAGCTTTCAGGCCGACTTAAAATGTGGTTCCTGGACAAGGAGAGGGGAAGTCGTTGATGAAATAGGATATGTCCACTGAACATTTAAGAAACAAAATGACCGGAGCGCCTGGGTGGCTCAGTCGTTAAGCATCTGCCTTCGGCTCAGGTCATGATCCCAGGGTGCTGGGATCGAGCCCCACTTCGGGCTCCCTGCTCAGCGGGAAGCCTGCTTCTCCCTCTCCCACTCCCCCTGCTTGTGTTCCCTCTCTCACTATGTCTCTCTCTGTCAAATAAATAAATAAAATCTTAAAAAAAAAAAAAAAAGAAAGAAAGAAAGGAAAGAAAATGACCCTATGGAGTGCCTCTGTTATTCTCTGGCTCTCTACCAAGCTCTGAGTGGGGGAAGGGCCCTGGAAAAAAGAGTCTGGGCTGGGTCTCTCCACCCCCCGATCAAAGCACGGGTGGGTGGGTGTGCAAAAGCCCTGAATCTGAGGTGCGGAGATCTCAGGACCCTCTGAGCGGAATCTGCTGCCTACCAAGCCTCCCTAATTGGCCAGTCGCCTCTGGTTTGCTGCTGGGTACTACCACTCCCCTCCTTCTTCTTGGTTGGAGTTCTGTGCATTTCCCAATCATGACAACACACATTTACAGACATCTTGTTGGCTTATAGACCACGGACGTGATCACCTCCATTGTTTGAGAGTTTTCTAGTTTAACTCCAGGAGGAAATCTTCTTTCCCTCATTGCCGAGTGTATTAGAAACTTCATTCTTTCTGCCACTTCCTGTCAAAGGTAACTGATATGACCTTTATTTTACAAATGGAGAATCTGAGGAGGAGGATAGCCAGGGCCACGCAAGGAGCAGGCAGGATAAATACATGTGGAGATTCAGAAGAGGGACAAGACAAGAGGCTTGTCTTGGGGTAGAAGGTAGGGGCGGGAAGGACAGTCCAGGCTAGAGAGCAGTGCTCAGGAGGTAGGAGGGAAGGAGGGCAGAAAGCAGATGGTAGAGTTCACTGAAAACTAGAGATTAGCAGGGCAGATGTTCTAGAAAGACAGGAGATGAGGGAGATGCTTGGGCTGGCTGGAAACGCAGTACACAGGATAACAGAGATGGGGGAGGGCCAGGAGGTGAGGAAACAAGGGCCTGGGTGCACTGGAAGGAAACAAGTTGGTAAATTGACCGTTTGATCAAAATTATAATTTGATCAAAAATAATAATTCCCAGGGGTGCCTGGGTGGTGCGGTCGGTTAAGCGCCCCACTCTTGGTTTCCGCTCAGGTCCTGATCTCAGGGTTGTGAGGTGGAGCCCTGCATAGGGCTCCGCAATCAGCAGGGAGTCTGCTTGAGGATTCTCTCCCTCTGCCCCTCCCCCGACTCGAGCGCATGCTACTCTCTTTCTCACTCTAAAAAAAAATTAAAATAATAATAATTACCAAGGACTGGGTGTGTAGTGATACTTTTGGTCTACCACGGAGGATGACTTCTGTTGACATTTATATATCTCTAAGCAGTTTTGTCCATTTTGTAAAAACTTTGTTTTTTTCCCTACATTTTTTTCAAGTCATTCTCTACAGCTATTTCTGCTCTGCAAAGTTTATAATAGTGAACATTTAGAAACAAACTACACATCAATAACAAAGACTCAGTAAAATTGAATTATGTTGGGTGACAATTTATATGGAAGGATCCCATTTTTGTTTTAAAAATAAGTAAATATATACAGAGAAAGCAACTAAGGGTTATTTGCCCATCTGAGTTTCTCCAGATAGGCGGGATCACAGCAGCTCTTTATTTATATTTTTTGCTTGTTTGTATGTTTTCCCAGTAAAAGATTTTACAGGTTTGTAGAATTTTCTGAATTAAAGAACAATTTTTAAAAAAGATTTTATTTATTTATTTGAGAAAGAGAGAGAAAGAAAGCACAGGGGGAGGTGCAGAGGCAGAGGGAGAAGCAGACTCCGCGCTGAGCATGGAGCCCTATGTAGGGCTCAGTCTCAGGACCCTGAGATCATGACCTGAGATGAAACCAAGAGTCAGATGCTTAACTGACTGAGCCACCCAGGCACCCCTTAAAAAGCAATTTTAAATTTATTTTCTACCAACTGATATTTGTTCTGTTTGTTTGACCAGATTTTCCATAAGTTTTTAATTGCATCAATAAGTTGAAAACTACCCCTTTCAATAAGAAATTTACTTTTTAAAAAACATAATTTTTGTGCATGTTTTATGACTTTCATGTGGATATTTTTTAGGTGCTGAGTTTACATACACATTCACCTAAAACAGTTGATAAAACTATGAACTGTCAGCATGCCTGGGTGGCTCAGTCAGTTAATCTTTCCACTCTTGATTTTGACTCAGGTCATGATCTCAGGGTCGTGGGATCAAGCCCCACTTCGAGCTCTGTGCTCAGCATGGAGTCTGCTTGTCCCTCTCCTCCTCTCTCTCCCTCTCTCTACCTCTAAAATAAATAAATAAAATCTTAAAAAACAACAACAACAACAACAAGGATGAACTGTCTTTATCACTTTCCAACACTGAGTTTCCCACTGTTCAAGCAGCCAGAACAAGAGCTTGATCTGTGAGCAAATGACTCGGTGGGGGTCTCTTATCTTTTCCATCATGTCGTTTGGTGCCATCCCCACAGTGCGTGGGCAGAAGCAAGCCTTGCTCCAGAACTTTGATCATGAGTACAGCTTTGAGTTACAACCTTAATGTGGTCCTCAATGTGTGATCGGGTCATCAAAACCAGATCAATGGCTTACGTGGCAGGATCGGGAAATGAGTTTATCTGTGATCAGAGGGTTTCGAGGGATTAGTAACCCTTTTAAATTATGCTCTTCCTCCATGGAGAAAAGCAGTGCAGAGAGGAGTGATGACAGCCTAGCATGGAGGTAAGACATCCATAGAACCCTAGAGGGCCAGTGCTGACCTATGCTGGGAATTTTAACATAAATCACCGCTCTTTGATCTTGAAATACCCCTTGAGACAGGTGTTATAATGTCCCTCTCAAAGAGGTCAAGTAATGTGCTGAAGTTACACAGTTAGTAACTGGCTGGACTGTGATGAGCGCCCAGGTCTGTATGACTCTGTTGAAGGTTAGCATGCTTTTTATTATTATAGTAAGCTGCCTCCCAACCAGGAGGCAATTTAACAAAGAGCAGGACAGTGAGGCTACACCAGATATGCCTCTGGAACTCTACAGTTTATGTTACTCTAGAGTTTCCTCTCCATATTCCCTTGGAGCCCTCCCATTCTTCCTGCTCTGGCAGATGATGTCACTTATCAAGCACTTCCTATGTAGCCGGCTCCGGGCTGAGTGATTTGCATATATTATCTAAATTTATTCTTCCTAAGAACCCCAGGAGGTAGTTATCATCAGCCCCATTTATGGATGAAGAAATGGCAGCCAAGAGAAATTATTTTCCCAAGGTTCTAAATATAGAAACCCAGAGCTCCCTGATTCCAAAACTTGTTCTCTTAAACTCTATGCCTTACACCACTAAACAAACATGCACAGAGACCAAGCTCACTGCGACATACCATGTTCATATAGCGAAAAAGGTTAAGTCTGAGGTAATGTTTTATTTCTAGCATTGCAGGAGGACTTAAAATTCTTGGCTGCCTCCTTAGATTTTATTGAGTTCCATCTTGGAATTTCTGAGCCCCGTTTCTTAGAAATTCATCCAAGATCAGTATTATGGTTCAGAAACTAGGAACTTTATCTAACTTTGAATATCAAAGCCAAGGCTGAACAAGCCCTCCAGTTTTAAAAGAGAAAGGTACAGTTGGTACTGCTCTTTTATCCTCTCACATGTCTACCTAAAGCTGCAGATGGATCACAAATAGAAACACAAACTCCGTCCTTATGAAGAATGTATCTCTGACTCTGGACTCTAGGGAAGGGTGCTACATTCAGGGAAGGAAAAACAGCACAGGATTAAGTTCCTGGCAGCCCACCACCTCATATACCAAGAGAACACAGCTCTCCAGAGTAAGTGACTTACACCGACGAGCAACACCAACATTCCTGTGTTGGAACCGGTAGAAATAAAACACAGGAGCAGCAGAGGAAGTGGGGTGGCTGAGGAAAAGCACTTTTGCAGGAAGCTGTCTGTAACTGAGGAAGGGTAGAGGGAAGAAAAAGCAACTGTGAGTATCCTTGCAGCCGCTGACGGAGAGAAATAAAGGTTAAAAGAAAAGAACGGACTCCAACACCTACTCCCCATGCCTAAGAAGTTCTGCTACTCTGGACCATGACCCCAGGATATTCCCTACCCAAGCCCTCTGCAAAGGTCTTGTTTAAAAAGGGCTTGACTCACTGAAATTTCAACAAAAATGGAAAATGTTCCCAGCACAGATCAATACCAAGTCATACCAAGAAAAAAGGGAAGGAAATAAAATTATCCGAAAAAATATTGCACCATCACAGATGAGTCCTGGGACCAAACATATTGCCATGAATTTTTAAAATGTAATGAAGCGGGACGCCTGGGTGGCTCAGTCGGTTAAGCGTCTGCCTTTGGCGGTCATGATCCCAGGGTCCTGGGTCTGCCATGAGCGGTCATGATCCCAGGGTCCTGGGATCGAGTCCCATATCAGGCTCCCTGCTCAGTGGGGAGTCTGCTTCTCCCTCTCCCTCTGTGTGCTCGCCCTCGCCCTCGCTCTCTCTCTCTCTCTCTAGTAAACAGATCTTAAAAAAATAAAAAATAAAAAAATAAAATGTAATGAAGCATTGGCCTCTGTAAATAGAAACTCAAAGCAGAGATATCAGGGAAGATAGGATGGGGAAACAAGAGGTGAAACCTAGGTGGCTTGTGCTCAGGAAATTAGTGCAAAGGTTTCAGTGGAAATGGGACATCTGATAATAGACCCAGCTGAAAACATGGCAAGGCTGAGAAAAGTTGGCAAACCTAAATGGGCGTGAGCGGAGTTGTAGTTTTAGAGCGCTGTCTAGGTGAATGGGAAGGGTACACCAGGGGAGGGGAATGCACTAGCTGCCACGAGGGGCAGGTGTTTGCGAAGTTCTCACATAGCAGACGAGACGGGGGAGCTCACTGGGGTCTTCTTTATAAGGACACTGATCCCATTCACGAGCGCTCCACACTCATGACCCAGTCACCTCCCAAAGGCTCCACCTCCTAACATCATCACCTTTGGGGTTAGGATTCCAACATAATGAATTTGGGGGTATGGAAGATACAAACATCCAGACCATAACAAATGGCTATTCCTAGGTTCCATTGATTTTTTTTTTTTTTACAAAGAACAAATAAAAGCCTGTGGGCATTTAATAGGGAACTGAAAGCCAAGTCTGAAAGCCAAGTCTGAAAGCCAGAGAAATTCCCTAGTAGCTTACAAAGGGGCTCTCCTGAGTAAGTAAAAGGGAGAAGAACCCTGAAAACTCTGCCCAGCTAGCATTTCCCCTTGTTTTAAGACAATACAAAGACTTTTTCTCCACAGCACAGAATCATTTCCCTATGTACCCTCTAGCCATTAGTCTCTACCTAGGGTTGAGGAGCAGCACAATCCAGCCAGGGGCTCTGCCCCTAGGGATGTCATATTCCAGCAACCAGCTCCATAAGTCTTCAGGTCAGGCTTGCATGGCTGCCTGTCCATCCACCCCGCTCCTCATTGTGCTCATTGCACCTCCTCATCCCATAGTCCCCGTGCCCCTTGTCTTCTGGTGCAGAAGAGCCAGCACCTGGCCTCTATTACAGGGGCCCCCGTTGCTATGAGAAAGCCTAGCTGGGCAGCCAGCAAGGATACTCATTTTGTAAACATCCGAAGAAACGAAGGCTGATTGACCAGGTGGCTGAGAGAAGTCACCCTCATAAAAATCCATCATCCCTTGCCCAATTTCCAGGCCTGAGTCAGTTATCAGAGCCAGGACCCATCAACAGAAGAGGAGGCTCATTCCCCAGGAAGAAGAGGACGTCTCTGCAAGTACACAAAATAATAATTCCCCAGTCCTTCACCCAAGGGACCTGTGGCCCTTTACTTAGGCAACTGTACTAGGGAAAGAGAAATAACAAAAAAAATTTTGAGGATTATTATTGACATGGAGACCTGGAGACCTGAAGGGCTATCATGCCCCCTTGTGCAAGTTGGGGTACAAGAGAACAGATAATAAATGGAGTCCTGGCCAAAGTCCACCTACATGGACCCACCCAGTGACCCATTTTCCCAATTTCCGAATGTGCAGTTGAGATTGAGGTACGGGAGAACTGGCATAGTCCCCATGTTGGTTCCTTGGCCTATGCATGAGGGTCATTATCGTGGGAAAGGCAGAAAAAAGTTTCTGAAGCTCCCTCCTCCCAGATCCAGATAGAAAGCAATACCATGGCCCAGGGAAAGGGAAGGACGGCAAAGCTGAGTGCCACGTTTAAGGATATAAAGCCGGAGTTGGTAAATATTTTAGGCTTTGCAGGCCATACGGTCTCTATCTAGCACAACCATTTGTCTTTGCTATCGCAGCAAGAAGCAGCTATGGAAAATATGTCCATGAAATAACATTTCTGAGTTTGAGTAAAACTTTACTTATAGACACTGAAATTTGAGTTTCATATAATTTTCATGTGTCATAAAATATTCTTTTGATTTTGTCCCAGCCATTTAAAAATGTAAAAACCATTTTTAGCTCAAAGGCTATACAAAACAGGCAACAGGTCAGATATAGGCGTGGGCCAAAATTTGTGGACCCCTGACCTAAATGATGCAGGGTGGTAGTGCTCATCATATTTCTATTAAATTCACCAGTCTGACCTTGGAAAACATCATGCAGATCCTGAAAAATAATAGTAGACTACCGTAAAGTCAAACACATAGAAGCCTCAGTTGCAGCTACCATAATAAATATGATATTTTTGCCAGAGCAGATTAAGGCCGCCTCAGGGACATAGCAGGTGGCATTATGATTTGGCCAATGAATTCTTCTCCATTTCAATCAGGACTAGTTATAAGAGACAACAATCTACATTTACAGTTTTGCCCCAGGACCATGTTAACTCTCCTGCTCTCTGTTATAATTCGTGAAAAGATCTGGATGGCTGAGACATCCTGCAGAACATCCCATGCATATTATTATTATTATTATTATTATTATTATTATTATGTTCAGTTAGCCAACATATTTTGCTAATCAGGCCAGATGAGCAAGAAATGGCTGGCCTGTGGGAAGACTTTGTAAGACACATGAGCCACAGAGAGTGGGAGATAAACCCTAAAAATATTCTGGAGCATTCTATAGATTCAGACAAATCAATAAGGACATGACCATTATAGTATCATACAGAGTAGTTTCACTGCCCTAGAAGTCCTCTGTGCTCTGCCCGTTTCATCCTGTTCCCCACCCCCAATCCCGGGCAACCACTGATGTTTCTACTGTCTCCATAGTTTTGCCTTTTCCAGAATGTCATATAACTGGAATCACATAGTATGGAGCCTTTTCAGATTGGCCTCTTTCATTTAGTAATATGCATTTAAAGCTCTTCCATATCTTTTCATGGCTTGTTAGCTCATTCCTTTTTTAGTGCTGAATAATATTCCTTTGGCTGGATGGACCATAGTTTGTTTATCCATTCACCTACTGGTGGACATTTTGGTTGCTTCTAAGTTTTGGCGATTATGAATAAAGCTGCTATAAAATATTTTGTATGCAGGTTTTTGTGTGCACATAACTCTTCAACCCTTTTGGCTAAATACCAAGGAGTGTGATTGCTGGTTTGTATGAAAAGAGTATATTTACTTTTGTAAGTGTGAGTTTTGGCAGGTTATGTTTT
Organism: Phoca vitulina; assembly: GCF_004348235.1. NCBI lineage: Eukaryota > Metazoa > Chordata > Mammalia > Carnivora > Phocidae > Phoca > Phoca vitulina. The sequence goes on along the minus strand of NW_022589736.1, from coordinate 7,994,825 downwards.
TCAAGGAAGTAGGCATAAAATTTGTGGGCATAGAGTTGTTCATAGTATTTCTTTATTATCCTTTTAATGTTCATATTGGTAGTGATGTCCCCTTTCATTTCTGATATTTAATTTTTTGTCTTCTCTTTTTTCTTAGCCTGGTTAGAAGCTTATTGATTTTATTGATCTTTTCAAAGAACCCGCTTTTGGTTTCACTGATTTCCTGTTTTCAACTTCATTGATATCTGCTCTAATTCTTACCATTTTTTTTCCTTCTGCTTATGTTAGCCTTAAGTTGCTCTTCTTTTTTGAGGTTCCTAAAGTGGAAACTTACATGGCTGATTTTAGATCTTTCATCTTTTCTAATACAGCCACTCAATGTTGTAAATTTCCCTCAGCACTGCTTTCTTTGCATCTCACAAATTTTGATAAGTTGTGTTTTCATTTTTACTTGGTTCAAAATATTTTGAAATTTCTCCTTTCAACTATGTGCTATTTAGAAATTTATGGCTTAATCTCCACATATTTCAGGGAATTTCCAGTTATCTTTCTGTTACTGATTTCTAGCTTAATTCCATTGTGGTGTAAGAGCAGCATTGTATGATTTCTATTTTTTTTTAATTTGTTAAGATGTTTTATGTTCTATAACATGATCTATCTTGGTGAATGTTTCATGTGAGCCTGAGAAAAATGTGTATTCTGCTCTTGTTGAATGAAGTAGTCTACAAATCCATTACATCCATTTGATTGAAGGTGTTGTTAAGTTCAGCTAGGTCCTTGCTGATTTTCTGCCTGCTGAATCTGTCCATTTCTGAGAGGGCAGTGTTGAAGTCTGTAACCGTGATAGTGGTTTAATCTATAAACCTCACAGTTCTATTAGTTTTTGGCTCACATAGTTTTGATGCTGCTATTAGGGGTGTACACATTAAGAATTGTTACAACTTCTTGGAGAATTGACCTCTTTATCATCATGTAAAGCTCTTCTTTATCCTGATAACTTTCCTTGCTTTGGAGTCTGCTCTGTCTGAAATTAATACAGCTACTCCTGGTTTCTTTCAATTAGTGTTAGCATTGTGTATTTTTCTCCATCCATTTACTTCTAATCTGTATGTGTCCTTATATTTAAAGTGGGCTTCCTGGGGCGCCTGGGTGGCTCAGTCATTAAGCGCCTGCCTTCAGCTCAGGTCATGATCCCAGGGTCCTGGGATCGAGCCCCACATCGGGCTCCATGTTCGGCGGGAAGCCTGCTTCTCCCTCTCCCACTCCCCCTGCTTGTGTTCCTGCTCTTGCTGTGTCTCTCTCTGTCAAATAAATAAACGAAATCTTTAAAAAAAATAAATAAAGTGGGCTTCTTATAGACAATATAAAGTTGGAAGACTTTTGATCTGATTTTTAAAACTTCAAAGACACAGAGGTGCTGGAAATATTTAGGAAGTAATAGAAGAGAGCTGAGTACTCTCACTTTTGAGTCCTCCTGGTGGGCAGGCAGTGAGTCTTTAAATTGCTTCTGGTGCTATAAAAATGGCCCCTACTGCTATTACCATTTTAAGACAATGTGCACACATTTCAACTATCCAGGATTTCATCGTCATCAGTAGTAACTTATTTGCACTGTGTATATGATTCAGCTCTGGGCTGAATACACAGCGGGAACTTGCAAGGGGCTTTGAGGCACATAAAGGGGACTATGGGATGGAGGAGGCCCAGGTGCATCACACGGGTCACAAGACGATACGTCATGATACACAGGCAATACACCAAAATATACCCCAGGCAGACTTCCAGGGATGGGGACTAGCTACGCTTTCACTTACTTTTCTGTCAAAAGAATAGCCATATAGAGGTCAGTCAAAGTGAAGTTCTAAGGATAACTGTAGTCTAATTTAGGGAACTGATGAATGCTGGGATCTTTGCAACTTATCACTTGGCACATTCCTTAACATGGGTAAAGACCTACCAGTGTGTCAGTGGTGTCCTTAAGACCTCTTCTACTTCTGAGGATCTACTTCTCATTTCCTTCTAAGGGACAGGAAATGAGAGAAGGGTCTAAGAGAGACATTTGGAACCTAGGAGGATAAAGGCAAGGCCAACCAGTGGCCAAGTTACCTCGAGATGATTCTTACAGTACTGTCTATTAACCATCCTCATCCACAAAGGAAGCATGCGCGTCGGGCGGATAAAGCACTCTCTCCTTGGATAACAAAGTCTTGTTCTGTGGGCTCCCTTTAGGAAATTCTGGAGACAATCTTACTTCTCTGCTAGCACATTCTTTCAACAGGCAACCAAAAATTTATCAGATTTATTTTTTTTTAAATTACATTCAAGGGAGCTCTGCTCACTTATTATACACACATTATCCTCACTGGACATGTGTTCCCAGATTCTCCCAGAGATTCATGGCAATCATTGCTGGGTTTACCTCAATGAGGGCTTGCATTCCCTTATTAATTTTCATTTCCAAAGGTAATTAATTTCTAAGCTCTAGGGATTTGTGTACCAGCCACATATATACTATTTAGTATCTTCTGTAAAAATGTCTTTTGCAATAAAGATTTCAAGAAATTATCATTTCTTATATATTTAATTACAAACTCAATGATAGATTATTGATTATTTTCAGTGGTTTATTTATGATCCTATTTGAGTGCAGGATGCATTTCATTTTCTTTTTCCAGTCTAATAACTGCAAATAATGATTTCCCCACAGTATACTCTCATAATCTAAAACGCACATTCTTAAACCAGAGGATTGTTTCCTAACAGCGAGCATGAAAATCAAGATGCAAAGTATGGGGGACACATACAGGTGTTGTCAGAAAAGTGATGAAAAAAGAATAAGAAAAAAAACGACGAAGATGGCCTTGGGGAAAATGAAAAACCTTTTCTTCTGTTTCCCCAACCTCCTACCTTCTGCTATGTTTCAAGGTAAGGTGACAGCCCTGACTAAACAGTGCCAACTGTATCTTCCGCATCACATGAAAAGAGCACGAGCATTAAAGAGGATGTCTTTATCAAAATATCTGTAATTGTGACCTTCAGAGAAACAGAACAAGAAGTACTAGTGAATTTCTTGTTTTTTTTCATGGGTATCCCTCCTCCCTTCCTTTCATTTCTTTTATATCTAAGACTTCTTCCTGAAGTAAAAACATAGTTTCTATTACAAAAAAAAAAAAAAAGTTGAAAAACAGAATTTAATTCGTGTCCATCCACGGGTTTCTCTTTTCTGGGATGGTCGGTCTTCCCGGCTCTAAGAAGAGACGTTTTGTTTGCTGGATCTGAATATCATCTTAGAGGAAAAAAAGCACATCTGAAACATGTTTTTTTAAAGCTGATTTGGGTCATCCTCCTGTCAAAGGCCATTCAGTGACTCCTGCATACCTCTGTGCTTTCTTGTGTGAGAGACTGAATAGTCATTACAGAGTCATAGAATCATAGGGCTGAAATAACCTATAGACCCCATCACCATATTCAATGCTTAAATCTTTTCTGTTGTACTCACAACGTTGAGATTTCACGGTGCTAAGTAATTCACTCTCCTCTCTGAGTACTGAACCTGTTGAGAAATAAAAGGAGTGTGATTTCGTGGGTTAGGATAAGAAATACATATTTGGTCTTCATCACTGTTTCTGGCATAGAGCTACTAAAACCCTTGGAATCTCCTAAGTGAGGAGAGTGATCTGTGTATTTTGTTATGTTAACGAGGTGATTTTCGGAAAGCACCTACTGATGGAGACTGATAACCAGGGGAACCAACCATCTGATTTGAGGGTTGGAACTTTCAGTCCTACCCCTCCCCCTGACCCCTGGAGACTGGAGAGGTGCTGCAGCTTGAATTCAATCACCAATGGCCAATGATTTAATAACTAATGCCTATGTAATGAAACTTCCATTAAAACCCAAAAGGATGGGGTTAAGAGAGCTCCCAGGTTGTGAACAGGTGGAGATTCAGGGAGAGTGGCATGCTCAGAGAGCATGTTAGCTCCACACTGTTTCCCCATACCTCTCTCTGTGCATCTCTTCCATCTGGCTGTTTCTAAATGTATATCCTTTTATAATAAATCAGTGATCCAGTAAGTAAAATATTTCTCTGAGTTCTGTGAGCCACTCGAGCAAATTAAACAAACCCAGTAAAGGGGTCTTTGGAACCTGTGATCTAAAGCCAGTCAGTCAGCAGTATAGGTAACAGAAGTATAGGATGCAATTGGCATCCTGAGTTGGAGGCAGTTGCTAGAACCTCCAATTTGTAGCCAGCTGGTCAGAAGTACAGGGAGCAGTCTGGGCTTGCAGCTGGTATCTAAAGGAGGGGGACAGTCTTGTAGGACTGAACACTTAACCTGCAGGATCTGACACTATCTCTGGGTAGGCAGTATCAGAATTGAGTTGAATTGTAGAACACCCATCAGGTGTCTGAGAATTGCATGTTGATGGGGAGAACCACCCGTCCCCATCCCCTCTACATTGGAATTGATGATCAGAACACATATAAGAAGGAACACGGGGATCAAAATATTAGCTTTACTGCGGTAAAGCTAGGTTGCAGTGGGTGGTAGGCCCAGGCATAGGCCTTGTAATGTACATGGAGACGATTGGGGTGTGTAAAACAGACACTTGCCCAGCCCTCTGCCTTGTACCATTAAGACAACACTTGACATGCTACCTATTGCACACAGAAATATAGAACATAAACATCTACTAGACTCTTGACATTTCGCCAATCAGGGAATTATGCCCCTCTTTTGGGGAAAAGGCAGTGACATGAGGAGGAAAGATAGCAATTTCTACCCAATACTTCTGGTAGCCAGACACTCAGTCTCCAGAAACTGTCCATACCTGGACAGTAGTGACTTCTAGAAAAATTCTTATGTACAACTAAAACCCATATTGCTGAAGCCTCTGCTCTACAGCACCTGTTCCATTTGGGGGTCTTTTTAGAATAAGACTAATTCCTCTTCCACATAACAGCCCTTAAAAAGTTTTGAAACATACTTTTAGACAGTATCATAGCTCATCTTCTCTCAGTTGAGCATCTGTAGGTGTTCAAAAGATAAACCATTGATCCACTCACCGTCTAGATCTGCATATTAGATAACTTTATGGTAGCTATGTTTAAAAATCACATTCATTTATAAGGGACAAAAAATAGACCAAATGGGAAAAAATAACTAAATATGTAAAGAAAACTTACTAAAACTAATAAACTATTACAATGAATGATGAAATAATAAAAATCTCTCATCAAAATCTAGGAATTAGACAGGTATGCCCACGCTTATCACTGTTGTTAAGTATTGTTTTGGAAAGCACTGACTAAGCAGTAAGATGGGAAAATGAAATAAAGGGTATGAATCTTGGAAATAAGACACAATAGTTTTAATCTACTGATGACATCATTATATTGCTAGCAAAACAGCCATGCCATGACTTATTAAAGATCTGTACTATTTACTGTTCATTGCAAAGCTGTTTTGGCCATACTTTCTCTTTTCTTTCAAACTTCAGCTCAATTTGGATTTTAGCTTTATTTCACTATTAAACGGACCTGTGGCTCATCTTACAATCACCATGGTTTTACCTTTTTATCATGCACTTTTGATATCCTAGTTTTTCAGAATCCCATTTAAGTTATTTAATTTCCTTTCTCATTGGCATCATTATTTGCAACTATACTATCAGAAATTAAATGTTCTGGCTTTCCAACTTTCTCAGGCCATCTGTCCTCTCCAAGTCTTGGGCTGCCTAATCCTGCCTGCCTTTTTATGAACTTCTGCAACATTCCTTTCTAAAGGTAAATGTATGTGTCTGATTGCTTCCAGGCTTTCCCTTTATGGTTATCACAAATTCTAAGAAAATAAATAGAAATATGGCTGTCCCCCCCACCCCAAATTCCTGCTACTTTTACCATTACTCATTTTTTCCCTTCTCTATTAGAATAATGTAGAGCAGAGATTCCCTAAGTGTAGTTCCCAGGCCAATGCAAATTCTCCAGTCCAAGCTCTCCAGGCGTTTGCCACATCTAGGGAACTAGGAGCTCTGGAGATGGGGTCCATCAATCTGTGTTGTAACAAGCCCTCCAGGTGATTCTGATGCATTCTAAAGTTTGAGAATTCCTGACATAAAGGACAATAATTATGTCATTTATCTCACTGAACATTTTTTTGAATTGTGAAAACTCTAAAAGATATACCTTTATCAGAATGTATCTAACCTCTGTGTTCTGTGATTAATGTTTAGGAATGTGGTTTTCTTAAGTCTTCTTTTGAATATTTCCTGGCTGCTTCTGTTTTCAGGGTGATAAATGTTCAGGCAGATCTCTATCCTCTTGACATGCTACAATAGTCCCTCTCATCTCCCCAGAAGGCTGCTTCTTTGAATCGGGCATGCTCTTTCAATGTTATATTCTAATCCTAAGTACCTATCAGTTGATCTTCAACAGCTGCTTCTGCATTCTCCACCAAGCAAACCAACCATGCTAGATTTTCAAATGGCCCTGCTGTGCCCAGGGTTCTGTGATGGCATCTAGGGTCCTTGGGCCCACCGGGGCAGGGAGGGGCTAGGGAAAGACCTAGTGGGAGCACTGGGGTCCCTCACCCCCACTTCAACTGGCGTGTCTCTGCTTTGGTCAATTTTAACATGGGGTTTACACATTTAATAAATTTGTTTTAAAAAGAGAGGAAAGTTTTCATGCTTTAAAAAAATATTTGATAGTGACCGGGTTAAGTAAGTAGAATACATGTCTGTCTAGAAATGCATAGGTAGGGTCCAGAGACAGATACCAAATGTCTGAAGCACAGCTGTCTAGTCATTACCATCATTATCAATCAGAAGGCAATCTCATTGCCATTCTTGACCTATAGCCACACATGGAGAACTGCATAGCAAAATGGCTGTCATTAGACTCATTCTTGGCCCTCTACTTCTCACTCCATCAGCCCAAGAAGTTAGTTATTCTGATAAACATTTATTCCAAAATTTATTTATACCAATAAGCATTTATTGAACAGTGACCACCGCCCTCAAGTTAATCCCAGTCCCTGTGACTTGAGAAAGGGGCTCCAGACTTTGCTTTGCTTTCCATGCACACGATGCAACCAGTGTCCATTCTCTTCTTTCGAACTTCCCTGTGCAACAGTGCCCGAGCCTGGAAGCAGGTTACATGTATGAATGCCTCTTTTACTTAACGAAAGAGGAAGGTCTTACATTTCATACTGATGGGCTGGAGTGAGGAAGAAGTGTGCATAAACGAACAGAGGAACAAGTAATACAAAACAGGAAACAAATCATCACAGTGGGTTTTTGATGTATGTATAAATATATTATTTGGCAGCAGTTTGAATTCTCATCTATGTTTTTATCACGCTTGTGCAGTTAGTTTTAAGTTTTCTCTGCTCAAAATAATTGACTGCAAGAAATATAGTCTTAGAGAAGTACGCTTTAAGACAGAAAGAAGCCAAGTTGAGATTGTAAAATTGCAGTAAAAATTAACCAAGTGGAGACTCAACAGTTGTTGATAACACCACATATTCTAATTAGTTCATTCTTTCCATCCATATTCTTCCTTTTATATTTCTGGGTTATCCTTACTCTCTTTTGTGTGCCTACTCAGCCCAGACTCACTGTCTTTGAGAACTGCGCCCTCAACACACACACACACACACACACACACACCCCAATGGGTTCCTGTAGCCATAACCATATTACGTGGCCATGGCCCTTTGGCACAGTTGCTTGGACCAGGAATGGAACTCTGCCTTAAGGAAATTCAATTCATTGGTTGTGTATGGCCAGTCAGATGCTCTCTTGAGGATGTGAATTGATGCACAAGAAGACTGAGTGCTCATGGTAGTCATCTAATGCTGGCCCATTAGAATGACAGTCCATACTTTCCTACAAAGCCACCAAAGCTGCCTTGGCCAATGAATTCTTGAGACCTAGTTCAGCTTTCCTTGGATTCTGTGGATATACCCCATATCCTTCCATAAATACCCACTCTCTGTTCTCTCTCTCTCTCCTCTTTCTGTTTACTTTGAGTGGATTTCTGTTAAATGCAACTAAATACTACTTAAGACACTCTATCTTTGAGAAGGTTTATTTATTAGCCCCTACTGTTACTCTGAAACATCAAACCATATGCCCCCCCACTCCCAAGCTCTTTTTTCTAAAAGATTATTTATTTATTTATTTATTTATTTATTTATTTATGTATGTATGTATGTATGTATGTATGTATGTATTTTAGAAAGAGCAAAAAGGAGAGAGAGAGAGAGCATGCACGAGCAGGGGGAGGGGCAGAGGGAGAGGAAGAGGGAAAGAGAATCCACAAGCAGACTCCCCACTGAGCATAGAGCCCCACACGGGGCTTGATCTCAGGACCCTGAGATCATGATCTAAGCGGAAATCAAGAGTCAGCCGCTTAACCAACTGAACCACCCAGGCGCCCCCCCCACCCTACTCCCAAACTGGAAATCTCAAATCTTAGTAACTATGTAAACCATGCTTCTCAATACAGGCTACAATTGAAATTTACTTGGAAATTTTATAAAACCTTCCAGTGCCCCAGCCCACATCCCACACTGATTGAGTCTGAAACTCCTGGTGTAGGTCCTTGATGTTAAAAATGATATTAAGGTTCCCCAGATAATTCTAAGAACCAGCCAAGACTGCATACCACTGGAATATGACAATAACCACCCATTCTGCCAATGTATCTAGTGAAGTTCATACTCACCATGAACTTGGTCTGGCAGTGATGTCTACTCTAAGAAAATCAGATATAGAAACATGATTTAGAAAAAAACAGATAAATTAACAAGTAATTCTTCTCTTTAAAAGGAGATTTATTTCTCTTTCCAATATAGTATTTTTTACTGTTTTCTTTTTTTTTTTTTTAAGATTTTATTTATTTATTTGACAGAGAGAGACACAGCGAGAGAAGGAACACAAGCAGGGGGAGTGGGAGAGGGAGAAGCAGGCTTCCCATGGAGCAGGGAGCCCGATGCGGGGCTCAATCCCAGGACGCTGGGATCATGACCTGAGCCGAAGGCAGACGCTTAACGACTGAGCCACCCAGGCGCCCCTTTTACTGTTTTCTTAAATAACTGTTCCCTGTTGATTAAAAATATGTTTCAATTTATTCAGCAACCATTAAGAAAGTGAAAGCCACAGACTGGGAAAAATATTTGCAATATATATATCTGACAAAGAATTACATAAAGGATACAGAATACACGAAGAATTCCTAATAATCATTTTTTTTAAAAAACAAAACACCCAACTTTAAAAAATGGGCAAAAGATTTTAATTAGACACGTGACAAAAGATGATATCCAAATAGCCAATAAATATGTGAAAATAATCCTCAGTACTATTATTTCATTAGGAAAATGCAAATGAAAGCCACAAGGATATGTGAAGTAATAAAATGATATATGAAAGAACAAAGTAATTAGAATATGTGTTATTATCAACAATTATTACATGCAAATTAAATCCAGCAGAATACCTAAAACTAAAAAAGACAGCGGCACCTGGATGACTCAGTCAGTTGAATGGCTGACTCTTGGTTTCGGCTCAGGTCGTGATCTCAGGATGGTGAGACTGAGGCCTCTGTCTGGCTCAGCAGGGAGTCTGCTTGAAGATTCCCTCCCTCTATCCTTCCCCCCACTCATGCATGCTCTCCCTCTCTAAAATAAATACATAAATCCTTTAAAATAAATAAATAAATAAAATTGAAAAAGACAGTAATGCATGTTGGTGAGTATGTGAGCAACTACAACTAGGATCTATACATCTGTTGCTAGTACGAGTATAAAACAGTCACTTTGGAAAAGTGTTTGGCAGTTTCATATAAAGGTAACATACACCTACCCTATGACTTAATTATTCCACTTGCATGTACATACTCAAGATAATTGTGTGTGTATCCACAAAAAGCTGTGTACAAACGTGTTCTTAGGGGCTTTATTCAATGGTTTGGCAGTTTCATACAGTCAACATACATCAACCAATGACCCAGTTATTCACTCCTACATATACCTGGGAGAACTGAGTGTATGCGTTTACAAAAAAAAAAAAAAAAAAAATATATATATATATATATATATAATATACACACACACACACAACAATGTTCATAGGAGATTTACTCATAATAATCAAAAACTGGAAATAACCCAAATATTCATCAATAGAAGAGTGAATAAACATTTTGGTATATTTATATGATGGACTGCTACACAGTAATACAAAAAGAGAAAAACCTATTGACATATGGGATGACATGAATGAATCTCAAGAACATTATGCTGAGCGAAAGAAGCCAATCCCCCTCCCCACCAAAAAAAAAATACACCTTACTAGTTACATGAAATGAAAGAACAAGCAAAACTAGTGTATGTTTAAAGAAATAAGAGAAGTGGCTATCTCTGATAGAAAGGAGATATTGATTGGGAAGAAGCAGAAGGACACTTTCTAGGGGGATGGAAATGTTCTACAACTTGATTGGGATGGTGGTTACAAGGGTGTGTATATGGGTTGAAATTCATCAGGCTGCACATTTAAGACTTACGTATTTTAGTGTTACATACACTAAAATTATACTCCAGTAAAAATGTATTTCATAAATATTTACCAAGTTTCTGTTATGTGCCTGGACCTGTATGAGGCATTTAGAATTCAAAGATGAATGAGATAGGAAGGAAACTTCTGCCTAGAAGGGATGTTGGAGTTTTAGGCAATGTATTGATAACCTTCTCTTTCTCTCCTGGGTTCACAATTAAAGGAAGGAAGGAGGGAAAAGAAAAAAAAAAAGCACAGGGACTTACAGGTATCAGAATGCCCGCATTATTACTGACATAAAAATTGGAGGAAATGGCTCTAGGTTTAACACCCAAATCTAGACATGATTTGGCAGTCCTCGGACTCCCAAGAGTCCATCCAAGGAGAAGTTTGGGTCTACAGATCAGACTTCCTAAGATTGCTGGCTTTACATCCTGACATTTGTGACAACATGGATGGACCTTGAGGGCATTATGCTAAGGAAAATAAGTCAGACAGAGAAAGACAAATACTGAATGATCTCACTTATATGTGGAATCTCAAAAACTGAACTCATAGAAACCGACAGCAGAGCAGTGGTAACCAGGGGCTTGGGGGTAGGGGATGTGGGGAGTTTTTGGTCAAAGGGCACAAACTTCTAGTCATAAGATGAATAAGTTCTGGGGATCCAATGAACAGCATGGTGATTATAGTTAATAACACTGTTTACATACTTGAAAGTTGCTACGTGAGTAGATCTTAAGTGTTCTCACCACAAAAAAAAAAAAAAAGAAGGTAATTACGTGACATGATGAAGGTATTAGCTAACCCAGTGGTGGTAACCATTTTGCAATATGTAAGTGTATCAAATTAACACACTGTATGCCTTAAACTTACACAATGTGTATGTCAATTACATCTCCATAAAGCTGGGGGTAAAAAAAAAAATTCCTGGCTTCTCAAGATTGTTACAAAGTAGACCCACTTCCTGAGATTGCTGGCTCAGGGAATGGTAACAGAACAAGAGTGAATCTTCAGTGCTTTTGAATTTTCAGGAGATTAGCTCCACCCAGTTGAGAAACAGAGGCCAGTGGATGTCACTCATCAATCAGGTAGGTCAGTCCTCCGCCATGGAGAGGAGTAAGTCAGGAGTGGAAAGAGAGGCTGACTGCATGTTCCAGCAGAAGACCCTTCAAGTGAAAACATGAGGCTAGAGAAGGGCAGGATCACCCAACAAGCCCCAAAATAGGGAGACAGAGATAGAAACAAGCAAGTGCAAAATGTTTTGTAGATGACAACAACAAGTTTACAACAGGTACACAAGAGAATGGTCTACTCTATTGAGAGTGAAAGTCATAAAAACTCCAAAAAGGAGAAAGATGAGTTGGCTTTGAAAGAAAACAGGTGGAGGGACTTTTCAGGCAGAGTTTTCCCAGAATATGAGAAAAGCCATGAAGATATGAAGTGGTCTTAAAGAACTTAAAGAACTTTGGGGACTAGGTAGTTGGTGTAGATACTTGCTAAGAAGAGTGTGGCAAGAAAAGAGGCTACATTACAAATGCCCTTGGAGGCTGTGCTAAGGATTTGGGGATTTATTTCCATGTAATAGAGATGATCATATAATGAGATTCCTATTTTGGGTGGTTGCATGCATGATGGAAGGTAATTCTGAAGTTCAGGGTAATAGTCAAGGAGAGAGACACTGAGGATCTGACATCTTTGAAGGAGATGGAGAATCCGGGAGAATGACTGAGGGGAAAGAGAGTTCAGCCTGGGAAGTGTTGAGTTTGAGAGATTTACAGGACCTGGGCAAATGATTAAAGTTGTGGCTAGATAGAGTGAAAATAGAAAAAAGCACTCCTCTTCTTGGTGGAGGGCTCTATATTTCTACATGCCCTCTTTCTCATGAGTTGTATTGCCTCCTGTGGGAAGAGTCTACCTTCCCATCACACTGGTGTCATGCTGGGCCATGTGACTTGCTTTGGCCAATGGAATAGGATGCACACTGCACTGAAAAAGCTCTAAGAACTATTCTGTTTCTGTAAGCTCTCTTGTTTGATTCCTTATGTCACAAGATGGCACATGCCAAACAGGGGCTGATTTTTTCTTTTTTTTTTTAAATATTTTAGAATATATTCTTTTTTTTTCAGTTAATATCCATAGGTTTTATTTATTTATTTATATTTAAATTAAATTAATTAACATATAGTGTATTATAGTTTCAGAGGTAGAGTTCAGTGATTCATCAGTCTTATGTAATAGCCAGTGTTCATTACATCATGTGCCCTCCTTAATGTCCATCACCCAGTTACCCCACCCCCTGACCCCTGTCCCCTCCAGGGGGACTGATTTTCTACTCACTGTCTGGAGCAGAGCCACAGCCATAGCAGAGCTGTAGATGACCCTCAGCTGACCTGTAGCATGGGTGAAAATTAAACTTTTTTTGTTGTAAGCCATTGAAGCTTTGGGTCATTCCTTATGGCAGCGAAACTGACTAATACCCATTCTCACCTCTCACACCTTCTTGAATCTACTATAATGTAAATTTCATGAAAGCACAGGTATGATTTTGTTCATTATTGTTTCCCTGCATCCCAAAATGGTGACTGGCATGTAGTAGTTGCTCAATAAAACCTGTTGAATAAGCCATCTCCTCTAACACCCCTCAGCTTCCCCTTTTCCTCAGGTGACAACCTTGTTTCTTTCATTTCACTGAGAAAATTAAGCAACCAGAAGACTCATCTCACCTCTCACCCCCACATTTATCAGCAGACCAACCTCTGACCCATTATTCACTATCTTCCACCTGTTATAATGGAAGCACTGTCTATGCTGATATCTCAGGTTGGTTCTTTTGTCTACACAACAAATCCTTTGGTCTTTCTCTTACTCAAAAACTCTGTGCCTGGGGCGCCTGGGTGGCTCAGTCATTAAGTGTCTGCCTTCGGCTCAGGTCGTGATCTCAGGGTCCTGGGATTGAGCCCCGCATCGGGCTCTCTGCTCAGCGGGGAGCCTGCTTCTCCCTCTCCTACTCCCTCTGCTTGTGTTCCCTCTCTTGCTGTGTTTCTCTCTGTCAAATAAATAAATAAAATCTTAAAAAAAAAAAAAACTTTGTGCCTGCAATTCTTCTCTCTCTTTCCAGCATTTCATCAGCACACTACTCTACTATAGTAATTCCCTTCTTAGAAAACGAACAAAATAATTATTAAAAAGTCACTAATTGCCAGGGACTAGAGGGAAGGAAGGAATGAATAGGCAGAGCGCAGGATTTTTAGGGCAGTGACAGTACTCTGTATGATATTCTAATGGTATATACATATCATTGTACATTTGTCCAAATCCCCAGAAATACAATCCTAATAGTGAACCCTAATATCAACTATGGACTCTGGGTGATAATGATGTGTCAATGTAAGTTCATCAGTTGTAACATGTACCACTCTAGTGGAGGATGCTGATAGTGGAGAAGGCTGTGGGGGGACAGGGGATGATGGGTAAATGGGAAATCTCCCTACCTACCACTCAAGTTTTCTGTGAACCTAAAACCACTCTAAGAAATAAAGTCCATAAGAAATCAACTCACTAGCCCCCACTGCTATCATGTCAGGCCAAGCCACCACTGTCTGTCTCACTTGGACAACTGCGATAACCTGATCACTTTACTCCTCTGCTCTTGGCTTTCTCACAGCTACCATCAATTAAGAATAATATCCCAAACTCCTGACCTGGTCTACAAATCCTTAATGATCCAGCCCCTCCTTACTTTTCCAACCTGCATCTCTTTCCTCTGTCCCCTGGCTTGTTCACTCACACCAGCCAGATTGTTGATCCTAGGACATCGAGCTCATTCTGCCACGGGCGTCCTGTTCTTCCAAATAGCTACATGGCTGTTCCTTCACTTTACCCAGGACTCTGGCCAAGTGTCACCTCCTCAAATGGGCTTTTCTTGACCTCTCCACTCCCATCCTAGCATGTTTTACTTACCTGCACTAGTTTCCTTTGTAACACCTATCACCATGGAACATTACACTACCTATTCGTTTGTTCGCTCATTGTCTGTCTGCCTCACCAGCACTTAAGCATCACAGCAATGGCAAAAATTTTGTCTGTTTTGTTCCTGCCATAACGCCAGCGCAGTGTGGAGGGCACATATTAGGTACTCGATAAATAGTAGTGGACACAGAGCACCAAAAATGAGCTCAGCAGAAGATGAAGGATTCCCCTCTTTGTATAAAACAGACAGATAAATCACCAAGGTGGGGAGATATGGGTAATAACAGGAGAGATGTGGGTTTTTTTCAGAAAAAGAGAAGTGAGAAAATTAGGACTTAGTCCTTGTCTACAGCCTGGATGAAACCAACCTAATCTCAACAGATTTCAATCTCTTCATTTATCAAACAAGAAACAGAATTTTTCACAATAGTTTGGGGACGAAAGAAAAGGAGGTAACTCAAACAAAAAGTTTTGAGCTTTTCAGAAAAAATGAATTTCATCAGTTTGAGGTGTTGCTAATCCCCCAGTTGGTCATGACTGATGGAACAGATTTCTGGATTTCATGAATTTAACAACTTGCTAATGTCACTTCTACGTTCTTCCTTTGTTCTGTTTTAATCCTCCAGGTTCATATAAAATACAAAATTTGCCTATTAGGAAATAATCCTCTTACCTTGTGACCCAGAATGTTCCTGTTTTGGGTTTTGCTTATTATTTTTATTTATTTTTGTTTTGTTTCTTTTCCTTCTCTCAAGCTCTGAAACTAGAAGTTGCTAGTAAAAATTATACGGAAAGTTGTGAGTTTTCATGAAAGGGCAAAGTTGCTTAGAACCTAAGTAAGCAAAATATTGTCCTCCTCCATTCTTGCCCTCCCTTGGTCCAGCTCAGTTTCTGGAGATCCTTTGGCTCTTAAGGAGAGGCAGGTCTAGAGCCAAAAAGAACACACTGAGCTCCTAAAATAAGGGAACTTACATCAGCTGGCTAATTGCATCCAGTTCTTTGGATTCATGATTGAGAATACTGACCATCCTTCCTAGTAAAACTGAAGGTGTGAGTACATTTGTAACCTATTGCATAATTGTGGGCTCAGATATGCCACAATTGAATGATTTCTCCTCAAACCCAGTTCCATAGAGTAAATGAAATGAAAGTAATGAAAACCGGTTAAGGCTAATACGGTATTGATCTTGTCTCCCAAAACCAGAGCTCTAAAAGGGCTCTCCATGTAGTCATTCGTTCAACAGATACTTACCGAGTACCTATTATGTGCATGGTAGTGCACGAGGCACCAGGAATAAAAAGGTGACTTAGAGGCATTTCCTGCCTCTAGAAACACATAGAGTCTGGTTGGAATGATCAGATATGTCTCCAGAGACCTGTAACACATTGTAAATTTGAAAATGCCCTGAGAGTGATGGAACAGTGGCACTGTTTAAGTAGATAGACCTAGGTATCTAGACATGACACCACCCCTAATTAATCGTGCAAGTGTGGGTGTTTCACAACCACAATGAGACTCAATGTCTTCATTTGTAAAATGGAAATTGTGATAGTACACTGACCTTATCCAGTCGCTGTGAGAAGGCAACGAGATAACACACATGAAATGCTTAGCACAGTGTTCGCCATGTAGTGTGTGCTTAATCAATGCCAGTGATTATGATTCTCACTAAGATGCAGAGGAGAGACGGTACTTCCAGAATAGAGGGATAAGGTGAGATTTCCATTAGAAGGTAGCATTTGAGCTGGATATTAAAGCATCAGTTAGATTTGAACCAAGGAACGAGGAGGTTATGTTGTGGGATTAGTGAGCAGTTGATGATTTTTTGTTTTATTTTTTGTTTGTAGCAAAGCCAGCAGGAAGGAGAATAGTGGAGAATTCCTAGTGAAGAGCTAGGCGAGGGCAGATAAGGAAGGATCTTGAATGCCAGGTTGATGAATCTGGGCTCAATTCCAAAGACATTATGGATTCCGAGGACTCTAGGTTTTGGGTAAGGGAAGGGAAAAATGACTGTGCTTCAAGAAGATTAAACTGGAAGCAATGGAGAAGAATGATGGAGCAGACATGCCCCCTCCAAATAAATCCCTACAGCCCCCTGAGCTCTGATGGAGCCCTGGGACCTGCTCCAGGCAGCCATTAGCAATTGATCAGTGCTGGTGTGAAGGAAAAGATGTATGATTACCCATCCCTGAACTAGAGCCACAATGGAAGAGGTGATATCCATCTAGCAAACACAGCCTGTTCTCAAATGGAAAGGGGGAAAAGGAATCTAACTTTTCAGCCATCTTTGCGAGATCCAACAGGACTGGTCATCATAAGCAGCAAAATGAAAGCAAGGTCAACTTTTCAGCTGTTAGAGATGGAGGGCTCAGTTTCTGATTCATTCAAACCAGCTGTTCTCTCCCAGTATTTATAGGCAGGAAAATTCACAATAGTTAAATGGCTCCTTGGAAACTAGACACGTGAGGAGGGGAATTATTCAATTCACAGTGGATTTAGATTTTCCATGGTACCCCTGTGCCCCACCTAGTAAAATCTGGTGGAAATTACAAACTGTAGAAATTCAACTCTGTCACAATAACAGGATGCACCTGTAGATTTCATAGAATTAGCAGCAGCATTCTCTCAACACCAGTTTGAGAGAAATAAGACTGTTTGCATAGCACCAAGTGGGGCAAAATCTGCAGTAGTATGACATACCTCTCAACGATGGAAGCTGTCACTCACGGCAGGTACTGTCACATCCACCCCCCACTTAACAAACACGTACTGAAGACCTCCACCCCCACTCCCCCAGCTCCTCTTGTATTGGTTGATTTGCTCTTTGGGGGATTACCAATTTAACAGACGTGTTTGCAGTTGGTTGGGGCTCTTCTGCTCCCAATCCCCATAATTACATTGTGGGCTCTTTGAAAGCAGGAACCCTGACTTTCTTTGTCTTTGCATCTTTCAGATCCTGGACTGAGTGCCTTGTTCCTGGGTTCTCAGTCTGTATTCCTTTAATTATCATGAAGAGCATGTGCACTGTATGGCAAAAAGTAAACATTAGGACCTTTAATGGAGATTTCAGACCCATAGTAGGAGATAAAGGTGAGAAAGGCCCAGGACACCATAGGCTTGGGAAAACAGCCTCTTGCTGAACTGAACAAGAATGTGAGCTATGTAAACTGCAGGCTCTCTGCAGCACCTCTGGTCATTTGACTGCTGAGAGTCCTCTTCTCTCTGGATTCTGCTTCTGATGCCACCACTCAGCGTGCTCTGCTAGGAGTGTGAGATGAGAGAGTGAGGCTGCTTTCATGTGGTGCAACTAGGAAAGGCAGGGCAGGCCTGCATGCTCAAAGGATCCCTGCAGAACCCACCAGTCATTTCTCTTGTCAAGAGCTCGTTTTTTCTCTCTCTGAGTAGGTTGTGAGCATTCTCAGAGCAGGTCTGAATTTCTTAGATCTCCCCAGATCCTAGCACCATGCTTTAACCGTAGGTATGCAGTCAACATTTTTTGAGGGATGACTTGAAAGAGGTGAAATTCTTTTATCCAAGTTTTGCCTTCTCCCTTCCTGAGACTCGCCTGTTGGAGATGTGAGTCCACAATGAAATAGCAACGAGGACAGCAGCAGGATAGAAGAGGGAGAAATTGTGGGATTCCTGAGCTCACTGGCCTTCTGTCTTGCCCCTAACTCACAGAGAAAGCTGTGCTCAGCATTTTAACACACCTTCAAAGTGAAGTCAACTCCAAAAGGCATGAGCAAGAAATGGGATTTCTTTACTCACGTTTTTTGTGGAAATGTTGGGGAAAGGGGTTAACATTGCAAAGCAAATCACAAACTATTATTTGCCAATGATCTTAAAAATCTCTTTAAGCTCTCTATTTAATTTCCCCGAAGTTCCCCTTAATTTTTCACTCTCTCTGAACCCCTTCTCTGCCACTCTCTGTCATCTCTACTTCTCCATTACCAATCCACCATCTCTTTTTTTCTATAAAGCAATTTTTCTTGCCCTTGGCATCTCTAATGTGCATACTCATGCCCTCCCTAGTGACCATGCCTTTGAGAACTGGTGACACCATCTTCAACAAATAGGAGTCAGCAAGCTGTGGTGCCTCATCACCTATGGGACTCACCATCCCTCACTGTGATCACTTCTTTCTTTCTTTTTTTTTTCAGTTTTTTTTTATGTTATGTTAGTCACCATACATTCCATCATTAGTTTTTTGATGTAGCGTTGATCACTTCTTTCTTATCTCTTTGCTCCTTATCCCATCCTTTCTCCTCATTTTTTATGTCTGCTTTCAATCATTCAAGATCCATCTCTTTTATCTTCCCTTCAAAGGAGAATCTGTGCCACTTGGGACTAGGGGCATTGTTGAAAGGACCATCAAAGCGACAAGCCATAATGGTAAATGAGGGGAAAGTGAAAGAAGGTGATAGATTTCTCACCACATCTTCTCCCTTCACCTGCTCCTCCTTTACCCCCTTCTCCTCTATCTAGACTCTTAGAAATAGTTTCTGCTACAAGCTAACTACTCATTAGTGGGGTGACGGAAGAGATGGAGGAACCAAGGTTTAGGATAGAATGGATGATGAATGCCAAAAACAGAGTTCCCGTTCAAGGACCACCCAATAGAGTGGGAATGAGAGAACGACCAAAAGTGAACAACTAACTACTGTCCATTAAAGGCACTGCCATTCTGCCCCTCACCCAACTTCAGCCTCAGGCACCTGGATTTAACCACCTGTTGTCTCTTCCCATCTGCCCTTGCTGGCCTCTTCATTCTGTGTTCACTAGCATCTCCACCAGGGAACGTTCAAGGAAGGGAAAAGATGAGACTCAAATCAGTGAATGTTACCTCTACCAAAGTTCACAACTTCCATTCTTTACTTCTTGTCCCCGTATACCAGGTAACAAAACTGCAATTTTCCTTTGCAAGATGTCCTGACATCACTCCTCCTTGCCATTCCAATTTGTGTCACTTCATTCAGGTCCTTATTATTTCATGCCTGGGGACTATCTTAGCATCTCTATACTCTCAATCTCCCCTGCACCTTTACTCTCTCCTGTTGGCTGTGCCCAGCTCAGGCATCACTTGGATTGTCTCCCACCCCTTCTTTGACATCTTCGACGGTTAAAGTCCAGATATCTTATATTGTCCATCATGGTCCACCCCAGTTTGAATCTAACTGACATTTCTACCCATAGCTTCTACCAACTGTCTACCCGGCTCTGCTTCTGGCCAACTGCAGACCATGCCTTGTTACCTCAGTATGTCCACCTATCAAGGCTGCACTTATCCCTCAAGGACAATTCTTAGGCCTTTCTTGATCATACCAACCCACTAAATTTTCCCTTCCTGACTTTCTGCTGTTCTTCTTATCATGACCATTTGTATTTGTCACTTTTTACCATTAGAAAATTATCTCTCAAGCCTAAGATAAGGCAGATTGGTCAGAAATTTGCTGTCTGTAAGGAACAGTTTCTTCTGGGAAGTACCAAGCTTTTCTGGTAACAGGGTTGAGCAATTTCCTGATAAACTGAGACTCAACTTGCACCGTTGACCGTCTGTCCTGTGAGGAACTCAGTTACCTTTAACCAAAGGTTCCTTTCTTGAGCCTAATCTATCAATGTTATCTAGCTACTTTTTCTTCCAAAAACAAAACAAAACCCTCTACTAGAAAAAAAAATCTTTGAACTGGACTCACTGGAAATTACCTCCTTGCAGCAGGCTTGAAACAAAACTTTGACATTGCTCACAAAGAATGTGTCTGTAGTTGCTTTATCAAATGCTAGTTATATTTTTATGCATAACTGCCTTCACAAATAGCAGTATAACAGCATATAAACAGTGGATTACAGTACAGCATGACAGGTACTATGACAGTGAGTAGATAGGATTAGAAAAGACCTCTTGGAAGAAGTGATACTCGTGTCTTTCCATTTCAATTGTACATTCATTAAGTACAGCAGTTTTGGTATATAGAGCACTGGTGTGAGATGATATATAATTCATGACAAAATGGTTCTGCTACCTTCTCCTCTCCCTAGATCTTCTGTCTCTGTACAGTGCAGTGTGACATCAACTAGAAAGCTCAAGGTCAGGAAACGAGGACTGAAAGTTCACTCAGTGCAAACTGTAAAAGTCAACTAAGTTATTTGTTCTACATTAATCCATCTTAGTACCAAGAGTTGGTCCTCTTATTTTGTCAGAAAAATTGTGGGGGCTTGGTGATATGGTATTATTTTGAAACATTTTGTTAATATGAATTTAAATATTTTATAAAGACAATTACTCAAAGGCATTTTTTTGTGCTGCTTTACTAGTGGTCCTAGGGGTTCCTTAGCTGCTTGACCTTCAACAACATCTTGTTTTAAATGTCAAGCTACGTTCATGTGAAACTTTAATATTAGGAAGAAACTTCAGGGGCACCTGGGTGGCTCAGCCGTTAAGCGGCTGCCTTCAGCTCAGGTCACGATCCCAGGGTCCTGGGATCGAGCCCCGCATCAGCCGCCCTGCTCCAGGAAGCCTGCTTCTCTCTCTCCCACTCTCCCTGCTTGTGTTCCCTCTCTCGTTGTGTCTATGTCAAATAAATAAATAAAATCTTTAAAAAAAAAAAAGGAAGAAACTTCAAATTACAACATGTCAGACAATGGAATCATTTAGATTTATTGTTTAAAGCAAAATGGCAGAGCCCCCATATTTGGGAAAGATAAAGTGAAAACATTTTTGCTTAGAAGCTAATAAAATGCTGTGTTTTTTTCCCCCCATTTATGGTGAGTTATGGTTGTTCTTATGTGATTTGAAAATTGTTGAGCCATTCTTAAGCAAGCCTGCTATCCCCTGGGAAATCACTAATACAGGAGCAGGTGATGTTTGATCTGTCCATTGAGACGAATTATATTAGTCAGGGTAAGTTAAGCTGCTGTAACAAAAGACCCCGCAATAATGTGGCGTAATGTACAAAAAATTTTACTTACAGATAGCAATTTGAAGTACATATTCCTGGTCCTATGCAGCTGCATCCAGGCATTCAGAAACCCAGTTGGAGCACAGTGCTGGGCTTTTCAACACCCAGCTTCCAAAATTACTCTGGTCACATCATTCCAGCCTACAGGTAAGAAGAAATACCAGGGTTTCCAGTAAAACAAATGAGGTGGAAGTCCAAAACATCACTTCCACTAACGTTTCTTGGCAAGAAGTTCATCCCAGAACCATACCTAGCTACGGGAGGCTAGGGAATGTATTCTATTCATTTGCCCAAGAAGAAAGGAAGAATGATTTTGGTGAACTGCTGGTGGTCTCCATCACACTGTCATGTTGTGGCTGTCAATTTACTGGTCTCTGGTCTGTCACGTAACTGAGTTTTAATTTCATCATGTGTTTATGACATTGTTCAGTTTGGTGAATACCCAACATTTATATCACAAAGTCCTGCTGACTCACTTCTGTGACTAAAAATTTTACATAGTTCTGCCACTGGGACTGACACGAACAAGCAACAAGCCCTAACATTTCCAAGTGAAAATGAAAAAATGCAACCTGAAATTTCTTGAAAATGGAGGCAAATCAGCTGATAATTTTTTTGGAGCAGTGTGCAATTTCTCTGCTCCTCTCTTTCCGCCAACATACCAGTGTAAGACAGTGTGTAGGCACGGTCAAATGTGGCCTCTGTTATGAGGGTCTAACTAAGCCAACTCACCTCATAAAAATTACAGCTATATGGTTTAAAAGGCCCCCTGAATCACTATTTTCATTTTAACAGTTTGGGTACCAGGGCGCCTGGGGGCTCAGTCGGTTCAGCGGCCGACTTTTGGTTTCGACTCGGGTCATGATCTCATGGGTTCTGCGATGGAGCCCTACATCAGCCTCCTGGCTCAGTGGGGAGTCTGCTTAAGAGTCTCTCTCTCCCTCTTTCCCTCCCCCAACTCGTGCATGCATGTGCTCTCTCTCTCTCTCTCAAAACAATAAATAATATATTTTTTTAAAATTTATACTTTTTTAATAATAAAAATGAAAAATAAAAGGTCTTTAACCTATTTTATTAATATTTTATCACTTTGTTACTAATAAAATAAAATAGATTTAGCTCTTCTAATTATTATGAGGAGGAGCTGAGGGAGGTTTTGTTGTAAAGCTAAAACAAATCATGCTTCAAATTTTGATTATTTTATAAAGAAATTAATTAATTTGTGAGATTAACTTTTGCTGTCTACTTTAACCCAAATGTACATTATGAGTCCTGGTTAGTATTTCTTTGATCCTCAAACAATTTGTAAATAAATATCATTAAATTTAATTTTTCTTTAACTTCATAAAAGTAAAAGAAACTGACATAAAATTGAAGGTATTAGTGAACTTTAGGTAATTGTCACTTTCCATCAAGAAATATTAATTCCTTAGACCTTCTAGAGTTTAAGAAAAACATGAAGCACATTAAAAATCTTGGAGGTAATCGTGGTTTTATTTGCTTCTTCATTACATATATGCTCGTTCTCTGAGCTAGTCCAGATTTCACGTTGTGGCCTTATTTTCCTTTTACTACTTTACTCTTGCTGGTAGCCACTAACCTGTCTCTTCTTCCTTTTTTGAACATTTCAGTCCTAAAGCTTTCAGGCAGAGCAAAGCAAGGGAGACAAATGTGGTTTCTGGTGGAAGGTGGCACAGTAGCCCAGAATGGTGGTGGGGTCACAGCCCAAAGGTAGTGAGGAAGGAGTCTCCATGGGGAGACGGTCTGGAATGAGGAGTCAGGGTCCAAGCAGAGTGGAACAGCGGGTCCCCACAGGGAGCGGCCCAGTGGAGGAAGTTAGAACCTGATCAGGGTGAGAGGGGTCCACTAGCACAGGCAGATTGGCAGGGGCTATCTGAGCCCAAGCGGGATGGGAAGGAGGTTCACACATGGGGCTGGTAGCAGAACTCAAGCAAGTAGAGATCATCCCCAAAAGGAAGGGCCCAGCATAGTGGCGCAGCACCCAAGCAGGGTCAAAAGGACATCCGTGGAGGTGTGGGGGGCTAGCCTGTTAAGGGTTGTCAGAGCCTTTTCAGGAGGAGGTCATTCCCTCAGAGTTTGGGGGCTGGCTCAGAATAGGAATTCAGCATCTGAGCAGGGAAAGAAGGGAATCCATGTGGGGCAAGGGATGGTGGCAGGGATCAGAGGCTGATAACATAAAGGGGGATTTATCAAAAATTAAAGAGACTAGAGATAATGGAAACCAGATTTTCCACTGTCAGGGAAGGGAGTTACAAATGTAGGAAAGGAAAAAACTAGAATTCAACTCTGTGGTATTAGATTGGAATTGGGATGTTGGGATATATCAGTGTGAACTCATGATTTTCAATATGTATTGATGGGTATAGAAATACATATAGATGTAAAGGTGAGTGGGTGAATGTGTGTGTGTGTGTGTGTGCATGCATGTGTACATGTATATATTGTATATGCATATATTCCCTACTTTGTGCACTGGAAGAGCCTGGGATTAGTTCTTCCCCAATGGCAATGAGCACATCTTGGCTTCTAAAGATTATTTTCCTCTAAAGGAACCAGGGCTCCTTGGATAAATGGCTGATTCCAGGGCTGGGACAGAGACAGTCAAAGATCACCCCAGAAAATCTTTTTATGCCCCCAAAGCAAGAAGTACTCGAGAGGAATGATGGGGCACATCAAAATGACACAGGAGCCAGCTTGAATGGGCTCCCAATTGACAAATGGAGACAATTTAAGCACTGAAATAAGTAATAGTAATAGATTATAACCCACTGAATAAAATAAAAAATCATGAGTCCACATAGATACAAATAAATGAATAAATAATGGATATTTACATCATATCACAAGGTATTTATTACAAAGAGGAAAACTGTCTCTAAAGTGGGGGCACCTGGAAGATACCTCTTTATTTAATCAAGTGACCAAAGTAAACATCATCAGTAATGGGATAAAAGGGTGATGGTAAGAACACAGCACCACTTCTGTGTTATTCCTGCCAAAGATGCAAAACCTAAATCTAATCATGAGGAAACCATATATAAATCCAAATTGAGAGATAATCTACAAAATGGCTCATCTGTAATCCTCAAATATGTCAGGTCTTAAAAACCAAGAAAAGACAAAGGACCTGCTAAAGACACATGACAACTACATGCAACAAATGGTTCTGAATTGGATCCTTTTGCTGTGAGGGACGTTACTGAGACAGCTAGAGAAACTTGGATCTAAGGATTGAATGGTAGTAACGCATCAACATTGTTTCCTAACTGATGGTTGTAGTGCTGTTGGAGAATTTCCTTGTTGGTAGGAAATACCCACTGAAGTATTCAGGGGCAAAGGAACATCGCATTGGCAACTACTCTTACATAGCTTATTGGGAGGAGGTATTTGTATTGTACTTAAAATTTTTTCTGTAAGTTTGTTTCAAAATTATACAATGATAACTCTATCTAGCAAAACTCCACTAAGCTAGAGCTTTTAATCACTGGGACAGACTCTAGGGATAACAGGGATTGCCGCACTAATGCATACGGTTGAAAATGTTTCTAGCAGTGAGGTTAAACCTTCTCTGGAATCTTAAAAAAATAATCTCGTCACACTTTGATAAGCATCTCACTCCCAGGAAGAGATCAGTTGACTATTTTTCTCTTCAAAGTCTGGTACTCAGCTTGGAAACTACTCTTAGTTCATTTGCAGAATTCCAAGGCTCTCTTCAGAGGTAGTTACTTTCTGAGAGAACGTCAGAGGTGGAGATAATACATATTGGAACCGTGAATTGCTTTAGTTTGCACAGATGGTCTTCCTTTTGCTTGCTTTTGAATATTTTAAAAAATTTTATTTTACTATAACTAGATGATTGCTAATGGACATGAATTTCCAGATAGTAAAACATAGTCAACCATTTCATGAAAAGCAGAAGATAACTCTGATAATTAAACAAGGAAGAAAGATTTAATTTTGCAAAAAAAAAAAAAAAAAAAGTCCAAAGTTTAAAACCAAAGCCCACTTTTTAAAAAAGATTTTATTTCTTTATTAGAGAGAGAGAGCACATGCATGAGAGAGAGTGAGAGAGAGAAAGAGAGAGAGCAGGAGCAGGGGCAGGGGGAGAGGGAGAAGCAGACTCTCTGATAAGCAGGGAGCCCGATGTGGGACTCCATCACAGGACCTTGGGACCACGACCTGAGCCGAAGGCAGACACTTAACCAACTGAGCCACCCACGTGCCCCCAAAGCCCACTTTTAGTATGATCCTTTAAGAGAAAGACAAATCTGGAGGCAAAATATCTTGTAAAATGACAATTCACATTCAAGAACCTGGGCATCATGGTGAAATGATTATAGCCACTCCCAAATATAGATCTCGGGAGACAATTCATGAATTCTGAGTATGGGTCAGTCTTCTGCTTCCTTTTCAATTACCTCAATATTGAAGACCCCGCCATGGTCCCTCCCCCCATCTCGTGTGGCACCTGCTGACTCCTCAGGGAGCAGCAAGTCTGGCGGGGACCTCGATTTCACAGTGATGTCAATTTATGAAATGCTAAATGAGACCACTGCCAAGAAATGCTTGCTCACCCTCTTTCAGCAGCAGGGGAATCTCCCTTCCCTTCTCTGGGTGAAGCTGAAGAAAGGATTCATAAATGAAGTCCAATCCTTCTCACCAGCCCCAGCCCACACCTCCCAGCAATTGAACTTGAAAAAAAACCTGGTTAAAACCACTTCCTATATTTGACAGTAGAGAGGGCTAGGCACAATTTCCTGACTGAACAAAGCAGCCTAATACTTAAAGAGAGCAACTCCAGACTGTTATAGAGACTAGAGGGACCACAGCAAGGTTGACACCCCGAACAGGCTGATATCCTTTCATCTCCCATCCTCCCAGCATGATGTAAATAAGAGGCTGATAGGAAACTCGGCCTTCTGCAAAGAAACACCTTCTCTTCGCTGCCCTCAAGAAGGCAGCTGATCCCACGTGCCAGGAAGATGGAGCCAAGCTTGCTGATGTGGGGAATCTCTACATTCATCACAGTATCTGGCTACATGACAGGTAAGAGGTCATGGGTGCCCTCAGAATCTTGGGAAGGCTAATGGATATTACCTCTTCCCAGCCACAGAATCAGGGGGAGGGCACCTAAGTAGAAAATGCAGACAAAGGGGTTGAATCTCGGGGTCTACCCCTTGTCCATGACCCACCAGGGCCCCATGTTATGCTTCAGTCATCCCTGATCTATAAACAGAGCTTGAAATGGTGGGATCTTCTGCCACTCCATCTTTGTTATCTCTGGGGTGAATAGAGTGGCATGATATTTGAATGTTAACAGGATACTAATGAGCAGATTCCTCAAGAAATGTTCTCTTATATTCCAATGGATTCAGTTTTTCACTGCACCAACCAGCTGTAAGATAACACTAAAAATCTACTAGGAATCTCTCTAAGACCAGGGTAATGTCCTGAAATGCTAGTAACCGATATAGGAAACACCGGGATAATTTAAGTTTTGCTTCAAGGATGTATATGCTGTTTTTTACTACCTCAGGAGATAATGCCTAGGATTTTCCTTACATGTGCAATGTTATAGAAATTTTGGAAAGTGTAAGAGTACTCACTTTCAGAACTCTACTTTTTCTTATATTTTCATGTGTATATATGCATGTATACATATGTGTATGTATGTGTGTATATACACACACACACACACATATGCAAATTTTGGATTTCATTCATCCTTTCAAATGGGTTTTGTCAAAGTTTTTTTTTTTTAACAAATAAGAAACCACTAAGTTCTACCTCAAACCACCTTTCCTAATTGAGTGTGAATTTTCTAATAACTTCTTCCCTTGCTTACCAGGAAGACAGATAAGATATCAAAGTCTACAATTTCATAGCCTTAATTTCTAGATGAATAATAATGCTAACTGGCCATAGAAAGATGTGTTAAGTGAAACATGTTGTTGCATATAAGGCGCCTTTTTGCTTACTTGGTGAAGTAACTAGGTTATGTTGAGCTGTGAACTGACCCAGGGGTAGGAATTTCTTCACTATGGAGTTAAAGAAGGCATGATTTCTGGAAGGCTTATAAGAAGATTTCTGTTTCAGCATAATCTTTGCAAAGTGGGAGGACAGTCCAAGTTAAAACAGAAAAGCCTTTACAATATCTCTGGGAAACACATTTCAAGTAAACTTGTGTTATTGCTAGCTACTGGTGACTTATCTGAAGATATGAATGGTCTTGGTGGCAGCGTGGCAAGTGGGAGTATTATGAGGACTCTTCCATTCACTCAGGTCTCCAAAAATCTATTCAATACCTCTTAGTCCCCATCTCGACACTGTAGGAAATATAAAAATGAACAAGACATAGTCTCAATCCTTGAGAGACTTATAACTTAGTAAGGGAGGGAAAGGCATGGGTATCATAACAGTACTACAGATTAGAATTTGATGGGATCTATGTGAGCAGGACTAACAGAGAAGCTTCATGAGAGTAGCATGCAAAAAGAGCACTGAGAGACTAGTAAATTTCCCCCAAGTGGACATTCCAGATAGAAAGGCCCCTATGAGCAAAGACACAGCAGAGGATGAGGGAAGAGCAAGTGGTCTGCTGTGGCCCCAACACTGGATGGGCATGTGGGGACGTTGGGGATCAAGTCTGAAAAGATAGGATGGGGTCAAATGAATGATCCAAGGCCTTAGATAGCAAGTTATAAACTTTAACCTCATTTGGTAGTCAATGAATGACTACTAGAAAATAAAAATGGCCATGACCACTAAAGAGCACCTTCTATGTGCCAGACATGTAAGTCTTATTTTCATCTTCATAACTGCTTCACAGTGTGGATGTCACAAACTCACTGGATGAAGGATCCAAAACTCAGAAGTCACACAGACAGGAACAGAGTTGACGTTCAAACCCAGGGCTCCCTGACTTAGCTCTTTCCATTCATTGCAGACACCTCTATGGAGGTGACTCTGGCATAGAGTGGAGGGAGATCAGGTGCACAGAGATAAGTTGCGAGGCCCCTAAAATTTTAAGTCCAGTCAAGAGGCAAATGAGGACCTGGTGGCCAAAGAGAGTGAAGTGGGTTGAGTTTCTGGGTTTAACATATGGTTTAGGAACCACCCCAGGATAAGAAAGAATCTCATCTCAGACCTTTTCCTCCAAGAGAAGGAACCCAGTCTTAAAATAAACAAGACTTTTTATTCCTCAGGGGGGAGAGGTCTCTAACGAAATCAAACAGACTGTCAACAGATGCAATTTCTAGCTGATTCATAAGGCAGATTTTCATTCTGAAAATTTCCAAAGCCACCAGTTAAAATTGTGATGGGTTGCAGAGGATGTATTAGTCAACTTAGGTGTTTTTAGTCTCTATATTACTGGGTCCTGGGATGTGGTTAAAAAGAGAATTCTGATGTTACCAACATGGCACGTTAGTGAAGGCACCTTTCTCAGAATTGTGGAAATTCTGAAAGTTTATCTATGCTTTGATCATCTTTCTTTCATTCTAGGAATTCTGTGATCAAATCTTCATCCCCTAGATTCAAAAAAAAAAAAGGAAAGAAAGAAAGAAAGAAAGAAAGAAAAACCCAAAACGTGGAAACCCATTAAGATGATATTTTTGTCTAATTATCCCTTCTTGTAAAGACTACTGCCCACACTGGAATTTCCCATCTTCAGGTTTGTCATTAAAACCCAAAATGTTTAACTCTCCACATTTAATCATTCCATTTCTTTAGATCCCAAAGTGTTGTTACCATGGTTAACTTTGATCATCTTCAAGATATACCTTGGAGAGACAGGGCTTTGGTAAGCTTAGGGAATACCTCATAGATCAGTTGCTACTTTCTTTAAAACAGCATGTTTTAAATAGGCAGTGCTGTATGTCACCTGTACATATGCTCCATTTTAGATTTGAGCAAACCAAGGCACACAAAAAAGTGATTTCACTCATGGTCAGTTAGAGGTGCTAGTAAAGAACTATTGTTGACCCCTACAACTCCACCACTTGACCCCACTCATCTCAAAGAGAAGTATTCTTAGATTTCTTTGGCTAAGTCTTGAGCATTCTGGATACTTCTCTGCTATGTCTTGTGGAAGTCATTCCTGTAATAGTCACCCTTGAGCCAGGCTATCCCTCAACATGGTGGCCATTCAAGTGAATTTCCTTGCTCCCCTCATTGCCCAGAGGCCAGTAGAAACTTCAAAAATTAAGAGTTCCCTTAGAAAGTAGGGTCTGTCACCTGAGGTCAGTGAAGAGAAGAATTAGGAGAAAACTGAACTTTGAAAGTGGGCCAAGGCACCTCCTAACAAACATTGTTGGAGGATGGAAGATAAGACATGTGAAGAGCATGACTTTTGACAAATTGCTCTCCCTCCCTGGGCCTCGGTTTCTCTCTGTAAAATGAGAAGGTTGATAGAGATGATTTTGAGACTTGTTTTGTCAAAAATTCTGAAAAGGAAAGAAAATAAGCTCTGCTTAAAAGGCATTTTCAAGCTGGGGTATTTTCAGATGAAAAAGTTTCCAGACTGAAGACATATACACAGGGTCTGGGTTAAAGAGACATTTAAGTGGCGGAGTACCAAAGCCCAACATCTCATTGCAGGTTATTTCCAACTCTTGAAAGGTACTCCACTGCACTCAGACATGACCCACTGCTTCCGTACATGCTGCAGTTGTAAGCATCAAGGCCAAAACACCACTGAGGGCTGGTGAGGTGTTCTGCTGCTTGTTTGCTTCCTCAGGGAATCTTCGCCTTCAAACAATTTCCTTGTTCCTCACAGAAGAGGTCCTACACGAGTGGGAACCTGTTTCTCTACTCTTTATTGCTGGCCATTTCCTGTGAGAAAAGGAAAGGTCTTCATTCAATTGATTGCTTCAAAAGTTATAAGCCCTCCATCCCTGAAAATGTTCAAAGAGAGGCTGTCTGGCCACTTCTGGGGGATGCCATCAAGGGGTGCCCATGCTGGATGGGAAGAGGGACAGGGTGGCCTTCTGGCCTCTTTCCAACCATCCACGTTGGTTCTCCTCTGCCTCCTTCCAATATGTTTTACTTCCCCTTCTAGAAAATGAAATTAAGGATATGTGATTTTCACATTTTTCAAATCCAAGATCACACACGAGTGCAGATTTTTGGCTCTAGGAGAGAAAGCACAGTCCACTGTCTGCCCCCTGCCCCAAACTCTGACAGTGGCGAGAAACAGAAAAGGAAGATGACTGAGACTGGGCAAGGGGAAGCCTCTGAAAAGGTAAAACTTGAACCATAGGTTTGTGTTCGGCAAACTTCCAGTTAGCCAGACATTCGGAGTAAAAAGTTCCTCCATCCCTTTCCTCTCCACAGAGTCAAGGGCTCCCTTTCTCTGGAAGTGGTTGAGCGAAGCCTCAATGAGGGGTTGTCAAACATGGGTGGAGAGATTTCCCAAACCAGGCAGGAGGCTGAAGTGAGAGCCTCTGATCCCTTTGGACTTAGAATCTGTGACTGCTTCTCTCCGGGCTGACAATGCGTGCCACGCTGGCAACAGTCTGTGGCCCACCGTGGGGGCCCTCAAAAGCTCTCGGGGGGTCTCTAAACTTCCTGAGATCCTCGTCTCTTGTTCAGCTCTTCATCTAGGCAGGTGTCAGGTGAGGAAAGCTCAAAGACCCTTAAATACCTTCCTCTTTCCCTGTCTTCCTAATAATTTCTTAAGGAAGTTCTTCTTTGGCGGAGTCAGCCAATGCCCCAGGTAGCATCAAGGGGAAAAAAAAAACAGCCCAGAGAACCTCATTGCGTAAAGATCAACTCATTTGTCACTCTTATACACAGAGCCTGAACATCTCAACAGGGAGAACAATGTGATAGCAAGAATCCATCTAGCTTTTTGGTTCTTAATCTTTTTTGAGTGGTGAGTCCTTGAGAAAATTTGATGAGCTCTAACTGTCTCCTCAGAAAAATGTACACAGACACAAAATCTGGAGTATAATTCTCTGGGTTGTAGCCTCCCTGTAAACCAGGGTCACCCAGTAAGACCTCTGAACTGTTCTTTACCATCTTAACACTTATAGTCATGAACAGAGAGAATGAGACACAGAAAGTTACCCTCCCTGGGAAGAGATCTGTAGTAGGCTTGGCAAAGGCAACTTAAGAGGCATGGTTGTACCTAGGGAGGACAGCAAGAAAATGACAAACCAAAAACACTAGGCAAGCAAGGAAAGTGGAGAACCAGGACTAGAATCCCGGCCTCTTAAATTCCAGTCTAATATTCCTGCATGTCTTTACATGGACTCTCAGTGATACACATCCATCCATCCATCTGCACGTTAGCAACACCAAGATGAAAGAGAGGGTGGTCCTTGCCCTCAAGCTGCTCATGGGGATGAAACATCTGCTGAGCAGTTCCTTTTAGAAGACAGCTGAAGGAGAGCCAACAGTGTCTGCCGATGAGTCAATGCCCATCGCTGAACCCCCACCAGGCTTTCAAATAAGTCACCCACTTAGGGGCAAACAATAATGCAGTCATCTCTAGGTATTTTAGGTATTTTCCTCTCTAAGATTACTCAGATAGTTTTTGGCTATTTGACTTATTTTATGGTTCCTCTCGGATTTGCATCCATCAATAAGAGAACACAAGTCTCACTGGGAAATGTATTTACAGCAGTGGTTCCCAGTGTGTATCTGGGATGCTTTAACAAATGATATCCAAGCCCCACCCAAAACCAATTAAGACCAGTTAGGGTAGACTCTCTGGGGATGAGAACTGGACATAATAATTTTTTTCTAAGTTCCTTAAGAGATTTTAGGACACAGTTAGGATTGAAATCCACAGAATGATGACTCCCATGGTTGGTCTGATTCCATTATTTCATTTCTATTCACTGAGAATAGGTGCCTTAACACAGTACTTCCCAAAATTTAATGTATTTACAAATCACCAGGGAATACTGTTATGTAGCAGATTCTGATTCAGGATCTCTGGGGTGGGGATTGAGATTCTGGTTTCAAACAGGTTCCCGTATGAGGCCCATGTTGTTGGTGCATGGACCCCATTTTGAGTAGCAAGGCTACCATGTGAGAGAGGAAACACACATTGTGTCTACCCACACAGAACTTGTAACTAAAATGGGAAAACCAATTTGGGAAAGACACAAGATCAAATATCACAAAGTAGTACATGGCAAAGTCCACGCATGCCCTAGCGATCCGAATCGGGGGGGGGGGGGGGACGACTCCTGGAGAGGCTGGAAAGGCGTCTCAGCGAACAAGGTCCTAGGACATAATGACTATCAGGACATGGGGTGGAGGATAGTATTTTCTAATGATTTTGGCTAAAGTTGTATACATGGATCATGCTTTGTGAGTAACAGACTGAAAACTGAGGAGTTTATGAGGGCAATGAAATAGATGGCCCATATTTCATGTATAAACCAAAGCTTTTGTGTGTGTGCTGAGCAAAATGAGACTCAAGTGACTGGTTGTTCTCTGAGGAAAACATACTTTTGCTCAGACAAAAAGCACCTGAGTCCTCCCCTCATTTTCATCCTCTAGGCGTCTACACATGTCAATGGGGTCTGGTGGATTTCCTTCACATGATGAATCATTGGATCGGCATCACCAGTACCATATGAAACCCCTGATAACAGTCAGGAAGTCCGGGGTCTAATTTCCCTACATCCAAATTTTGCCCCTGACCTGGCTGCAGCTAACCACGTACCATGAGGCTAGATTCTAGGAGCTTCCCTCCTGACAACCCATCCCTATGCCCCCATGCACCCAATCCTTGGGGCTTTTGATCAGCAACTCAACTCCGTGCCGGATATCCTGCAAACAGGACCATTTCAGACAGTAGAAAACTCTAAGGCACCAAAGTGTGGGTGGCGACCTCACTGGGAAGATAAAGGGAAGGAGTTAGGTGCCGATCAGAGCTCTGTGCCTCTAAGCAGGCCTGCGCCAGGGTGGGAGGCGGGAGGCAGATTAGTCAGACGTGCTTTTCGGGCTCGTTTTCTCTCCAAGTTCCCCACCTGTCTCTTGCCATATGCAGTGAGAAAGTAAGCTGGTGCCGGGAGACTAGGAGCAATTGAGTGCATTTTCCCAAAAGCAGAAGAAAGAGCAGTAGGTTTCTAAAGAATAAAAAGGAAGCTCTAAAAAGGCAATTGGTTCCTTTCCCCTGAAGAGCAGAGAGAATCGCCCCATCTCCAGTAAGCCCGGCCGCCTATGGCGGGAGAGAAACAGGTGAGCGAAACCGTAAGCTGGGAACTGGGAACAGAGGGCCACTGAAGGCAAGCCAGCCCATGAATCCTCATGCCAATGCTTGCTGCCTGCTTGCAGGCTGATTTGCTTTCAGCCTTGTTCCGAGAAACTTTTTCAACAGGAATCATAATGACAAGCGCTAATATTCATGGCCTGCATGCACTCCTTCAGGTATAATGGGAAGGCAGAGTGTCACTTCAGTTAATGCTCAAAATCAGGTAGGCCTCCTTATTCTCCCCATTTTACACCTGGTACATTGAGGCTCACAGAGGTTAAGTTGCCCAGCGTAATACAGCTAGGGAACAGCTAGGATTTGAGACTGAATTTTTTACTATTCTTCTAAACTGCTGCTAAGGTCATAAATTCATGTGCCGTATTAATAAGGAAGTTGAAATACGTGTCTCTGAGGTATGTCCTGCCGCTCCTGTGGTTGTATAAATCCCCGTGTCTGTGCTCCCCAAATCCAAACCCCGATGCCGCGAAGCTGCCCCTGCATCTGCTCAAGGGCCCGAATTGACCTCTCAAGTCTCATCGCTTCCTTGGAGTCTTAAGTTCTCTGAATCCTGCTGTTCCCCTCCCGTGTTATTTCCACCACCACCCCCCGGCCCCCCGCCCCTAAGAGCAGCTTCAAGTGCCTTTCTCGCTTTTGACTCTGCTTCAAAGAAAGCGCTTCAGTGGAGCCGAGTCTGCCCCAGCCGCCCACAAAACAAGAGGAAATTCTGAGCACCTTCAGGCATGAGTCAACCCCACCATGTTCAGGAATCTCTGCCCACAGCATCCCCCACTCTTCTCTGCTTGGGCCTGAAATAGATACCTTCTTTAGAAGCCTTGCTGCTTTTGGTCTTCTCAGCAATAAAAAAACAAGGCGAGGGTAAGGTGTATGCCCCCGAGGCGTGATAGTGGGAGTTTTCTCGGCTGTGGAGTTTTTCAGAGTTTAGCAAACATTGCCGCCAAGGTACAGTGGATAGACGGGTGGAAGAGGGAAGGGGTGGGGTGGCTGGGGCCAGCCTCGTCTGTGGCAGGGCTTTTAGTTACATGTTCATTTCCTTCGTGTATTAATCATTCGGCGAGTCATTATGGAGCAACTACTGTGGGTCAGACACAGGGTTAGAGATGAATGTGGCAGCCCGGTTCCTGGGCCTCCGGGAACTCCTCACCCAGCAGGAGAGAAATAGCTTGCAGAGATAATTACAACACACGGTAAGGTCTAAGATCTAAGTGTGAAGGAAGAGCGGATGGGCCACAGACGTTCCTCCTTATTGCGAGCCCGGTCACGAACCGCCTCCCGTTTACCCTAACAGGAAGGAGCGCTGAGAGCATTGTGTTGTCATTATTAATTACTAAAATTATTACAACCAAACACCACGGATGTCGAATTACACTACTATTCGAATCATACAGACAGAGGATTTGCAGACGCTCTCTTTTGCTCAAGAAACTCCTTAATGGAGAAAACGGAAACATTTCAGGTGGGGGTACTGACATTCCTTTAAGAACAAACTGATTGCTCCCACAGCCCCCAAGTATTTGCGAAGCAGCACATAGAGACCCTCACTGGCCAACCCCCTGCACCCCCAACTGTGTGTGAGCAAGTCCCCAGCCCTAGATGTCCGGAAAGCAGGTGCCGCTCCAGGAAAGAGATGAACAGCACCTGATCCCTACTTAAAAGCAAAGCAACAGTGTTTTTGTGTTTTTTTGTTCATTTCAAAATGAAATGAGCCCCCGTGGAGCGAACTGGCCCCTCTCCTCAGACAGAGAAAGATCAGTTTATGACGATACCAAGTAAAGGGCGTAGGAATCATTTCTAAGAGTTTTGCTTGAAGCCCTGAAACTTAAGTTGACGTCAGCTTCTTCCTGTCTGGGAGCTTGGTGAGTTTCCCGGGAGTTTTGGGGGCGCTGACTTGGCAGGAGACGACGCACCTGACAGCTGTCCTGGCCGCTGTGGCTTTCCCGCCGTGAGGCCGGCCAGAGCCCTGAACCCAGCTGAGCAGCCGTGTGGTATCTTGCTTCCGGCCCCTGTGGTAGTGACACCTCTGTTCAGAGCCTGATTTAGAATAAAAGGACCTTTGTAAAGAGAAAACTCCTCATTTTAAGTGGAAAGCAAAACAAACAACTACCAAAAAAAAAAAACACCTTTGTAAAATGAAAGGCAGTTCCCTCAGACACCCCGCTAATGCCTGGGGGAGCACAGAGACCGCAAAGGGTAAGCATATCAGCTCACTTCCATCCCTGTGCCGTAGAGTTCACTTTGGGGCTTTCACTGACTGTCACCGCCTTTCACCCGGCAGCCTGTCAGTTTCACTTTCCGACTCCCAGGGCCTCCGGCCTGAGCTCGCCGCGGGCGCGTGCCACCGAGCCCCGCGGGGCTGCAGACTCCACACCCACCATCCCAGGCTCCCTCACAGCAGCCCCGCCAGATGGGCACCACTATCATCCCCATTCCACAGATGAGGCATCCAAAGTGTTGAGGCAGTAACTCACGTGGCCGAGAAAGTGACCGAGCTGGGCTATCTGCTCCATCCCCGTATAAAGGAAGCAAGCTGTCGACAGGTGTCATTGAGTCCCAGGGGCTTCTTAGGCAAGCCTTCAAGTCTCTCATTTTAAGTCCTCTTTCATCCATCCCCAGATTAAGTCCCCTGAAAGTGACTTTCATGATGCCTTGTCCCTGACCCAAGAGCTCAAATCCTTCCCTGCTGCCTCTGGGACCCGGTCCATTTCCTCTGCCTGGTGTCCAAGATTCTGTCTACCTGGGACCATCTGCATGTCCTCTGCTCACAGGACCCCCCAGCTTCACGCATCCCAGCCAGCAGTTCTGACCTGCAAACACAACTTCCTCACCTGTGGTTCCAAAGCTTGGCCCCTAGGGGCACCTCCCCTCTTACTGGAATAATCTTCCACATCTCCTCTGCCTGCTTGGCATTCTTCCCAATTGCAAAGCATCTTGGGAGAGCAGAAAGGGCTCATGACTTCGGGAGTCTACAGGCTTGAATTCAAAGACTCGCTTGGACTTGTGTGACTCTATTTCCCTTCAGAACAACTGGTGGGTGCCATTCTCTGCAGGCACAAGCAAGGGGATGGGCATCGGACTGACACAGGGTGGTAGGCACTGGGCGAAGAAACAGCAGGGTGCTGTGGGAGTGCAGAGGACTGTCACAAAACCAGACAGTAGGGTCCAGAAGGCTTCCTAGAGAAAAACGTTGAGGGAGGCCTGCAGGGGAGGCAGGGGTCAGGAAGACGGGAACTGAGCTGTAAGCACAGCACGAGCAAGGCCAAAGACAAAAGACACAGTGAGCTCTGAGAGCTGCACACACTTCCAGCAGACTGGAGAGTTCAGGCGGGCAGCGGAGGGGGAGATTTCTGAGGCTGGGCATGAGCTATGACACAGAGCTTTGCCAAGTACGGGGCTCTGGACCGTATCCTGCAACGAACAGGATACTACAGAGTGGTGTCAGGCAAGGGAGAGACACGATCTGTGCTTTTGACAGTCTAGGTAAGAGTTGATGGCAGGTGGGTTCTTTAAACCTCCGAGGGCCTCAGTGGGTATAAATGTGGGTATAAAATGGGAACAACAGGGGCGCCTGGCTGACTCAGTCACTGGAGTGAGCGACTCTTGATCTTGGGGTTGTACGTTCGAGCCCCACGTTGGTGTCGAGATTCCTTTAAAAAATAAAATCCTTAATAAAATGAAATGGGAATATCACACCCCCGTCCTGGGTGGCTGCAAGGCTTGCAAGACAGCCTGCCTAAAGTAACCAGGATATAGCAGGTGCTTGATAAACATGACTTGCTGGACTCCTAATCTGCATAGTCCAAGGCCCAGCATGAACTCTACGGCCTTCCCCCTGGATATCTCACAGGCTTCTCAAACTCGACACACACAGAACTGTCCCCCTGGGCCTGCTCTCTGTCCTCTGTTTCCTGTTTCAGTGAAGGGCACCCCCATCCTCCCCCACTTGATTCCAGCCCTCACCATCTCTCCATGCTCCCTCTCATCACCCCCGCCAAGACGCCTGCCAGAGCCTTCCCACAACGCGGGTCCGATGCGGGACGAGGGCAGCGGGAGGTCAGAGGCTCCAGCCAAGACACGGAGGGAGGAGATGCAGGAGGGGTTATGAGCACCCACTCGCGTCAGTCCCAATGCTGGCTTTGTCATCAGCCCGCTGTGCGACTCTGGGAAGGTCACGGAGCCATGCGCCTCACTCCTATCGTCTATAAAATGGAGACAGTAACTACTTACCTAATAATTAATTATTAAGTGGTGTTATTTATAATCCTATTAATACTATAGTATTTTATATATCGTAATTATTTATTACATACTTATATATTTGATTATATTTTAATTATAATAATATAAAATAATAGTTGTGTTAATTATCACTAATATTGGTAATAGCCTACTTTGTAGCTGGCTGGAGGGATGCGGGAAGTGCACAGGTATAAAGTGCCTAGAACAGTATCGGGCATGCAGTAACTCTGAGACAAAGTGTGCACCATCAATGCATGCGAGCAGATGGACAGAGAGGGTCTTCAAGCCCCCTTTGAGCCCCGATGATCTGCCGCTGACTAAATACTTGCCCTAGAGCACAGTGAAAAGTAGTATCTCCTCAACGCTGTGCTGACTAAGCCGTTTAACCTCCCCCCGGGACAGCAAGCTCGCGACCTGCATCCAGTCCGTTCCTGAGCAGCACCGAGGCATTGTTCAAGCCAAGGAAGAAGGTGTATCCAGTTCATGCTTTCATTACCACATCCTTGATGAGTCCCATTTGTCACTTTGCAGCACAAAGCAATTCCCAGTGAATCATGGTAACAGTCTTTAAGTTCCTACGTCCTTGAAAAATGCAGCCACCTCGGCTTTAAATTCAGCAAGAAGCCCGATACTCATGCCCACTGCAGGATCATCACCTGTGATTACGCCCTGTGATCGCTGACTTTGAGGTATCTGTTGAAAAGAATAGCATCTGCTCACTGAAAGGATCAGAGACTGTGGTTTTGTGTGTTAACTAGGAATTTATGGAAGGCACGAATGGTGTAGAGCCGACACTGGACAGGGAGCTCTAGGGAACGTGGAAGGCTGTACTTCTTTCAGCGCTGGCTGAGCCCATAGACTGAACTCAGCTAAAGCCACTAAGTGGAGTTTGCTTTTCCAAGGCCAGTTTCTCAAGCACAGGTGAGGGCTTTTGATATAATTTAATGGACAGTCTTAACCTCCTCCCTGTGCTGTGTGGTCCACCCCGTCATCCCACCCACACTGAAATGTCCTGTCCTTCTGTCTGTGGGGTAGCACCTGTCAACACATGGATTTGGGGAACACTTCTAGGCTGCTGTTTGTTGATACTAACCCGGACATGAGCAAGGCACAGTAGACAAGCAGATCGGGCTGCTGCCAAAGCACCAAGAACCCCGGGACCTAAAGAAGCACTTCCCCCTTCAGTTAGTTTGTGACCTGCATTTCCATGTGTGGATCGTCACGCTCTGTGAAATGCATCGTGCGTACGTCAGTCCATTCCGGCCACTATAACGAATGCCATAGACTGGCATCTATTGGTCCACAGATCAGGGGCCAGCATGGTGGGATTCAGGTGAGGACTCGCCCCGGGGCAGCAGACGACCTTCTCACTGTGTCCTCACATGGTGGAAAGCAGAGAGGAAGCCAGCTCTTCCGAGAGTGCCCTCGTGAGGGCACTCATCCCATCCAAGAGGGCCTCACCCTCATGACCTCGTCACCTCCTTGCACCCTCACATTGGGCAGTAGGGTTTCTCAACATATGAATTGGGGAGGGGTGCAAATACCCAGTCCAAGCAGTATACACAATGTCTTGTTTAAAACTGGAGTGATTCTGGAGAGCAGGAAGGCAGAGTGCCCTCCAAGTGAGGAGGACAAGGGGGACCCCCGGGACACAGGGGTGGCTGCTGGCCGCCTTGGATCCAGGGCCATCCGGGCTTCTGAGCATATGGATTCACTGTGCCTGACACAATTAGGACCCGCGTCAGCCCGGCTTGCCCTCGCCTGACACCCAGGCTGGGCTGTGGTTCTCCGGAGAAGCATGTCGTTCCTGAAGGCTCCCTCGCCTCCCTCGTGTCCCGAGACTTTTTCCTCATTCCTTCTTTCTATGTTTCCCTTCTGGTCTTAAGTTTCTACCAGCATCATACTTAACCTGTCTGGTCTTCTTTGAAATCTCAGTGGAAACTCTGTTGCTTTCCAGTTGAAAATCTCGATTCTATTTCGCAGAAGAGTCCCTGCGGCAGACTCTGGATGGGATTCACCGATGTACCATATTTCTACTAAAAATATCATTCCATCCCAAGAAATAGGTTTCAAAGGTTTGAAGAAAAACTGCTTTTAGATTTCAAAGAACAAGAGTATATTGTTTTTCTTATCTGATAAGGCTTTAATTTTCATCAGGTTGACATTCTGTGGTAAGCGTGTGGTTAACTCTTTCACGAACAGAAGCTTGTTGCCAACTGAGAAGGCTCCCGGAGCCAAAGAGAACCACCTCCTGCCCATTTCATTTGCAGAGGCATTTGAGATCCCCAAACATGTCCCTGTTGATCAGAGACAGCTGCTGGGAAGACTATTTCTGGTTCCCTGCCTCCTTCCTCCCTTCCAAGGTAAACAGAAAGTAACTGGATTCCCACCCCATCCCCGCTTCTTTTTTTTTCCCCCTTGGTAACAAGTGTTCAGGAAGGCACAAGCTGTCCTCCAAAGGGTCTCACCCTGTAAGTCACTCATTCTTGGGTTGTGGGAACTGACCATGTGGCTTGCCAGGTGCAGCCAGACCTCAGAAACAGTGGGTCTGATAACACAATGAGTCACAGATGGTCGGTGCTCCTGACTGTAGGATGTGCCCATCTGCACCGAGATGTTCTCCCTCAGAGCACACGGCCTCCCACTTTGTTCCCCCAGGGACCACGCACATTTTCTTTGATGGCACTCACTCACTCACTCACTTCTTTTAACCCTGTGCCCCCCAAGTTCCCAGCCCTGTGACGCTGAACGTTGTTCCTGCCACGTTCCCTGCTGCATTTATGCCTGCCCAGGGAAGATGGATGTTTGAATGAATGAATGAATGGACAATATTGCCAATACCAATACACCCATGCATTTATTCAGTGCCTCCTGCTGCCCACAGTGATGAAATAATTTAAATAAGTAAAGTTGATGCGGGCAGCCAACAACAACCCGAAATGACTGGAAGTATTTAAACCAAACCGTGGTGATCGGTTGGTGGCGAACAGGAAATGGACTGTGTTTTAACAGATTTGAAATCCATTATAAGCTATGCATGTGAACATAGGTGAGAAGAAGGAAAGTCACAGAGAATTATCATAAACAGTTCTTAGAAGATGAATTCAAAGAAACTCCATTTCCTCATTCTGACACGATCAAGGTTTAAGTAATTAACATTTTAAATATTTTTTTTCCAGTTCACAAAGTAACCTTACACGTTTTATCATTTGGTCCTGAAAACAACACTGCTCGAGGGGTAGTAAGAGCAATAATGAGGATTTGTGGGCATTTTACAGAGTTCAAGAGCCTTCACTCACATTATTTCCACCGACGCATTTCTGTTATTCATACCCTTGCAATTCACACGCCAGCAAAACGTTCGACTGGTAGCCGCCTGAACACAAGAGTCCCTCTGCCAGGGGTACCTCATCTGCTGAACCTGCCAGGTGAACCCTATTTGCCCTTCAAACATGGTATAGTCAATAGCAGCCTTCCTCCTTACCGGGCTCCCAGACAGGGAACAATTCCCCGGCAGGGGCCACCATGTTCGGAGGCCCAGAAGACCAATGAGCACGGCAAAAAGCAATGATTTGGAGTGACTAAGAAGCTCCCACGGTCACGGTTAGTTAATGACCCTGAGGAATCTGCCACCTGCTGATTGATCAGCAGACTCCATCTCCAAACTAGAGCAATGAACTATTGTCCGTACCTCCCAACAAAACCCAGTCCGTGTTCAACAAACCCACTTTCTGGATCCTCCTGAGGTTTGGAATGTGGCAGGAACAACGTTCGAAGTCACAGGGCTGGGAATGGGGTGGGGGGGCGCACAGGGTTAAAGGCTTATTGTCACAACCACAGGTTAATCACAGGGGCGGAGAACATCCTAGAGCTCACCTCCAGGCCATTTACTATGCTCCTAGTGCAATTGGTTCTGTAATTTAGGATGCTTGACTTGGCAACATTTTAAAGACATGTTGGAGGGGTGGAGAGATGGGAGGTGGAGAGGAATAGTAAGAGGCGGCTGCTATGGCGGGTGAGCGGAGTGTGAAGGTCGTGGGCGTGAGAGGAGGCGTGTACAGGAGGGATGGCAGAGGCAGAAATCGTAACTCTTGGGAAGTGATTCGATAGGAGGGCAAAGAGGGGGTGGAATTTAAAGAGGATGCTGAAGTGTCACGCTTAGGTGACACAGATGATGGGAATACAAGGACCATGAAAAGAAATAAGGACAAGAAGAGGAAGAGAGGACTGTGCGTTTGCTTTTAACTTTTAATTCTGAGATAACTGTAGCTTCACATGCGGTTGTGAACAATAATATAGGGAGATCCAATACAGCCTTCGTGCACTTTCCCCCATAACCATAGCACAATATCACAATCAGGAAATTGACATTGATACAATCCATCAATCTTATTCAGATTTCACCAATTTGATATGAATAGTGTCTGTGTGTATTTAGTTCCGTGCAACTTTATGAGATGTGACCACCACCGCAGTTAAGATACACAACAGTTCCTATCACAAGCATCTCTCCTTAGCTACCGTTTGTAGCCACAACCATCTGCTTCCTTCCTTCCTAGTCCCTGGCACCATACCATTTCCATCTCTGTATTTTTGTCATTTTAAGAATGCTATGGGATGGAATTATACAAAATGTAACTTTTGAATTTGGATTTTTTTTCACTCAACATAATTCCGTTGAGATCCATCTTTCTGCGTTTCTTAGCTGGCATTTTCGTGTAAAAGAGAGCTTCCTCCCCTCCCCAGCCCCACCCCACGCTCTTTTGGTATCTCTATGGATTGCTATCTTTTAAAATAATTTCATCATTTTATTACTCTCATCATGAACTCTTCTGGGTTTACCAGATACACTATCATATAATCTACAAGTAGAGATAGTTTGTATTTCCTTTATTTCCAATTTTTATGCCTCTACATTCTTTTATCTGATTGCATTGGCTAAAACCTCAATGGCAATGTTAAGCAGAAGAAGAAATAGTATCTTTACCTAGAAACAAAGTTTTGAATAGAGTTGAAGCACTGGAGGTGGAAAGGTGAAAGAGCACAGCGTTATGTCTCCACCCGAGCTCAGGGCTGGAGATAGGAATCTGGAAGAGGCAGCAGGGCATCATTGTTAAGAACATAGGCTCTGCGAAATAAGTCAAACAGAGAAAGACATGTATCATATGACCTCACTGATACGAGGAATTCTTAATTGCAGGAAACAAACTGAGGGTTGCTGGAGTGGGGGGTGAGGTGGGAGGGATGGGGTGAGTGGGTGATAGACACTGGGGAGGGTATGTGCTCTGGTAAGCGCTGTGAATTGTGCAAGACTGTTGAATCTCAGATCTGTACCTCTGAAACAAATAATGCAATATATGTTAAGAAAAAAAAAAAAAGAAGAAGAAGGTAGCAGGAGGGGAAGAATGAAGGGGGGGAAATCGGAGGGGTAGACGAACCATGAGAGATGATGGACTCTGAAAAACAAACTGAGGGTTCTAGAGGGGAGGGGGGTGGGAGGATGGGTTAGCCTGGTGATGGGTATTGAGGAGGGCACATTCTGCATGGAGCACTGGGTGTTATGCACAAACAATGAATCATGGAACACTACATCTAAAACTAATGATGTAATGTATGGGGATTAACGTAAGAATAAAAAAATTAAAAAAAAAAAAAAAAGAACATAGGCTCTGAAGCCTAGCTGAGACGCCTAGCTCCTGGGTCCTCTAGCTGTGTGACCTC
This sequence comes from Phoca vitulina, assembly GCF_004348235.1. Classification (NCBI taxonomy): domain Eukaryota; kingdom Metazoa; phylum Chordata; class Mammalia; order Carnivora; family Phocidae; genus Phoca; species Phoca vitulina. Next base: position 7,951,156 of record NW_022589736.1, on the reverse strand, counting down.
ACTGGGTGACTGCAGGCAGTTTATCAAACCTTTCTGTGTCTCATTTGTAAAATGGCAGGAATAATTATAACAGTTATTTCACCATAGAATTGAATTAGTTAATTAATATATGTAAAGAGATTAGAACAGCTTTTTGAACTTGGTAAGAAATTCAGTAAGCATTAAGTCTTCTTTTATCATGTGGAAGCCCTCAGCACAGAGGTAAGACTTGAAGCAATGAGCCTCCTGAGAATAGAATGGCAAGAGCCAAGGTCAAATCATTGGGAAACTCCTCCATTGAACCCTTCTGAACACTTTTTGGGTCACGGGTTCCTTTACGACTCTTATGAAAGCTATCGCCTTCCTAATCCCAGTCTGAACATGCAAAGAACATCAGACAAATTCCAATAGTGGGGCATCCTCCAAAATACCCAACCAGTATTCCTCAAAGCTGTCAAAGTCATCGAAAACAAGGAAACTGGGAAACTGTCATGTAATCCTCATAGCCAAGAGGAGCTTGAAGGGACATGACAACTCAGTTAAATTTGGAATCCTGGATAGGACCCTGGAATAGGATAAGAACAGTAGGGGAAAACTGAGGGTATCTGAGTAAAGTATAAACTTTAGTTAATAATAAAGTACCCATATTGGTTATTAGTGGTGACAAATGTACACACTAAGATATCCATAATAGGAAAAACTCGGGTCAGAGGATGTATAAAACGAGCGTAAAGTGAGCATTCAGGGAAAGAAAGCCAAGGAGACACAGAACAAGGGGGTCATGATGTTTTACGATACCGTGAATGAAGTTTCAAGGAGTAAGAGCTAAAGGAACCAGATGCTAAAGGAACCAGAGTTCAAGGAACCAAACTTTGAGGCGAACAAGCGTCACTGAAAAAAACATCATTCCAGTGCAAGCCAAAGGCACACTGAACAGTTATGGAGTGAGCGGGAAGGGAGGATGTAGGAACCATGAGCTGCAGGACTCCCATGAGATACTGAATCCCGAGGGAAGGAAATGAAGATTGACTGCTGGGGCGGCTGTAAGTACCTGGGATGCTTCCAGGCTGAGGAGGTGGTGGTGAGACTGGGGATGCCAGAGAGGGGCAGCTGATGGGGCACCGCTCCAGAGGCAGCAGAGAGGAAGTGATCCGAGGCACACCATGTTGGCCTTAGCGAGACCAGGAATGTGGTTTACATGGAAAGACAGAAGGAAGAGCCTATGACGACTTAAAGGGGACGTGATGGGGAAATGGTGAGATACAGAAAGAAAGTTGAGGAAGTTCAGAAATGAGGGGACAAATAAAGAGTAAGTGAGAAGGGGCGATCAAGCTAATACTTCATGTGGACAAACTCTCAGTGTGGCTAAGGTTGGGCAGTAGTAGGAATGCAGAAGTAGCACCGAATCTTCTGATTTCTATTTCACTCCGCACACGCTATTCACTCTTAACCTGTGTTTCCCTATCTATGAGTGAGATGCCATTCCTTTCAAAGGGATGTTATGAAAATCTTGGGTAAACTTAAAAAAAAAATTTGTGTGCCAAAAGATAACATTATAATTTTCCAGCTAGTAAAGCCCAACCCAAGGATCCCCAAATTCTCATAAACTTCACCCAACTATCACAGATAGCCTCTGGTTCCAATGTCCTCCTTCTAGTCTCCCACTGGAGGCAGATGAGCTTAAAGCACTGTGAAATTTGACCAGGGATCTGGGAGGAATTCTTCCCACTCCCTCTTCCAGACAGAGCATCTGAGGTGAGAAGGGGACAGAGTGAGCAGTCAGTGGAACGGGAAGAAGACTCAGGTCTCTGACACCCAGAGCTGACTTGCTTTCCCTCGACACTTAAGGGGTAGACCCAAATAGGACAGCGAGCTCTCAACTCAAAGTCATCGTGCTCAATACCTGACATCTTAAAATGAGGACAAAAATTTCCCTTCTATAAGATGGTCACATTTCTTACCTACTGACACTCATTTCTGTTGACTGCACCAGCCACTCTCCTTGCCCCGGCTGGATTCCTCCCTGTCATCGATTCTTTCTCTTCCATTCTCAACCTCTGCAAGTGGTTGTCCAGTGCTATTGATCTTTCCATCTCTCCAGTCTACCTATCCCCTCTGCTCCTTCCCATTCCCAGATTCCTCCTGGCTCTGACCCAGCCTATTATAGTGATCCCCTAATTCCTTACTCCTCAAAGTGTGATTGGAACAGCGTCAGAAAGCCCTAGGGGAAATGCAGATTCTCAGGCCCTGTCCCAGACCTGCTGGATCAGTATTTGCATTGTAATAAATTTCCCCTGGTGACTCAGATGCACACAGAAGTTTGAGAAGCACTAGCCTAATTAGTCACCCCGCCTCCCACCTCTGTCTGCCCCACTGCTGCGCCCAGCTAACCTCATGTTGTTGTAGACCCATGAGGTCTGAAAAAAGCTACACTTGTTTTTGAGAAGGTGGGGGGTACAGAGGGAGAGAGGGGGAATCTTAAGCAGGCTCCATACCCAGCACAGAGTCTGATGTGGGGATCAATCTCACAACCCGGAGATCATGACCTAAGCTGAAATCAAGAGTCGGACACTTAACCAACTGAGCCATGCCGGCACCCCACCATTGGTACACCTGTTCTTCCTAAAGAATGGATCCAAACACAGTTATCACTTTATATTTTACATTAAAATCATATACCTGTCCTATCTTCTTTACTAAATTATAAAGACCGTGGAGGCAGGGACCACAGCTTAATTTTTTAATTTATCCTCCAGGGTCATAAACACTTAGAAAATAATCATTGGATCAATATTAATTCACATTATTAATCATAAACAGAATGTCATTATCAAATAAAACAAAAGGGAAAAGTGTCAAATATAAATATGCTCTAATAGTAGCTTATACTACATCTTTGTGGTATTCTATATCTTTGTAACTACTTATTTGTAATATTTATTTAATATCTGTTTTAATATAATATCTGTCTAGGCTAAAAGTTGCATGAGAGAAGGGGCCTATCTTCACCATTCACTCTAATCCCCAGGCCTTAGCAAGAGCTCAACACATGCTGGGTGTTGTGTATGGTCTACAACACCACATTATCAATTGTAGAGCAGACAAGTCATATCAATAATGCCCTTCGAAGTTAAAAATAGAACTACCCTATGATCCAGCAATGGCACTACTAGGTATTTACCCAAGGAATACAAAAATACTAATTCAAAGGGATACATGCACCCTGATATTTATAGCAGCATTATCTACAATAGCCAAATTATGGAAGCAGCCCAAGCGTCCATCGTCTGATGAATGGATAAAGAACAGGTGGTGTATTTACACAACGGAATATTACTCAGGCATAAAAAGATTGAACTCTTGCCATTTGTAATGATGTGGATGGAGCTAGAATGTATAATGATAAGTCAGTCAGAGAAAGACAAATACCATATGATTTCACTCATATGTGGAATTTAAGAAACAAAACAAATGAGCAAAGGGAAAAAGAGAGGCAAACCACAAAACAGACTCTTAACTATAGAGAAAAAACTGATAGTCATCAGAAGGGAGTTGGGGGGTGGGTTAATTAGGGAATGGGGATTAAGGAGTGCACTTGTTGTGATGAGCAAAGGGTGTTGTATGGTAGTGTTGAATTACGATATTGTACACATGAAACCAGTATTACACTGTATGTTAACTAACTGGAATTTAAATAAAAACTTAAAAAATAATAATGTCCTTTGAAAAGTGATACTGTCACAAATCTATAAAAAACTGAATGCTGTTAATCCCTTCTTTCCTGGGTTTCAAAGAGACTTGTGTTTCTTTTTAAAACAACGAAAAGCAATTCATTACCAGAAGGAAAAACTTTTCCTTTTTCCCCCATTTTTTTCTATCACAATGTCTGGGTATGGCTTCTTCCAGGAAAAGATTCCTTAAGTCTTTCTTCTGCAGAGCTGGAGCAAATCATTAGAGACAACCATCCTTTGGTGCTAGAATAGAAAAATCTCTCCTTGTTTTTTGAGCTACTCTTAGTATGCTCTGGATCCCTGTTGATTCTACATAAACCTTTGTTTTGGTTTTCATTTTATCTATTTACTTATTCATTCATTCATTTTACATTAGGATCAAGAGTTGAGTTGAGTTAATAATTAAAATCTATGGTGTGCTGTCCTCATGGGTCTATACAACATGCCTCTCTATTGTTATTTTCCTTCTCTTTGTTCTTTATCTATACTTTCATTTTCCCCATAAACACTATCTCTTATGTCCCCATTCAACTTCAACTCCTTGGACTCCCTCAACTATCTCTTCAACTCCTTCAACTCCTCTACTATCACATAAATGTAGAATGTGTGCTTGGAAAAAAAAGTGGATTCTGTTGTTGTTGGAACATTTTTCTATAGTTGTCCATTATATTAACTTTGTTAGTCATGTTTATCAATTTCTGTATATTCTTACTGATTTCTTTGCTTGATCTGCCAATCACAAAGGAAGGCTTTAATAAATCTCTCATAATGGTGGACTAGTAAATTCATTCATGTTCTGTCAATATTTGCCTTATATACTTTAAAGCTATGTTACATATGAGTAAAGAATTTTTGTTTTTTGATGTTTGCTTTGTATATTTTGAAGCCATGTTTTTGGGTGCATCCAAGTGAAGAATTATTATATTTTCCTGTTCGATTGAACTTTTTTACCAAGGTTCTGGATTTCTACTAACACTTTTGCCTCAAAGTCTGATAGTAATTAATGTAATTCTTTTGGATTGTGATTGTCCTTTCTTTTGGGTTGTGATCGTACATTCTTTTAGTTCCAAACTTTCAGAGCTCTTATGCTTGAAGCATGTCTCTTATAAACAAACATCATATAAGTTTATTTTTAAAAATTTCTTTTTCTTTAATTGCATTGTTAGTCCATTTACATTGGTTCTCATTGCTGATACATTTGGATTTATTCCCACTATCTTATTTTCTTTGTTCTGATCTTCTCTTTCTATGCATTTTTCCTCCCTTCTTTTGACTTACAGGAGTTTTTATTCAATTCCATTGGTTTTTCTTTACTACTCTGTAAGGTATTCACTTGACTCTATCATTTTAGATATCATTTTCAAAATTTTGACATGAACCGAGATATTACAAAGTCCAAATTTAATCAATAACATAACCTTCCTCCCAAATAATAAATAACCTTTGAATGCTTTAACTCCACTCAGCTTCCTGACTTCCAAGATTTTAATTCCATCTTGATGTCTTTTAGCCCTATAAAATAGACATTTTATTTATTTTATGCAGTCAATATTGGTTTAGATTCACTCACAAGTTTACCTTTACCTTACTCACCATCTCTTCTTGCAACTTATATGTTCCCTCTGGGCTCATTACCTTTATTTATTTTTTTTAATTTAATTTAATTTTATTATGTTATGTTAGTCACCATACATCATTAGTTTTTGATGTAGTGATCCATGATTCATTGTTTTCGTATAACACCCAGTGCTAGAGACTCATTACCTTTCTTTTTGAAGTACAACATTAGAACAGAGTAAGCTGGTAGCATCAATCCAAATGCATTAGAGTTATAATCAATGTAAATGGACCAAACTCTGCAGTTAAAAAAATTTAATAGAAATCCAAATGTTGGTTAAAAAAGTTCAACACACCAATAACATGGCTTCAAAATTATACAAAACAAAAATTAATAAAATTGTCAACTTTTTAAGTTTCTCTATCTAGGTCTGCCAAATATCTAATTCATGTTTCTGCTATATTTATATTCAATCCATCTGTTAGGTCCTTTATTTTCAGTTATTTTAACCAATCTCTAGATGTTCTTATTCTTGCCTCATGTTTTCCAAATTCTCCCTCATCCCTTTTAGGATATTAAAAAAATTTTTTTTCTGCCCTATTGATTCTGCTTTGGCAAGTATAGGCTTCTCAGTTTGTTGTTCTTTCTTTCTTAATGGTGGCATTCCTCATTTGTTTTGTTATTTTCCCCTTTGAGATCACTGTTCCTGGGGATATCAACCCAAATGTCCTAGGAGAAGAGGCAAAGGCTGGGCCCCAGACATGGCCAGCTGGTGAGTTTGGGACTTGAAGGGGGTAAACCTTCAGGCCAGAGAGGTCCATTGCCTCCCCCTCCCCTATTGGCCACACCACTACCCTCACCTTCAGGCAACCTCTCTGAAGACAAGGGCACTGCTCTTCTCCAAGAGCTGTCTTTCTCCATGGTAATCACCTAGCCTCAAAGGAAAGAGCAGGAAGAGAGACTGCCCAGGGACCAGCCAGTCCCCTGTGGCTATTGCTGTCCCTCTTTCCACTCAGCCTTGCTTAACGTTGCCCTGGGGTAAGCCCACTCCCCACTGCTAGAGGTAGCTGGCTGCTGATTTTCTGACTTACAGAGGTGATAGAGAAGGAAGCATATGGGAGAGAAAAGGACAATTAAAATCTCTGACCCCCAAAGGTGGCTTCCTACCCCCCCAATCTTGGCTGCCTCACACCTCCTAATACACAAACAAACAGAAAGAAAGATCCAGCCACTCTCCATCGTGTTTGTGCCAGTTCCTCAGATCTCTTAACACCCCTTTTTCTTCTGTGACCCTCCAGGTTGGGTTTCCATGAGGGAGCCAGAATTCCATGCTACTCTGCTACCATGTCTGGGAGCACAGATCTCTTTAAAAGAGCCAGAGTTGTATTTATATATAATCCACATATATTATAGACAAGTCAGCTGAACCAAACACATAATAAAACATAAGAGATTAAAAAAAAAATAACCTGCCATACCTGAATCTTGGAACACATTCTAATCCTGTGCCATTTCCAGCAAATGCAGAAGGATGTGATATTCTAGAAGCTGAGAAATGTTAACTAATACTCAGTACATAATAACCTAGTACAGAGGTTCTCAAGGTAGATAGTCTGCAGGCATTTCTTGAAATTGAATAAGTAAGCCTGTCACTTCCAGGAAAACAATTCATAGTATTTATTGTGATAACTTTTGAGGTTTGATAATGACACATGATAAATTTTGATAAAATGATCAAATTTGAGCAAAATTAGAATTTGTATCTTCACTGTGACCTTGACCACTTTCTAATACTTAAAGATTTTTCTAATGAGATCAGAGAGGTGACATTAACAAATCTAAATTTTTGAGGGCGCCTGGGTGGCTCAGTTGGTTAAGCGACTGCCTTCGGCTCAGGTCATGATCCTGGAGTCCCAGGATCGAGTCCCACATCGGGCTCCCTGCTCAGTGGGGAGTCTGCTTCTCCCTCTGACCCTCCCCCGTCTCATGCTCTCTCTATCTCATTCTCTCTCTCAAATAAATAAATAAAATCTTTAAAAAAAAAAAAAAATCTAAATTTTTGTTATTGAATAATGAATGTGTTGATATTTAGAAGATCTATGTAACTCAGTGAACCATTTTTTTCCAAATGACTGATGCATGGTACTACAAAATCAGGTATGGGCACAAAGTTCAAAGTTTAAGACAGACCCATGGATTTTAGTCTAATAGATCACTGATCTGCAGCTAACAATGAAGAAACTACCCCTTGTTGAGTAAGTAACAAAGAATATCCATCGTTATCTGAAAAGGCTATTAAAATACTTTTCCAGAGGGCGCCTGGGTGGCTCAGTTGGTTAAGCGACTGCCTTCGGCTCAGGTCATGATCCTGGAGTCCCGGGATTGAGTCCCACATCGGGCTCCCTGCTCGGCAGGGAGTCTGCTTCTCCCTCTGACCCTCCTCCCTCTCATGCTCTCTGTCTCTCATTCTCTCTCTCTCAAAATAAAATAAATAAAATCTTTAAAAAAAAAAAAAAAAAATACTTTTCCAGGGGCGCCTGGGTGGCTCAATCGTTCAGTGTCTGCCTTCGGCTCAGGTCATGATCCCAGGGTCCTGGGATCGGGCCCGGCATCGGGCTCCCTGCTCAGCGGGGAGCCTGCTTCTCCCTCTCCCACTCCCCCTGCTTGTGTTCCCTCTCTCGCTGTGTCTCTCTCTCTCTGTCAAATAAATAAATAAAATCTAAAATAAATAAATAAATAAATAAAATAAAATACTTTTCCGTTTTATAACAGTAAGAGGCTAGGATTTTCTTTATATACTTCAATCAAAACAACATATTGCAGTAGCTTGAATGCAGAAACAAATGTGAGAATCCACCTTCTATTAAGCCAGACAGTTTAAAAGGTTGCAAAAATGTAAAACAATACCACTCTTCTCACTGCTTTCTGTTGCTGTTGTTTTGGAAAATGTAGTCATTTTTTATAAAAATTGTTTGTTAGTGTGATGGCTTGTTATTGTTATTTTAAAATGAATTAATAAATAGGCACTTTTAAACTTTCCATTTTAACTTCTAATATGGTAAATAATGATTGATACAACCCACAAAAACAAAAGCTTCTAGGTCCTCAATAATTTTTAAGAGTGAAAGGGGTCCTGATATAAAAAGACTGGAGAATCACTGCCCTAGTCATATTGGTTGTTTATTTTTTAATTATTTATTTAAATTCAATTTAGTTAACATTAGTATATTATTAGTTTCAGGGGTAGAATTTAGTGATTCATCAGTTGCATACAACACCCAGTGCTCATTACATCCCCTCCTTAATGTCCATCACCCAATTACCCTTCCCCCACCACCTCCCCTCCAGCAACCCTCAGTTTGTTTCCTAGAGTTAAGAGTCTCTTACGGTTTGTCTCCAACTCTGATTTCATCTTGTTTTATTTTTCCCTCCCTTCCCCTATGTTCGTCTGTTTTGTTTCTTAAATTCCACATATGAGTGAAATCATATGGTATTTGTCTTTCTCTGACTGGCTTATTTTGCTTAGCATAATACCCTCTAGTTCCATTCACGTTGTTGCAAATGGCAAGATTTCATTCTTTTTGATGGCTGAGTAATATCCCATTGCATATATGGACCACATCTTCTTTTTCCATTCATCTGTCGATGGACATCTTGGCTCTTTCCACAGTTTGGCTCTTGCGGACATTGCTGCTATAAACATTGGGGTGCATGTTGGTTGTTTAAAAACTGAAATACTTCTAGGCTCATTGGTCAGACCTCTCAAATGACCCCTCCGAATTCATTACCCCTGCCCCACCCATACATCAGCAACGACAATACTCCAGGTTTCATCACGCTTCACTGTATTCCACCTCACAGATACTGTTTTTACAAATTGAAGGTTTGTGGCAACCCTGAGTTGAGCAACACTGTGGGTGTCATTTTTCCAACAGCATCTGATCACTTTGTGTCTCTGTGCCACGTTTTGGTAATTCTCACAATATTCCAAACTTAGTCATTATGTTTGTTATGGTGATTTGTGATGATTACAACTTGCTGAAAGCTCAGATGATGTTAACATGAGGTTAACATTGTTTCAGCCATAAAGTATTTTTAATTAAGGTATGTACATTGTTTTTTATTTTTTTATGTTTTTATTTAAATTCCAGTTAGTTCACATACAGTAAAATACTAGTTCCAGGTGTACAATGTAGTGATTCAACACTTCCATACATCACCCGCTGCTCATCACAAGTGCTCTCCTTCATCCTCATCACCTGTGTCCCCATCCCCCTACTCCTTCCCCTCTGGTGACCATCAGTTTGGTCGCTAGAGTTAAGAGTCTGTCTCTTGGGTTGTCTCTCTCTCTCTTTTCCCCTTTGCTTGTTTGTTTTGTTTCTTAGTCCACATATGAGTGAAATCATATGGTATTTGTCTTTCTCTGACCGACTTACTTCACTTAGCATTATACTCTCTAGTTCCATCCATGTTGTTGCAAATGGCAAGATTTCATTCTTTTTTATGGCTGAGTAATGTTCCATTGTGTATATACACCCCCTTTTCTTCATCCATGTCATCAGCCGATGGACACTTGGGCTGCTTCCATATCATGGCTATTGTAGATAATGCTGCTATAAACATAGGGGTTGTACATTGTTTTTTAAAGACATAATGCCATTGCATACTTAGTAGACTACAGTATAGTGTAAACAATTTTTTTGGAAACCAAAAATTTCACTGGACTTGCTTTACTGTGATATTTTTATTGCAGTGGTTTGGAACTGAACCTGTAATATCTTCGAGTTATGCCTGTAAAGGGTTAGTCCCTGGCATGCAGGGACTCCAGGACCCCCCAGGATCTTATGGCGTCTCTTCCCATTGGTTCCTGACCCTGCAAGCCTGCTTCTTCAATATTTTGAGTCCTGCTCCTGCAGAGAAACCAACTGCATTGTCCTCTGAGTGTTTGTGGTGACCTCATGTCAATGAAAACCTTTTTTCTACACTTCTGTCCTCTTCATTCTTGTTTCTTCCTGACACATTTAAGTTTGTTATTTGATAGCGTTTTCTGAAAGTAAAAGTGAGATTTTTTTTTTTTAAAGGCAGAAATGAGGGCTGCAATATTAGGCTTTCTTGTGATTCCTGTCCCACCACCTTGAGCTGTGTGGTTTGGACAATTTACTTAAGCCCTCTGAACCTCAATCTCCTCCTATGTGTAAAGTGGGATGACAATATCTACCTTTCAGGGTTGTTGTGAGCTTTAAAGGTAATCTATACAAAGAAGCAGCACACAGACAGGGCTAAGATATCATAGTTACTAATATATATATATATATATTGCCCAAAATACAGGATCTGAGCTCTCTGACTTCTTCAAAGATAATGATCTGAATTAAACCACAACATTTCGCAAACACTTCCCAGTGACCCAGATAGTTTAGACGTAGCTCTACCTCTCAGCAAGAAAGAACCTTCCACCACTGGGTGGAAAGCACCGTTGTTCCTGAAGATTATGATTCTACGTGATGGGAAAGCACCGACCTAGGAATCAGGGGTCCTGCTCTATTGTCAGGCTTGCCAAAACTTGAGGCATGACACACAGCCTCAGTTTCCTTACCTACAAAATGTGTGGATGGACCTAAATAATCTTTAGGGTCTCTCTCAGCTCTCAGATCCTAGGATCCTATTAAGAGGAATATTCAACATGTCCTATGGTATTTTATTTTGTACCAAAACACTTGCTTTCTATAAGGCCCAAACTGCTGGATGGGTTTGCCAAGGAAGCTGGAGACTATCTTTGACATTAGGTAGAATTTTTGGGATTTTTCTTAGATCTGACAGAGGAAATGAATGGCTTTAGGTCAAGAACCAGATTATTTCTTTATCAAGTACACCAAGCTCTTGATGTACTCCTATGTCCTTTACGTAAGCTTAGTAAATCATCATCTAGAAGTTTCTGTGCTTAGTTAATTGTTCTGGTGGAGAAAACGAAGGCACAAAGCTGAAGCCTTCTACTCAGTGCTGGCTGGGCTGTGGGTAAACATCACTTGACCTTGATTCACCCACTGAGAAAAGAATCTTATCTTAGACTCTGTCCACATCCTTTTGAATCCCCTTTATTTTCCTTGTCTTTCATGTTGCTCACATTGGCCACAAGGGCCAAAAGAGTTCTCTTTCATTTTGAACAACATCAGAGAAGAAAAACAAATCACCTAGCCCACAACCGTTTTTCACCCACCCACCTTTCCTCCAGCCAAGTCAGTTTTCACTGCATCCTCTTAGATACTGAGTAAGGCACGTGGAAACAAAGTGCATTGTAAACAGGATCACCAGCACCTGAGTCCTGCTCCCTGTCCACCAGGGGACAGGTAGGTCCTTTGGAAAGGGGCAGATGGAGAGGGGAGATGTGGCAGCCACTGGTACTGTGCGGAACCCACAGCATTTGGCAGTTTGTCAGAAATCACATTAGCCTTCAAGCTTGCCCTACCGAATCCAAATGTACATTTTAATAAGACCCCCAGGCGACTTGTATGCACAGTAACATTTGAGACCCACGCCCATGGACAACATAAGCATAGTCCCACTGTTTGCAGAGAATCCACCTTAGACGTCACTCTCTCAGATCAAATGACCTACGGTGTTAGTATTTCTGGTTCACTTGAGGGACACAAAAATATCAGCAGAAAACTCATTTTAGTACTATTCCCCTTTCAAAAACAAAAGGGTAAAAGATAAAGGAGTAGCTTTATATTGGGGGAATAGAGCTGAGGGCATGTGGAGAAGTGAAATAAAGGGGGTGTCAGGATTCCAAATCCAATTAGGATCCCCTGGTCTGCATCTCTCGCTCCTATCCTTCTCACTGTGTGACAGGGCCCCTTACAGGAAGAAAGTACCTCATTTCACCAAGTTTCTCAGCTTTTATTTGAAACCCAAGCAGAGAGGCTGCGTAGGTGCCCTCCTGGGAACAGTGGTGCGTAGTTGATGGGATGGCCTACCTGAGAGAACAGATGCCTGAGAGACAGAAAAGCTGGTTTGAACTTCTAAATCTGTTGCTGTGCATCCTTGGTTGTCATTCCTGTCCTCCACGACACGAGAACTACAAATACCTAATCTTTCCCCGCCTAGCAGGGGCACGGTGAGATGGGGACGTTGAGCCTCCAGCAATCCATTGGAGGGAAAACAAAAACCAAACAAAACAACCGTGAAAAGAGAAGAGTGTCCTAGGGTTCCTCATCCTCACTCACCCTTCTCCCCAGACCTGTTTGGCGATACAGCCCAGAGGAAGGTGGCTCTAGTTACTGTCGCTAATGTCAGCTGAAGAAGCCAAAAGCACCCAAGGGGCGTTGCACTTGAGCAGGAAATTCCTGGAGGCAACAAACCTGCAAATATCCCAAGGGAAGATGCCCCATGACTCTGTTGCAGGAGCAGTGATGAATGAAGGTGAAGTGTGAGAAAGAGGGGAAACACGTGGGAACCTGCCTGTGTCTTTCAAATTACCATTCAGAGCAAAACTCCAAAACAAGATGTGAAACACTGTCAATGTCAGAAAAGCTTAATTTAACTCCCTCTCAGTACATGACAAAGCCCTTGGGATTTTCAGGATTAATAATAGGCATTGTCTGTCTCTTTTCCCCTCTGCCCACATAAAAGGTACAAGAGCTAGAAGGCAAGGCCACAGGAATATTATGAGCCTGAGCCTACGGTAGGTAGAACTCCTGTCCTCGGAGCCCCATTTTTCAAGCTCCGAGCATTTGCTGATACCATCCAACGCCAAGTTAGTAATCTGAAATTTTCCTCCACTCCATAGAAAACAGACACTTTACTCTCAGAAGAGAAAATGATATCTAAATCCAGAATTAGACCAATACTGAAAAATTACAGAGAGGAAACTTCCCCTACCCACCTTCTAAAGAAAATTCCGGAAAAAAAACAAAGAGAAAGAAAAGGAGAGGAGAGGAGAAGGAAAAGAAAAGAAAAAAAAGAAAAGAAAAGAAAAGAAAATTTGTGTTTGTTTCCTGAGCTTCCAGGCCCACTTGTGGTGTGAGCCAGGAGAATGAGTAGAACTGAGAGCATAGAACAATTTATTTTAAAAAGTCAGAGCCGCTGGTCGAAGCAAGAAATGGATCTGGAAAGAGAAAAGCCCCTGTTGGCTGAATTTCAAGGAAGAATATTCAGAATTTTTAGTGAGTAAACCTAGTGAATGGATGTGGCTGCCATGCTGTGTGGGAAGAAGTTTTGTAAGTGATAATACAGGGGAAAAGTATTTAAAGACATCTTGCTGAGTCACATATGCGGAATTCTTCGTTACTCCTGTACAAGACTTCGGAATAGACGGTGGTTTTTGATTCTTTTTTTTTTCCCCCAGATGTTGTACTGCTGGGGTTTTGTTGTTTTGTTTTTGTTTTTTGGTTGTGTTGTTGTTGTTTTGTTTTGTTTTTTATGATACCTAGGAGGGCTAAAAATATCCCAGACTTACTCTTGTTAGATTAAGAAAAAGGAATGTTTCAGGGCTACCTTTCCCATACTCTTGTACCTCCTATTTCTTCAGATGCTATCTGGAACACCCTTGGCAAGGCATTCCAGGGAAAAGGATTATAGCCAAGCTCTTCATCTGTTCTTATATAGATCAGAGAAGTTTCAGTGTTTCTAAATTCCAGGAAAGATGCTTTTATGAAAATGAAATCTGTGGGAGAAAGAACTTCTGGAATTCCCCTTGTCCCCACATGATGAATATCCTGAGATATTCAAGCTAATTTGTAATGACTCTGGGAATTTCCATGGTCTTATTTAGAAAAGCATATCGTCATGTAATTCAACAGTTTTTAAGGACACAAAGTTGCCTCAAAGGCAATTTGCCTTAAAAAAGATTTAGGTGTTTAGAAATGTTCTTGGTTTATGAATAAGTTACCAGAATCCAAATGCATCTGAGGTCAATCCTTGATTATTTGTGCTAATGAATAATTACAAGAGTTTCTAAGTATATTTCTTACTGATTTTCCTGAAGCAAAATTATAGTGAAGTGCAGCTCTCAAGTGTACAAATTGATGAGTTTTCAAATATGTACACCCATATAATCAACATTTCCATCACCTGTCTTCTTCCAGCCAGTCCCACGAACCACAAGTAACCTCTGATTTCTTTCTGTATACTGGTTCTATCTTTTCTCGAACTTCCTACAAATGGAATCAAACAGTATGTATGATTTTGTGTATGTCTTCTTTTGTTCAACACAGTATCTTTGAGAGTATTTAAAGCCACTATAAATATTTTGTATAAGTCTTCTTGTGAACATATGCTTTCACTCCTCTTAGATAAATACCTTGGAGTGGAATGGTTGGATTCCAGGATGGGTAGATAGATAGTTAACTTCCCTAAAAAAACAAAAACAACTCTCAGCTTTCTGAGGAATGGTATCATTTTATACTCCCACTGGTCATGTAAGAGAGTTCTGGTACTTCTACCTTCTCTCCTGCTTTTGTTGTTGTTAGTCTTACCTATATTACCTGTTCTGATGGAATATTCCGTGGTGGTTCCCAATTTGCTTTTTTTGATGTCTACGGATGTGGAGCATCCTTTCAAGCGCTTACGGATAATCATCTGTCTTCTTTGGAGGAGTGACTTGTTCAAGTCTTTGCCCATCTGTTTATTGGGTTGTTTGCTTTTTAGGATGATTTGTAGTTCTTTAGATAATGTGGACACAAGTCTTTTTGTCAGAGGTGCGTGTTGCAAACATATGCTTCCAGTCTATCACTTATTTTTTCATATTCTTAATGTCTTGGGATGACCAGAAGTTTTTCATTTACTTATCTTTTACAGTTGGTACGTTTTGGGTCCTCTCTAGGAAATCTTGGCCTATCCCTAGTTTGCAAAGCTATTTGCCTTCACTGGCCCTTAGAAGCTTAATAATTTTAACTCTTATCTGTATACCTATCATGGATAAATCTAGGGTATGAATTTTTTTATGTTCAGATATATAATAAAATTAATTTTTGTATGTGAAGTAGGGTTCTTTTTCCCCATAAATCTATCCATTTGTTCCAGAGCATTTGTTGAGAAGATTTTCCTGCCCTCATTGAACTGCCATGGCATATTTATAAAACAATTAACTGAACATACATGTGTGAGTCTATTTCTAGCCTTTCTATTCTGTTCCATTACTCTATTTGTCTATCCTTCTACCAGTTTAAACTGTCTCGGTTACTGCAGCTTTAGAGGAAGTCTTGGTATCAGATGATATGAATTCTCCAAAATTGTATGTTCTTACTAAGATAGATTTAGTCTATTGTGTTTCCAAAGAGGTTTTAGAATCAACTTGTCAAATTTCTACCAAAAAGTGTATGGGACTTTTTTAAATTGTGATTGCATTGAATTTGTTGATCAACTTAAGGTGAACTGATGTCTTTTTTCAAAGAATGAATCTTCCAATCCATAAACATTGTACATTTCTCCATTTATGTAGGCAATGTTTCAGAGTTTTCAGTTCAGAAGTCTTGCAAGCTTTTAGTAAATTTATTCATGAGTATTTTATTTTTTGATGCTATCATAAATGAAATTGTTTTTAAATTTTTTAATTTTCTAATTGGTTGCTTCCAGTATATAGAAATAAATACAAGTGATTTTTGTATATTAAGACTGCTATATTTACCAAGTTGTAGTAGTTATTTTTCAGATTTCTTAGTAATTTTATGTAAGCAATCAAGCCATCTGTGAATAACATTTATTTTGAAATCTACTTTCTGATATTAATGTGGCCACACCAGCTTTCTTATGCATACCTCTGCATAATGTATCTTTATATATATTTTATTTTCAATCTATCAGTGTCTTTGTATTTGAAGTATGCTCTCTTGTAGACAGTACAGGGTTGGGGCCTGCTGTTTTATCCAGTCTGAAAGTTCCTATCTTTAAATTTATGTGTTTGGTGTATGTTTCATACAATTACTGACATGGTTGGCTTTAAGTCTGTCCTTCTGCTACCCTGTTTCCCAGGTGTCCCATTTGGTTTTGTATTCCTCTATTCTTCTTTTTCTCTCTTAATTTTGGCTAACCAAAAAAGTATTTTAATACTCTATTTTATGTCTTCTATTGCCATTTTAGCTACATTCTTTGTATTGTTATTTGGCAACTTCCCTAAGCTTTCCAGTATGCATCCTTAATTTATCACGATCTCCTTAGACTTAGGATCGTATCATTCCACATATAAGAACTTTATGAAAGAAATATTCCACTTACCCCAACTGTTATACTATAGTTGTTACACATTTTACATTGACATATGCAATAAAACTCACCATGCACTATTATTTTTATTTTAAATAGTTCTCTTTCAAAGAAATTAAAAGATGATCTTTCTACTTACCTAAATATCTACCAGCACTCCATTCTTTTCCTGTAGATCTACTTCTAACTGTCATAATTATCCACATAGCCTGCAGAATTTCCTTTCAGCATTATCTTTTATAACACAGATGTGCTGGTAATACATTCTCTAAGCTTCCATTTATCTGAAAATATATTAATTTCATCTTCATTTTTGAAAGAATTCCAGGTTGGCAGGCTTTTTTTCTTTTTACAACTTTGAATATGTTCTACCATTATTTTCTGACTTCCACTGTTTCTGCTGAAAAGTCAGCCATTATTCACTATTGTTCCCTGTATGTGGTGTGTCCTTTTTCTCTGGCTACTTTCAAGATATTCCCATTATCTTTAGTTTTCAGCAGTGTGGCTATGATGTATCTAGGTGTGGTTTTCTTTATATTTATCCTGCTTGGAATTCACTGCTTGAAGCATCTTGGACCTCTAAGTCAATGTTTGTCATCAAATTTCAGACATTTTGGCTATTATTTCTTCAAATATTTTTTCTGCTCCATTCTTAATGTCCTACTGCTTTGGGACTTCAATTAAATATGATAGGCTATCTGATATTTTCCCACAGGTTACTGGAGGTCTATTCAAATTTTTGTTTGAAATTTTTTTCTCTGTGCTCATCAGTTTGATAATTTCTATTGATCTGTCTTCAAGGTGTGGTGAAGCTTATTTCAGATATTATAATTTTCAGTTCTAGAATTTTTATTTGGTTCTTTCTTATAGTTTTCATTTATCTTCTGAGATATCCTATTGATTCACTCATTATGGCCATGTTTCCTTGAAATTGGTAGTTGACAATTTTTTTCTTGAAGGGCCAGAGAGTAAATATTTTCAGTTCACGGGCCACCTAGTCTCTGTTGCAACCACTCAACTCTGCCTTTACCGCATAAAAGCAGCCACAGACAAAATGTAAATGAATGAGTGTGGGTTTGTTCCCATAAAACTTTCTTTATAAAAATAAATGGTGATCAATTGTCTGCTAATTCCAAAATCTGGGTCATTTTAGGGTCTGTTTCAACTGACTCCTTTTTTTTTTTTAAATGGATCACATTTTCCTATTTCTTCACATGTCCAGAATTTTTAAAAACTTGCTGGATATTGTGAATTATACATTTAGAAGGTCTGGAATATGTTGTCTTCCTTTAAGAGGTATTGAATTTTGTTCTTACAGGCAGTTCAATTACTGGGGCATCCTCCTGTCTAACAGGTTTGGTTTTAGTCTTTGTAAGGGTGGGTCTGTTTGGGGGAGTACCCAAATTCCAGCCATGCCAGCAGCCTAGAACTCTGATTTTTTTCTCTCCTCAGGCAGTGAGACCATGGCTCTGCTTGGGTTCTGCTTTGGTGCCACTTGGCAGGAAAGTGGCCATGAAGGAATCCATGGCAATGGTGGGGTTCACTTCACGGTTCCCTCTTCTCAAATAATATAGTGCTGCACTGTCTGTTACTAAATACCTGGAAACACTTTTTTTGCACATTTTGTCTGGTTTTAAAGTTGTTTTCAGCAGGAGGGTAAGTTTTGGTACCAAAATTTTGTCATGGCTAGAGGCAGAAGTCCTCATTGATTTTTCCCCCCTTCAATTATTTTATCTAGCTCAGGGAATAGCCATTGCTTATAAGTTGTTGTTGTTGTTGTTTTTTATTGACCTTATGGTTTAAAGTAGTGTTAGGTTTACAACAAAACCAAACAAAAGGTACAGAGATTCTTCATATACTTCTGACCTTGTTCATGCACAGCCTCCCACATTATCATATTATCAACAGCCCCTACCAGGTAGTGTATTTGTTTCAGTTGATGAACCTATAGTGACATTTCATTATCACCCAGAGTCCACAGTTTACATTAGGCTTCACTCTTGGTGTTGCATATTCTACGGGTTTGGGCAAATGTATAATGACATGTATCCACCATTATAGTATCCTACAGAGTATTTTCACTGCCTCAAAAATCCTTTGCATGCTGCCTGTTCATCTCTCCCTCCTCCCTAACACCTGGCAACCAGGATCTTTTTACCGTCTCCATAGTTTTGTCTTTTCCAAAGTGTCATACAGTTGGAATAACACAGTATGTAGCATTTGAAATTGGCTTCTTTCACTTAGGAATATGCATTTAAGTTTCCTCCATGTCTTTTCTTGGCTTGATAGCTCACTTCTTTTTAGCACTGAATACTATTTTATTGTCTGGATGGACCAGAGTTTACTTATCCATTCACCTACTGAAGGACAGCTAAATGTAGCTTCCAAGTTTTGGCAATTATGAATAAAGCTGCTAGAAACATCTGTGTGCAGATTTTTATGTACACATAACTTTTCAACTCTTTGGGTAAATACCAAAAACCGTGGTTGCTAGATTTCACAGTAAGAGTGTGTTTAGTTTTGTAAGAAATTGTAAAAACCCTCTTCCAAAGTGGCTGTGCCATTTTGCATTCCCACCAGCAAGGCATGTGGGTCTCTGTTGCTCCACATCCTTGCCAGCATTTGGTGTTCTGGATTTTGGCCATTCTAAAGGTGTGTAGTGGTATCTCCTTGTTGTTTTATTTGCACTTCCCTGATAACATATGATGTGCAGTATCTTGTCATATGCTCATTTGCCATCTACATATCTTCTTTGGTGAGGTGCCTGTTAAGGTCTTTGGCCCGTTTTAAAAACTAGGTTGTTCATTTTCTTATTGTTGAGGTTTAAGTCTTCTTTGTATATTTTACATAACAGCCCTTTAGCAGATATATCTTTTGCAAATATTTTCTCTCAGTCTGTGGCTTGTTTTCACTACCTTGACGTGTCTTTTGAGAGCAGAAATTTTTTATTTTAATGAGGTCCAGCTTCTCAATTCTTTCTTTCATGGACTGTGCCTTGGATGGTGCATCTAAAAAGTCATCACCAAATCCAAGGTCATCTAGACTTCTCTTATATTATCTTTTAAGAGTTTTATAGTTTTGTGTTTTACATTTAGGTCTGTGATCCATTTTGAGTTAATTTTTGTGAAGGACGTAAGGTCTGTGTCTAGATCCGTTTCTTTGCGTGTGCATACCCAATTGTTCTAGCACCATTTATTGAAAAGACTACCCTTGCTCCATGGTATTCTTTGCTCCTTTGTCCAACATCAGGTGACTATATTTGTGTGGGTCTATTTCTATTTCTATTTCTATTTCTATTTCTCTATTCTGTTACATTGGTCTATGTGTTGTTTATTCTTTCACCAATACCATATTGTTTTGATTACTGTAGCTTGATAGTAAATCTTGAAGTCAGGTAGTGTCAGTCCTCCAACTTTGTTCTTCTCCTTCAATACTGTGTTGGCTATTCTGGATTTTTTTTGCCCCTCCATATGAACTTTAGAATCATTTTAGAATCAGAATTGATATCCACACAATAAGTTACTGGGAGTTTTATTGGGATTGCATTAAATCTACAGATCATGTTGGGAAGAATTAACATATTGACAATATTGAATCTTCCTATCCATGAACATGAAATATCTCTCCATATATTGAGTTCTTTGATTGAGTTTTCCTCGTATTGTTCTTATAGATAATGTTGTTCTATTTATACGAAAGCACTTTATTGTGGTGGTGCTAATGGAAATGGTATTGTGTTATTAAGGTCAATTTCCATTTGTCCTTGCTGGTATATAGCAAAGCAACCGACTTTTGTATAATAGCTTTGTATCCTGCAACCCTGCTAAAATTGCTTATTAGTACCACAAGGGGTTTTGTCTGTTCTTTAAGATTGTCTATGTAGACAATCATGTCATCTGCAAAAGAAAGTTTTATTCCTCCCCAATCTGTACATCTTTTATTTCCTTTTCTTTTCTAATTGCATTAGCTAGGACTTCCAGCACCATGTTGAAAAGTGGTGATGAGAGGGTACATCCTTGCCTTGTTCTTTCATTGGTTTTGGGGATTATTATTATTATCTTGTTTTAGCAATAGATTTACCTTCTGATACTCAAAACATAGGTTGGTATTGATGTACAACAAGTATCAGTGAATGGTAGTGAGGATATGGGCTGTAGAGAGAGATGACCTCTTGCAGGAGACAGAGTTAAGGTAAATTTCAGCCCTGCCTCTATCTGAATTACCATTCTCCTTTCCTGGACAGAGGAAAAAAGGAAGGAAGCAGAACGGGCATCTATTCTTTGTCTATTATGTGCGGGGTGCTCTGCAAGTTACCTTTGTATGTTATTTCATGCAATCTTTAAAACAAACAGTAAGGGGTGCCTGGGTGGCTCAGTCGGTTGGGCATCTGCCTTTGGCTCAGGTCATGATTCCAGGGTCCTGGGATTGAGCCCCGCATCGGGCTCCTTGCTCGGCGGGAAGCCTGCTTCTCCCTCTCCCTCTGCCTGCTGCTCCCCCTGCTTGTGCTCTCTCTCTCTGTCAAATAAATAAATAATAAAATCTTAAAAAAAATAAAAATAAACAAATAAAACAAACAGTAAAATGATGATGATGATTATAATACCCAGTTTACAGAAAAAGTGGCCAAGCCTTAGATAAGTAAAAGCAGTGACACTATATAGCTAGTAAGCTGGTAGAGCTAGGATCTAGAAGCCCATTTTTCTCCCCTTTCCACCATGCTACCTTTCTTGCCTTAATATGATGATTATTATGATTACCAGTATTTATTCAGTATATATGTTACATGTCCCTTCACAATCACTGGCCCTTTGAGCCACTCAAATTGTTTCCATTTAGACCCTTCTTGGTGAGAGCTGGGGCGAGCTGTCCACACTCTCCTCATCTTCCGTGATTTCGGAGATCAGGAGTATCCTGAGTCTTGGACAAGGGTGGTCTTCAGCACGGCAAGATGCTGGGCACAGCATAAGGACAAAGAGAAGTCTCACTCCAATGGAGTGATGATTAATAAGCAATCGCTGGACTGTCCTCTGCCAGCAACGAGTGCAGCAACCAGCTGGATCTGGTGCCTGTGCTGGTTCCTGTGATCCTTCCTAGCCACTCTCCTTATCCAGCCTGTGGCTTTTCCCTAAAAATCTAATCTCTCGAAGCAGGACTTGTTGCAAGATATGCAGTGGAATCATTTTTCTGATTTGAGCAGCGCCTTTTATTTCCTTAATACTTGGGCATTTGGCCACTATTTCAGGTGTCCTTGGTGGGAAACCAGTGTCTATTTTTGAAGGGGGCTGAGAAAGGGTCAAGTTTTTGTGGTATGAGAAGGAATTTGGTAAACTCAGCGGTGTGTAGGTGAGTGAAAAATACACATTTCCTACTTGCCAGACTTTGGGTGGAGCACTTTACATATATTTCTCAAAAAGAAAAGAAAAGAAAGGAAAGGAAAGGAAAGGAAAGGAAAAGAAAAGAAAAGAAAAGTGGTACAGAATCATTAATTATAGAAATTCTGACAATCCTTATTTCCTGAAAAGTATTTCTCACCGACACATGTCCCTCAATTAAATTTACATGGCTTTCCTCCTTCTTTTCCTCATATCTTCTGGTCATCTTCTCTCTTTCTATACTTGTTCAGCATGAGACATATTCAGAATAAAACCTCATTCGTTTCTATTCATTTAGTTTGAAATAAATTGTAATCTGGAGAGGAACTTGGTTGAAGTCAAAGTTTGCACCGTCTCTGATACAAAGGTTTCTAAAGGACGGTGGCGACAGCCTTCATTTCTTTCTGGGAAGAGGTGGAGGCACCCATAAATCCTTTAAAGAAAGTGAAGAAATGTGTGATGAAATCATCACAGGGTTAAGTATGTGAATGTTAGAGTGGAACCTCCTGAACTCCTAACATGCCTCTCTTTCTTTGCAGATCTTTGTGATGATAACCCACCAAACCTCCAGCATGCCACATACAAAGCTCTCGAATACAAGATGGGCACAATGTTAAATTGCGGCTGTGAGAGAGGCTTCCGTAGACTAAGCAACTTCATGCGTTGTGCAGGAAACTCTAGCCACGCTTCCTGGGAAAACAAATGCCAATGCATAAGTACATGTAAGTGTTTCCTTTTGTGACACCGAGGGAAAGAGAAGAACTCTAGCAAAAAGGGAGACAGAAGCTCACACCTCATGCCACCCATATGCTGACTGGTGCCACTGACCTATCCTAGCTCCACCCCCAGCAACATGGCAGCGTGAATTCCCAACAGCTCCCCAGGATGCCTCTGTGCCCTCCCTCTTCAGTGTCCATATCCACAACCCTAAGGAAGAAGCTCTGGGTAGAAAAGTGGAGGCAGTGGGCGAGGCATTTCCTTCCCTGATGAGAGTTAAAAATAAAGGGAAGAGAAGCTCATGCTACTGAGTCAGAGAGTCTTATCTATTATGGAATTTTTCTTTTTCTTTTTTTTTTTTAAGATTTTATTTATTTATTTGAGAGAGAGCAAGCATGAGAAAGCATGAGCGGGGTGAGGGGCAGAGGGAGAAGCAGGCTTCCCGCTGAGCAGGGAGCCCGATGCGGGGCTCCATCCCAGGACCCTGGGATCATGATCTGAGCCGAAGGCAGATGCTTAACCGACTGAACCACCCAGGCACCCCTATTACGGAAATTTTCAGTGTGACTGCCATGGGGTCTTTTGGGCATTTCTTCAGAGGGCAAATACATGGTCAAGCAGAAAGGACTGTCAGTCCAGGGTCTTCCCAGCCCAGTGTCAGGAACTGGCATTCCAGAGCGTGAGAAATAAATTCCCCCCAAAACCCCACTGTCCCCTTGTTCCAGTCCTGCAAGACCCTGGCTGCGCTGGGGGAGCAAGGAGAAAATCAAGTCCAAAGGCAGGTCAGGCCGGTGTGTGGGCGAGACCCCAAATCTACACTGGGGAAGCAGAGAGGAAGAGGAAGCTGTTCCCTTCGAATGTCTTTATTTCTGGACTTTTTAACCTGGCTTGAGAGCCTGTGGCCCTCACTGCCAGACGTGACTGGAATCAGCAGTGGACTAAGGGTCCTGAACCTCATAGCTGCTGGCGAGGGCGAGCAGAGAAGGCAGAACTGCTTGCTCGGAGACTGTAGGCAGGTCACCTTCCTGGAGTGGAATGTGGAGGGAATGATCCCCGAGGGGCTTTCTAAACCTAAGTTGCGCTGATTTTGCTATTCTATGTTCTTCTTTGAATCCTGAAAGCTCTCTCACAAGCCCGATTTCTCTACCAGGTCTTTTGTCCACTCTGTGATACTAGAACGTGGTGAAAAGTGGGGGGGTCCATTTGTCCTTTTATTCCTCAGCCCTGGAGATGGTGTCTGTGAGCCACAGCGAGTTCTGTGCCATCCACACCGGGCACAGACTGCAAGGTCTGGGGACCTCTGCTGAAGCACCCCATTGCCTCTTTTCCCAGCAGACCCTCCCCAGACCCTCAACTAGAATCCCGAGCCCCTCACGGCGGTGCCCATACTCAACTCCTTTGCCAAAGTCTTCACATTAGAGAGGAGTGTGGTAGGAGGCTTCTCTTGTGCTTGCTTTAAGACTGAATCCCTTTACCTTTTAAGTGGACTGTTTTCGGGAAACAAGGGGAGTCACACCATTCCTCCTGGCCATTGCGCCGCTTGCGCACAAGGCTGGCAGGTGGGTGGTAGGAATGGAGTCCCTTTAGGGGCAACACACATGCACCAGACAATCTTTCAGTTCCTTCAGAAACACGTTGTGGGCCACTGACGTCATGCACTGCCAGGCCCCGCTGAGAGCACCCCAAGGGCAGCGTGTGTGTGTGTGGCTCTTCTTTGTAACCCCTGCACCCCAATACTGCCTGGCATGTCACAGGCAGTGGAAAGGTGCTCTTTGAATAAATGAATACACAAAGAGTGTTTTCTATTTTAAGCCTCTGTGAAGTTATTTGCTCCTTTCTATCTATATTCTCTAGCCTCCAAGAGCACAGAAGGACAAGTTACTCCTAAACCCGAAGAACAGAAGGAAATGCAGAGCCAAACGCCGCCCATGGACCAGGGTAACCTTCCAGGTAAGAGGTGGATCTGCACCGCGGTCTCGCTGACTCCTGGGAGCCAACCCTTCTCCCGCGGGTATACCCTGTGCTCCCCGGAGGAGGGAAGTCTGTTCCACGATCCTCCTCTGTCAGGATATCAGGTAAACAAGAACGATTGTGCAGTGTTTGCGGACTCTAGCGCCACTCAGGATTTCAAGCCAACATGGGCTCTGGGCTTCCTCCTGCTTTGGGAGCTGGCCAAGTAGAACTGGGCTCAATTCAATTCAACCCAGTGCAACTGATCTGAGTTCAAAAGCATGTATACTGGGACTCACCGTGCCCAGCCCTGTAGACAGCCATTCCTGCCCTCGAGGAAATGCTCTGTGTTTTCCGCTTCAATACAAGGTAATCAACTGCCAGCAAAGCAATTTACCTCAAAATGTTTACCTTATAAACAGGGTTGTGAAACATGCAGTGCCATCTTGGTGAGCATGAAAGTTGCAAACCTCCTAGCTAAGGGGATGTGGGAGAGCGAGCACAACTCCAAAATGAATCACGGTGAAGTTGGGTCCTCATGTCGCGAGGACGTAGAGCCGTTAGGAAAACCTGAGCTTTTGGGGGACCCACTGACCTTTACAAGACCCTATTGTCCTATGCTAATTGTATTACCTTCCAAAAAAACTTTATCATCTTGTATATAATTTCTTTTGAACCTCACAACCTAGTGAGTCAGGGAGCAGGATTATTACTTTGATTTACTGAAGAAAATGAGACACAGAGAAGTTAAAAGACTTGGATAAACTCACATTTAGGAGGAAGTCCTCAGGTCTTACTAGGGACCTTTCTACTGATTACTTCTTTTAAATTAATTTTAACTTCTTTGCAGCTTCCATTATTTAAAAAAAAAAAAAAAAAAAAAAAAGACAAATCCAGGGACACTGTTGCAATATGATGTTTTTATGTTGTACCCCAACTTTGGTCTGCATGGCATTTCAAAACACATTTAATTGTTTGTTTTTCTCTCTTTTTCCCATATTACCCTGAATGGTTATTTCAAGGTTTCTCAGGAGGTCAATGTTTGTTGTCCTTATTCAAGAGATAACCACTGGTTCTGGCCACAGATCCTCTTAATGGGATGTTTTCATTTGAGAGAAGCAAATGTAATTTAAACAGGTTCAGACCATCATGGATTTTATTGGCTGTTAAAGAAATTTTATTCTGAGACTAAAGCACAAGTTCAGCCATGATTTGCAAGGTGCTACACTAGAGCAGATCACTCGGGACGGGACAGCTCTCAGCTTCTCTCCGGGGCAGGGGGGTGATGTGTAAGATACTTTTAAAGGTCGTATTGGGTATTCAGATTGTGGAAGGTCTGGAAGGTCAGAGCACATGTCTGGGGAGAGAGGGTACATATGGTCCCGTATATCCAGATTTGGGGTGGGGTAGGGAATCCTGAGAACAAATCAGAGCAGGACATGATCACTGGGGTTAAAGACCAGTCAGGCTTGGGTTTTAGTTGGGCGAGTAGAAGGTTTGAGGGCATGGAGAACTTTCAGAGGCCTTGGCAGGGCTCACATAGAGCAAGCTTTAGGCATGGCTTGATCAGAGATCAGGTTCCATTTCCCCGAGATTCTCTCAGCCCTTCCCTCCTTCTGACTTTGGCTCTATCTCCAGTCCTTCAGCCATAGCCCCAAGATGACCAGGAGCCACCACCCGGGGATGTGCCTCCTCACTCACGGTGGGCTTCACCTTTCATTGGCCCCAGTGGGCTTGAGCCTACCTTTATTCCTCAGCTGAGACTGCCCTTCCCACTCCTGTCCACTTATGAGAACCCTGGCCATCACCACAAGTAACTGCTCATTCCTCTGGGTTCCCACAGCAAATGTCTGCTCCTCAGCAATAACACTCAGCACATTCTGCCTTCAGATGTCTTCCTCATTCAATTCATCGTCCACTCCCACGGGAGTGATGGGGTCTGTGTGCCTTCCCTCAAATGCCTGGCAAAGTTCCTGACACACAGAAGTTCTCAGTACATATTGGTTGAATAAAAGAAAGAACGAATGGGGGCGCCTGGGTGGCTAAGTCGGTTAAGTGGCTGCCTTCGGCTCAGGTCATGATCCCAGGGTGCTGGGATAGAGTCCCACATCGGGCTCCCTGCTCTGCGGAGAGCCTGCTTCTCCCTCTCCCTCTGTCTACACCTCCCCCTACTTGTGCTCTCTCTCTCTGTGTCAAATAAATAAATAAAATCTTAAAAAAAAAAAAAAAAAGACTGAATGAATGAACAAAATGAGAACCAAGGTCCAGTGTGTACAAAGAGGCAAGTCGAACTCGGGTTCACTCAGGATGCCTTCAGAACTTCCTTTCCCTCTTCAGGTCACTGCAGGGAGCCTCCTTCCTGGGAACATGAAGATTCAAAGAGAATCTACCACTTTGTGGTGGGGCAGACGGTTCGCTACCAGTGCGCGCAGGGATTCAGGGCCCTGCGGAGAGGTTCTGACGAGAGCGTCTGCAAAACCATCTCAGGGAAGACCCAGTGGACACAGCCCCAGCTCAAGTGCATAAGTGAAAGGAAGAACGGTTGGTTTCCAGGTGTGGAGGCACCTGGTTGGGCTCTATCACCCTGCTCTTTCCATCGGGCTGAGTGGAGTGGAATTCCTGACCCACCAGCTATGTGACCGCGGGCAAACCACTTCGTCTCCTTGGGCCTCTGTTTTCTCTCATTCTAGAAAATAGACCAGATACACTAAGGTCTCTATCACCTAAGGTTCCCTATACCCTGAGTGAGGATAAATGGTAGAAGGTGGAAGAGGAGGGACGATCTCTCGAGTGTTGCAAAGCATCCCAGATGCTACTTCACTGGAGACGATGCTGCCCCGTCCTAGCCGATCCTGAAATTCGACTTCTTCTTCTAAGCTACCGAGACCTCCTCTCATTCGAAAGGGCAAGTCCAGCCTGCCGCCCACGCGCTTCTAATTTACTGATATATAATGCACACTCATTATTTGTCCAGCGCTCCACTGTTAGCATGCTCCTTCTCCTGTAATTCCCCCCTGAGCTTTGATAAAAGTGCAAATGTGCAGGGAAGGGGCTGATTCAAGCAGGCACGTGCACGCGCGCGTGCAGGCGCACACACACTCATTCAGACAAACGTACAGCCCACCTATGCGGAGGTCTACTATTTTCATTCTGAAAGCGTATTACTATTTTTACAACCAAAAGCCGCTCACATTTAAACCTAAGTGTTACCGGTTTCTTACCTCACCGCCTCTCCCGGGAGTTTCCCTGGGTGAAATCTGAAACCACCCCGGTAAGAGGAGCGCAGCGCGGGGAGAGACCAGAGAAAGAGGCAGGGCACCGTTGGCAGGTGGCGGTTTGAGTAAGCAGAGGAAACTTACATACGGGGCTCCTGTGGGGCCGGCCGCAGGACGAATGGGTCCCCGCGCTCCCCCACCAGATCTTTCAAGTTTATAAAGAGGCCTTAACCGGGTTCAGTCACATATACGCTGCAGGTGTTCTCGACACCACATCACTAGCTCAAGGCGGTGTCCTTGGAGAAGCCTCTGGGAGCGGGAAAGGCAAGCGGGAGTCATATTCTCAGGACAGGGAAGGGGGTGAGGAGCCTCCGAGTGCCTGGGTCCATGGGTCAGCTGGCACTCATGTCCTTCTGATGACATTCCCTGGCAGTGTGCCTGCAGGGAGCCACATGGCTGGCCGGGGCACTTGCCGCCTGTGTCGCTTCCCTTGGAAGAGGATGACAGGGCAGTGTCCTGGGTAACTGGAAACCCCCGCAAAGAACAGGGAACCTGTCACAGAGAGAAGCTGTCCTTTTGTGCATTTCTACTTCATTTGATGTTTCGGTGGTATCTGAATTATTATGACCTGTTTCCAAGCCACAGATGGAAACCAGGGCTGAATAGGAAGCTTAGGGATGAGAAGTTGCTCAGGATTCCACAGAGCCAGGATCAGGGTCAAAATTCCCTCTGACTGGGCTTTGCTGGAGCCATTTACCCACTTGCCCCAGACCCTGCTGTAGAGCCACACTGTGTGGGACCCCCAGACAACGTGCTGAGAATGGAGATCGGCACCCCACTGAGTGTGTCTGGGGTCAGCTGAGGAAACCCGCATTCCCCACCCTCATCACTTCCTCTCTCCACCAGATGACGAAGAAGAGCCTCAAGCAAGCACCCATGCTCCTCCTGGGAGAGACACTTCCTGTCCCTTGATAACAACAAGTGCTACAGGTAAGACTAGAATTTCTGGGAGGATAAAAGCTCGGCCCTGAAGGTCAGGCAAGAGGAGGAAGCCTGTTTGCCTGGGGCAGCCCCTCCCGCAGCTGGGTCAGCAATAGCACCTTCCCCTCCGACCTCCCAACCCTCAAACACATCAAAAGCAGGGCACCGGGGTGTCTCAGTCAGTTGGGCGTCTGACTCTTGGTTTTGGCTCAGGTCGTGATCTCAGGGTCGTGAGATCGAGCCCCATGTCCAGCTCCACATTGGGTGTAGAGTCTAAGTTTCTCTCTCTCCCTCCACCTTCCCCCTGCTCTCTCTGCCTCTCTCAAATAAATGAATAAATCTTTAAAACAAACAAACATGTCAAAAGCAAGTGTCGGAAACAGGAGAAGCCAGGCTGAGGATGGCATCTCAAGGCAGAGGAAGGAATGCTTGTCCGTCACACGCCTTTTGCCAGGCTCCGAGGCTCTAGCTCACGAGAGGTCCTAAGCTCTCCAGCTAGCGCAGTCTGATAATCAGCACAAACCGAGCATCTTCTCATCTCTCTTCTGCACAGATTTCCACAAACACACAGAAGCGGCTACCACCGTGGAGTCATTCATATTCACAACCGAGTATCAGATAGCAGGTGGGTAGGGGGCGCGCCTTCTGTTGACAAAACACACCCCAGACAGAGACTGTGGGATATGTTGCTTGGTGGTCTGGTGGGTCGGTCGGTTGGTAGGTTAGCTTAAAATGCCCCACTCCTTACACTGTTTAATAGTTACACGAGTAAAAGACTAATCCGGATATTAACAATACAAACTCACAGTAATCAGTCATAGTAAGCGGACTGTGAAGTCTCAAAGCAGCCCCAAGAAGCTCCTCCTGAATGGATCCTAAATGACAAAATACCCCATAAACCCCACAGTTGTTTCCTGGTAGGAGAGAAAAACAGGCTTTGAGAGGGGGAGAAAAAACCGAGCTCATAGAAACAGAGCAGAGTGGTGGTTGTGGGGGCTGTGGGTCAGGGGGAAACCGGGAGATGTTGGTGGAGGGACACAGATTCCCAGTTGGAAGATGACTACGTGCTGGGGAGCTAATGGACAGCATGGTGACTTTGGTTAACAATACGGTATTGTATACTTGAAATTTGCTAAAGGAGTAAATCTCAAGTGTTCTCACCGCAAAAAGGAAACGGTAGACAGGAGGGGTGGTTGGAGGTGTTAGCTAGTGCTACGGTGCTAATTGTGTTGTGATGTACACTCACATCAAATCAATCCCTTGTGTGCCGCAAATGTCAGTTATGTGTCAAGACAGTTTGGGGAAGAAAAGGAAAAATGCATTGTGAAGCCCATGCAAGACGGGTGGTTAGCGGGGCAGGCAGGGAGGTGGCTCCGGCACCAGAGGAAGGCAGCATTTGGGAAATAGGAACACTTTCAAGAGATGCTTATGTGTCTATCCTTTCTCCTTGTATTTCGACGTTTCCTTCACCCATCGCAGGCCTCCCTGGTGGCCCCCTTAACTGAGGCCTCTGAACCTTGGTGAAAAGCGTGCTTGTCAGTTACTTCATGCCCCTGAGAAAGAGCCAAGCCCCTCGAGGAAAGGCGCCAAGCCCTTTCCCACCTCCCCAGGGCTCCAGCCCCAGTCCCTGAGCCTCCTAGGAAATCATGTCGGGTGGGAGCTGCGTTCTGGGAAGGGAAGGCAGAAACGCCAGTGCCCCCCTCTTCGGGAAACCCTTGCTCTGCGGGGATTTTCTCAGCCTGATCTGCAACCTGGCCCAGCGGGCACCTTTGCTGAACTGCTTCTCTGTTGACAGTGGCCGGCTGCGTTCTCCTGCTCATCAGCGTCCTCCTTCTGAGCGGGCTCACCTGGCGGCGGAGATGGTGAGTCCGGGCGGTCGGGGTCACGAAGCCCTGGCCGGAGCTAGCTGGTGGGGCCTGGTGTGGGAAGAGCTTGGGCAGAGATCCCCTCGCCCCCCACCCACCCCCTTCTCCTATGAACCTGCAGCGGTTTGGGGAGTCGTAGAGAGAACTGGTCAACCCACACATCCCCAAAGTGCTCAACAAGAACCCAAGCGCAGGGAAATGGGAAAGCAAAGGAAACTAGCATTGGTTGAGCGCCTACTGTATGCCAGGCTCGATGCGTATCTAATGAACATTCCTGAACTTCTCTGAACATTTGAAACAACTACAGGTGCCCTGATCAAGCAACACAAACAGGTGTGCATGGCAGAGGCCAAAACTGCAACCTGAATCTAGAGCCCAAGACCTTTCTGCTCCCATCATGTGGCTGGAAGGAAATCAAGGGCAGTGTCCCCCTGAGTTTTCCTCTCCGGCGCTCCCCACTACACCTACTGCAGACACTCAGACCAGAACACCCTTGACTGGGACGTGACCCACCTGTGGCCTTAGTTGCATTAACTCGGATTTTCAAGCTGCTGATTAGAACAACCAGGAGAGATTTCTTTTTTTTTAAACCAATGCTTGCTCTCCAACCAGAATCTCTAGGACATCAATATTTTTCTTTCCAGCTGAGATAAAGTTCATCATTCTAACCATTTTGAAGTGCATAATTCAGTGGTTTTTGGCAATGTTGTATATATACCCCACCACTATCTCATTACACATCAGAACATTTCCATCACCCCAAAAGGAAACCCTGTACTCCCCAATTCCCCCATTCCCTGGAAACCACAAATCCACTTCTCATCTCTGGATTTGCCCGTTCTGGACATTTCACATAAATGGAATCATACAGTATATGAACTTTTGTGACTGAGACACTGGTATTTCCTTAAAACTCCTCAGAGGCACTGAATACACATGCATCCAGTTTTGACAACTCTGTGCTAGGCCAGTAATTCCCAAACTTGAGTGGGCTTGTTCATCAGAAGCTCCTGGAGGGCTTGTTAAAACATAGTCTGCCCGGCCCTGCCTCCAGTGTTTCTGATTCAGCAGGTCTGGGGTGGAGCCTAAAAAATCTACATTTCTAGCAAATTCCCAGGTAATATTGATGCTTGCTGTTCCAGGCACCAAACTTTGAGAACCGCTGCACTAGACAGATAGCAGGAAGGATCAAGAGAGTGAATTCATTTCACACACACACACAGAAAGGCCAGCTTCTCCCTCCCTTTAGACAGTAGACTATAGACCTCCTATGTCACTGTCCTGACTATCCAGGACATCCCACAAATGTGCCATTTAACCCACCTTGATTTAAACTCCCCAGGAAGACCCTGAGAACACACAGATTCATCCCCCAAAACCCAGAGCACTTAGATCCTATAATTAGCCCAGACAGAGAAAAAACATCAGATGTCTTTTATTGTTCTATTGGTCATCGGGCCCACAAATACTCCTGATTTCCCTCATGTGGATTAAAAAGTGCCAATTATTGTGATGCAGAGGATAAGCCCCCTAGGGTTATTGTATTAGGAATTGCTCATGTAAATACCTGACAGTCTACCAACTTCTCTATGGTATGAGCTGCTTCCTGAGGCGTTATTTTGGGATTATGTGAGATGAAGTGGGTCAGGTACTCAGTACATTGTGGGAACCCAACACGTGGTCGGTCCTCCCCTCCCTGCGCTGACAAGACTTAATACCCTTCAAGGAAATTTTCACTTGGTAGCTTCAAGATTAAAAGCCTTCAGACACAAAGGGACAAAGGTATTTGGGAGTGGTAAACGTTTGGAATTTATGCTGTGACATAACGAATAGCCTGAAACTAGATGAGTTCCCAGAAGCTCTCCCAGAATTACGGTCTTTCAGGAGACACACATTCATTCCTCAAACTGAGCTTTCTGCCACCCGGTCTAGCTAGGGAGAAAAGCCTTCCTAGAATCTAATTTCATCTGGTGGTGCCCTCTTGTGGCCACACAGAAATCCTACATTTGATTTTTTTTTTTTTTTTGGACCAATTATTAGGAGCCAGTGATAAACAACAGCTGTTGGCTTCCCCTGGCTCCTGACAACCAAAAGCTGAATTTTCATGAATTTTGTGAACTGTTTTTAAGCACAGCCATTATCAAAAATTCAATATGTAAACATAGTTACATAGGTTATATTAAAAACAAAGTTAATAAATACTCAAAAGTAGCCACTTTCTAATTATCTTACTACTTTCTTTGTTCTCAGGGTTATTTAAATCTATTGTATCTGTATCGAGGAATTGCAATATGATGGTCTGCTACTGCATACCTCTTCCCAATTCTGTGTTCACTTATGTCACGTTGGTAGCTCGAAACTGGGCGTGGTGGGAGTACTTACACCATGGAAATAGGCCAACTTTTTCAGAAAGCTGGTTGTTAATCATTTACGAGCACACCATTCTTACAGCCCTGCCCCACGGGAGCTCTGAGCAAGGCAGGAAGTGATGAGATGTTCCTGTGGACTCGGTAAGGGCTGGGGAAGGTCTAGGACTATAGCGTCCAGCATGGTAGCCACTGGCCACATGGTGGATATTTTAGTCTAAACTTAAATAAATGAAATAAAATAAAAAATTCAGTTCATCAGCTACACTAGCCACATGTCAGGTGTTCAGTAGCCTCATACAGCTACCTTATTGGACAACACAGATACAAAACATTACCATCATCAGAAAGTTCTTATAGTACAGTGCTGGCTAGAAACTAGGAGCTTTCAATTCATGAAAATCACTTAGCACCGCTACTATTATTATCCCTTCTCTGCACCTACTGTCCTCCACATAATTCAAAAAAATTTATAGAATATCTCCTATACAGATGTTGGGCAAAGGGCACAGGCTCACAATTAGAAAATGAATAATTTCTGGAGATCTAATGCACAGCATAGTGATTATAGTCAACAATACCATATTATATACTTCAAAGTTGCTAAGAGACTAGATCTTAAATGTTCTCCCCACAAAAAAGAAATGATAATTATGTGATTCAATGGAGGTGTTCGCTAACGCTATGGTGGTAATCATGTTGCAATACAGTAATACAATATAGTAAAAAATATATAAACATGTTGTATACTACAAACTTACACAATGTTACATGTCAATCGTATCTCAATTAAAAAAAAAAAAAACAAAACACTGTCACAAGAATATCTGCTATGTGCCAAGCACTTGCTAGGGACCCAAAGATGAATGCAAATGGCCCCTGCTCTGAGGAGCTTACAGACCCATGGAGAAGAGGCCAAAAATAGAGAGTGCAAATACAAATTTTTAAAGCCCAAGATTGAGGTGTTATAGGAGCAAAAAGGAAGGACACTTAATCCTACATGGGGGTGCCAACAAGAGTTGACGGGGCCTCTGGCCAGATAAAGGAAGACGGGAGATGGCTGCTAAGTGGGGAGGGGGGGGGAGCAAGGGGAGAGGTAAGGTAAGGACAATGTCCGGAGAAGTCAGGCAGTTCTGAACATCAGCTTGTGAGGTGCACGGGCAGCGGTGACAGCAGTGCTGTAGGGATGGACACTGACCATCAGACCCACAGGTCAGACAGAGGGGCTCGGACCCTATACTGAGGGCAACAGAGAGCCACAGAAGCTTGACCCAGGGACAAATGGTAGCACTGGCCCTTCGGACAGTCTGGCTACAACAGAGGCTAGATTAAGGGACCGAGGAATCATGGTGGCAGTTATGACAGAATATTTGGAGAGACACGGTGAGCATGAGCTAGGTCAGTGGGCACACATTAAAAAGGAGGACAAGAATCAAGAAATACATAAAGGGGGTCAAATTAGCAGGATTTTCCAGCTGATTGGCACTAAGGGTTAAGGAAGATGGATGGAGCAGGGATGACCCCAGATTTTCGAGTATGACAGGGGGACTCCTTAGCCTCTGGATGAAATAAATGCAAACAGCAGGACACCCCTTGGGGGATCAGCCCCAAAGCAGAACCCATCCTGCAGTCCTGAGATCCACGCAGGCTCCACACCCGTAACCACCCAGCCCTGGAGCTGACAAGGAAATGGAAGACCTACTCACAGCACAGTGATTGCATCATCCTGCTGGAGGAACCACGGGGCAGCCAGTCTGGGCCTCTGGAGGCACCGAGAGGCCTTGGGGTCAGATTTCAGCCTGTGGGAAGGTAACAGGATCCAGGGGTGGAATTTTAAGTTAGCAGGTCAGTGGGGGTTTATGTGGAAGGCTCTAGGCACATCGGTTTAGGGTGGGGATCACATTTTTTTTCTTGGTGCAGTATTACACCTATGACTGTGACTTAGCTGTATCACTACAGGAGGAAGAGGAGAAGAACAATCTAGAAAACCAGGAGTGGTAAGAAGCCAAGAACAGCTCACAGAAGTCATAAAGCACGAGCAAAATCAAAGAAGTCGAACACTCACCCAAGAGGCATCTCCCGTGATCTCTTCGGTTTTGGAAAACTCTGAAGTCCCACGCTGACACACCAACCAACTGCAACCTCATGACAAAACCAGCTCTGTAGTATCAATGAGTGAACTCGACCTGCTTCTCAGCAGCAGGTCCAAGGTCACTGGAAGAACAGGAAAGAACCGCCAGAACTGTAGGTCTTACTTTCATGTCGACATGGTCATTCAAGCTTGAATAGCATGGGACTCTGTCCACACCATATATGGTATAAAGAACAGTGGCTTCATATTAATTCCATCCTAACGTCCCAGTTTAGAAATCCCAAGGAAAACCCTAGCAGGAACGTAAATAGACACACACACACACTCCTTACCCTATGTAATTGGACCCCATCCTGTGATTGACTGAGATCCTTCCCCAGCTTCTGATTGATTCGGTTGATTAGTCCATTCTCCTGGCCACATTCCTTAATGAATGCTTTCTAAGAACTCTGAATCTTTTTGTCCTTAGCTCCGTCCTCTAAACTAGCCCCCTTTCACTGAACCTTCAGTCTGAACTTCTAAACAGAAGCCATAGCAGAGTAATCTTTGGGTAACACTGACAGAGGGCAGCCAAGCGTCTGGGGATCACAGAGCTTCAGCGTTTAAAAGGATTTTTACTAGAGGTATGCTGGGAAAAGAAGGGTAAACTAAGTCCCGGGTAATGAACTGTACCTAGTAAAAAGCTCTACCTGTACATTACTAACACGCCCCCTTACAAGTTAGTTTCTGTGGGATTGCTATAAATGATGCTCTGAATTTGGTCTGCACGAATGTGATGTTCACAGACGCATCACGTGTGAATGCTTACATTTCCGAATCAGTGTTATAAAAGCACTGATAAGGGATCAATACATTCAATGTTTATGGATGGAAGGAAAGAAGAAGGAAGTATGGCACAGGGAGGGAGATCACACTGACAGAAGGTAACATGGAAAAGGTCACCCCTTAGTAGCCCTCAAACTGTTAGCAACATGGTTAGCAAATCAGAATCACCTGGAGGCCTGGTTCGGCCACGGAGGGGGCATCTCCAGGGTTTCTGAATCAGCAGGTACCGGCCGGCTGAGGATTTACACATGTAACAAGTTCCAGGTGATGCTGCTGAGAGTGGTCTGGAGACCACACTTTGAGAACCACTGGGTTCTAGGTCTCCATGCCCACCCACTCTCAAAAATCACATGATTAAGGAGATTAACGAAAGGTTAAAACCAGCCAGTTTTCATTTCTGAAAGGCCAGAAAAGTATTACTTTTAAAATGGGCAGGCGTCAGCAGGTCCATATCCAGATTAAAGAACTATTTTCTGCCCTTTCTATGACTAACCAAGTACAATCCAGATTCCAGTGTCCATGTTCCCCACGCCCCCAAGTACATGTTTTCTGGGTTGAGAGGAATCTCAGACCAGAAAAAAAAATTTTTTGTTTTTAGTCTTACTTATCTTGAGTAAAACTGAATTGAATTATCATGACTCATTCTGGAGTTGGGGGTGGGGAAGACGTATGAGATCAAATATTTTAAATAATAATTAAGATGATATTTACCTTTTTCATGCTCATTCTAAGTATATGGTGGAGTTTTCCAGAAACTACATGATATGTGATGATGTCATTGCTCCGATGTTAACATGTAATGAGTTTATTACTGTTGTTTGTAAGAGAACTAATAAATAATATTTTTTAAATTTCTTGGTTTTAGTGTCTAAATGTGGCATCACTAGCTATAACTACACAGATGAATTTGGGATTCTCAATACTCTTTTTCTTTTCCTTAGAGATATAGAGCACAGGGGTGGGGGTGGGGTGGGAAGGGGCAGAGGGAGAGGGAGAGAGAGAGAATCCTAAGCAGGCTCCATGCCCAGCATTGAGCCCAATGCCAGAGCTCGATCCCACAACCCTGAGATCATGACCTGAAAGAAAATCAAGAGCCGGATGGTCAACCAACTGAGCCACCCAGGCGCCCCTCCTCAATACTTTTTAATAATGTACAGAGGTCCTGACAAATAGTTAACAAACACGTTATCATTGGTCGTTCCAGAAATGCAAATCAAAACCATAATGAGGGGCGCCTGGGTGGCTCAGACGGTTAAGCGTCTGCCTTCGGCTCAGGTCATGATCCGAGGGTCCTGGGATCGAGCCCCAAATCGGGCTCCCTGCTCAGCGGGAAGCCTGCTTCTTCCTCTCCCACTCCCCCTGCTTGTGTCCCCTCTCTCGCTGTGTCTCTCTCTCTGTCAAATAAATAAATAAAATCTTAAAAAAAAAAAAAAAACACAATGAGATACCCCTTCATACCCAGGAAGATGACTTTCAGCAAAAAGGAGAGTAACAAATGTGGGCAAGGATGTGGAGAAACAGGAATTCTTGTACATTGCTGGCGGAAATGTAACAGATGCGAACACTGTGGAAAACAGATTGGTGGTTCCTCAAAACATTAAACATACAAGCACCTCATGCTTTCACAGGGGGAGGGAGAAAGGAACCATTTTTGAAATGCCTTACCAAGGCCTGTCCTCAGGAGAAACTTTTCCTAACTACCTTGGGTTTTACTTAAGCAACCAGAAAAAACAGAAATACCCAACTCTGACCTGCTCTATCCTCCCACATGGGAAAGGGAATTATGCAACTCCAGCCCCTCTTGCCCCATCTATCCCCCCTGAGGTGTGCAAGCAAAGAGGCACCACCACAGGCTTCTCTGGTCTCAGTGGTTCAAATGAGGCCTCATGGTCTGCACTGTGGCCACAGGATGTAAGGCGATGCTTATTTCCTTAGGCCTGAGCCCTCTACCCCACCTCTCGAACAAAGAGTAGAACCAACTTCCCTCATTGGCTGCTTGGAGTGGACAGAAGAGTAAGACCCAAACGAAAAGTAGGTCATTACCAAGAGAAGGGAGAATGGATGCAGGGGAAGCAGCCACACTTTTCTTTGTGCCTTTGCTTCCAGCCAGTATTATTCTATTAAGGGAGAGCCTAAATTTTCACATCAGTCATACCGTTATCAAAGCTCCGTCATGGGAGCAGGAGAGAAAAATGTGGACAAACAGATTTGTAACACTGGCATCTGGGAGTTTTTAAGGATGCCGAAAGGCTTTTTTGAGGGTCTTCCACTGACAAAGTGCTAGGCTGTCCAAGCAAAATGGGGACTTGGTACCTGAGCTGCAGCATGAGGACTGGAATGGGATTGGAGCGGAAGTGTTGAGTAGGGGTTGGGTGCGGTCATCAAGAAGAGGTGATCGCCAGTTGACGTGTGAGCCCGACCCAAGTGATTGGAGGCTCCTCACCCCCTCCTCTGTCCTTGGAATGTGGGTTCCGCATGCCTTTCCCTGCTCCCAGAGGCTGCTCCAAGGACACAGCCTTGAGATAGGGATGTGTTGAGAACATCTGCACGATATACATGACTGACACAGTTAAGGCTTCTTTCTAAACTTTTAAGATGCAGTGGGTGGGTGGGTGTGGGGATCCACTTGCCTTGCTGCACCCCCCCAGCCAAGTCTTGTATGTAAATTCCCTTGCTTATTAAAACTGCCACCTACCAACCCTAGAGTGGCCTGCCTTTTTCTTCAGTCCCTCCCTGCCCTCCTCCAACAGACGCTGGTTTCAGATTTCCCTGGAGAAGCTCCAGAGGAGGCTGCAAACCAGCAATGGGTGGGCCAGCCAGGGAACTGGAGAAATGGGCCCTGGGAATGAGGTCATGGCAGGGAAATCCTGGGTTAGCCGGTGACCTCTGTGTGGGCAGGGGTGGCCCACATGTCAGATGCTTGTGGCCTGTTGCATGAGTACAGGACACCCTGAAAACACCAGCTGCTCCAAGGGGCTTGTTTGAGGAAGTGCACACAGTTCTCCTCGGCAGGGAAGGGAAGCAAGGCCACGCAGTGGGCTGGCCTCTGCCTCAGGCAGCTCTGCGGGCCACCGACGCCCCCCTCCAGGCTGAAGCTCGAGTCAGCAAGCTACAGCTATCAGGGGAGGACGTGCTGGTGTCCACCAGTCTGCAGGCTTCAGAGCTGGCAGACAAGGTGGGAGGGCAGGATGGTAAGTTAGAGGTCTTAGGGGCCCCTGGGTGGCTCAGTCGGTTAAGCGATCAACTCTGGATTTCAGCTCAGGTCTTGATCTCAGGGTTGTGAGTTCAAGCCCTGCATTGGGCTCCCGGCTGGGTGTGGAGCCTACTTTAAAAAAAACAACAACAACAACAACAAAAAACAAGAGGTCTTAGCATACCCTGTGTAAAAAGCTAGGAGGGCTCCAGATGCTTTGGATTAAGATCCGGGCATTTGTGACAAAGCCTGAGTAGGAGTTAAGAGATGGCATCTCTGAGAACATGATAAGAATGAAGAGAAGGATATTATGGTAACTGATGAGAAAATGGATAAAATGTGCCCTGCCTTCTGACCAGTAATAGGAAAGAACCTTTTAAATTGCAATGATCCCAAAACTCGTAGGGGACAAACTTGCATTCTTTCTCTTTCCCTTGATGTTGTAAATCTTATCGTGTCTTTGAAATGTAAACAGCCCAAGAGATAAACAAATCATTGCTCACAGAGACTGAAGAAAATAAAGGGGGGGGGCGGGGGAGGGAGGCTATTTAAAATACTGCTTGCTGTAGGAGCTCCCTTCCCCAGAACCCAGTCCACAGCCTCTGAAAGATCACAAATAACAATAAAAAGCTTTAGCCATGGAAGTGGGGACCTGAGTCACAGCTACAGACTGGGAATGAACGCTGAATAGATACAGAAAGTTGGAGAAGGTCTGTGGAAAAGAAATATTGAAAAAGGAATTTTATATGTAGTCGAACTATGATTCAAATAGACTTACGTAAGTTAAAAAGAAAACAGTTTTACTATCAAAAGTACACTGGTACAAAATTAGAATTTACTTTTCTTTGTGTTAAAGGGAGAAAGTTTTCTTAGATGATTGGTTTGCTCTTAATAAGAAATTGTAAACAAAGGCTTTTCTTTACCTTTGATGTAATCTGCCTGGAAAACAAAGATTCTGTGTTTTGTCATTTTTGTCTTTATCAGCTCTTTGATTACTCAAGAAACTAAGTCTCCCCTATTAAAAAAGCTAAGTTGTTTACAACTTTGTAACTTTTGTTACATGTTAAATTTCATGGAAAGCATTGTCAAATAAGAAACAATGCTAAACTTTCTTTAGGGTATATTTGTATGAAATTGCCCAAACTCTGGAATGTCCTAGTATAATGGTATCGTCATAATTTTTAAAGATTTTTTTATTTTATTTTATTTATTTATTTGACAGAGACAGCGAGAGCAGGAACACAAGCAGGGGGAGTGGGAGAGGGAGAAGCAGGCTTCCCGCTGAGCAGGGAGCCTGATGTGGGATTCGATCCCAGGACTCTGAGATCATGACCTGAGCCGAAGGCAGCCGCTTAACGACTGAGCCACCCAGGCGCCCCGTCATAATTTTTAAATGTATGTCAGAGAAATAACCAAATCCCCTGGTCAATTGCATTATAATGAACTCTCATCAGATCTATAACCATGGCCATTTGTAAGTCTTTTGTCATTTGCAGACAGTTACTGTTTTATCTGATGCTTTGGCAAAAAGCGTTCCTGCAAAAGTGCTTCATCTTCAAGGAGATTCGTGGAAAAGACTCTGACAGGTTTCTAGTAGATGAGATCAATTTGCCTTCACGTGGGAGGGATAATAATAAACCTTTCCAGCACCACCCCCCAAGGCTATCTGCACAGCCCAACCATGTGTCACAGGATAGTATGGGGGACCTGTCCCTGTTCTCTTTTCCCACATCAGTGAAACAGGTCCATTACATGGATGATATAATGTTAACCTGTAAGAGTTGCCCCTGCTGCAGGACACCCTGTGGGCTTTGCTGGAGCATCTGTGAGGGAGAGGATGGGCAGCAAACCCACAGAAAATTCAAGACCCAGATACTACAGTGAGCTTTTGGGTGTCATCTGGCCAGGTAAGACACCTGTTGTCCCAAAAGCTGTGATTAAGTTTATCCAACTTCTAAGAACACGAGAGAAGTGCAAGTGTTTGTCAGGGTTTGGGGGCCCCTTAACGAGACAGCACAACCAACAGCCCCGCTAAGACAGCATAGAAGCAGCAATTTGAAAAATGCCTGGGGTATATGAGAAGGAGATTTATTTACTAATCTCAGAGCAAGTGCTATAAAGGCAGGAATCTTTGGGAGACTTTTGCAAGAACAAAAGAGCTGGAGGGTGCCATTTCCATCCCCTGCCAGCCCCCCCCCCCCGGCAACCTAGATACCAGGGACACATGGGGAAACAGCACAGTGCAAACACTGTCCACTTGGCTTGCCAAAAGCATGCCCCACCCCCACATTCTTCTGCAAACCCACCCCCTCCATCCCAGCCTGGGCAGGATTTTCCTGCACAGCTGCAGGGCCCTTCCATAGCGGACTAGACCTATGAGGACCTTGCTGGTGCCATGTGCTCCTCCCTCCACGTTTTTCGGTGGATCTGCCCCCTCCAACACACCCTTGGAAAGAGTCCATCCAAAGTGGCACCATGAACCTGGCAGTGTGCAGGCATCCCTGACAGAGGCCAGCATCACTCCAAAGTGATCCCTGCCCCAGGGAGAGGGGAAGACACCCACACCCACCAATCCAACTGCAGCCCCAGCAGTGGGCTGGGGGAAGACATCTGGTCTGACTACAAGCCCCACCCACCAAGGAAAGCTTCTCAGGAGACAGCACAGGGAGAATGCCCGGCATCTCTATGCCACCGCAGCTCTGGCAAATGACTGGTCTGACTAAACTCAAGCCCAAGGTAGCCCCAGACTGGCCCACTAACAACACAGGGCCCAAACCCTGCTCACAAAAAGAAAAGAAAGCCATTGTAGACAACTGGACTGAAGGCAAATGTGGCTCAGCCACAATAGTAGGGTGCATACAACACACATAGGAGACACCCCTGAAGTTCCAGGTTCTGGGGAACGAGGGACATTGCACTACAGGACATTAAAGGACCTCTTCTTCATAAGGCCACTACTTTCAAGAGCAGGAGATGTAGCTGACTTTCTAACAGAAACAGACACAAAGGG
Source organism: Phoca vitulina (assembly GCF_004348235.1). Taxonomy (NCBI): domain Eukaryota; kingdom Metazoa; phylum Chordata; class Mammalia; order Carnivora; family Phocidae; genus Phoca; species Phoca vitulina. The sequence continues at coordinate 7,909,103 of NW_022589736.1, read as the reverse complement.
TTATACAAAATGAGGAGATAGGAAAATATGTCCCAAATGAAAGAACAGGACAAAATCACAGCAAAAGAGCTAAATGAAACACAGATAAGTAATATGTTTGATAGAGAATTTAAAGTAATGGTCATAAAGATACTCACTAGACTTGAGAAAAGAGTGGAGGACTTCAGTGAGACCCTTAACAAAGAGATAAAAAAGAACCAATCAGAGATGAAAAACACAGTAACTGAAATTAAAAATACACTAGAGGGAATAAATAGTACTAGAGGAAGCAGAAGAAAAGATCAACAACCTGAAGGAAAAAGTAATGGAAAGCCATAAAGCTGAACAGGAAAAAGAAAAAATAACAATAATAAATTAAAATAGATTAAGGGAACTCAGCAACACCATCAAGTATAAAAACATTCACATTATAAGCATCCCAGAAAGAGAAGAGAGAGAAAAGAAGCCAGATAATTTATTTGAAGAAATAACAGCTAAAAAAAAATCCCAAATCTGGGGAAGGAAACAGAAATCCAGATCCAGGAAGCACAGAGAGCCCCGAACAAAATCCACCCAATGAGGTCCACACTAGGACACATAGTATTTAAAATGACAAAAAGTAGTTGATAAATAGAGAATATTAAAAGCAGCAAGAGAAAAGAAAACAGTTACATACAAAGAAAACCCCATAAGGCTATCAGCAGATTTCTCAACAGAAACTTTGCAGGCCAGAAGAAAGTGGCATGATATATTCAAAGTGCTGAAAGAAAAAAGAAAACAAACAAACAAACAAAAACCCACTGAAACTAAGAATACTCCATTCACTAAAGCCACCATTCAGAATAGAAGGGAGATAAAAGAGTTTCCCAGACAAACAAAAGTTAAAGAAATACATCACCACTAAACCAGCCTCACAAGAAATGTTAAAGGGGATTCTCTGAGTGTTAAGGAAAGACCATAGCAGGAGTAAGAAAAGTAGGTGGCACAAAAGCAGTAAAATTAAGTGTATCTATAAAAATCAGTCAAAAGATTCACAAAATAAAAGCATGTAAAGTATGACACCATATATCTAAAATGTGGAGGGTGGCGAAGTAAAAATTTAGTGCTTTTAGAATGGGTTTAAACTTAAGCAACCAACTGTTTATAGACTGCTATATGCATAAGATGTGGTATATAAACCTAACAGTAATCATGAATCAAAAACCAATAATAGATATGCAAAAAATAAAGAGAAAGGAATCCAAGTATATCAGAAAGCCAACAAATCATGAGAGAAAAGAGCAAGAGAAGAAAGGAACAGCAAAGAACTACAAAAACAAACTTAAAACAAGCATATCAAAATGGTAATAAATACATATCTAACAATATAACTTTGAATGTACACGGACTATATGTTCCCATCAAAAGACATAGGGTGATGGAATGGATAAAGAAGCAAGACCCATCTATATGCCGCCTACAAGAGACTATTTTTCAGACCTAAAAACACATGCAAATTGAAAGTGAAGGGATGGAAAAGCATTTATCATGCAAACAGAAGTGAAAAGAATCCTGGGGTACCAACACTTACATTGGACAAAATAGACTTCAAAACAAAGACTATAACAAGAGACAAAGAGGGACACTATATAATTATAAAGGGAACAGTCCAATAAGAAGATATAACAATTATAAATATTTATGCACCCAACATGGGAGCACCTGAATACATAAAACAGCTAATAACAAACATAAAGGAAGTAATTGATACTAATACAGTAATAGCAGGGGACTTTAACACTCTACTTACATCAATGGATAGATCATCCAAACAGAAAATTAACAAGGAAACAGTGGTTTTGAATGACACATTGAACCAGATGGATCTAACAGGTATATTTAGAACACTCCCTCCTAAAACAGCAGAATACACATTCGTTTCAAGTGTCCAGAATAGATCATGTGTTAGGCCACAAAACAAGCCTCAACAAATTAAAAAAGATTAAAGTCATACAATACACCTTTTCTGACCACAATGCTATGAAACTAGAAATCAACCACACATGCACATGTACACACACACACACACAAATCTGGAAAGAACACAAATACATGGAGGTTAAATAACATGCTACTAAACAATGAATGGGTCGACCAAGAAATCAAAAAGGAAATAAAAAAATACACAGAGACAAATGAAAATGAAAGCACAATGGTCCAAAATCTTTGGGATGCAGCAAAAGCTGTTCTAAGAGGGAAATTTATAGCAATACAGGCCCATCTCGAGAAGCAAGAAAAATCTCAAATACACAAACCAACCTTACACCTAAAGGACAAACAAAACCCAAAACCAGAAGAAAGAAGGAAATAATAAAGATTGGAGCAGATATAAATGAAATAGAAACTAAAAATAAAATAGAACAGATTGGTTAGAAGAGCTGGTTTTTGAAAATATCAACAAAATTGGTAAACCTTTAGCCAGACTCATAAAAAAAAGAGGGGGGGGAGCGAGGAAGAGTGAGAACTCAAATAAACAAAATCAGAAATGAAAGAAGAGAAATAAGAACTGACACCACAGAAATACAAAGGATTATAAGAGAATATTATAAAAAATTATATGTCAACAAATTGGACAACCTAGAAGAAATAGATAAATTCCTAAAAACATAACCTCCCTAAACTGAATCAGGAAGAAATAGAAAATTTGAACACACCAATGATCAGTGATGAAACTGAATCAGTAATCAAAAAATCCCCAATAGGGGTGCCTGGGAGGCTCAGTCGTTAAGTGTCTGCCTTAGGCTCAGGTCATGATCCCAGGGTCCTGGGGTCGAGCCCCGCATCCAGCTCCCTGCTCGGCAGGAAGTCTGCTTCTCCCTCTCCCACTCCTCCTGCTTGTGTTCCCTCTCTTGCTGTTTCTCTCTCTCTGTCAAATAAATAAATAAAATCTTTTAAAAAAAAAATATCCCCAATAAACAAAAGCCCAGGACCAGATGGCTTCACAGGTAAATTCTACCAAACATTAAAGAAGAGTTAATACCTATTCTCAAGCTATTCCAAAAATAGAAGAGGAAGGAAAGCTTCCAAATTCATTCTATGAGGCCAGCATTACCCTGATACCAAAACCAGATAAAAACACTACAGAAAAAAGAGAAATACAGGCCAATATTTTTGGGATGCAAAAGTCCTCGACATATATTAGCAAACTGAATCCAACCATACATTAAAAGTATCATTCATCAAATATATATATATCATTCACCATGATCAAGTGGGATTTATTCCTGGGATGCAAGGGTGGTTCAACATTTGCAAAGCCATCAGCGTGACTTATCACATCAACAACAACAACAAAAGGATAAAAAACATATGATCATCTCCATAGATACAGAAAAAGCATTTGACAAGGTAAACATCCAGTCAGGGAAAAAACACTCAAAAAAGTCAGTTTAGAGGGAACATACCTCAACATAATAAAGGCCATATATAAAAAACCCACAACTAACATCATATACTCAGTGGTGAAAAACTGAGAACTTTTCCCCTAAGGTCAGGAACAAAACAAGGATGTCCACTCTGAACACTTTTATTCTTCATAATACTGGAAGTCTTAACCACAGCAATCAGACCAAAAAAAAAAAAAAAGGAAATAAAAGGCATCCAAATCGGTAAAGAAGAAATAAAACTTTCATTATTTGCATATGACATGATATTATATATAGAAAACCCTAAAGACTCCACCAAAAAACTACTAGCACTGATAAACGAATTCAGTAAGGGCACAGGATATAAAATCAATATAAAAAATCTGTTGCATTCCTATACACTAATAACAAAGTAGCAGAAAGAGAAATTAAGAAAACAGTCTCATTTACAATGCACCAAAAAGAATAAAATACCTAGGAATAAACCTAACCAAGGAGGTGAAAGACCTGTACTCTGAAAACTATAAAACACTGATGAAAGAAATTGAAAATGACACAAACAAATGAAAAAATATTCCATGCTTATGGAATATTGGATTGGAAGAAAAAGTACTGTTAAAATGTCTATCCTAACCAAAGCAATCTGCTAATTTAATGCAATCTCTATCAAAATACCAAGAGCATTTTTCTTTTTTTTTTCTTTTTTTAGAGATAGAGAGAGAGAGAGAGAGACCGCCAGGGGAGGAGCAGAAGGAAAGGGATAGAGAGAATCCCTAAGCAGGCTCCATGCACCCAGCATGGAGCCCAACACGGGGCTCGATCTCATGACCCGAGATCATGACCTGAGCTGAAATCAAGAGTTGGATGCTTAACCGACTGAGCCACCCAGGCACTCCCAAGAGCATTTTTTCATGGAGCTATAACAAACAATCCTAAAATTTGTATGGAACCACATAAGACCCCGAATAGTCAAAGCAATCTTGTAAAAGAAAAACAAAATTGGAGGTATCACAATATATTTCAAGATATACTACAAAGTTGTAGCAATCCAAAACAGTATGATGTTGGCACAAAAACAGACACATTAGGTCAATGGAAGAGAATAGAAAGCCCAGAAATAAACCCATGATTATCTGATTAGTTAATCTTCAACAAGGGAGGCAAAAATACGCAAACGGAAAAGGACAGTCTCTTTAACAAATGGTGCTAAGAAAACTGGACAGCTACATGCAGAAGAGTGAAACTGGACCACTTTCTTACATCATACACAAAAATAAACTCAAAATGGATTAAGAACCTAAGTGTGAGACCTGAAACCATCAAAATCCTAGAAAAGAGCACAGGCAGTAATTTCTCTGACGTTGGCCATACCAACATTTTCTAGCTATGTCTCCTGAGGCAAGGGAAACAAAAGCAAAAATAAACTATTGGGATTACGACAAAATAAAAAACTTCTGAACAGTGAAGGAAAGAATCATCAAAAGGAAAAGACAAACTACTGAAGGGGAGAAGATATTTGCAAATGACATATCCAATAAAGGGTTAGTGTCCAAAATATATACAAAACTTTTACAAGACAACATCAAAAAAACAAATAATCCAGTTTTAAAAATGGGCAGAAGACATGAACAGACATTTCTCCAAGGAAGACATACAGATGACCAACAGACACATGAAAAGATGCTCAACACACTTATCATCAGGGAAATGCAAATCATAACTACAATGAGGTATCACCTTACACCTGTCAGAATGGCTAAAATCAAAGTTACAAGAAACAACAAGTATTGATGAGGATGTGGAGAAAAAGGAACCCCCATGCACTGTTGGTGGGAATGCAAACTGGTACAGCCACTGTGGAAAACAGTATGGAGGTTCCGCAAAAAATTAAAAATAGAATTACCCCACAATCCAGTAATTCCACTACTGGGAATTTACCCCCCAAAATATGAAAACGCTAATTAGAAAAGATATATGCACCCCTATGTTTATTGCAGCATTATTTACAATAGCCAAATTATGGAAGCAGCCCAGTGTCCACTGATAGATGAATGGATAAAAAAGGTGTGGTGTAGGGGTGCCTGGGTGGCTCAGTTGTTAAGCGTCTGCCTTCGGCTCGGGTCATGATCCCGGGGTCCTGGGATGGAGCCCTGCATCGGGTTCCCTGCTCAGCGGGGAGCCTGCTTCTCCCTTTCCCACTCCCCCTGCTTGTGTTCCTTCTCTCGCTGTGTCTCTCTCTCTGTCAACTGAATAAATAAAATCTTAAAAAAAAAAAAGAAGGTGTGGTGTATAGAGATAGAGATATAGAGACAGAGATAGATAGATGTAGATGTAGATAAAATAGAGATAGAGACAGAGACAGAGACAGAGATAGATGGGTCACATAGGTGACAGGGATTAAGAATATACTTATCATGATGAGCACTGATAATGTATAGAATTGTTGAATCACTATATGGTACACCTGAAACTAACATAACACTGTCTGTTAACTATACTGGAATTCAAAAAAAAAATGTGGGGTGCCTGGGTGGCTCAGTCAGTTAAGCGTCCAACTCTTGATCTCAGCTCAGGTCTTGATCTCAGGGTTGTGAGTTCAAGCCCCACATTGGGCTCCACGCTGGGCATGGAACCTACTTAAAAAAAAAAAAAGAAGAAGAAGTGACATGTATCATGTGCCACCTCTGTGCTGAATGAACCTTTAAGAGATAGCACATGCCTTTCCACAGTAAGTTTCTAGATAGAAGTTTCTCTGTCTGCCTGGATTGCAGTGTGAAATCCCAGAGCAGAGTCTTAGGCAAACTTTGATTAATGTAGCTTGAATAAGAAACAAACTTGTGTTGTTACAAGACACTAATATGTAAGGGCTGTTTGTCACTGAAGCTTAACCTGCCTGATTCTGACTAATACACTACCACTCAGAGATGCACAGAAATTGCAGCTTTTGTATTTAATCCATAACAAATCAGGCCTTACCCACTAGTTGTCAGGAAAATTAAAATGAAGTAAACAAAATATCCTATCCAATTTAAACAATTCCTGTAGGCAATGTTCAGTCTCTCTTTAATAAAAATGCTCAATGTCTCAAATATCCTCGTTCTCTCTCTGCTTCTTGCCCAAACATGGTAGTGTGGAGGGGGTGAGGAGAAGTAAGGCTCATTCAACTTCATGGCCATGGGAAAGAGTCAGGGTCCCCAAAATCCATCCTCTGCTTTCTCCAGACGCCGATACTGATTGCCCAGCTGGAATTTTCAGCGGCAGCTGCAACAGTAATAAATTGTGCCCCTAACTTTTTTAGGTCTGACCACCATCCCTGATAGCCCTTCCCTGCTGACCCAGATTTATCTCTGTTCCAACAGGCTTCAGAGACCATTCTGGGGGTTCTGAGTCCCACCTAAGCCACCTAGGCTTCCTTCACTACATTCAGCCCGCTGGAAGGCTTCCCAGCAGGCTTGCAATGATTTTCTGGGTCCCAACTATAAAGTTCTTTCCCTCCTGAACACACTGCAGTGTAGGGGGCCACATGGCTATGCCTCGCGGTGGTGTGGGGACAGATTAAGAGGTACATCTTATGTAAGTCCCAACTGCAGAAAGCAGCCATCCTTCTTTCCACAGAGCCCCCACATCTGACCCCATCATTGTACATGCCTGTCTTTCTCACCATCCCCTGGGGCAAGAAAAGGGCAGACATTCCCCCCAGATCATGGTGTCTGGACTTCATATATAAAACCCTAAAAAGCCAGCAACCAAACCTAGCAATATGCTAGACAGGGCTTGATGATAATTCTTTCTCAAGAACATAACCTGGGGCGCCTGGGTGGCTCAGTTGGTTAAGTGTCTGCCTTTGGCTCAGGTCATGATCCTGGAGTCCTGGGATCAAGCCCTGTATTGGGCTCCCTGCATGCTCTCTCTGTCTCTTACTCTCTCTCAAATAAATAAATAAAATCTTGAAAAAAAAAAAAAAGAACATAACCTGGCCAAAAAGCCTATGTAATCTTTTGCTCCAAAATCCTATTTTGGGATAACTTGTGAAGCACACAAGAAAAAGCATTTAATGCAATGCTGGGAAGTCAAACCTACTCTGTCACTAACTAGCTAGTGACCTTGGAAAATTTATGTAACCTCCCTGATATTCCATGTCATCATTGGTAAAATGTGGGTATTAATTTATCTGATGCCTGAATGAAATGTTCATATGCAAAAAAATTTAATATCTTTGACATCTATAAAGTATTCAGTAAATGGTGGCTATAAAAATTATCATCATCATTAGTGATGATAATAATGAATCAAGATCAGCCATTTAAAAGCTTGAATACAATCCTACCATGTAACTCAGTAATTTTACTCCTAGAACAATTTTAAAAGAAATATATATATATGTGCTATATGTATATAAATTTATATAGAAAGACATATACATACATATGTATACACATATATTAATATATAGGTATGCACACATAATTTATATAAAGATATGTATACAATATATACATTTATATGTGTACATATATATATATATACACACACACAATACATACACAAAATGTCTATACAAAAATGTTCATAGCAGCTTTATTCATAACTGCCCAAAACTGGAAACAACTCCATGTTCATCAACAAACAGAGAAAGATGAACAGATTGTATATTACAACAATCCTCCCTCACAATAAAAAGAAACAAACCATGATATACACAAAATAAACTTCAAAAAACATTATGCGGAGCAAAAGAAGCCAGACATAAAAGACCACACACTGTATGATCCTATTTATATGATTTCAGAATGGGTAAAATTAATCTATGATAAAAGAAATCAAAACAGTGGCTTTGGGGATGGGGGTAGTGTGGGAATTGACTGGGAAGGGACACCAGGGATCTTTCAGGGGTGATGGAAATGTCCACGACTTGATAGGGGTTTGGATGCATGCATTTGTCAAAATTCATTATATAAAGTCTATCTCAACTAAAAATGTTAATCTTATACTGGACATCAGAAACTATCACTGTTTTTCATTCAATCCAGTCATACAATTCAGTCATTGTAAGACTCATCATTATTTTATGTACAAGAAAGAAAGAGAGAGAGAGAGAGGGAGAGGAAGAGAGGAAGAAAGAGCAAAACCACTAAAACTATGACACACTGTAGGCTGTAAAATACATGTTTAGAAATGTTAAGGGATGCCTGGGTGGCTCAATTGGTTAAGCGTCTACCTTCAGCTCAGGTCATGATCCCAAGGTCCTGGGACTGAGCCCCGCGTCAGGCTCCCTGCTCAGCGGGGAGTCCGCTTCTCCCTCTCCCTCCATCCCTCCCCCTGCTCGTGCTCTCTCTCACACACACTTGCTGACTCTCTCTTAAATAAACAAAATCTTAAAAAAAAAAAAAAGAAATGTTAAAAATGTGGGGCATAATGTATGTTTTAGAATCAATGACCTTTGGTCACTTAATCTTTTCTTTGCATTTCTCCTATAACAATCCTAAACTCTCCTCTCCCCACTCCCCACGAAACATGTGGATACCCCAGGCAAACCAGATTAAAGATCGTGGTCTCAGAAAGACAAAATAGAAAAGCACATTAATTATTTTCTAAATATTATTCTTGTCAAACAGGCATGCTGACCCATAGTTCTTAACTTGTCTAAGTTCAAAGTCCTTAATTAATGGCTAAATGATATGGGCTTTTTTCTTCTTCTTCTTCTTCTTTCTTTTTCTTTTGTTTAAAAAGGCAAGAACATATTCCATCTTGACTTTAGGTCAAAATTGTTGTCCTCACTGCAAACTGAACTCCATAATGATGACATTTAGATTCTACTTGTGGAAATCTCTTTAATGGGTTTCCTTTCCAGAATGGAAGTCTCCTGTTTACAATGGCTTATAAATCAAGAGTTTATCTGGAAGGAAGCGGGTGTTTGGAACTCAAAATTTATTTTTTCCCCATATTTAGCAGTGTGTCTGGGGAGGTGGGGTTTAAACTTATTTAAGCTTTGGACCCAATCTCTTCTCTGGACGGATATTGCTGGTTGCCTTGGAACAGAGCTTCTCTTCCCCATTTTGAGTCATTGCCCCCTTTGTTGTGCAAAGATGAGGCAATGTCTCAACTCTGGCCCTGGGAAAGTGTGTGACAAGACCTCTAAGCAATTGGGAAAGGCTACCCTCCCAACCTGTTCAGCTTGTAGAATTTCTGATAGATGGAAAGTACATTTCTAAGGGAGCTTCCTAGAAAGAGGAAGCTGACACTCAGATGTTTTCTCTTTTGGAGTTCAGTGTGTGTAGAACTTCTCTAATACGTTAAGAGGATTCCAGTGAAGAATGCCCATGGGAATAGACAGCTAAAGCTCCCACACACCACGAGGGAACAGGAATCTGTACCAGGGACCATGCCCCAAGCTAGGCCTCAGATATTTATGGTGATGGCTGGACCTAGCACAGCAAACAAGGCAGTCTGCTTTAGTAAACACACATCGCGACTTGTATCAGTCAGTATCCAGCCTGGAGAAGAGAAACCTCTCTATGTATTTCAGACACAGGAGATTGAATACAGGCACTTGGTTGCAAGAGTTTTGGAATGCTTAGCAGGGCAAAAGGTGGGGTTACCTATGGTTCAGTTCCTGTCCCTAGGGTTGGAGTTACAGAAGGTATTACCCAGAGCCCATGTGCACACACTTGCCGCTACTCCTGATGTTAGGGCCATCACTGCTGATGGTCGAGGTGCCTGGAATTCTATATTCCTTCTGAATCCGTTTCCAAGAGCAAAATGGCTTATGCATTCTTCCTACTTAGAATCTTGTACCACTGGGCAAATCTTAACTGGACTCAGCTGGCAAGGGAGGTTAAGAAACGTAGTTCTCAGGCTTCTAGCCCAAGCAGTACAAAAGAGTGTATGGATGGACTATGATGGACTTTGTCCCAACAGTCAACATCATGATGGTAATGGACAGAGATGGCCATGGACAGATCAGACCATGTTGAAATTATTTTCAACAGTGACATTATATGATAATATCAAAAGCAATAGAAGTAGGGGACTAACCGGCCTTTCAAATTCTCTGCCTCTGCAGCATAAGAAGTACAGTCAATGGTACTATAATAACATTATATGGTGAAGACGGCAGCTACACTTGCGGGGAGCACAGCATAAGGTACAGACTTGTCGAATCACTATGTTGTACACCTGAAACTAATGTGCCAACTAGACTAAAAAAATTTTTTTATTCTCTGTCTCTGGTTTTTGTATGCAAAACCCACTGCCTTTGAACTAAGCCTCTAATGGTCTTGGGAAATTTGCTGGAAGCAGGGAGTGGGGAGTCTCAAGAAATAGTTACCTGATTTCCTTCAGGGATGGGCAGTGGAAGCTTGGATGATGACACTAGGAAAATAAGTTGAAGTGCATCGCACACTCAGATAAAATCCTAGTTAGATTTCTAGTCCACTACTTTTAACCTACCTAGTAGCAAACATGTTGTATACCTCATTTCCAAATGATTTAAATAAAAATAAACCAATACTGGCATATTAATGAATCATTTAATTATCCCTACCCCAAAAATGTCTTTACTTATCTACAGTGTTGGTGCATTAGGAAAAACAGACTTTATTAAAGAAAGATGAGGTGGTAGTACATATTTTTATGGAGATTCTATAGGGGAATTCTGGAAACTTCTGAGGATATTGGAGTTTGGGAAAAAAATCTTTATTATGTCAATTATCTGTACAAATTATCTTGCTGTCATTTCAATATGTGTACCTAAACTCTAGCTGTGGTAGGAAGAAGAATGGTGCCCCCAAATATATCTACATCCTAATTCCTGAAACCTGTAAGTAAATATGTTACCATACAAGGCAAAAGAGAATTGAGTTTGTAGATGCAAATAGAGTCACTAATCAGCTGACCTTAAAATGGCAAGATTATCTATGTGGACCCAATGTAATCATGAGGGTCTGAAAAGTGGAAATGGGAGGTAGGAAAGAAGAGTCATAGGGAAGAATGGAAGATGGTGGAAGAAGGACCAGAGAGACACAGTGTTGCTGGCTTTAAAGATGAAGCAATTGGACCACCAGCCAAGGAATATAGCCAGCCTCTATAAGCTGGAAAAGATAAGCAAATGGATTCTCTCCTGGAGTTCTATCAATACCTTGATTTTAAGCCAGTGAGACCTATGTATGACTTCTAACCTCCAGAAAAATAAGATAATAAATTTCTGTTAGTTTAAAGCCACTAAGTTTGTTGTCATGTGTTACTGCAACAAGAGAAAATGAATACACCAATTCTCCCAGCTGTTCTTCAACTCCTCTCTTCTCCACTAAGGTAATATTGTTGTGGCTGCTAAGCATGCACAGGATAAATACTTTGTGTCAAAATGAATGTACTATGGGGCACCTAGGTGGCTCAGTCTGTTGAGCATCTGACTCTTGATTTCAGCTCAGGTCACGATCTCAGGGTCATGAGATTGAGCCCCACATTGGGCTCTGTGCTCAGCATGGAGTCTGCTTGAGATTCTCTCTCTCAAAAAAGAAAGAAAGAAAAAAAGGAAAAGAAAGAAAGGAAGGAAGGAAGGAGGGAAGGAAGGAAGGAAGGAAGGAAGGAAGGAAGGAAGGAAGAAAGAAAGAAAGAAAGAAAGAAAGAAAGAAAGAAAGAAAGAAAGAAAGAAAGAAAGAAAGAAAGAGAAAGAAAGAAAGAAAAAGAAAGAAAGAAAGAAAGAAAGAAAGAAAGAAAGAAAGAAAGAAAGAAAGAAAGAAAGAAAAAGAAAGAAAGAAAGAAAGAAAGAACTATGATTAAACAAATGGGACTAGAGGAAGCTGCTGGTCTGTAAAGTGGAGGTTTAGATAGCTCTGAAGAGTTAATCAACCTGTGTGCTGCCCTACAATCTGAACTAGCTTTCTTTAAAAGATTAAGTTCTAATGAACAATTAAAAGTAAAGTAAAAATCAGGGGCACCTGGGTGGCTCAGTCGGTTGAGCATCCAACTTGGTTTTGGCTCCAGAGAAATAGAACAAATAAGATATTATGAAGCCCCAAGATCTCCAGTTGGCAAGCTGGACACCCAGGAGAGCCAATGGTGTAGTCCCAGTTCCAGTTAAATGCCAAAGCATAAGACTGATGTCCCAGCTCAAACATAAGCAGGAAGAGTTCCTTCTTACTCAGTCTTTTTGTTCTATTCAGGCCTTTAGGGATTGGATGAGACTCACCCACATCAGGGAGGACCATCTGTTTTTCTCAGTCTATGGGATTCAAATGCTAATCTCATCCAAAAACACCCTCACAGACACACCCAGAATAATGTTCAAAGAAATGTCTGAGCACCCTATGGAGCAATCAAGTTGATACATAAAATTAACCAACACATCTACAATAATTTTTTAAAGAACAGGTAGATTCCTTAGGATTTTCTACATAGACAATGTCATCTATGCAAAAGACACTTTACTACTTCCTTTCCAACCCCTATGCCTTTTACTTATTTATTTTTGCCTCATTGCATTGGTTAGGATCACCAGGACAATGCTTAATAGTTGTAATGAGAGCATCTATCTGTCCATTGCTCCTGAACTTTAGTAGGAAAGCACCAAGCCTTTCACCATCAAGTATGATGTCAGGTGAAGGTTTTTCATACATGCCCTTCATCATGTTGAGGAACTTCCTCTCTATTCCTAGTTTACTACATTTAAAAAAAAATCATGAATGGGATGTTTAATTTATCAAATTCTTTTTTTTCATATTTTGAGATGACATATGATTTCTTTTTATTCTATTGGTATGATGATTGACTGATTTTCAAAGACTGCATTATGGGATAAATCCTATAAATCATACCTTTTTAAAGGTTTTATTTATTTGAAAGAATGAGTGAGAGAGAGAGGGCACAAGCAGGGGGAGGAGCAAAGGGAGAGGGAGAAGCAGACTCCTCACTGAGCAAGAAGCCCGACTCAGGGCTTGATCCCAGGACCCTGGGATCATGACCTGAGTCAAAGACAGATGCTTAACTGACTGAGCCACCCAGGCACCCCTATAGATCATACTTGATTATTCTTTTTATATATTGCTGGATTTGATATGTGGATATTTTATGAAGAATGTGTGGATTGACTTGGTGAAAAATATGCTCTGCAATTTTCTTTTCTTGTAATGTTTTTGCTTGTGTTTGGTATCAGGGTAATGGTAGCACTTACTGAAGCCATTGGTGCCTGGAGTTTTCTTTGTGGGAAAGTATTTAACTTCTTTTAATAAATGTAGGTATATTCAGGTTATATATTTCTTCTTGGGGTGAGTTTTGGTAGTTTCTGTCTTTCATTGAATTTAATCATTTTATCTAAGTTACCAAATTGTTGCTCTTAATATTTCTAATTATCCTTTTAATGTCTGTAGTGACATGTGGTTTTTAATTCATATTAATAATTTGTGTCTTTGGGGTGCCTGGGTGGCTCAGTCGTTCAGCGTCTGCCTTCGGCTCAGGTCATGATCCCAGGGTCCTGGGATTAAGCCCCACATCGGGCTCCCTGCTCCGCTGGAAGCCTGCTTCTCCCTCTCCCACTCCCCCTGCTTGTGTTTCCTCTCTCGCTATGTCTCTCTCTGTCAAATAAATAAATAAAATCTTTAAAAAAAATTTTGTGTCTTTGTCACTTTAAAAAAATCAGTCTGGCTATAGGTTTATCAAATTTACTGCCTGTTTTGAAAAACTACCTATTAGTGTCCTTGATTTTCTCTATTTTCTGTTTCAATTTCAATGATCTGCTAATATCTTTATTATTTCCTTCATTCTGCTTACTTTTATTTTTATTTGCTCTACTTTTTATACTTCCTTTAGGTGGAAGTTGAGAAATCAATTTCAGATCCTTCTTTCTCTTTAATATAGGATTTCTTTTTTTTTTTTTTAAAGATTTTGATTTTATTTATTTATTCATGAGAGACAGAGAGAGAGAGAGGCAGAGGGAGAAGCAGGCTCCCCGCTAAGCAGGGAGCCCGATGCGGGACTCGATCCCAGGACCCTGGGATCATGACCTGAGCCGAAGGCAGACGTTTAACCATCTGAGCCACCCAGGCGCCCTAATATAGGATTTCTATATGGTAAATTTTCCTGTAAGCTCTACATAAGATGCAGCCCATACATTTTGAAATGTATTTTCATATCATTGAGGTACAAATTTCTATCTCATCTTGTGACTTCTTTCTTGACTCATAGATTATTTAGAAATATTTTGAATTTCCAAATATTTCAGAATTTCCCAGTTATCTATTAATGATTTTCACTTTAATTATGTTGTGATCAGAGAATATAGTTTGTATGGTATGACACCTTTTATATTTATTGAAGTTAAGAATAGAATCTTATTTTTTCTGACCCAGAAAATGACCTATCTTGATGGAATGTCTCATGTGCATTTGTAAAGAATGCATTTTATACTCTTGTTGAATGGAGCATTCTATCAATATCGATTAGGTCTAGTTGGTTGGTAGTGTTTTCAATCTTCTATTATCTTAATACTGATTTTTTTGGTCTAGTTGTCCTATGAATTACTGAGAGAGGAGAGATGAACCGCACTCCAATCATTATAGATTTGCTTAGTTCTCCTGTCAGTCCTTTCAGCTGCTAATGTGTTTTAAAGCTCTGTTATTAATTACTTTCACATTTAAGACTGCAGGGTCTTTCTGAATAATTTACCCTGTTAGTATATGATGTCCTTATTTATCCCTGGTAATATTCTTTATTCTTTGTTCAAAATCTACTTTGTCTGATATTAATATAGCTCCAGTTTTCTTTGATTAGTATTAGGACAGTATGCCTTTTTCCATTGTTTTAACCCATTTGTATCTTTCTATTTAAACTGGGTTTCTAATAGTGATAATATAGTTGGGTTTGGCTTTTTTTTTTTTTTTTAAAGATTTTATTTATTTATTTGACAGAGAAAGAGACAGCGAGAGAGGGAACACAAGCAGGGGGAGTGGGAGAGGGAGAAGCAGGCTTCCCGCTGAGCAGGGAGCCCGCCGCTGGGCTCAATCCCAGGACCCTGGGATCATGACCTGATCCGAAGGCAGATGCTTAAGGACTGAGCCACCCAGGCGCCCCAAGGGTTCTGCTTTTTAAACCCAATCTAGCAACCTCTTCTAATTTATTGGGTTACTTAACCCTTTTATATTTAATTATCAACACGGCTGAGTTGACATCTATCCTCTTGCTTTGTGTTTTCTATTTGTCCCATGTCCTCCTGGTTCCTTTTTTTCTCGTTTCCTGCCTTTTTTTATTATTTTTTAATGATTGCATTTTATCTCCACTATTGGTTTATTAGCTATACTTTTTCTTTTTTTTAGCGGTTGCTCTAAGTTTTCTAATGTATCTTTTTTTGTCACAGCCTATCTGCAAATAATATTGTTGCACTTCACCTAAAGCATAATAATCTTTCACCAGCATATTTCCTTTTCTTCTCTCCCATCCTCTGTGCTATTGTTGGGATGCATTTTACTTCTACATATACTTCCCGTTATTCGTTGTTACTTTTTGCTTTAGAGAGTCAATTATCCTTTAAAGAGATTAAAAAATTATAAATAAGCATTTTCCATATTTGCCCACATTTTTACCATTTCCAGCACTCTTCATTCCTATGTGTAGATCAAAATTTCTTTCTAGTCTCATATTCTTTCTGCCTCAAGAATTTACAAGCATACTTCCTTATATTGCACTTTGCTTTATTGCACAGTGCAGATACTGCATTTTTTTTTTTTACAAATTGAAGGTCTGCAGCAACCTGGGTTGAGCAAGTCCATCAGCGCCATTTTTCCAACAGCATTTGCTCAGCTCATGTCTCTGCATCATATTTTGGTAATTCTTGCAATATTTCAAACTTTTCATTATTATTATATTTGTTATGGTGCTCTGTGATCAGTGATCCTTGATGTACTATTACAATGATTTTGGGGTGCACAAACTGCACCCATATAAGATAGCAAGCATAATTGATGAATGTTGTGTGTTCTCATTGCTCTGGCCATTCTTCCATCTCCCTCTCCCTCTCCTTGGGCCTCCCTTTTCCCTGAGACACAACAATATGGAAATTAGGCCAATTAATAACCCTACAATGGCCTCTAAGTATTCAAGTGAAAGGAAGAATCACATGTCTCTCTCTCTAAATCAAAAGCTAGAAATGATTAAGCTTAGTGAGAAAAATATGCCAAAAGCCAGGATGGGCCAAAAGGTTAGCCTCTTGCACCAGTTAGCTAAGTTGTGAATGCAAAGGAAAATTCTTGAAGGAAATTAAAAGTGTTACTCCAGAGAACACACAAATGATAAGAAAGCAAAACAGACTTACTGATGATACAGAGAAAGTTTTAGGGGTCTGAATAGAAAATCAAACCAGCAACAACATTCCCTTAAGCCAAAGCCTCATCCAGAGCAAAGCCCTGACTCTCTTCAACTCTGTGAAGGCTGAGAGAGGTAAGGAAGTTGAAGAAGAAAAGTTCAAAGCTAATGGAGGTTGGTTCATGCACTTCAAGGAAAGAAGCCGTCTCCATAACATAAGAGTGCTAAGTGAAACAGCCAGTTATCCAGAAGATCTAGTTAAGATAATTAATGAAAGTTGCTACACTAAACAACAGATTCTCAGTGTAGACAAAAGAGCCTTAGTGTGGAAGAGGAGCCCATCTAGGACTTTCCCAGCTAGAGAGAAGTCAATGCCTGGCTTCAAAGCTTCAAAGGACAGGCTGACTCTTAGGGGTTAATGCAACTGGGACTTGAAGTTGAAGTCAGTGCTCACTGACCATCCTGAAAATCCCAGGAAACTTAAGAATGATGCTAAATCTATTCTGCCTGAGCTCTATAAAGGGAACAACAAAACCTGGATGACAGCACATCTGCTTACAACATGGTTTACTGAATATT
Organism: Phoca vitulina; assembly: GCF_004348235.1. Lineage (NCBI taxonomy): Eukaryota > Metazoa > Chordata > Mammalia > Carnivora > Phocidae > Phoca > Phoca vitulina. The sequence goes on along the minus strand of NW_022589736.1, from coordinate 7,891,848 downwards.
TTAAGCCCACTGTTGAGACCTACTGCTCAGAAAAAAGGATTCCTTTCAAAATATGACTGCTCTTTGACAATGCACCTGGTCACCTCAAGAGCTCCGATGGAGATGTACAAGATTCATGTTTTCATGCCTGCTAACACAACATCCATTCTGCAGTCCCCGGATCAAGGAGTCATTTCCACTTTCAAGTCTTAGTATTTAAGGAATACATCCCATAAGGTTATGGTTGCCAGAGACAGTGATTCTTTTGATGGATCTGAGCAAAGTAAATTAAAAACCTTCTGGAAAGGAGTCATCATTCTAGATGCCATTAAGAACATTCATGATTCACAGGAAGAGGTCAAAATATACACATTCACAGGAGTTTTGGGGAAGTTGATTCCAGACCTCATGGACGACTTTGAGGGACTCAAGACTTCAGTGGAGGAAGTCACTGCAGATGAGGTGGAAACAGCCAGAGAACCAATTAGAAGTGGAGCCTGAAGATGGGACTGAATTGCTGCGATCTCATGATCAAACTTGAACAGATGAAGAGTTGCTTCTTATGGATGAGCAAAGCAAGTGGTTTCTTGAGATGGAATCTACTCCTGGTTAAGATGACAACAAAGGATTTAGGATATTACATAAACTCAGTTGATAAAGCAGTGGCAGGGTATGAGAGGACTGACTCCAATTTTGAAAGAAGTTGTCCTGCAGGTAAAATGCTATCAAACAGCATTGCATGCTATAGAGAAATCCTTTGTGAAAAGAAGAGTCAGTCAATGAGGCAAATTTCATTGTATGAGTGTACCTGAGTTACGGAGTACAGACAATTGGGTGAGCAAGTATATCCAGCTAACAAGATAGTGGCCTTCAAAAGCTACTAAGATCTGATCTAAAAATGGTATGTTATAGGCCACTGATAGAACCAAATGTTGCCTCAAAGACCTAAATCATAAAATATTATAAATTGCTAGATAGGTAACATGACTAGTCAGAATTTTTCCCTAAACTTGAACTCACCAGGTTAAATGAAGAAATGACCAGTGTTAATATGTCTTTATAGACAGACCAACTAGAATAAACTTGTATAGCTTATGACCTTAGAATGTTCTTGCAACTGTATTATAAATTCAATTATTTATTAAGTTTATATATCATAATAGCAGGCTTCTTTTTCTTTAAAAATACAACATAATTGTATGTGTTTTATAAATGAAATGTAATAAAATTTATTTTAAACCACTAATGAAGATGTGAGGATAGGCTTAATAGTACATTAAAATTCATGAAAATAATGAGTATACTATATATTTTTTCTTCCATTGCAGAAATGAAAATAACATGGCTAATAAAAGGAAAATCTATTAGGGGAAAAAACCCAAGCCTATCTGAAATGTAATTTCTCTTTTTAGATATGTTGTTACAATAACATTTAGTTGTTAGTAAGAGAGAAACCAAAAATAACGATGACAAATAAGATAGATATCTAATATCTCTTTCAAATTCAAGAAGTTCAAAGGAAGATAGTCCAGGCTGGTTTGGTCCTCCTGGTGTCAGGGACCCAAACTTTTCTATCTTGTTTCTACTATATGGGTGGCTTGTGACTTGCATTATCAAGAATCCTCATGGTCCAGTATGACTGCTGGAGCTCTAGTCATTATGTCGGCATTTCAGCTAGGAAGGAGGAGAAAGACTAAAGAATGGCACATCCCCACCTTTTAAGGCTTTTCAAAATGAGTCACAAGATATAAAGCACGTCTCTGTTTTCAAATTTCTTTTGCAACTAAAACAGCAAACAAAAATTGTCTATTGGTTTTGGAAGAGTGTGTAAAGAGTGTCTGGAACATATGAACTATCTTTTAGGTATGCAACAATCTTGCCTAACTGAGCCTCCCAGTCTGCCAGAATGCTAGACTTCAAATCTCTTATTGGTTAACTATTTTGGAAATATTTTATCTTTTCATTTTGTTGGAAACATTTTCATTTTAGAAGGCTGTTTAGAATTTAGAATATACTTTAGGTATATTATTTATTTAAAATAGCTACTTTATACTAGAAGTCTCCCTAATAAACTGGTCAAAGTAAACTTTCACTGGAAAGCATATCTGCAAAACTGTATTACAGCTGTTGACTTGCCATGTTTCAATTAAAAAAAATTACCCATGAATTAAAAGTTCTGCTTTAAAAATAAGATGTTTAATGTTCTCATGAGACTTTTTAAATTTAATTTTTAAAGTAGATGATACAACACGTTTCAAAAATTTTAAAAAGGAGACTAATATTAAAAAATATAAAGAACTTATACAACTTAATATCAAAAAACCAACTTGATTAAAAAATGGGCAGAAGACATGAACAGAAGACATCCAGACAGCCAACAGACATATGAAAAGATGCTCAACATCATTCATCATCAGGGAAATGCAAATCAAAACCACAATGAGATACCACCTCACACCTGTCAGAATGACTAAAATCAACAACACAAGAAAGTTCAAGTGTTGGGTGAGGATGCGGAGAAAGGGGAACCCTCTTACACTGTTGGTGGGAACACAAACTGGTGCAGCCACTCTGGAGAACAGTATGGAGGCTCCTCAAAAGTTAAAACTAGAACTATCAGAATTCCAGCAATTCCACTTCCAGGTATTTATGTGAAGAAAATGAAAACACCAATTCACAGAGATTTATGCACACACACACACACAAATTATTGCAAAATGTTGCAAGAGGTTGTGGGTTACCCATTGTGATTGGTCATAGATCTAAGATTTCAAAATTCATGACTCAAATTCATTCCAGTAAATTACTATTTCTGATTTCTAGCATGGTAAAGGAAGAGAAATTTTTTTATTTTATTTTTATTTTTATTTTTAGAGAGGGAGGGGGGAAGGAGCAGAAGGGAGTGAGAGAGAGAATCTTAAGTAGGCTCCACATCCAGCATGAAGCCTGACATGGGGCTCGATCTCACAACCCTGATATTATTACCTGGGCTGAAATCAAGAGTCCAATGCTTAACCGACTGAGCCACCCAGGGACCCTGGGAAACACTTTTAATAGTTGTCTGAATAAAAAGTACTGTATATTAGATGTTGCAAAGCCTGTGGATGGGCTTTGTTTGGCTTGCATGGTGTTTCGATTGATTTTTTTCTAAGACAACAATCACTATTTGTAAACTGGAAGATTTCAGAGAAGGATCTATATTTTTAAGGTTTCTTCAAAACTATATACACCTATATATACCTATACATATATATACATATATATATCAGTGTATACTGGAGTTGTGTTAAGAAAAATAGGTCTGGGTCAATAAAGTTGGAAAGCCACCAGTAAAAACCACAATAAGCAAAGAGATCATTACAACATAGTGTGATAAATGGTATGCACAAAGAGGGCCCAACCCCACACAGGGAAAGGGGGTCAAGGATTGTTTTCTGAAGGAGGTTTCTTCAGCTGTACTTTAAAGGACAGGCAAATTGCAGTAGATGTGGACACAGATATTCCCAGCAAAGGAAATAGTACAAAGGCTCAACATCCTTGTGACTTAAGGAACAAGTAGAGTAGTAATAAGATACACGATGTGAGTAAGAGGAAGAAGGGACCAGATCAGGAATCTTCCACTCATCACCATAGCCGGGAGTTTGGATTTTATACTGAAGTCAGTGGAGAGCCACTGAAGCATGGGGAAGTGACGAAATTTAATTTTGGTTTTTAAATTTTTTAATGTTTATTTATTTCCTTACTTACTTATTATGTAGATTACTGCAGGAGCCCTCTAACTGGCCTCCTTGCATCCACCTGCCCCCAGTCTATTCTCAACACAGGAGCCAGGGTGATCTTTTAAAAAAATAAGTCCACATGCCTCACTCTTGTTTTTAAAACCATACAATGGCTCCCCATTTCACATGGGGTAAAAGCCAAAGTCCTTACAGATGCCCCATATAGCCTTGTTCCATAATACCTCCGATCTCTTCTCCTAATACTCTCCCCTTGCTCATTGTACTCCATCCAGCCAGTCTCTGGAATTCACCAAGCATACCACTTCTGCCTTAGGACGTCTGCATGGGCTGTCCACTCTATCTGGAATATTCTTCCTCCCCCCAATTATCCACCTGGCAAATGCCCTTGTCTCCTTCATGTCTTGGCTCAAATGTCATCTTCTCACTGAGAACATACTTACAGTTGCGCCTTCCCCATAAAACATTCTTGATCCACTTTACCCTATTCTTTTTCTTCCTATGTAGTATTTTACAATGTCCTATGTAATCTACCTTTACTAATGTACACACAAGTGTTCTGCATAGTAATAAGCAATCAATTGCTTTGTCTTAAAAATACTATTTTACATTCCATTTTTCTTCTATAATGTCTTTTCATACAAATAATAATGTTACTTTATATCCATCAAGATGGGCCACAGGACTGTGGTTTCAAATAGTGTTTTTGTATCGAATTTCTTTTCTTTCTTTTTTACTTTTTAGATTCCATATATAAAAAAGATCATACATTATTTGTCCTTCTCTGTATTATTTCCCTAAACATAATGTCTTTGAGGTCCATCCATGTTGTCACAAATGGCAAGATTTCATTCCTCTTTTTATGGCTGAATAATATTTGTGTGTGCGTGTAAGACAATTTCCTTATCCATTCACCCATCGATGCACGCATAGGTTGTTGACATATCTTGGCTATTATAAATAATGCTGCAGAGAACATGGGGGAGCAGATATCTTTTCCAGTTAGTGTTTTTGTTTTCTTTGGATAAATACCCAGAAGGGGAAAGGCTGGATCTTATGGTACTTCTATTATTAATTTTTAAAAGAAACTTCATACTGTTCTCCATACTGGCTGCACCAATTTATGTTCCCAGCAACTGTACACAAGGGTTCTCCACAACCTCCCACCAACACTTGTTATTTCTTGTCTTTTGATAATAGCTATTCTGAAAACAAAAATAGCTATTCTGACAGGTGTAAGGTGATATCTCATTGTGGTTTTGAGATTTTATATACATATACACAAAACCCTTCAGCATCATAATGCTCACCCATATGCTCAAAAGCAGATATCCATAGGACTCCCGCAGGAGAGGTGCAGACAAGTTATTGCCAGAATAAGAGGTGGCAAACGGTGGCATTTAACAAGGGTGTGTCCGGGGGAATGTAATTCAGCTTTTCTTGAAGACTCAGAAGAGGTTTGAGAATTACTCAATGCTGCTGTTTTATCTGCATGTCATCCATTCCTTGTTGTGTTTTCTGTGTGCACAAGTGCTAAGAAAGGAGATATGTGGCCAATAAAATGCAGAACTGGAGAGAATACGGCTTCGAAGTCAATTAAAACGTAAACTACCAAAACAACTTTGAGTTCAAAAACAGAACAACTTTAAATAGTTATTAAACTTGCTCTACTGTGACATGCTTAAATATTTAAAACTCAAAATCCATTTCATAGCATAATTTTTTCAACTGCAGAAGTGATTACGTTATGGTTATGAGGCTCCAGATGAATATAACTGGGTGAGTTATCAAGAAATGAATTGACTTCTTGGGGTTTTTTGCTCCCAAGAATCATCACAAGGAAAAAAGTAAGGGGTGATTTTCCCCAAGACCAGGCAAGCTTTAGTGTACTAGAATTTGGGACTCTCCCTCCTGGGGGATGCAATTTCCTTGGTGCTTGTTTATTTGATTGGAAGGCTAATCCAAATAGGTCTTTTCTGGAGGAAGACCTAGGCTAATTGAGATAACCACCCTAGATTGTCTGTGAGGATAACTGGATGCACAAACAGCATTTTGGAGGGGATGGGGTGGACTATAGAGAAGGGAGTCAGGCAGGTTTGCTAAGACAAGAAGCCAGAGGGTGGGTCTGGACAATGACCATCAGGAGTGACCAAGAACACATAGGTCACATCCTCTCCCTATTTTTCCTGGGTCCTGGTGAGACCCAGGGGAAAGGAAAAGAACAATTTGCTATTTGGGTGGTGGGGAATTGGCAGACTGTTATCAGATTTTTGTTGATCTTGGCAGGTAGAAGCTCGGAGCCAGATATGATATGACTTACAAAAATAAGGAAATGTGCTTGTTTTATATTTTGAGTACTGAGAAGTAATTCTTTCCTTTTACATCTTTTGTTTTTGTTTTCTGTTCTTGAGCAAAACTCCTTCTATGGGTAGACTAGTTTTCTTTCATTCCCTTCACCTCATTTCCACGCACCTTGGTTTCCCCAGGGTAGCCACAGCAGCTGGATGCCCTTATGCTGGTCTCGTAGTTCCTAAGTCCGTGTCTCCCACAGTGCTGTACACCACCACCTGGTGAGCACCAGAAATGCATCACCCCCTAGTCTGAGAACCTAGTGTGCCTACTTCCTAAATGGTTCCACGAGTCTTCTTCCTGTCCTTCAAGAATCTTTTTTTTTTTAAGATTTTTCAAAATTTATTTACTTAGGGGCTCCTGGGTGGCTCAGGTCATGGTCCTGGGGTCCTGAGATCGAGCCCCACATCGGGCTCCCTGCTCAGTGGGAAGCCTGCTTCTCCCTCCCCCACTCCCCCTGCTTGTGTTCCCTCTCTCGCTGTGTCTCTCTCTCTGTCAAATAAATAAATAAAATCTTTTTAAAAAATTTATTTACTTAGAGAGCAAGCGAGAGAGAGAGAGAGCATGAGTGGGGGGGTGGTGCAGAGGGAGAAGCAGACTCCCTGCCGAGCAGGGAGCCCGATGTGGGACTCGATCCCAGGACCCCAGGATCATGACCTGAGCTGAAGGCAGACCCTTAACCAACTGAACCAGCCAGGCGCCCAAGAATCGTTGAATTACCACATGACCCAACAGTTCCACTCCCAGGTACACAACCCCCGCAAAATGAAAACGTGTTTACACAAAAGCATGGATATGAATGTCCACATATAAGACAAAACTGCACAGAGCTAAACACACACACAAACAAATGAATGCATGGAAAAAAACACAAAATTTGAATAAGATCTATGCATTTCATTAACGGCCATTTTCTGGTTGCACTACCATACTTAGTTCCTCATAACAGCCCCAAAATGAAAATAACTCAAATATCCACGAACTGGTAAATGAATAAACAAAATATGTAATATCCATCTAATGGAGTATTATTCGGTCATAATAAGGAATGAGATACTGATACATGCTACAACATTGACAAAACCTGAAAACATTATGCTGAGAGGAACCAGACACAAAAGAACATATTTTATGATTACATTTATATGAATTATTTAGAATAGAAATAGAAGTAGATTAGAGATTACCAGGGGCTAGGAGAACAGAAACTGGGAGTGACTGCTAACACACTGGGTTTCTTTTTGAGGTGACAGAAATATTCTGGAATGAATTAGATAGTGGAGATGGCTGGGCAATATCGTGAATATACTAAAAACCACTGAGTTATACACTAAAAAATGGTGAATTTCATGTTATATGAATTTAAAAGTTTAAGATTCTAAAGCCGAAAGAAAGAAAGAGAGAGAGAGGGAAGAATCCATTAGCCTTGAGCCCCTGCTATCCCCTTCTTGGTGACATAATCTGACAGCTTGCCCTCCAGCTCCAAGGGTCCGCTGTCTATCCCCCCACAGAGGACAGTACACGGCTAAAGACCCCGCCCCCAGCCATTGTCCTTCCTGGCCCCACAGCAATGTCTCAACTCCAGCTCTGCTCTGAGTGATGGCTGCTGGCCAAGTTCGCCAGCCCTGTCTGGACATGCTGATTTGGAGCCCCCGAAGGACCTGCCACCTGCATCACCCCTGAAGTGTAGACACTGTACCTCAGGAATCCAGCCATTCCTTTCAACTTCCTTTGGCCTGAGAAAACGGGTCTTGGACTCCGTTTTCAGAAAGAAAGATACCTTCTTGAAGTGTGTCAACCTCCAAAATTATGTTAAAATCCTAACCCCCAGTACCTTACTGGATATAATGTCTTTACAGAGGTCATTACATTAAAATGAGGTTATTTTAGGGTAGGTGAGTCCTAATCCAATACGACTGGTATCCTTATAAAAAGGAGAAATTCGGACACGGACACACACACACAGAGATGATGTGAAGATACACAGGGAGAAGACTGCCATGGAACTGGAGAGCTGCATCTGCGAGCCCAGGAACCACGAGACTTGCCAGCAAACACAAGAGTTGGAAGAGGCAAGGAAGGATCTGCCCCCAGAGCCTTCCAAGAGAGCATGGCGTGGCCAACACTCCTGGCCTCGAGATCTGGGAGAATCAATTCGTGTTGTGTGAAGCCACCTGGTTTGGGTACTTTGTTACAGCAGCTCTAGGAAACTTATGTGTGTATAAAAGCACAGGGTTGTTGGAGTGTGGACGGCAAAGATTCCTACATTAAAAAAAAAAAAACAAAAACATCAGTGCTACTCATAAATGGAACAGACCACAGATAGTTTGGACAAATGGACAACCTGAAGGGATCTCGAGGGGATTACACTAGGAGGAAAAAAGACCAACTCTAAAGGTTACAAATTGCGGATTCCATTTATAAGCATTCTTCAAGGGATGAAATCCTAGGGATGGAGCATAGATGGGTGGTTGCCAGGGCTTCGAAAGAGGCTGAGAGAGGAAGGTGACTGTGGCTGTAACAGAGAAGGAGGAGGGATCCCTGCCACGGGTCCTGTGCCCTGTCCTGACAATGTGGTCACAGACGGATCTGTGTGTGACAAACCTGCGCTGAGCTAACTACGCACGCGAATGCATGCATGGAAAACCGACAAAATCTGCTGAAGGCCTGTGGATCTTCATGAAGGTCAGTTTCCTAGTTGTGATACTGTATTAGAGTGATTCCAGATGTTACCACTGTGGGAACAGACTGCAGCCCAGAGATGTCTCATCTTGCCTAACTTCAGTCCTATAATCGGGAATTTCTGACTGTGCACCCGGAGTTTTCTCATTACAGACGGGTCTTTAATAACGTCAGGCTTCACTTGAGATCCCGAGAAAGGAAGGAAAAAACAAAAAACCCCACCCGCAAAAGAGCAAGACGGCAGAGTAGGAGAACTCGTCCGAAGAGAGGTACTAAGGCGCGGAGAGGAGTAACTGTCAGGCCCTTCGTCCTTCTCCTCCCTCCCGCGCCCCCTTCAACTGTCTGACATTTTCTTGGGGAAGAAATTCGCGACTGGATTAAGGCAAAGTGCTGTTGCCAGGGCGCAGCAGGCGGCAGGGGGCAGGACTCCCGACCAGCCACAGAGCGGCGACACCTCCGCGGCCACCCGGACCGGAGGGACCAGCGGCGCACAGGGCCACTCGCCCGCCAGCCCGGCAGAGCAGGGACACTTGGGACGTCGAAGTCGGAGTGACAGGCGGAGATAAGCGCAGGGAAGTGACCCGGCGCCGCAGAAAGCAGGTGTGAACGCCCACCGGCCGTGCTCACTGGTAAGAGTTTGCTTCCCGATGGGCCGACTCCCTCTGCGACAGGACACAGGACCAAATGGACTTACTTCTGGGGTCCCCAGGGCCGAGGAGAGAAGAGGAGGGGGAGGACCCCAGGCCTCTGCAGGTGCCGGTCAGGGTCCCCGCTCCGCGCAGCCAGCAGCGCTCCGGGGACGCGGGAGGCTGCGCGGGGGGCACGGCGGCGGCCAGGGCTTTTTCGAGAGGAGGGGGTGGGGATGCTGAGTCACAGATCTGTCACTGCTTCTCACCTCTCCCCAGCCCTCCGGGGGCTAAAGCAAAAGCGAAAGCGAACGCGACTCGCGGGGCAGCCGGTCCCGGGAGCTGCGCCCAGCACCACCTCCGGGACGGTCGGGCATCTGCCCGCGCGGCCGGCGGGGCGTCCGGGCCGCTGCTAGCCCAGGGCCCAGCTCGGGCCATGGCCGGGCGGCGGAGGTCTGGCTGCAGGGTCAGCGCCCTTCCCGCGCTGCTGTCGCTGCTGCAGCTGCTGCTGACGCTCGGGCCGGCGACGCCGGGTAGGGAGAGGCGTGCTCCCCTGGCGCGGCAGGGGGGCGTCGGGGCGCGGCGCGGCGGTGGGGCGCGGAGCGGCGGGAGGCGGCCGGGGCGCCCCAGGCGGGTGGCAGCGAGCGCCCCACCTACCGCGGCCGCGACTCGGAGCCCAGGAACGGGCGCTGCGCGGGTGGGGAAGAAGGGACTGGGCGCTGCGCCCGCGCGCGGGGACACGTGGAGGCAGCGGTGGGGAGAGCAGCGCCGGGAGCCGACCCACCGCAGCTTGCGGGGTCACCCAGGGAAGGGAGACGTGTGGCCAGGCTTTGAGTTCCACGTCTTCCCGATGTCCGAGGCGAAGGGAAGGCGCGGGGTTTGCAGTGGGGGCTCCGGGTGGGAGTTTCCCAGCAATTGAGAGAAATGCGTGGAGGCGGTTCTCCGAGCCCCACGAGGAAAGCTGTGCAGACGCTGCACCGCGCGCAGTGCCCACAGGGGTCCGAGGAAAGCGACCTGCTCTCTACCCTCAAACGAAAGCGAATAATACAAATGGGTGGCGGCGGGATGGGGTAGAGACTGGCTCGCTGAGGAGAAAAAACGTGTTGGGCAAGTTGCACTCCCGAGGGACCTGGAAACCACTCCAACTTCTTAAGCAGCAGGAAACCGTGGAAGGGCGTGGAAGGGCGCGGGAGTGGGGGGCTGCCTGGAGTACGCGCAGTCAGGCAAAGGGGGAAGAAATAAAGCCAGTGGTGGCTCGGTGTATTCCAGATGAACGTAGGTCGCATAGATGTAATCTCCGCAGAAGAACCGAATGAGTGACTCATAGGTTTTCATTCCGGGGAGCTAGAGAGGAAGGAGAAGAAAGGATAGATGGTCTGGCTTTATCCTTGTTGGCGCTTCTTATAGTCAGGGAGCAATCTGAGGGTCCGATGAAAGCCAGGAACCCTCTCCCCAGAAAAATGCATGAATGCACATGCATCTAATTTGGGGGCCAGGGACCCATTAAAGCCCATTCATAGATTCTCCAAGAGTTAGTTAATCCCATGATCTGTATGTGTGTGCGTGTTTTAAGGCAAGACTCCCAATAATTTGCATCCAGTCGGGCCAATCTATCTACCTAGAGTACTTGATCAGAGGTATCCACCCACAGTTGCCGCTTGCTGGCTTGGTGTGAACCCTGTAGCTCTGCAGGGTTTCATGAAGTTTTATTTTCTTGAGACTATGGATTCCCCCCCCTCCACCCCATCTGAGAATCTGACTTATGTTGGTGACCTGGTCGGTTCCTCTCATCTCCCTAGCCAGTGTGCCCAGTAGCTAGCCGACTGGGGCAACTCGACCAGAACAGTGTGAAAGTGAGATGCAGCTTTAGTTAGAGCCCAGCAAGTGCAGAGAACTCTGCAGGCAAGACCTCCAAAGCTCACCACCCACAGCCTCGTTTTTGACCTCACAAAGGTACTGCTGCCATTCTGCGGCTCCTGGTGTTTCTCAGTGTTTCTTGAACAGGTTTAGTGAGATACAATAGATAATAAACTTCATACATTTAATTACATGATTTGATATGTTTAGAGGTAAATGTATACACTCATGAAAACATCATGATCATGAAGGTAAATATAATCATCACTACCAAAAATTTCCTCTTGTCCTGCGTAACCCTTACCTCCCACCCAGCCCTATCCCCAGGCCACCACCATGGGATTTTGGTCACTTTTGACTTGCTGTCATTTCTAGAATGTTATATAAATGAAGTCATACAAAATGTACTCTTTCTTGTCTGGCTACTTTCAGTCATAGTAATTGCTCTGAGAATTCTCCCTCCATCTTGTAATCTGTATCAATAGTTCATTCCTTTTTATTGCTGAGAAGTATTTCATTGCATGGGTATCACACCATTTTGTTCATCCAACTCGGTTGTTACTGGACGTCTGGGTTGTTTCTGGTTTGGGGCTGTTACACTTAAAGCTGTTATGAACATTCACATGTCGGTTTTGTGTGGACACAGGCTTCCATTTCTTTTGGGTAGAGACAGTGGGAACAGAATGGCTGAATCATATGACATGTGTGTGTTTAATTTTTATATTCCCACCAGTGGTGTGTGAGTTCCAATTCCTTCACATCCTCGTCAGCACTTGGTAGGGCCAGTCTTTCTTTTTTTTCCTTGAAAAATTTTTTTCAGCTTTATTGAGATATAATTGACATATAACATTGTGTAAGCTTAAGGTGTACAACATGATGATTTAGTATATGTACATATTGTGAAATGATTGCCACAATAAGGTTAACACATTCATCACCTCCTATATTTACCAAACTCTGTGTGTGTGTGTGTGTGTGTGTGGTTGGTCAATCTCTTTATTTGTACCCATTCTAATAGGTGTGTAGTGGACTCTCGTATTTTCTTCTCAGAGTTTTTAATTTGCATTTTCCTAATAACCAATGATGTTGAGCATCTTTTCATGTGCTTATTTGCCATCAAATACATCTTCTTTGTTAAAGCGTCTGGTTATACCTTTTGCCCTTTTAAAAACTCAGCTGTTGAATTATTATTGAGTTTCAAGAGTTCTTTATATATTTGGGATACAAAACCTTTATCAGATACGATTTGCAAATATTTTCTCAGAGCCTGTGGCTTGTCTTTTCATTCTCTTAACAGTGTCTGATGAAGAACAGAAAATTTTAACTTTGATTAAGTTCAGTTTATTTCTTTTATGTATTACACTTTCAGTGTCATCTCTAAGAAATCTTTGCCTAACTCAAGGTCACAAATGTTTTCTTCTAGATGTTTTATAGCTTTAAGAATTTACATTTCTGTCTGTGAATCATTTTGAATTAATTTTTTATATAATATAAAGTGTGGATTGAAAGTTCCATATTGGCTTGGTTTCGGGGTTTTTTGCATATGGATATCCAATTGTCCCAGCACTATTTGTTGAAAACATGATTTCAGCAGAATTGCTCTTACACCTATTTTGAACATCAGATGTTCATATAAGTGTTGGTCACCGTAGACAAAACATCAGTCCATGAAAACCAATTATATTTCTATCCATTATCAATGAGCAATTGGTTGAAACTTAAAAATATATGCAACTTTTGCAATAGCATCAAAAAGTATGAACCACTTATGGATAAATCTGACAAAAGATGAGAAAGACCTGTACACTAAAAACCACAAACCACTGCTGAGAGAAATTAAAGCAGACCTAAACAAATGGAGACATATACAATGCTCATGGGCTGGACAAATCACTATTGCTAAGGTAACCATATTCCACCCCCAAGTCCAAATTCCACAAGCTTTCTTGCAAAAATTAACAAACTGATTCCAAAATTCGCATGGAAATGCATAAGACCCAGTATAGCCAAAACAACTTTGAAAAACAACTTTCTCTAAGTTGGAGAAATAACATTCTGATTTTAAGACTTATTATAAGGTTACAGTAATCAAGACAATGTAGTATTAGGGTAACGATGAACAGAGGGCTAACAGAAGAGACTGCACCTAATGTTTTTAAATGAGCTTGGAAGGGAAGTGGATACAAATTATTAAATTTGCTACTTGGTGCTATGATCCTGATCAGAAATTATAGAGAGAAGCCCATTCCTTATCACCAGTGGAACAAATAATATAGTCTCAGATATGTTCCTGCTAGTTTGCCATGCTAACAGATGCAGCAAATTGCTGTTATCTGTTCTTAGTCAAAAGGCATTTTAGGAGGGGAAACCCATCATCTTGGGCAAGAAGTAATTTACTTCTTAAAGATCCTCACAACCTGAAAGGCTGCAGACGATTTCCCAAAAGCAGCTAAAGATGAGGATTTGTTTGAAGATAAATACCTCTCACCAACTTGCGTTCTGTTGTACAGGTATTAGTATGCTTTGGGGTTTTACAACTTTTGTGTCTTTAAACATTTTTAAAACCATTTTTCAGAATTCTGGGGAGTTTTGCCCAAACCTTTCATTTTCTATTTCAGATCAATTTTATCTAGTTATTATTGTTTTGTGCTGCTACTCACAGCAAAAAAAGTCATAAAAACTTAAATGCACAAAATATGGGATTTATTGAACTCAACCTAGATGTTCAACAGTGGAGGACTGCATAAATTAAATGCAGTTCTTTCAAATAATATGCATCATATTATTCAGTTTTTACTAGAAGATCTAGAAGTAGCTATCACTGAGTAGGGAGACACCATAGGTTGTATGCATGTGTGTGTTTGTGTGTGTGTGTGTGTGTAGTTGTCTGCCTTTTCTTATTTTTCTGTCATAATTTAAATTGGCTTTGTAAAAAGAAAATAAAACTACAAAAGAAGTAGCTCAAAAAAAGTTATAGAATTTGGGGATTTTTTCAGAACCATTTTTTTTTTTTTTTAATTTATTTATTTGACAGACAGAGAGAGAGCGAGAGAGGGAACACAAGCCGGGGGAGTGGGAGAGGGAGAAGCAGGCTTCCCGCGGAGCAGGGAGCCCGATGCGGGCCTCGATCCCAGGACCCCGGGATCATGACCTGAGCCGAAGGCAGAAGCTTAACGACTGAGCCACCCAGGCGCCCTTTTCAGAACCATTTTTAACTAATTACAGCAGATCTTGTTTGGCAATGTTTTCATGACTATAAATTTTGCAAATTGGAACCAATTTAGGGTTCTAGAACTATAAAGTACCATATATAGCATTTGTGCATACATTTTACAATTTGTTTACAATTTGGTGACTCTTATTGCTAGAGCTGTGTGTAGGCTGGATATTTAGGTTGTTTCAAAATGTTTGATGTTCTAAAAAGCACAGAGTAGGAACAACTGGATGAAAATAAGCTATAGAGAGCAAAAAGGGCAAGGGAAAACTCCTCAAAGTCAAAAAAAAGATGGCAGAAATGCTTCTGGGGATATTCTTTTTCAATCAAATCATCACTTCAACTAACTTGTTTTGGGCTAAAGCACTTTTGCCAAATTGATTTTACTAAATAGTGTGTAACTACGTAAATAAATGTATAAAATCCCCTAGTATATATATTTAGAGTCATATCCCTGCTACTCATTACGCATGATTGATGTTATTTGAATGTTTTCTACTGGGAAAGACTTGATTTTCTTCTGAGCAGTATGGAGCCACTGAAGGTCTCTGGGCAGGAGGGACATTACCTGGACCAGCATGGTGGAAAGATTACTCTTGTAAAGAATGTGAAGAGTAAACTGTAGGCAAGAGGGTCTGGAGGCAGGCAGTCAAGCTCGAGACTTTTGCAACAGTTCCTGTAAATGGTGATGAAATCTTGGACTGAGACAGTCTCAATAAGGAAGAGAGGAGGGGGCAGATTTCCTCTTGAGTTTTACAAGCATAGAGTGTATTTTATTCTTTCCCTTTTGTTTGCTCTTCAGCCTATAGCCACTCAACTGTTCCAAGCCCTCATAAAACAATATTTAAAGACCCCAACCAAGATGAATTCATCTACCACACAAAATGGGGGCAGGGAATTTCAGTTAGGGAGCCTGAGAGAGAAAGAACAGAATTGATGAGTTAAAGATAATGACCTGCGTAGAGCGCGTACTTACGGTGAGTGCCAAAGGAAATGAACTTGTTGGCTTGGTTGGCATTTCAGCTAGAAAAATAATGAAGGAAAATGGATTGCTGTGATCACAGAGGCCTTTATGTTTTCGATGCATCAGTGTCACAGTGAGCTTCTTGAAGGGGAAATTACATCTGATACTTCCTACCACACTTAGCGTGCTGTAGACATATACATGGTAGAATAAGAGAAAAAAAGTATTGGAATGGATTCTGACTCTCCTCAAAGAATGGGAGGGGCATGCTAACACGATACCTTTTGAACTCTGGGTATGAGACTAGGCCAAGGATATTTACTATATTAGACTGTGTAAGCCGATCTGATAAAGAAGTCTGACTCACAAGATCTGCAAAGTAGAGAAAGGTGTGGCCTACACACTATTTTGGTGACTTCATTTATGATCACTGGGACTTGTATATGGGTTTGTTTGTTTTGGCTACTTAAGAGTTTCTAAAATCCCAGAACCGTAAGTTTACAACTATTTACATTATTTCATCCACTCCTCTCTGTATATTCACAAGCCGCTAACCCCAGAAGGTACCTATCACATACCAGGCTTAGCGCTGTGGGAGCACCAGAGAACTCTGAGATACAGTCACCACCTCCAAAGAGCTCACAATATTGTAAATAAGACAACACTTGCTTACGTGGAATATCTAAGGAATAATGTTATGAGAAAATATATAGAGAAATTATAATTGAAGTGTCTAAAGATGTGACGGGGGTCTCTAGAAAGAAAGGTTATTGATACAATCAAATGTATTATCTCCAGTGTCCTTATGAGAGAGTCCAGCTTTGTAGGGTAAATAATGGGCCACCATGTGGCTGACGGGGCTGGCTTTAGTATATTGATATCCTTGTGCATTCATATATCAATTATTATCTTTCTTCGAGGCCTGTTCACAATCTACTAGACCACTAGTAGATTTCCTTTTTCAGCAGAATGACAGAGTAGATATTCTGAAAAATCCTCTTGCTACAAAACACCCAGAAATGATGAATAATATAGAGCAAATATCTATTAAAATCCAGACCCAAGAAAATATGTATCAACTATTTAAAGCAAAAAAATAATCTATTTTGGTGTTTATAATATACATAGAAGCAAAATGTATGACAACAATAACACAAAGGCTGTGAGAAGAGAAACGGAAGGATAGTGCTTAAGGTTCTTCTTATACTGTATATGTGAAGCGGTATAATGTCACTTGAAGGTGAACTGTGATGAGGTAAAGACATTTACCATGAGCCCTAAAGCAACCACCAAAATCATATAATCAAAAGAATGACAGTTAGTAAGCCAACAAAGTGTATAAAATGAAATCATGAAATATACTCAAATAATCTCATGACATGATCATCTCCATAGATAATCCTACGGAATCCACAAAAATGCTCTTAGAATAAGTGAGTTTGGCAAAATTGCAGAATACACGCTTAACTTACAAATATCAATATATAAAATACTAGCAACAAGCAGTTAGAAATTGAAAAATTTGAAAAAACACCATTTGTGTTGACATAAAAAAAGGAAATATTTAGGAATACATCTGACAAAAAAAGTACAAAACCAGTAACCAAAAACTATAAAACATTTCTCAGATAAATTACTGAAGATTTTAATAAATTGAGAGAGATACTGTTTATAGATATTGAGAAGATTCAATATTATTAAGATGTCACTTCTTCCCCAACTTGATCTGTAGATTTAATGCAATTTCAATTAAACTTTCAACAGGATTTTTTTTTTTTTTTTTGGCAGAAACTGATATACTGATTCTAAAATTCAGTAAGGGACCAAACTCAACTTTGGAATTGATTAACAAAGATTTATTAGAAAGCTACAACCACCAAGACAGTGCAGTACTGTGTCAAGATTAACAAACAGACAAATATATCAATGGAACAGAATAGCAAGTTCAGAAATCAACCCACTCATACTTGGTCCTGGCTCAGGATCCTATACCAACACCACTGGAGGTCCACTACTATGGGATAAGGGGAAAGAAGCTTTTTCCTACACAAAACCTGTAAAGATGCAGGGGAGAAGGTGACTGCAAGGAAGTAAGGAGCAATATAACTGAAAGCTCCAACCCCAGGAGCCAGACACACAGGGCCTGCCTAAGACTGGCAAGACTAGGACAACAGAAAACTTCTCCTGACTCCAGGCAAGCAAGCACCAAGTAACAAGCATAGCCGTCAGCCGCGGAGGGTGTGGTGGGCAAGAGTGTGGACATAACCTCTTGGGGTTTAGATACATAGAGAAGGACTGAAAGATGAGGGTGGATTAGGAACACAGAGAAACCCTCTGGCCCTCCAGCACCCACCCTAAGCACAAGATAACACCAGAGGAATTTGAAGCCAGTGGTGTTCTGAAGGCGAACTTAGCACAACAAAATCCAAACCCAATTCAACAACTGACTAGACTGACTCAATTCCCCCACTCTGTCAGTCTAGCCAAAGAAGTTTTCCCATTTTCAGGCATAAATAGTATTTTACCTCAGTTCTACACACATAGTCCAGCATTCAATCAAAAATTACGTGATACACAAAAACACAACAACACAATCCCATTATCAAAGGGCAAAGCAATAAACAAGATTCAGAGATGACCCACAAATCAGAATTATGAGACTGGAAGTTAAAATAAATATCAATAACCTGGTAAAGGCTCTGGTGGAAAGGATGGACGGTATTTCTGAACAAATGGGGAATTTCAGCTGAGAGGTGGAAACCATAAGAAAGTGTCAAATGGAAATGTTAGAAATTAAAAAGAAACCAAACAAACAATAATAGAGATGAAGAAAGGAAAGAATCAATAAACTTGAATATAGGTCAGTAGAAATTACTCTAATAGAAACACAAAGAGAAAAAGTGAGAGAGAAAAAAAATGTGAGACAAAGTATCCAAGAGCTATAGGACAACAGAAAATGGTCTAATATATGTGTAACCAGAATTCCAGAAACAAAAGAGAATGGAGCAGAAGAAATACTTGAAGAGATAATAGTTGAGAATGTCCCCAGATTTATAAAAGATATTAAGTCACAGATCCAGGAAGCTCAGAGAACATCAAGCAGGATAAATGCCCACCTCTCTCCCATCCAAAACACCCTCACATCTAAACACATTGTATTCAAACCACTGAAAAGCAAAGATGAAGAAAAACTGTGATAAAGTGGATAAAGATACATTACACACAGAAGAATGAAGATAAGAATTAGAGCAGACTTCTTATCAGAAAGTATTCAAGCCATAAGAAAATGGATCAACATCTTTAAAATGCTAAAACAAAACAAAACAAAACAAACCTGTCAAGCCAGAATTCTATAACCAGGATAACCAGTTATCTTTCGAAAACTGAAAGCAAAATAAAGACTCTCTGACAAACAAAAAGTGAAAGGATTCAACACCAGCAGACTTACGCTTTACGAAACATTTAAAAAAATTCTTTAGGCAAAAGGAATATAATCCTAAACAGAAACTTGGATCTCTAAAAAGAAAAACTCTTTGGAAATAGTTAAAATGGAAGTAAATAAAATATAATTGTTCTTTTAAATCACTCTAAAAAATATTTGACTGTCTAAAGCAAAAATAGCAAAGTATTGCATTTATAGAATATGTAAAAGTAAAATGTATGACAGCAAAAAAATGGGAGGGAGAAATTCTAAGTATGCATTGGTAGAGTTCTTAACTATATGTGAGGTGCTGTAATATTATTTGAAGGTAGCCTTTGATAAAATAAAGATGTATACTGTGTACCTTAGTGAAACCACTAAAAATAATTTAAAGTGATACATAAAATAAGCCAATGGTGAAGATAAAATGGGATAATAAATAATAGTCAATCCAAAAACAGTCAGGAAAGAGGAAAAATGAACAATGATCAGATGGAACAAATAGAAAATAGCAAAATGGTAGGCTTAAATCCAGCCACATCGATAATTACATTAAATACAAGTGATCTCACCACACCAATTAAAAAACAGAGATTCTTCAATTAAATTAAAAAAAAAAAAGCTCCACTATATGCTGACTACAAAATAACAACTTTGAATATACAGGCAAAGATAGGTCCAAAGAAAAAGGATGGGAAAAGATATACCGTGCAAACAATAATCAGAAGAAATCTGGAGTATTTGTATTAATAGCAAACAAAGTAGACATCAGAAGAAGGAATATTACCAGGGATAAAGAGGGACATTACATAATACAGGGGTTAATTCACCAAGAAGACATAGAAACCCTAATTGTGTTTGCACCTACACAATGTAGCTTCAAAATTCATAAAGCAAATCTGATAGAATTGAAGGAAGTAAAATACAAATCTAGGATTATAGTTAGAGACTTTAACACTATTCCTTCAGTAATAAAAAAAAACTAATAGAAAAAAACCCCAGTAAATATATAGAAGATCAAAACTTTAATCTAAGTGGCATTTACAAAAGACCCTTATGACACATTCTTTTCAAATACATATGGAACATTCACCAAGAGAGACCATATACTGTGGGCCCTAAAGCAAACCTCAACAAATTCCAAATCATTGAAATTACATAGAATATGTAATGGAATTAAATTAGAATGACTTAACAGAAAAATATCTGGAAAATCCTCAGGTATGTCAAAATTCAACAAAACACTTATAAATAACCTGTGGGAAAATAGAAAATATTTTTAGTTGAAAATGATAATAAAATACATTTAAATAAGTTACAATTTGTGGAACTCAGTTAAAAGATATTTTAGAAAGAAATTAATCATATTAAGTGCTTGTATTAGAAAAGAAGAAAAGTCTCAAGTCAGTGATCTAAGCTTCTACCTGAAGAAACCAGACAACAATGAACAAATTAACCCTGAGCAGAAGGAAGGAAATGATAATGATAAAAGCAGAAATCAATGAAATTGAATGCAGAAAAACAATAGATAATATCAGTTAAACTAAAGGCTGGTTATTTCAATAGATCAATAACAGTGTAAATCTCTAGCCAGACTGATCAAGAAGAAAAATGAATAAACATGAACTACACTGGGAATGAAACATTGGGAAGGAAAAGGAACATCACTGCAGATTCTACAAATATCCGATGGGTCATAAAGTTTTATTATGAAAAGCTTTATGGCTGTAAATATGACAACTTAGGTAAAATGGACAAAGTCATTGAAATACAAATATGAAAGCCCATTCAGGAATAACCTGAGTCATCTTATATCTTAGAGAGTTAAACTTGTAGTTTAAAACAACTCCAACAAAAAATTCCAGACCCAGATGGCTTCACTGGCTAATTCTAAAAAAAAAAAAAAAAAAATCAACAAAGGCATGCAAATTTGAGTGATGGCTAAATCCTCAACAACAGCAGTGGAATATGGAAAGAAGGTATAACTACCTGCTAATGCAGAATTCTATGCTGCACAAAACTGTCATTTAAGAAAGATAGTGAAATAAAGACTCAAAGGAAGAGAAAATAATAACAGGTAATGGCATTAAAGCATCTCTAAGGTTCTTGTATTGCTGGGGAGAAGGCTGTGGATATCAGTTACCTTCTCCACGTTATTAAGGACACATGTCAAAGAGGTTAGTATAATCACCACATGGAGATAGGTTGCTTAACACGGAATGGTAACAATTCTAAAGCACAGCCTCAAAATATATGAGTCAAAAATGGTCAGAACTATTATAATATATATATAATATATATTAACAAGTATACAATCATAATGGAAATTTTTAACATACCTCTCTAAGTATTTGATGGATCAAATGTGAAAATAAATCAGTAAGAATACAAAAGTTGTGAAAACAATTAACAAGCTTGATCAAATTGTCTAACAACTGAATAACGCAGATTCATTTCAAACACACAGAAAACATTTATAAAAACCGACTATATGTTGCCAGGCCATAAAATTGGCCTCGATACATTTCAAATGATAGTTATATAGACCAACTTCTCTGACCACAAGGAATACAAGTCAGAAAAAAAATAAATAACTAGAAAATTAACTGGGACAAAGCAAAACAAAAGCACCAAACACCATCTTCTGGAAACTTAGAGCATTGAGTATCTACGTTAGAAAATAAGGAAAGCCGGAAGAATGAAGGGGGGGAAATCGGAGGAGGAGAAGAACCATGAGAGACGATGGACTCTGAAAAACAAACTGAGGGTTCTAGAGGGGAGGGGGGTGGGAGGATGGGTTAGCCTGGTGATGGGTATTGAGGAGGGCACGTTCTGCATGGAGCACTGGGTGTTATGCACGAACAATGAATCATGGAACACTATATCTAAAACTAATCATGTAATGTATGGGGATTAACATAACAATAAAAAAATTAAAAAAAAAAAAAAGAAAAGAAGGAAAGCCTCGGGGCGCCTGGGTGGCTCAGTCGTTAAGCGTCTGCCTTCGGCTCAGGTCATGGCCCCAGGGTCCTGGGATCGAGCCCCGCATCGGGCTCCCCGCTCAGCGGTAAGCCTGCTTCTCCCTCTCCCACTCCCCCTGCTTGTGTTCCCTCTCTGGCTGTCTTTCTCTCTGTCAAATAAATAAAATCTTTAAAAAAAAAGAAAAGAAAAGAAGGAAAGCCTCACATTATGAGCTAAGCATCCAACTATAGATATTATAAGAAAACACAATAGGGGTAGTGCCTGAGCAGCTCAGTTGGTCAAGCATTTGCCTTTGGCTCAGGTCATGATCCCAGGGTCCTGGGATCGAGTCCTGCATTGGGCTTCTTGCTCAGTGGGAAGTCTGCTTCTCCCTCTCCCTGTGCCCCTCCTCCCCCACACTCGTGCTCTCACTCTCTGTGTCAAATAAATAAATAAAATCTTTTTTAAAAAAGCAGAATAGGGCGCCTGGGTGGCTCAGTTGGTTAAGCGACTGCCTTCGGCTCAGGTCATGATCCTGGAGTCCCTGGATCGAGTCCCGCATCGGGCTCCCTGCTCGGCGGGGAGTCTGCTTCTCCCTCTGACCCTCCCCACTCTCATGCTCTCTCTCTCTCTCATTCTCTCTCTCTCAAATAAATAAATAAAATCTTTAAAAAAAAAAAAAAGCAGAATAGGTCGAATAGAAGTAGGAGCAAAAAAATAAGGATAAAAACAGATATTAACAATACTGAAAACAGATGTACATTAGAGAGATGCAACAAATCTAAAAGTTGGTTCTTTGAAAAATCTACTAAAATGAACAAACCTCTAGGAGAATTAATCGAGAATAAAAGAGAATGCATAAACAAACAATATTAGGCATGTAAAAGAGGATATAAATAAAACATTTAAAATACTTTCATACAAATAAGTTTGAAAGTATAGATGACAAATCCTTATTTAAAAACAAACAAACAATTTACTGGGATGCCTGGGTGGTTAAGTGTCCAACTCTTGATTTCCACTCAGGTCATGATCAAATCCGCACTGGGCTCCACACCCAGCGTGGAGCCTGCTTAAGATTCTCTTTCCCTCTCCCTCTGCCCCTCCCCCCTCTAAAAATAAACAAACAAACAAAAAACAATTTACCAAAACTAACTCAAGAAGAAATAGAATAGATAAACCTGAAGATTCCCTTTCAAAACAGCAACAAGACAAAGTTTCACACTATAACCCCTCTTCTTCAACAAGAAGGCCCAACCAATATAGTAAGACAAGAAAAACAAACATTATATAGGTTGGAAAAGAACTTTTCAAGCTCTCATTATTCTCAGACATATGACTGTTATTCCATCATAATAATTTGCAGATAAATTATTAAGGATTGAGCTAGATTGCTAAATTAAAAGTCAATATTCAAGAATCAGGGCGCCTGGGTGGCTCAGTTGGTTAGGCGACTGCCTTCGGCTCGGGTCATGATCCTGGAGTCCCTGGATCGAGTCCCGCATCGGGCTCCCTGCTCGGCGGGGAGCCTGCTTCTCCCTATGACCCTCACCCCTCTCATGTGCTCTCTCTCTCTCTCATTCTCTCTGTCTCAAATGAATAAATAAAATCTTTAAAAAAAAAAAAAAAAAAATATTCAAGAATCAATATTCTTTCTCTGTACCTGCAAAAAGCATTTCATTTCGATAATATATATTTTTAAAAGATGACATTTACAAAGCACACCTTCCTGCCCCAAATTAATTACCTAGGAATAAATCAACAGATACATCACTCCCTATGTAGAAAATCATAAAACTTTTTGAAAGAAACTTAAATAAGCAGAGAGATAAACAAAAAGAAACCCATACCAAGAACCACTGCAGAGCACCAAAACAGAGAAGATCTTAAGTATCCTGAGAGAAAAGACAAATTGCTTACAAATTGCTAACAAAGAAACAAGAATTAGACACACAGTGGGCTTTTTAGTAAAACACCAACATTAAAAGCTACAAAGCATCAAAGTGCTGAGGACAAAAACCATCTGCTGGAATTGTATACCCAAGGAAACATTTATTCAAAACAGTAGGGTGAAGTAGGATTCTGGGAAGATGGTAGAGTAGGAAGTATCAAGACTCTGTTTACTCACCTAGACAATAGTTGCATTGGCAGAATCTGTCTGATAGAACTATTTTGGAACTCTGGAATATACTGAAAGCTTGCAACTTCCAGGTTGCAAGGTAAATGCAAGGTAAATGAAAGGTAAATGGTGGTCAGTTTCAGCTCCTTACACCCATCAGCCACCCCCAGCCACATGGCAGGCAGCTGTGTGTGTGTTCCTGGAGAAGCCTGCACACAGCTTGCAGGAGTCAGGGTAGGGCAAAAAGGACCCTGTCCTATAAATACCAGGGATCTGTGCTGTATTGCTGATGGGTGCTTCTGATCACAAATGTGCTGCCAAAGAGGTGGGAAGCCATTTTGCTGCAACTCTCCCGGTTGCTGCAAGCCCCTCCCAAACCAGTTGAAGTGAATTCCAGGGGAATTTAGAGAGCCAGCACCCTTCCCCCTCCCCGTTCTTTTTTCCTATTCCCTCCTTTTGGGAGCCAGACATTAAAGACTAAGACATTCATAAACAACTGCATATTCAGGGAAAAATAGAAAGTGACCATGCAAGCTCAGAGAAAAGTTTAGAAAGGACCTGAGAAGACCTTAAGATTATAACTCAGGCTGACCCCTGGCACAGTGACAGCCTGCAACAATCAAAAGAATAAATAAATAAACAACAGCAAACCCTGAGATATGGGCAAAACTGGTTTCCAGAGTTACCACACTATTAGATTCAAATGTTCAGTTTTCAATAAAAAAAAAAAAAAAATCACAAATCATAGAAAGAAACAGGAAAGTATGACCCAGTCAAAAGAAAGAAATAAATCAACAGAAATTGTCCCTGAAAAAGACCAGATGGCAGATATACTAGACAAAGACTTAAAACATCTGTCTTAAAGATCCTCAAAGAACTAAAGGAAGATGTGGAGAAAGTCAAAGAAAATGAAGTATGAACAAAATGAAAATATTAATAAAGAGAGGGAACATCTAAAAAGAAACCAAAAACAAATTCTGGAGCTGAAAAGTACAATAACTCAAATGACAATTTCACTAGAGAGATTCAAAGGCAGATTTGAACAGGTAGAAGAAAGAATTAATAAATATGAAGATGGAAACCACAGAAATGATCAAGTCTGAGAAACAAAGAAAAAAAATTGAAAAAAGGTAAACAGAGCCTAAAAGGACTATGGGACACCATCAAGAGACCAACATTGTGTGAGTCTTAAAAGAAGAAGTAAGACAGAAAGGAGCAGAGAGAATATTTGAAGAAATAAAGGTGGTAAATTTCCCGAATTTGATAGAAGACATGAATATAAATCTCCAAGAAACTCAATTAACTTCAAGTAAGATGAACTCAGAGACCTTCACCAAGACACAATAGAATCAAACTTTCAGAAGCCAGAGCCAAAGAGAGAATCTTGAAAGCAGCAAGAGAGAAGCAAATCATCATATACAAGGAATTCCCCAATAAGATTATCAGTATATTTCTCATCAAAAACTTTGGAGGCCAGAAGGCAGCAGGCCAATATATTCACAGTGCTAAAAGAAAAGAACTGCCAACTGAGAATCCTATATCCAGAAAAACTGTCCTTCAAAAGTCAGGTGAAATTAGGACATTCTCAGATAAGCAAAAGCTGAGGGAGTCCACTACACTGACCCTGACCTACAATATATGCTCAGAGTCCTGAAAGGCAAAACAGAAGGACACTAGCACATAGCTTGAAGCTGAATGGAGAAATAAAAATCTCAATAAAGGTAAATTCATGGGCAATTATTGAAGCTGGTATTACTGAACAATGGTTTGTAACTGTAATTTTTGTTTTCTACATGATTTAAGAGACTAATATATTTAAAGAAAAAAATTAGTATAAAAGGTAACATTAGTGTAACTTTGGTTTGTAACTCCAAATCTTGTTTTCTACATAATTTAAAAGACTAATGCGTTTTGAAGAATTATTAGCTTATGTTTTGGGACACACAATGTATAAAGATGTGATTTTGTGACAGAGCTATAAAAGAGCAGAATTTTTATGTCATTGAAGTTAAGTTGGTGAATCTAACTTAGAGCATGAATCCAAATTAGAGCATGATAAGTTTAGGATATTAAATGTAATCTCCATGGCAACCACAAATAAAATAGCTATAGAATATAAATAAAAGAAATTAAGAAATTTAAACATTTCATGACATCAAACTGACTAAACATAAAAAAGGACAGTAATGCAGAAAATGAGGGGCAAAAAAAGCTCTAAGGCATGTAGAAAACAAAGAGCAAAATGACAGAAGTCCCTCCTTACCAGTAATTACTTTAAATGTAAATGGATTAAACTCTTTAATGGAAAAACAGAGACTGGCAAAGACACACACACACACACACACACACACACACACATTGACCTGATTATATGCTGTCTACAAGAGACAAACTGAAGATCCTAAGACACAAATAGATTAAAAGTGAAAAGATGCAAATAGATATTCCATGAAAATAGTAACCAAAAGAGAGTAGGGATGGCTATACTAACTAATATCAGGCAAAATAGACTTTAAATCAATAAAGTTTAGAGACAAAAAATGACATTATATATATTTGATATAGCAAGAAGATATAACATTTATAAACATTTATGTATCGAATAACGGACCACCAAAATATATATTCTTAATCCATGGGACATTTTCCAGGATGGACCATATGTTAGGCCACACATTAAGTCTCAATAGATTTAAGAAGACATACAAAGTATCTAATCTGATCACAGTAGGATGAAGTTAGAAATCAATAACAGAAGGAAAACTAGAAAATTCACAAAATTGGGGGGAGGAGCAAGATGGCAGAGGAGTAGGAGACCTAAATTTCGTCTGGTCCCAGGAATTCAGCTAGATAGTTAATCAAACCATTCTGAACACCTACAAACTCAACAGGAGATCGAAGAAAAGAACAGCAGCAACTCTCTGAACAGAAAAGCAACCACTTTCTGGAAGGTAGGATGTGCGTGCAGAGAAGTGAATCCGAGGCAATATTCGGGAAGATAGACGGCGGTGGGGGGGCTTCCGTCAGCCGATACCGGCAAGTGATAGAGCAGCGGAGCACAAAATCAGAACTTTTAGAAGTCTGCACCGCTGAGGGATGTCGCTCCAGTGGCTAAGCGGGGGGTGGAACCCTCTCTGGGTCAGTGGGTCTCAGGACCCTCGGGGTCACAGAAAGACCAGGGGTGCCTGAGTGCGGCAGAGCTCCCAGGTATCGGAGCGGGGAAGCCGGCTGCAGAGACGGAGCCGAGGAGTGGGCTCTCAGCTCGGGGTTGCCATAAACCGTGATCTGGGACACAGCTGGGCCACTGCTCTTCCAGTAGGGACCCAAGAAGCTGCAAGTCCGGGGAGACTCCCCTTCCTCCCCCGGGAGGAGCAGCACAGGAACGCATCGCAGGGATCTGCTGGGTTTGGAGACTCCACACGGGGTCAGGTGCCAGAGATAGAAACACTTGGTCACAGGCCAGGTGAGCACGGAGTGCAGCCGGAGACCAGGAGACGGGAGTGACTGACTGCTTTTCTCTGGGGGCTCACTGAGGAGCGGGCCCCGAGTTCTCAGCTCCTCCCGGGCAGAGATTGGGAGGCCGCCATTTTCACTCTTGTCCTCCAAAGCTGCACGGAAAGCTTACAGAGAACAAAAGCTCCCAAGAGCAAACCCGAGCAGATTACTTAGCCTGCCCCCGACAAGGGCGGGGCAATTCCGCCTCCAGCAAAGACATTTGGGAACCACGGCAACAGGCCCCTCCCCCAGAAGATCAGCAAGAACAGCCAGCCAAGACCAAGTTTACCAACCAATGAGAACAGCAAAACCCCAGCGCTAGGGGAATACTGCACATAGAATTCATGGCTTTTTCCCCATGACTCTTTAGTCTTTCAAAGTTAATATTTTTAATTTTCTTTATTTTTCTCTTTTTCTATTTTTTTAGTTGAATTTTTCTTCCCTCCTTTTTCAACCAACATCTTATCAATTCCTTTTTTAAAATCTTTTTTAATTTTTCATTTTTACAGTAATAGTCTATCTCTTCATTGTATTTAACCTTTTTTGTATATATATGTTTTTCTTTCTTTAAAATTTTGGGATACAGTTTCTTATAACAGATCAAAATACACCCTAAATCTAGTGTAGGACGTTGTCCTAGTCTCCCGCCTGATTACATTCTCTCTTTTTTTTTCTATATTTTTTTCATTCTTTTTTCAACCAACTTATCTTACCAATTCCTTTTTAAAAATCTTTTTTAATTTTCATCTTTACAGTCATATTCCATCCCTTCATCATATTTACCTTATTTTTGTGTATATATATAAGTTTTTCTTTCTTTAAAATATTGGGAGGCAATTTCTTCTAACAGACCAAACTACACCCAAAATCTAGTGAATGGCTCTATTATATTCAGCAGCCTGATCATATTCTTTTTTTTTTCCTGTTCCTTCCCTCCCCCCGCCCCCGCCCCGTTTCGGGTCTCTTCTAATTTGTTTAGTGTATATTTTCCTGGGGTCGATGTTACCCTTTTAGCATTTTTTTAGCATTTTGTTCTCTCGTTCATCTATTCTCCTCTGGATAAAATGACAAGACGGAAAAGCTCACCTCAAAAAAAAAGAACAAGAGGCAGTACCAACTGCTGGGGACCTAATCAATACAGACATTAGTAAGATGTTGGAACTAGAGTTCAGAATGACGATTATAAAGGTACGAGCTGGGCTTGAAAAAAGTATAGAAGATACTAGAGAATCCCTTTCTGGAGAAATAAAAGAACTAAAATCTAACCAAGTCAGAATCAAAAAGGCTATTAATGAGATGCAATCAAAAATGGAGGCTCTAAACGCTAGGATAAATGAGGCAGAAGAAAGAATTAGTGATATAGAAGACTAAATGATGGAGAATAAAGAAGCTGAGAAAAAGAGAGATAAACAACTACTGGATCATGAGGGGAGAATTCGAGAGATAAATGATACCATAAGGCAAAACAACACTAGAATACTTGGGATCCCAGAAGAAGAAGAAGAAGAAGGGGGGGGGGGCGGGGAGAAGGTACACTGGAGCAAATTATAGCACAGAACTTCCCTAATTTGGGGAAGGAAACAGGCATCAAAATCCAGAAGGCACAGAGAACCCCCCTCAAAATCAATAAAAATAGGTCAACACCCCGACATCTAATAGTAAAACTCACAAATCTCAGAGACAAAGAGAAAATCCTGAAAGCAGCTCGGGACAAGAGGTCTGTAACCTACAATGGTAGAAACATTAGATTGGCAGCAGACCTATCCACAGAGATCTGGCAGGGCAGAAAGGATTGGCATGATATATTCAGAGCACTAAATGAAAAAAATATGCAGCCAAGAATGCTATCTCCAGCTAGGCTTTCATCGAAAATAGAAGGAGAGATAAAAAGCTTCCAGGACAAACAAAAAGAATTTGCGAACACCAAACCAGCCCTACAAGAAATACTGAAAGGGGTCCTCTAAGCAAAGAAAAAGCCTAAAAGTAACATAGACCAGAAAGGAACAGAGACAAAATACAGTAATAGTCACCCTACAGGGAATACAATGGCACTAAATTCATATCTTTCAATAGTTACAGTGAATGTAAATGGGCTAAATGCCCCAATCAAAAGACACAGCCTATCGACTGGATAAAAAAACAAGACCCATCAATATGCTGTCTGCAAGAGACTCATTTTAGATGCAAAGACACCTCCAGATTTAAAGTGAGGGGGTGGAAAGCCATTTACCATGCTAATGGACACCAAAAGAAAGCTGGGGTGGCAATCCTTATATCAGACAAATTAGATTTTAAACCAAAGACTGTAGTAAGAGATGAGGAAGGACACTACATCATACTTAAAGGGTCTATCCAACAAGAAGATCTAACAATTGTAAATATCTATGCCCCTAACATGGGAGCAGCCAATTATATAAGCCAGTTAATAACAAAATCAAAGAAACACATCGACAACAATACAATAATAGTAGGGGACTCTAACACCCCCCTCATTCAAATGGACAGATCATCTAAGCAAAAGATCAACAAGGAAATAAAGACTTTAAATGACACACTGGACCAGATGGACTTCACAGAACATTCCATCCCAAAGCAACAGATACACATTCTTTTCTAGTGCACATGGAACATTCTCCAGAATAGATCACATCCTGGGTCACAAATCAGGTCTCAACTGGTACCAAAAGATTGGGATCATTCCCTGCCTATTTTTGGACCACAATGCTTTGAAACTAGAACTCAATCACAAAAGGAAAGTTGGAAAGAACTCAAATATATGGAGGCTAAAGAGCAGCCTACTAAAGAATGAATGGGTCAACCAGGAAATTAAAGAAGAATTTTTAAAATTCATGGAAACAAATGAAAATGAAAACACAACTGTTCAAAATCTTTGGGATGCAGCAAAGGCAGTCCTAAGAGGAAAGTATATAGCAATACAAGCCTTTCTCAAGAAACAAGAAAGGTTTTAAATACACAACCTAATCTACACCTAAAGGAGCTGGAGAAAGAACAGCAAATAAAGCCTAAACCCAGCAGGAGAAGAGAAATAAAGACCAGAGCAGAAATCAATGAAATAGAAACCAAAAGAACAGTAGAACAGATCAACGAAACTAGGAGGTGGTTCTTTGAAAGAATTAATAAGATTGATAAACCCTTGGCCAGACTTATCAAAAAGAAGAAAGAAAGGACCCAAATAAATAAAATCATGAATGAAAGAGGAGAGATCACAACGAACACCAAAGAAATACAAACAATTACAAGAATATATTATGAGCAACTATATGCCGGCAAATTAGAAAATCTGGAAGAAACAGATGCATTCCTAGAGACGTATCAACTACCAAAACTGAACCAGGAAGAAATAGAAAACCTGAACAGACCCATAACCAGTAAGGAAATTGAAGCAGTAATTAAAAATCTCCCAACAAACAAGAGCCCAGGGCCAGATGGCTTCCCAGGGGAATTCTACCAAACATTTCAAGAAGAATTAATACCTATTCTTCTGAAGCTGTTTCAAAGAATAGAAATGGAAGGAAAACTTCCAAATTCATTTTATGAGGCCAGCATTACCTTGACCCCAAAGCCAGACAGAGACCCCATCAAAAAGGAGAACTACAGACTGATATCCCTGGTGAACATGGATGCAAAAATTCTCACCAAATACTAGCCAATAGGATCCAACAGTACATTAAAAGGATTATTCACCATGACCAAGTGGGATTTATTCCTGGGCTGCAAGCCTGGTTCAACATCCGCAAATCAATTAATGTGATACAATACATTAATAAAAGAAAGAACAAGAACCATATGATCCTCTCAATAGATGCAGAAAAAGCATTTGACAAAGTATAGCATCCTTTCTTGATTAAAACTCTTCACAGTGTAGGGATAGAGGGTACATACCTCAATATCATAAAAGCCATCCATGAAAAACCCACAGCGAATATTATACTCAATGGGGAAAAACTGAGAGCTTTCCCCCTACGGTCAGGAACATGGCAGGGATGTCCACTATCACCACTGCTGTTCAACATAGTACTAGAAGTCCTAGCCTCAGCAATCAGACAACAAAAAGAAATAAAAGGCATCAGAATTGGCAAAGAAGAAGTGAAACTCTCACTTTTTGCAGATGATATGATACTTTATGTGGAAAACCCAAAAGAGTCCACCCCAAAATTGCTAGAACACATACAGGAATTCAGTAAAGTGGCAGGATATAAAATCAATGCACAGAAATCAGTTGCATTTCTATACACCAACAACAAGACAGAAGAAAGAGAAATTAAGGAGTCGATCCCATTTATAATTGCACCAAAAACCATAAGATACCTAGGAATAAATCTAACCAAAGAGGCAAAGGATCTGTACTCAGAAAACTATAGAAAACTCATGAAAGAAATTGAGGATGATACAAAGAAATGGGAAAACGTTCCATGCTCATGGATTGTAAAAATATCTATGCTACATAGAGCAATCTACACATTTAATGCAACCCCTATCAAAATACCATCAATTTTTTTCAAAGAAATGGAACAAATAATCCTAAAATTTGTCTGGAACCAGAAAAGACCCCGAATAGCTAGAGGAATGTTGAAAAAGAAAAGC
This sequence comes from Phoca vitulina, assembly GCF_004348235.1. Classification (NCBI taxonomy): domain Eukaryota; kingdom Metazoa; phylum Chordata; class Mammalia; order Carnivora; family Phocidae; genus Phoca; species Phoca vitulina. Next base: position 7,859,839 of record NW_022589736.1, on the reverse strand, counting down.
AAAGCCAGTGGCATCACAATTCCGGACTTCAAGCTCTATTACAAAGCTGTAATCATCAAGACAGTATGGTACTGGCACAAAAACAGACACATAGATCAATGGAACAGAATAGAGAGACCCTCAACTCTATGGTCAACTAATCTTCAACAAAGCAGGAAAGAATGTCTAATGGAAAAAAGTCTCTTCAACAAATGGTGTTGGGAAAATTGGACAGCCACATGCAGAAGAATGAAACTGGACCATTTCCTTACACCACACACAAAAATAGACTCAAAATGGGTGAAAGACCTCAATGTGAGACAGGAATCCATCAAAATCCTTGAGGAGAACACAGGCAGCAACCTCTTCGACCTCAGCTGCAGCAACTTCTTCCTAGAAACATCACTGAAGGCAAGGGAGGCAAGGGCAAAAATGAACTACTGGGACTTCATCAAGATAAAAAGCTTTTGCACAGCAAAGGAAACAGTCAACAAAACCAAAAGACAACTGACAGAATGGGAGAAGATATTTGTAAATGACATATCAGATAAAGGGCTAGTATCCAAAATCTATAAAGAACTTATCAAACTCAACACCCAAAGAACAAAGAATCCAATCAAGAAATGGGCAGAAGACATGAACAGACATTTCTGCAAAGAAGACATCCAAATGGCCAACAGACACATGAAAAAGTGCTCAACATCACTCGGCATCAGGGAAATCCAAATCAAAACCTCAATGAGATATCACCTCACACCAGTGAGAATGGCTAAAATTAACAAGTCAGGAAACGAAGATGTTGGTGAGGATGCGGAGAAAGGGGAACCCTCCTACACTGTTGGTGGGAATGCAGGCTGGTGCAGCCACTCTGGAAAACAGTATGGAGGTTCCTCAAAAAGTTTAAAATAGCAATTGCACTACTGGGTATTTACCCCAAAGATTCAAATGTAGTGATCCGAAGGGGCACATGCACCCCAATGTTTATAGCAGCAATGTCCACAAGAGCCAAACTATGGAAAGAGCCTAGATGTCCATCAACAGATGAATGGATAAAGAAGATGTGATATATATATATATATATATATATATATATATATATATATATATGAAAAAATAAAACACTCAAAATACTAGGAATAGAAGGAAATTTCATCAACATAATAAAAGCCACACATAAAAACCCACAGTGAACATTATATTCGGTGGTGAAAGACTGAAAATTTTTCCTCTAAGATGAGGTACAAGGCAAGGATGCCTGCTTTGACCACGTCTACTCAACATAGCACTGAAAGTTCCACAGCAGTTAGGCAAGGAAAAGAAATAAAAGGCATCCAAGTTGGAAAGGAAGAAATAAAATTACCTCTGTTTGTAGATGGTATGATCTTATATGTAGGAAACTTTAAAATTCCACAAAAAAACTGTTAGAACTAATACATGAATTCAGTAAAGTAGCAGGATACAAAGTCAACATACAAAAATCAGTTGCATTTCTATACACTAACAGTGAACAATCTGAAAGAAGATTACAAAAACAATTCCATTTTCAATAGCATCAAAAATAATAAAATAACTGGGAATACACTTAACCAAGAAGCTGAAAGACCTCTACAATGAAAACTACTAAGCACCCCTAAAAGAAATGAAAGAAGACACAAATAAATGGAAACACATCCCATGGTCATGGATTGAAAGATTTAATGTTATTAAAATGTCAATACTACCCAAAGTGATCTACAGATTGAATGCAATTCCTATCAAAATCCCAATGATGTCTTTTGCAGAAATAGAAAAACCCATCCAAAAATTCATAGGGAATCACAAGGTACTCCAAATAGCCAAAACAATCTTGAAAAACAAAAGTGGAGGACTGACACGCTGATTTCAAAACTTACTACAAAGCTACAGTAATCACAACAGTGTGGTATGGGCATCAAGACAGACATACAAATTAATGAAATAGAATGGAAAGCCCAGAAATAAACCACCACATATATGGCAAAATGATTTTTGACAAGGGTGTCAAGACCATTCAAGTGGGAAAGGACAGTCTTTTTAACAAACAGTGCTGGGGAAACTGGACATCCACGTGCAAAATAGTGAAATTGGTATGTTACATAATACCAAATACAAAAATTAACACAAGATGGATAAAAGACCTAAATATAAGACCTAAAAAAAATAAAACTCTTAGAAGAAAACATAGGACTAAAGCTCCATGACATTGGATTTGCAGTGATTTCCTGGATATGACACCAAAGGCACAGGAAACAAAAGAAAAGAATAGACAAATTGGACTTCATGAAAATTTTAAAATTTTGTGCACCAAAAGACCCCATCCAGAGAATTAAAATCAAGCCACAGAATGGGAGAAAATATCTGCAAATCGTATAGCTGATAAAGGATTAACATCCAGAATGTATAGAAAACCCCTAAAACTCAGCAACAACCAAAACCAAACAGCCCAATTCAAAAATGGGCAAAGAACTTGAATAGGTATTTCCCCAGAGAAGACATAAAAGTGGCGGCAAGTACATGGAAAGATTCTAATCACTAGGGGGATGCAAGTCAAAACTGCAATGAGATACATCTCATACCCAGTAAGATGAGTACTGTCAACAACAACAAAAACAAGAGAATGTAGAGGAAAGGAGCCTTGTGCACTGTTGGTGGGAGTGCAAACTGGCACAGCCACTGTGGAAAACAGTATGGCAGTTCCTCAAAAAGTTAAAAATAGAATCACCCTATGATCCAGCAATTCCATTTCAAACCAGAACGATTTGAAAGTAGGGTCTCAGAGAGGTATCTGTACATCCATGGTCATAGCAGCCTTGTTCACAAGAGCTAAAGCACGTTATCAATCCAAGTGTCTGTCAACAAATGAATGATGGATAATCAAAATATGGTATATACATAACAATGGAATATTATTCAGCCTTTAAAAGAAAGGAAATTATGTAATATTTGTAGCATATATGGATTATGCTAAGGACAATATTCTAAAGTGAAATAGTCAGGTACAAAAAGACAAATATGGTTGTGTGCAAGACGTCTTTGCAATCCCCCCCAAAAACAGACTGGTCTTGGAAGTAACTGTAGGTGTGGTGTTTGGGGTGAGGTAAGGGTTCTTAGATTCTCCCTCCCTTCCAAAGTTTCAGAATAACCCATGGTAGGGGCCAAGGCTGAGAGCTTGACTCTGTGATCTCACAAGTTCCTCCAGGCCCATCAAAGAGCAAACTTGGCATAAGGAAGGAAAGGGGTAAGTAAGGAAAAACCAGTTAAATACACTCGTACCAGCTAAATCCAGTCTTTGCCTAGCCTTTCCCTCTGAGGACTTCTTGTCTCTCCTGTCCTCTGGTGTCACTGATTTGTGGCTGAATGGAGACTGTCCAGTCACCAATGATGTAACATTACCTGAGAGGTCCAAAGGTCCGTGGTCAATCCAGGCTTCCTCAGAAGGAAGGAACACTTTATCATAGAGCAGAGTCTAGTATTTTTATGGGACTATGTGCTCTGGTCTACTGTTAAATATTTCTAGAGTGGCATGTTTTATGATCATTCCTCCTCGTTCCACCCCACCCTCCATCTCTAAGTATTTTCCCATCTATGTTAACATAGAGTAAAGCACCCCACAAACACAGATTTAAGATTTTGGTGGCATGGAGCTAAACCCATGGTACTACCAAGCTAACTACCCACACCCACAGACACACACACACACACACACACACACACACACACATACGCACACATGTGCACAGTGGGTGAGTACATTTTTTAGATGGAGGTGGGGGAACTGGGTCCAATTAAAAACTGTTAGACTAGAAATTCAGAAGAGCACATCAGGAGGAACCTATAAAAGAAATCTTCATGGATGGTATCAACACCATAGAAAGGTATGAACAAACAGTTGTTAATAACTTCAAGAGAAGCTTTAAATCCACACTAGAAAGTAACTTGATGCTGGGAGACTCTACACCTGTGAATGCCATGTAGTATGGTTCTATGTGGGATGGGGCATGCTTCCCGCAGCATCACTGGCACCTGGAACTGGTTAGAAATGCAGATTCTCAGGCCCTGCCCCAGACCTATTGACTCAGGAGCTCCGGGAGGATGGCCCAGCCCTCTGAGTTTTAACAAACCCCCCAGGTGGTTCTACTGTACACTCATATTTAGGAATCGCTGACCTAGAGGGCCCAAGATGAAGATGAAGGCGTAAGGAGCAGAGCTGATGTAGCAGAACGAGGACTCAAATATGGCAATGATGAACCCGTATACCAAACCAAAGCTGCAGTCAAAATACCAAATGTGGAGAGAGTGCAAACACTACTTTTAGACCCTGGAAATGGAAGGAGGAACTCTAAACGGTGTGAACTGGGGACAAGGAAAGAGGGAAAGGCAGCACTCTGAAAACCACAAGTAGGGAGATAATTCAAGGACATTTTCCTGACTAAACTATAATCTTGGCCTGAGTTGTCAAAGGCTCTTAGGGTTTCCTTCAAGAGCAATCCTCAGCGCCTGGGTGGCTCCGTCCTGCTTGTGTCCTCTCTCTGTCAAATAAAGTCTTAAAAAAAAAAAAAAAGCAATCCTCAAAGAAAGGGACCCAAGCGACATTCACCAAGTGGTTTTTGTTTGGTTACTTACTTTGCTTATTTTTTAACTTATTCTAATGCAACCTCAAACTTAGAGTAAAACTGCAAAAACAGAAAAGACCTCTGAATACCCTTTACCCAGATTCACCAACTGTTTACATTTTGCCCCAGTGCTTTATCATCCCCCATCTCTAACCAAATATATTTATTACACATGTGCTTTTTCCTCTAAAGCATTTGAAAGTAAGTTGGAGACATTATGCCCCTTTATGCCTAAATACTCAGTATATATTTCCTAAGAATATGTTCTCTATATCGCTCGGCATCAGGGAAATCCAAATCAAAACCTCAATGAGATACCACCTCACACCAGTCAGAATGGCTAAAATTAACAAGTCAGGAAATGACAGATGTTGGCGGGGATGCGGAGAAAGGGGAACCCTCCTACACTGTTGGTGGGAATGCAAGCTGGTGCAGCCACTCTGGAAAACAGTATGGTTCCTCAAAAAGTTGAAAATAGAGCTACCATATGATCCAGCAATTGCACTACTGGGTATTTACCCCAAAGATACAAAAGTAGGGACCCGAAAGGGTACATGTACCCCGATGTTTATAGCAGCAATGTCCACAATAGCCAAACTGTGGGAAGAGCCAAGATGTCCATCAACAGATGAATGGATAAAGAAGACGTGGTATATATATACAATGGAATATTATGCAGCCATCAAAAGGAATGAGATCTTGCCATTTGCAACGACGTGGATGGAACTGGAGGGTATTATGCTGAGCGAAATAAGTCAAACAGAGAAAGACATGTATCATATGACCTCACTGATATGAGGAATTCTTAATCTCAGGAAACAAAGTGAGGGTTGCTGGAGTGGGGGGTGGGGTGGGAGGGATGGGGTGACTGGGTGATGGACACTGGGGAGGGCATGTGCTCTGGTAAGCGCTGTGAATTGTGCAAGACTGTTGAATCTCAGATCTGTACCTCTGAAACAAATAATGCAATATATGTTAAGAAAGAAAAAAAGAAGAAGAATGTAGCAGGAGGGGAAGAATGAAGGGGGGGAAATAGGAGGGGGAGAAGAACCATGAGAGACGATGGACTCTGAAAAACAAACTGAGGGTTCTAGAGGGGAGGGGGGTGGGAGGATGGGTTAGCCTGGTGATGGGTATTGAGGAGGGCACGTTCTGCATGGAGCACTGGGTGTTATGCACAAACAATGAATCATGGAACACTATATCTAAAACTAATGATGTAATGTATGGGGATTAACATAACAATAAAAAAATTAAAAAAAAAAAAAGAATATGTTCTCTAACATACCTTCCTAAAACACAACACTCTCACATAACCACAGAACAATTATAAAAAATCAGGAAATTTAACCTTGACACAATATTATTATCTAATACTCAGGCTGTATTCAAATTCTGTCCGTTATCCCAATAATGGCCTTGTTCACCATTTTCTCCCTAATTCGGGATCTAATCCAGGGCCACATTTGGCATTTCGTTGCCATGTCTCTTTAGCCTCTTTCAGTCTGGAATAGTTCCTCTGCCTTTCCTTTTCTTTTTCTTTCTTTCTTCTTTCTTTCTTTCTTTTCTTTCTTTCTCTCTCTCTTTCTTTCTTTCTTCCTTTCTTTCTTTCTTTCTGAGAGAGAGGCTGTGTGCCCATGAGTGGGGGAGGGGAGGGGCAGAGGGAGAGGGAGAGAGAAGATCCCAAGCAGGCTCCACACCCAGTGTGGACCCGACATGGGGCTTAATCCTGCAACCCTGAGATCATGACCCAAGCCGAAATCAAGAGTCAGACACTTGGTGATTCTGGCAGTCATTCTTGGACATCCAAACCTAAGCCAGTGGCTGGGCAGTGTGGCAATCCAGGGACTGCTCTCTGGAGGAAAAGATGGGCAAGACCTGGGCAGCGGGGGTCAGGGCCCTAGTCCCCAAAGCTAGGGTTTCTAGGCAGAGACAGGCCAACCCACAGGGAGCAGGTAAGAAGGAAGGAGAAAACTGCCATTTGGGGGCCCATGGCCAGTCAAAGCTGACCCCAGATCCTGCCCAACCCAAAGAAGGCTCAGATTGCTGGAAAGCACGATACTATTTGGGTAAATCAAACAAGAGTGGCTTATTTGAGGGATACAGAAGGAAACCGGCCCCACTTAGAACACCCAGCTTAAGATCATTAAGACATTACATTTTCCAGGATGGATGGGAATTCATGTTCCAGAAGCCAGAATCCTCACTGTGACATGCAGAGCTGCAGAAGATGGTCCCATTTTCCAGAATCTGTCCCCCTCAGACCTAACACCAAGGTCTCATCTGGGTAGGTGACTGAGCTCACCTCATCCACTTGGGATTTGGACTGTTTACCGTACTTGCAGGTAGCTCAATCATCAGACTTTCAGACCAGAACTCTCTGCTCCTGGTACATTCCAAAACTCAGACATGAGAGAGAACTTCACCAGGTGTCATTCCCAAAAGCCATTAGACCAGCTTATCCTGCAGATCTACTGAGCACCTATCTGTAGAAATGCCACAAAAATGAAATGAATGTACATGATCAGGCAGGTCCCAGGACATTGCTTTTAGCCAGGAAGTTTCATACTGAGGAAAAGCTCAAATCTTTCAGATTCTAATTAAAAGAAGAGGGACATTTTTAACACGGTTGTACAGGTTAGAGAAAACTTGAATCGTTCTAGCTCTGGCTCTTACCTTCTTTTGGTGACATTCTTCTGATAAAAGGTATCACTTGGCATGCACTTTGTCACGTCCACAGTCTGCTGGGAGTGACTGGGGCGGGGGGGGGGGGGGGGCTGTCTCCCAAAAGCGTGTCCAGAATCCTCCCAGATGACCTTGCCAAACTTCTCACCTTCAATTTTTCCCCACGCTGCCTTCACTTGCTCAGAGAAAGGCAAAAATTCCTAATTCCAGAATCTCCTGCATTTCTCACATTCCTGTAGCAGGTAACATATTCCAGCCAAAGCACCGAACACCCGCCACTCAGCAGGATTTATCCCTCTCCTGCCCTAGGCTCAACCAAGATTTCTGAGTTCCTGTGGCAGGGTACTTTAAAATCTCCCATCCCCTACCTTTCTATTATGCAGTATTTCATATATTTAAAACAGTGTAACATATAGGCACAACTAATATTCTGCCAGTCCTCATCAGTGTGGCCTTTCATCTGTGGCCAGTGGTCACCCCTCCCCCAGTCCCAAGTATTTCCAGCAGCTATTCTGATTGGTCAGCATCTGGGTGGCACTGCTTGTTAAATATAAGGGAGAGCACAAGCAGAGTGGGGGGTGTGGGGGGGAGACAGAGGGAGAAGCAGACTCTCCGCTGAGCAGGGAGCCTGATGCGGGACTTGATCCCAGGACCCGGGATCCTGACCTGAGCCGAAGGCAGATGCTTAACCAACTGAGCCACCCAGGCACCCCTCAAAAGCATTTTTAACAGGTAAAACATTTGCACCACTAAAGATTCAGAAAGTATGAAAAGACCAAAAAAAAAAAAAAAAAAAAAAAAGAAAAGGATGAAAAGGCATTCAGTAAAAAGTCTCTCCCAGTGCATCTCTCAGCTGCCTCATCTCCAGTGTTAATAGTCTCTTGCATCCTTTCAGAGATTTTATATACAGACAAAATATTGTGTATAGGTACCATTTCTTCTTTTTTTACTGATGGTAGCATATAAAACATAGGGTCCTATTCCTTTTCTTCCTAACCTAACAGTGTATCTTGGAGATCTTTCCACTTGGGTGCACAAAGAGCTTTCTTCATCTACTGTAAAGAGCTGGGTGGTACTTCTTCGTAGGGTAGCTGTACTGTAATTTACTAAATTAGTCTCCTGCTGACCACATACAAGGTAATTTATAGGTACTGGCTATTATGACCAATAACTTTGTACATACTCACTCCATAAATATACCAGTATATCTGTAAGGTAAATTCTTAGAAGTGAAATTGCTGGGGTGAAGGGCATGTGCATAATAAGCATCATTCTCTGAATGCTCTTTCTTGAACAGCTATTGTACGAGGCTCAGAGAACCCAATGTTGGGCAAGACAGATGTGCCCCCCGCTGCCACCGCTCAAAGTGCAAATGATGAGACACAGCCCTTACATCATCTCATTGTCTTTGGTACAACCATGAGAGTGGCTGGCCGCACAGGGAGAGAACACAGAACTATGGGACCTGGCTGACTGGGTGGGGAGGGGAGGGAAGGCTTTCCTGAGAAAGTCATGTTCACGTTAGGAAGAATGGCAGGAGATGGGCTGGGGAGAGCAGTGGGCATGGTGAGTGGCCTGGGTGGGGGGGTGGACCGAAGGCCAGAGTGGCCAGGGGGAAGAGTAGCTGGGGGGGGTTGGGGGCAGGTCCAGCAGAGCATTGAAGACTTCTTGAGGATTTTAGTTTTTATTCTAAGAGCAGCGGGCAACCAGGAAGGAGTGAAGTCATCCAATGCGCATTTCTGAAGATGACTGGCTGTATTACAGAAATGGATTAAAGGCTTTCAGGGAGAACAGGCAGGGAGACCAATTTAAAGGTTATTGCTGCTTTCAAGCAAGAGAGTGCAGAGGCCAGGCTGGATGGGGCCAAAGAGATAGAGACGGTGAGAGACTGACGGGGAGTGAAGGGAAGGGAAAGGGGTTTCCACGGATGACTCCCCAGTCCCTAGCCATGCTGGTTGGTGAGCACTTAAGACAAGGCTCCTAGAAGGCTTCTAAATGATGAGAGCCCTTACTGAACATTTTCCACATGCTTAGAACCTGGGGTGTATCCTAAGGGGCCCCTCGGATAGTCAGACCCTGGCTACAAAGGCACTGAGTGCCACCCATGTTGCCCTGGAGAACACCTCTGAACAAGCTGAAATGTGTTCATCTGTCCTGTCTTATCTGCACCCCTGCAGGCATCACATGCCCTCCTCCCACGTCGGTCGAACATGCAGACATCCGGGTCAAGAGTTACAACTTGAGCTCCAGGGAGCGGTACACATGTAACTCTGGCTTCAAGCGTAAAGCCGGGACATCCAGCCTGACCGAATGTGTGTTCAACAAGACCATGAACGTGGCCCACTGGACCATTCCCAATCTCAAGTGCATCAGTAAGTAGCCATCCCTGCAAGTCTTTCCATCCCCCTTCCCAAAGCCGTACAGAGCAGACTGTAGTGTGGGAAGCTGAATGAGCCCATCTCTGGGGGACAAGACGTTTGTGTTGAGGTCTGAGGCTAAATAAACCAATGGGCCTCTAAACAACGCCCCTGGGAGTTGAAAATACATAGGCTTTAGGGTCACAGTTTTGGGTTCCTTGAGCAAGTGTCTTACCATCTTGGAAGTCTTTGTTCCTCATCTAGAAAATGAACCCGATGTCAACGGTGTGGGCTGTAGCAATGTGCCGTGAAACCTGGTCAGTATTAGCTGCAGCCATCCCTCACTCTGTTGCATTTTGCTTTATTGCACTTTACAGATAATCATGTTCTTTACGAATTGAAGATTTGTGGCAATCCTGCTTCAAGAGAGTCTATTGACACCATTTTTCCAACAGTATTTGCTCACTTTGTATCTCTGTGTCACATTTTAGTAATTCTCGCAGCATTTCAAACTTTCTCATATTGGTTATGGGAGCTGGGACCAGTGATCTTTGATATTACTACTGGAATTCTCTTGGGGCACCACAAACCGCACCCATGTAAGATGGTTAACTTAATCAATGGATGTTGTATATGTCTTCTGACCGCTCCATGGACTGGCCATTCCCCGTCTCTCTCCCTCTCCTTGGACCTCCCTACTCCCTGAAACAGAACAATATTGAAATTAGGCTAATTAACAGCCCTACGATAGCTTCTAAAGGTTCATGTGAAAGGAAGAATCACATCTTTCTCTTCAAGTCAAAACTAGGAATGATTAGGTTAGTGAAAAAAGCATGTCAAGTCAAGATAGGCCAAAAAATAGGCCTCTTGTGCCAAGTTATGAATGCAAAGGAGAAGTCCTTGAAGGAAACTAAAAGTGCGACTCCAGAGAACACACAAAAGGTAAGTAAACAAAACAGACTTATTGGTGATATGGAGAAAGTTTTAGGGGTCCAAATAGAAGGTCAAACCAGCCACAACACTCCCTTAAGCCAAAGCCTCATCCAGAGCAAGGCTCTCTCTTCAATTCCATGAAGGCTGAGAGAGGTGAAGAAGCTGCAGAAGAAATGCTTGAAGCGAGCACAGGTTGGTTCATGTGCTTCAAGGAAAGAAGCCATCTCCATAACATAAGACTGCAAAGTGAAGAAGCCAGTTATCCAGAAGATCTGGCTAAGATAATTAATGAAAGCTGCTACACTAAACAACAGATTCTCAACGTAGACAAAACAGCCTTAGTATGGAAGAGCCCATCTAGGACTTTCCCAGCTGGAGAGGAGAAGTCAATGCCTGGCTTCAAAGCTTCAAAGGACAGGCTGACTCTTTTTAGGGGCTAATGCAGCTGATGACTTTAAATTGAAGCCAATGCTCACTGACCATTCTGAAAATCCCAGGAAACTTAAGAATGATGCTAAATCTATTCTGCCTGCACTCTATAAAGGGAACAACAAAACCTGGATGACAGCACATCTGCTTACAACATGGTTTACCGAATATTTTAAGCCCACTGTTGAGACCTACTGCTCAAGAAGTTTCCTTTCAAAATATGACTACTCATTGACAATGCACCTGGTCACCCAAGAACTCTGATTGAGATGAAAATGAAATTAATATTGTTTTCATGCCTGCTAAAAAAATATCCATTCTGCAGTCCCCGGATCAAGGAGTCATTTCCACTTTCAAGTCTTAGTATTTAAGGAATATGTCCCATAAGGCAATATCTACCACAGACAATGATTTCTCTGATGGATCCAAGCAAAGTAAATTAAAAACCTTCTGGAAAGGAGTCACCATTCTAGATGCCATTAAGAACGTTCATGATTCACAGGAAGAGGTCAAAATATACACATTCACAGGAGCTTTGGAGAAGTTGATTCCAGCCCTCATGGATGACTTTGAGGGGCTCAAGACTTCAGTGGAGGAAGTCACTGCAGATGAGGTAGAAACAGCCAGAGAACCAGAATTAGAAGTGGAGCCTGAAGATGGGACTGAATTGCTGCGATCTCATGATCAAACTTGAACAGATGAGGAGTTGCTTCTTATGGATGGGCAAAGGAAGTGGTTTCTTGAGATGGAATCTACTCCTGGTTAAGATGACAACAACGGATTTAGGATATTACATAAACTCAGTTGATAAAGCAGAGGCAGGGTTTGAGAGGACTGACTCCAATTTTGAAAGAAGTTCTACTGTGGGTAAAATGCTATCAAACAGCACCACCTGCTATAGAGAAATCATTCGTGAAAGGAAGAGTCAGTCACTGGGGCAAACTTCATCAGTGTCTTATTTTAAGGAATTGCCACAGCCACCTCATCAGTCAGCAGCCATCAACATCGAGGCAAGACCCCCCACCAGCAAAGATTATGACTCACTGAAAGCTCAAATGATGGTTAGCATTTTTTAGCAGTATTTTTAAATTAAGGTATATGTATTGATTTTTTTTAGACACTATGCTATTGCCCACTTCATAGACTATAGTATAGTGCAAACATAACTTTTCTATGCACTGAGAAACAAAAGATTCATTTGACTTGCTTTATTGCCACATTTACTTTATTGTGATGGTCTGGAACAGAACCCACAATATCTCTGACATATGCCTTTAAGATGATGGTAGCAAGAATTTGGCATGCTTGCTTCCCAGAGAGCTTCCCAATTTCTCCCTAGAAGACAACCTGTAGGGAAATTATTAGGGTTCTTTGTTGTTACCCACCCAGAAGAATGGGGGCTACCCAAGGAGCAGAGACTCCCTTAGCTTGGTCACCCATGTCTGGTGTCCAGCCAGCACTCCAGAGCCCATGTGAGGGATGGTTGTCAGAATCTATTTTTTTATGAACCATCCACAACTGGATAACTATGTCAGAAGCCAACAATCTTGGAGTGGAAGTCAATAGTGCTATTTCCAGGAATACTAAGGCCCTTACTCTAGAAAAATAAAGATTAACTCATGGTTTATTGCATATTTGGTACATGTCCAACTGCAAGCTAGAGACTTTCTCATATATGTGAAAATTCTCAACTCCTCTCTGGGGAAGTGGACAAAAGGGGTTGTTCTAGAGCAAACTCACTCTGCTGTAGGATTCCTTGAAGAGCCAGACTTTCTCATTGATTTTGTGCACCTGCCCCCTCCCCCTGCATGACATCATGCAGACATCAGAGGCAGGGCAAGGAAGAAGCCTTCTATTTATTGCAAAGGAATCGCTCAGCTGGGGGACATAGTGCCACCTGGCATCAAGTGCGATTGAAGTGCTGAGCTAGCTGGGTGACGACAGGTATGAGCAATAACACTATGGCAAAGACACAGAGTAGACATCTTATTCTGTCCAGTGTGGGCACCTGCTGGTACCTGTAATCCAGGGGCAAAAATAAGGGCTTTCCAGCACAGGCAAAGTGACTGTTTCTTCAAAGTGCCAATTCCTTTGGGTGAATGAATCTAAGATGGGGAAGAGTTGTAGGCTCTGAACTGGTTGGTGGGGGGTGGGGGTAGAGAAAGCAAGGGGGAGAGACCTGGGATCATAGACTTTTAGAACCTAAAGACTGGAGGATCTTTGGGTTTCATGTAGCCCAAAGAATCCTCACCTTTTACCACTAACAACTCCCTCCATTACTTTTCCTAACCTCCTGTGCTTGGAATGCTTTTTTTTTTTTTCCTTACAAAACAACTGAATCTACTGATAATCATTTATTTTCCCATGTAAAAGACAGTATTATAAAACTGAGTTGATCTCATTGATATCATTCTAACTGAAAATAACAAGACATTTGATATGTGTGCAGTCTTTCTGAAAGGCTAGAAAAAGAGTTTGCCCTCTGTTTGCATTTGCCTGGGAATTGCAGATTGGGAAACATTGTTGCATATTTCTCGAGCTTCTGACCTATCCCGGGAAGCCAGATATCTCTATTTTAAATTTATATGTTTATTTTTTTATTGCTATGTGGTTGTGAAGCACTCCAGGTTCCACCCTCAGGCTCATGAATGCCATGTGGTTATCCTCTCTCTAGGAGACCCCTCCCTGACTCACCTAAGGCCATCCTCCACAGAAGTGCCAGCAGGGGTGACCCCAGAGCCACAGAGCACCTCCCTTTCTGGAAAAGGTAGGGATGTTGGAAACTTTTTAAGGACTCCCATTCCCTGCGACCACGCAGGTCCCCGTGAGCCCCTCAGATTCTTGGACCAACCGCTGGAGTTCCACGGCCAACTTAAACAACAGGACACACTTTTTATTAACATCAACGTTATATTAGCTTCATTTTCTCTTTTAAATCATTTTCTCTTTTAAAACCTTGATAGCTAGGTTTTGGCTGCACATAATTAATGATGGTTCGAAACCCACTCTTACAATGCCAGATCAGACTTAGCTGTAGACGTGCTTCCTCATCAAAACTGGGGAGGATCTGCGGTTTTGCCTGCCTTGCATGTTAGCCCGCCAACACGTCATGGGTGCCCGCGGAAAACAGGACGTTCCTGCTCCAGAGACCAAGGACGTTCTTCCTTCCAGGGCACAGCAGGCAGCAGGACCCTCGGCATGTTTGCCTCAATTTCCTCATCTCTATATCCCACAGGGGCAACGGGGAGGGGCCTCCAAGATGCCTGCACATCCAGCAGGCTGCTTCATAGCAGAGGAAGCCTGAGTTCAAGAAACTGGTGTCTTTTATAACCGGCTGACCATGTCTGTCCTTTGCTCCAGGGCGAGGCGCTGTCTGTACCTTCCAAGGCTATAGGAACATCTTTGGAAAGATAGTCCCAAGAGAGGGCTGCCGGTGCCTCTGCCGAGAAGACGTGCAGAAACATGAGGGACCCATGCAGAACTGTCCCCCCAACGGGGGGCTGCTGGGTACAGAAGCACTGCACAAAGCTGCCAACGTTACGCATTTCCAGGGTCTTAGCTAATCTTCTATCCCAATTTCCTCAGCACCGTCCTGATGTTAAGAAAATTTGAAACCATAGATGCTAATGTCTTGGGACAATGTGCCCTACATCCTAGGAAAGCCTTACTTTACACTTAACTCCTGATTTTTTTGTGTCCCGTTACCCAGTGTGGTGCTTCCCCGCCCCCGTCTCCCCCTTCGTGCCCGGCACAGTCATCCTGCTGCGGTTGGCTGCACTGCTCGGGCTCGCCTCCCCTTGAGCATAGCTTCCTAACCGTGGACACATGTGGGGACCTCCCCGGAACTCTGGCGGTCTGGGGAGCAGCCTGGGAATTAGGGTTCTAGAATCTCCCCAGGTGGTTCTTAGGGAGCCAAAGCTGAGTAGCAATGCCGAAGGGGGGATGGCGAGGCCAGAGGGAGGCTTCCTCCTAGTTAGCTAGGTAGTTTGTTGACTACAAACAGGAGGATATGGTTGAGCGCTGACTACATTTAAGTTTGGAGTAATTCCAAAACCCCTTTGACCCAAGTCACATCCGGTGCACCAACTGATGAGAATAATCAAGGCTGGTCTCTGTCAGCCTTGCCTTCGTGCATGGAACACTTGGTCAGGTGAAAGGCGTGGGAGTGTAATCTCCGACATGGGGTGACGTGGCCATGGGCACTTGGATGGAAATGCTTTGGGGGAGCTCTGTCTGCAGAGCGCCCAGAGTGCTGGCAGCCCGGATGGTGTGAGGTACGTGTGAGGTACTGATGGGGGACGAAGGGGCAGAAGGACGTCTAAAAGCATAAGCGGCTGGGACAGCAGCCCCACACGGCGTGGCCAGACAGCCAACGGTGCTGGGGTCACAGAGGCACTTGTACCATGCTTCACAGTTTGGGGGCAGCCATCTGCCAGGTCGACAGGGACGGTGAGGGCCTGGACACAAGGCGGGCTGCCCTCCCCTCGATCAGCGCAAAACCAGGACCCTTCCTTCAAATACGCTCTCTAGGATTCGGTCAGGCTGAACCTCAGGCTTCCCCCCCATTTCAGAAGTCATGTGCAAATACGTAAAAAATAAATGAAAATCCGCACCCCAGATGTCTTTGGCAAATACAGTTGCACTCGGTTTTTGAGAGCAGCCTCCCATAGCATCCGAGTCTACCCAAATCCGTGGCATCTTGAACTTTGCCCCATGATAAACAGCTGCAGAGCCTCTAGCATTCTCGAAAGTCCCGTGGCCATTCCAGTTGGATGAACAGGTTACCCACCTAAGGGATTTTCCCAAAGAGCCATGGAGGAGTGTGCCGGGGGAGGGCTGACCCGCGGTGGGCTTCACTAGAGCACCAAGTCCACTCTCTTCTGGAGCTGAGCAGAGACACGAGTCTAAATATTCATGTTCTCCATATCTTGCACTTTCCTACAGAACCAGCTTTCACTTCCACGTCAGACACCACAGTGGCCACAAAGCCCGATATTGTGCCAGGCTCCAGGCCGATGCCATCAAAGCCTCCTGCTACAGGAACCACAGGGCCGATCAGTCAGGAACCCTCCCAAGCCCCACCTCAGACAACGGCAAAGGCCCTGGAACGCACTCCCTCCGCCTCACAGGAGACGCCAGGTTAGCACTGGCTTTGCATACTTTAGGAGAGGTCAGCAACCCGTGGGCTGCTTCTGGGGAGCGGGTGGAGACCTCGAGTGAGCCGACTGCACAGCATTATACCATCTGACCCGAAGTCCAGACAACTCAGTAACCCCCTGCTCGCTGCTCTGTGCCAAGCCTCCCTGCTCTGCCCTCTAACCTCTGTGCTCTGCCCTGCTTCAGCCCAGCTGGAAAAGAAAGTCCATCTCCTGGATGGGACAAGGCTCACCGTACAGACCTGCATGGCAGAGGCTTTGCCAATCTGAGTAATATCTGCCTCCTCCCAATACGGGAGGACAGTGGAAGCCTTCTGCAATCTGGAGTCACAGTCTGTGGGATGGAAAAGCTCTTGGTAATCTGCATCTTCCGTAAAGGCATAGCTGATTCTTTGTGGCGTGTTTTTCTCTACTACAATACCATTGATTATGCTCCTCACCCGCCCCGTGCTGTACCTTTCATCCCCGTGACTTACTCATTCCATCACTGGAAGCCTGGACCTCCTGCTCCCCCTTCACCCGTTTTGCCCATCCCACCCCCCCCCCCCCCCACACACACTCCTCCCCTCTGGCTGTCATCAGTTTGTTCTCTGTGTTTATGGGTCTGTTTCTGCTTTTGTCTGTTTGTTCATTGGTTTCGTTTTTTAGATTCCACATCTAAGTGAAATCATATGGTATTTGTCTTTCTCTGTTTGACTTATTTCACTTAGCATAATACGCTCTACGTCCATCCATGGTTATTGAATGGCAAGATTTCATTCTTTTTTATGGCTGAGTAATACTGTGTATATATATACCACATCATTATCCACTCATCTACTGATGGACACTTGGGACTGCTTCCATATCTTGCCTACTGTAAATAATGCTGCAATAAACATAGGAGTGCATATATCTTTTCAAATTAGTGTTTTTGTTTTCTTTGGGTAAATACCTGGCAGAATTACTGAATCGTATAGCTTTTTCCATTTTTAATTTTTTTGAGGAACCTCCATACTGTCTTCCACAGTGGCTGCACCAGCTTGCATTCCTACCAACAGTGTTTTCTCCACATCCTCCCTAACAATTGATGTTTCTTGTCTTTTTGATTCTAGCCATTCTCACAGGGGTAAGATAATGTGTCATTGTGGCTTCACATTTGCCTTTCCCTGATGATCAGTGATGATGAGCACCCTTTCGTGTGCCTCTTGGCCATCTGTGTGTCTTCTCTGAAAAAGTGTCTATCTGGTCCTCTGCCCATTTTTAATTGGACTATTTGCTTGTGTGTGTGTGTTGAGTTGTATAAGTTCTTACACACTTTGGATATTAACCCTTATCAGATATGTCACTTGCAAATACCTTCTCCCATTTAGTAGGTTGTCTTTTTGTTTTGTTGATGTTTTCCTTCGCTGTGCAAACAGGGCATATTTGATTCTTAAGCATGGCCCAGCATCTAAATAAATTACCCTTGTTCTCTGCTAAAGGGAATTTGGTTTTGCCAGCCATCAATCTCTCAAGGCTTTAGGATGGAAACCAAATTGTCCAAAATTCCTCCTGCTTAATGAGAAACTAGTGCCTTAACTGAGAGACAGCAATAACTGAGCTGCAATCTCTTCTCTGCAGGTACATATTCATACAATTCTGGAGCTGTGACTGGTAAGTATTTTTTTTTTCTCTTGTCCTAGCAGTGTTTATGCCCGGAGGACCTCAGTCGCAGGGGGTGGGACAGTCCTGGTTTATGTGCTGCCCCAGCCTGGCCACCAGCAGCATCCCCTTCTCCGCTCAAGAGTGTCTCGGTTTAGATAGTAAGTTATAGGATCACCCTACTTATGGGATTCTAACATGACTGCTTATCTCACTATTGGTAGCTCCTCCCTGTCAGGAGACGCCAGGTTAGCACTGGCTTTGCATACTTTAAGAGAGGTCAGCAACCCGTGGGCTGCTTCTGGGGAGTCAAGTGAGCCGACCAGAGAGCTGACGCATCACAAAAGAGCCTCCTTCCCCTAAGCGGGGCTGGACTTGCATGCAGGACTTATCAGAACACCACACGTGTGTACTACTGTCATTGCAATGCTGTTATTCTGTCATAAACTGCATTAATCTTTCACAGGGTTTCAGCATGATGCCCTTCACAGCAAGGCTGCTCAAATGTCTCAATATAAGAGGTTTCTTTTTACAGAAGAAGCACCCAACTTTAAAGCTAGGAGAGAAAGTGAATGACCCAGGGAATGTGAGGATGGGAGTGGAAAAGCGTTCGCAAGAATTAAAGAAAGAGAGGAAGGGAGGGGAGGAGAGAGGAAGAAGAGAGAAGGGAGAGAGAATTGCAATCATAAGAAAGAATCTAAGACTTTTGTCTGACAAGTTTTCAAGAAGCAAAAAAAAAAAAAGAAAAAAACCACCGTAACTTCGTACAGACAAAAATTATTTCTATTTTCCATTTACAAGTTTTTCTACTGGAGAATGACTCATTTTTGTGGCTATATTATATCTGCATCAGGTGTCATCTAGGGGCACCCAGGTGGCTCAGTTGGTTAAGTATCAGACTCTTTCAGCTCAGGTCGTGATCTCAGGGCATGAGATTGAGCCCCACGTCGCCCCGCATCACCCTACATTGGCTCCATGCTCAGCGGGGCGTCTGCTTCTCTCCCTCTCCCTCTGATCCTCCCCCTACTCCCACTCTCTTCTCTCTCTCTCTCAAATAAATAAATAAGTAAATAAATAAATAAATAAAATCTTTTTTTAGAAGTGTCATCCAGAAAAAAAAAAGTGAGGGGTGCCTGGGTAGCTCAGTCAGTTAAGCATCCAACTCCTTCAGCTCAGGTCATGATTGTGGGATGGAGCCCCTCTCTCCCTCTCCCTCTGCACCGCATCCTCCCCCACACAGGGTCATGTGCAAGTACTCTCTCTTAAAAAAAAAAAGGCCAACCAAGTGGGTTTGGTCATTTCAGCAGCTAGTTGATTAGAATGGTTTTTAAAATGATCAAAATGTATATGCAAAGGCAAGACAATAAAAAAAAAAAGCCCTTCTGGAGAGTATTTTCATGGAGAAACTGTGGGATTAATGACAAGGACACTGAAACAAAAATATGTTTATCACTTAAGAGGCAACCAGTAAATAAAGTAGCTAACCTAATTTTTCTCCTTATGTCACATATTACATTAACCTTTCTACAAAGTTTTACATTTTTTATTCATTTTTTTTGAATTGGTAATATTTGCACAGGGTTTAAAAATTACAAATTACAAAAAGATATAGAGCAAAAAGCCCCATCTCAGACTGAAAATCCCCTTGCAGGAAGAAAGCAACTCCTGCTACCAGATTTCTGTGTGTCCTTTCAGAGAGTCACCCTGTAAATAGCTCACAGAGGATATATGATGCTAAACAGGTATTGTATTTTCACTGTTTTGCACCTTGTTCATTTTCACCTAATGGTATCTCTTGGAAATCCTTCCATATCAATACATTAAAACCACTTCATTCTTTAAAACAGCTACAAAAAATCCTACCATATGGATTTGCCAGAATTTATGTAGCCAACCCCCTATTTGGACATGTGACTGTTTACATTCTTTGACTATGTTACAAACAGTGATTAATTGGAAAACCTATCATTTTGCTGTGGGCAAGTATATCTGTAGGAAAAAATCCTGTATATAAAATTTGAGGGTCTATGTTTTCTAAGTAGATTTTCAAACAACTACTTTATTATGGGATATCATCTTACATTTTTCCAGCTCATGACTTTCACCAGATTAAAATATCAGAAAGTCTCTCCCAAATTCTGAAGTATAATGTAATACACATTGATTGAACACCTGCAATAGGCAAAAATAGCTCTGTGCAAGAAACTGCGGAAATAGAGATTAAAAAACAAAAACAAAAACAAAAAACTTTAAATCTTTCCTGTTATGTAAGATTTCCTTCTTCCGGGGGGCTTCAAGATAAACATGTTAGCACCTAACTTACAAGACAGATCAAGTAATTGTTAGCAAAGAAATAAAAAATAAAGATGAGTTCTATTTCATTAGGTGTTATTTAAGTTTTATTGGCTAAGAAGGTGTAAACTGAAATTAAAATCATGCTAGTTTTCTAAAAACATTTAATGATGGTGCCTGCCAAGTCTGTCATGTACAGTCCCAGCTACCTGAGACCCAAAAGTTTGCCCCTGTCAGGTACAAACGGCAGAGACACCAGCTGGCTCCTTGGGCATCCGTAGGTGTTGCCATTTCTGCATGAATAAGCAATCGGTTGACCATGTTTGTAAGCAAATATAGATGCTTTACCATAATAATCACTCAGCAAATGTTAATTAACTTAATATTTTCATCAGCCCATTGATAACTACCAATATCACAATTTTTAAAGTTACATAAATGATTATCACAACTTATAAAAGTTGCTTTTTTTAGTTCAAAAGAAAATGGTAAATAGTAGATGCTCAATAAATAGTGAGCGAGCAAATGAATATGTTAATTTGAGGACTTTAACATTTTAATAAATGTTTAGGAAGTGCGAGTCTTCATTTCATTGTCTTAAGTGTCTACAGGCTCACTTGGCAGGCTTTTTTTCCTTTAAGATTTTATTTATTTATTTTAGAGAGAGAGAGCACAAGCAGGGGGAGGGACAGACGGGAGAGAATCCCAAGCAGACTCTGTGCTGAGTGCAGAGCCCCAAACAGGGCTCAATCTCATGACCCTGAGATCACAACCTGAACCGAAACTAAGAGTCAGATGCTTAACCAACTGAGCCACCCAGGCGCCCCTTGGCAGCCCTTTTAAGCAATAATTTCATTCAGCTATTCCAATATCCCGTATCTGATCTTTGACTAGGCTATTCCTGAGGACTCCTGATTGTAAAGTAAAAAGCCAGAATGTCACCTATGACAGTGTTTACATTGCCATGTTCATTTAAGACACAAGGAGGGAAGAGTTAATTCTTCAGACTGTGTTATACTTCTCATCTTTCATATCTGAAATCGATTTGCTGCAGTTGATATGCTCAGCCTTTAATAGGAGCTAGCTCTATATTATATCATTCCTCTGTTTATTCAATATAGATCGAGTTCTAACTCTGTGCCGGGTTGGTCCTCAGTTGCAATGAAATGCAGATTTCTCATTGAGAAGCAAATGGCACGTCAAATGTACTTTAATTTATGGACTGTGAATGGTTTCATTCAATCAGTTAGGTATTGATTGAGTACCTACTCTGAGCCCAACACTTACTGTGTGCTTAGTGCAGTAAGAGACAGAAGAGAAACACTGCCCAGGAATAATGATAGTCTTACTTCAAAACGGCCTTCATCAGATGCGGGTCCACCAGCACTCAGAGACAGCACTTCCTGGCTGATCTAGTTTGCAGGTACTGCTAAGGAATGGTGCTCTCCCCCCACCCTGTTCTCAGAGGACCTTTTCATCATCCACATTGAACAATGGCCACTGGTTGCCTCGGCCACCTTCTTCGCTTTAGACCCAACACACACTGGGGGTTGAAGTCAAGGCAGGGAGCTACTGGCCTTTCTCAGCCTCCTGAGCAATAATCCATCCCCACCCCCCACCCCCGCCCCTGACTCAAATCCTCCTCCGTTCTCCTCTGGCTCACCAAACCTCTCTCTCTTCCTTTTTCTACAACCCATGCATACCCTAGGAAACACAAAACGGTGGGGGAACTTGCCAGTTGATTTGTTTACCTAGCATCTTTGTGATTTTGGTTTCAATTTTTTTTACCCAGTTTGCCTGGATATAATGGAGGAAGAGGCCAAGGGTATGAGTTTGTCCCTGGATTCAAAGTGCTCTGTCACATCATTGGCTCAGGGGCCTCCTCTCTCTCTGGAATTGGGAGTCTGCAGGCGTGATTCTCATTCAGAAGAAACAGGAAGAGGCATTATGAAAGCAAAACTACAGCTGACATCAACCGGCCTTTTCCAATAAATCCCTCTGCGGACAGTAAATGCATGACAAGCTGATTAGTCAATGGAAGAAATAGTTTACCCTAGGGCACACCGTCTCTTAGGAAGTATTTCTGGTTTTTAGTCATAATGATTAATGTTAAGTCTGAAAATTCAAAACATTTTTCACTAATTTGCCATGCTTCCTTGTTATTTCCTTTGGGACTTTTCTATTCTTGTATTTACTTAGGCACAGGTAGTTTTGTTTTGACAACTTTATTGTTTCTTCTGATTACAGTACCATTTCAAAAATATCAGGGAAAAAGCAAACTTTTTAAAAAAGGAAATAAAGATTATCTACAAGCCCACCATTACTTAGTACTTTGGTATCTATTCTTCAAGGCTGTCCTGGGCCTATGGACATACGCATGGCTTACTGGAGATTATTTTTTGGTTCATTTTTATCTCAGCCAGTTTTTTTTCACCTAAGTAATTGGAGGCATCTTTCTGTGTTAATATAGATTCATTTCATAATTTTTAAAAGTTGGATGATAGTCCAATGTATGGGTATACCACAGCTTAATTAATTTTCTATTAATAAGAGATTGAGATTAACATTTTAAAAATTGTTTTAAATAATACTTCAGTGAATACTCCTGGATGTATTTGCCCATTTCCTTGGAATAAATTCCTAGAAGTGGGACTAGAGAGTCAACGGTGTGGTCTTCTCTAAAGCTGTTGTTACATGTTGCCGAATGCCCTTGAGAAAAACTGTACTCCGTACCCGGCGGAGAATCTGAGTGTTTCCCCACATCCTTGTATTTCTCTGTTTTTCGATAGAGTTGTATTTTGAAGGCAAAGATAGGAGATATATCCTGTACACGAGGTCGTGTGCTGGTTGTATAGGTACAGGTCCAAACAGCCAAACAGTCTAGGACATGTGACTCGTGGTCCATAGTCAGATCACTGGCCCCCCAGATGTTCAGGGTTGTCATCCTTCACGTAGGGTAGGTAGGTGATTTTTGCAGGGAGATTTCACAATATGGAGGCAAATTGACCAACTCTGCCTGGAGCTTATTATTGATGCAAGTGTTTTTAAAATAGTTAGGTTCACCGTGCCCTTGGGCTAAGCCCTCTGGCTTCCACATGGAGATCCCACTCTTCCTATCCTGTCTAATAAATCTTAAATGCCCTACAGCTGCTGGCCTCCTACCTGCAAGTGCCCCCACCACTCCAGGCTGTTCCTTTCAACTCAGCCCAAACAGGATCTTTCCCTTCTCCTAAGCCATGGCCTTACTCTCCTCTTATCCGTAACACCTTTTACAACACCTCCTTTCTCTCCTTACCACTCTTCCTCCGCCATAAAAAGCTGCTAGTAAAAACACAATAATGATGGGGGTGCCTGGGTGGCTCAGTCAGTTAAGGATCCAACTCGATCTCAGCTCAGGTCTTGATCTCAGGGTCGTGAGTTCAAGCCCCGCATTGGGATCCATGCCCAGCGTGGAGCCTATTTTAAAAAAAAAAAAAAAAAAAAGATGAAATTGGAAGAAACATGGCACTGCATGCTATTGTTTCTAAATGGGGATTCTGTGAAGTTGAAGAAAAGGGGGAGGTGGTCCCAAGGACAACTATTTTCTGACTTTGGATTGAGCAGCAGACCAGCCTTCCCATCTTGTGAACTCTGAGGCCTTTACTTTCTCCTCTCGTCCCATCACCATGTCACCCTGACCAGGAAGGATGGATTAGGAGCTGGGGATGTGGGACGACGTGAAAGGGGATGGTTTGAACTGGTGGTATTGGTGGGAAAAGAATGCACTTTCTGCCCAGAAGTAGAGCAGATTGGGCTGTGTGGACCTCCAGAAATGTCACTAACAGTTAGCTGGGGCTGGGAAGGCATTTGGATCTCTCTGCAGGATTGTCAATTGTAAAGAGTTTTCAGATTCTTAGACATGAACCTGCTGCCAGGACTCTCCGCAGGACAGCTCTATTCTGTTCTCTTGCAGTGGCGATCTTCACACCTGTCGCTGTGCTCGGGGTAGTATGTGTGGTGCTTCTTCTGGTCTGTTACCGAAAATCCAGGTGAGAAGCACGCGGGAATCACAGAGGACGGGATTCTTCCTTCCCTCCCAGAAAAGAGCTGCATCATTATGTTTCCACTGCCCCCTCAAAGCAAGACCCCCTTTCCTGGCTACTGAGGTGGGCTCTCACGCCCGCTCACTCCTGTACCGGCCAATGGAGAGCTGGCCCTGGGAGGCCCCCCACAGGCCACCAGTAGGAGACACGGCAGCCAGAACCTAACTGGTGACAAGGGGCCGCTCTACCACAAGGAAAGAAAAGCATGAACGAAGTTTTCTTTCCTTTTCAGAAGGAAAGACCTACCCAATAACCAATTTGATGGATATGCAATTGCTGTGATACAGTCATGAATATATTTTCTTGAATGTTCTCATTAAATATAGGGATATTTTCTTATTTATGTGCTCATTCATGTAGGCCTGACTTTTGTATTTCTAATCATTGAAATTCTTATTTCAGCATTGGGTGACGAGAAGACTGTTTTTGCCACTTGCCAAAATTTCAGTTTTTATTTATTTTTCTAAACTTGAGGCATTTTTATAATTTTCATTAAAGCCTCAAATGGCATATTCCCCTTAATTTCATACTTGTATCAATTAGAACCTAGTAACCAGCATTCCATGTTGATATGGCTGTTCTGGATCCTTCCTCAGCAACATACAATGAACAGGAGAAATCAGATTTGTTGAAACAAAACTTTTGGCTGCTAATCATAAAGAATTCTTTTCTAAATATATCAGTATAAGGATGATACCATCCTTCGAGCCTCACGTTGGCAAAATGACTGTTCCATGAAATGCTACTGTGAAGCCGAAATGAAAAAGTCATCTAAAAATTCACATCCATCTTTGAAAGCTGTTAATACCATCCCAACCAAAAGAAATGCCATAAACCTCATAGATCGTTTAGAAAGAGCATGCTAAGGTTGATGTGTGACTCGAAAATCTGTCAAAACAATCCCCAAAATGCTAAAATGTTGGCAAAATAAAAAATGACTTTTAAAAGGACTTTCAAAGTGTTGTTATAACTAAATTTCCACATGACATGTTGTATTTGGAGTTACGTTCTTAAAAAAGTATAATGACTAACTATATTCATTGACTTAAAAAATGTACACAATTTTTTAAGAATAAGACATTAAAAATAGGATCTTACAAGAATTTGTAAATTTGGTATATACGGCCAATAAATATGCCGATAAGATGAAAATATCAATATTCACTGACTATAGTAGAGAAATATTGATAAATATATCTGTAAGAACTGATAAACCTGAAAAGCATAACTACTTGGTCATTTGGTGAATCAATTCTTTGCTGTAAACTTATTTTTTACAGATGGGTTATTAGGTAGATTGGTCATTCAACAAACTGGCTTTCAGCAAATTATTTTCAGTACATTGGCCTAGAGTCCTGATTTATAGTTTAGCTCTCACTCCAAGGAGCTCAAAGTGCTTATGTCCTTGATAATTGAAGTGTGGCTGACATACAATATCCTATTAGTTTCAGGTGTGCAGCATACTGATTCAGCATTTTTATGCATTATGAAATGATCCCCATGACAAGGCTAGTTACTACCTGATGCCATACAAAGTTATTACACTATGATCGACCATATTCCCTGTGCTGTACATTATATCCCCGTGACTTATTTTGTAACTGGAAGTTTGTACCTCTGAATCCCCTTCCCCTATTTCACCTGCCCCCAGCCCCTCCCCTCTAGCAATCACCAGTTTGTTCTCTGTGTCCACAGTCTGTTGGTTTTGTTTGTTCATTTTGTTTTTTAGATCCCACAAATGAGTGAGATCATATGGTGTTTGTCTTTCTCTGACTTATTTCACTTAGCACTATAGCCTCTAGGTCCATGCATGTTGTTGCAAATGGCAAGATCTCATTATTTTTTATGGCTGAGTAATATTCTATTGTGTGTGTGTGTGTATATATATATATACACACACACACATATATATATGTATATATATATATACACACACACACATCTTCTTTATTCATTCATCTATCAATGAACACTCAGGTTGCTTCCATATCTTGGCTGGTGTAAATAATACTGCAGTGAACACAGGGTGCAGCTATCTCTTCAAATTGGTGTTTTTGCTTTCTTTGGATTCAAAGTGTTTACTTTGAAATGTCCTAAAGAGTTGCCTATCCTCAAGAGGTAGATGACATAATCCATGGAAAAAATTGCTGGCCCAGATACTCAGGGCCAAAAAACACAGGTCCTTCAATGACTGGGAAACATGTGGAATTAAGATGTTCTGCCTCCCCCACTCTTGGTTACTCAGGAACTGGTTAATATATTTGTTTCTTTAAATACATACCAAGTACCAAGAACTGTTTTAAAAGCTTTCTGAATATTACATCACTTTTATCAAGATGATCATGTCTGGCTTTGCCAGGCTCCCAGTTACTCTCTCCTTCTTGTGCCTGCCATCTGAACTACTGCTTTTTAGCAGAGGATTGGAAAAGAGGGGGTAAGCTGCTCCAGCAGCACTGGTCAATCTTTGGTGGACGAGCAGCTTAAAATACCAAAGTAAGATTTCAATACCAGCCATGAATGGAGGTAAGCTAGGTTTTCCCCATCTGAGTGTTCAACAGGAACTATCTGTTCACTCAAGCTGAGGGCGACCCGCTCCTCTTTTCAAAACCTGTGACTGATCTGCTTTACAGGCAAACTTCGCAGACACCCAGTGTTGAAATGGAAAGCATGGAAGAGATGCCAATGACTAGGGGAACCAGCAGCAGAGAGGAGGATGCAGAAAACTACCCACACGACCTGGGACACTCGGGGAGACTGAGGGCAGCAGAGACTTGAGCAAAGGTGCCAACCCTGCCCTAGCTGAAGAGGACCTGGAAACGACTCAAGGAGCTGGGCACCAGGAAACAGCCCATCAGGATGATAAAACAAACATCTTGGCATCATTTTATCAACAGCACCCAGCCAAGACACCTCCTAGGCTCTGCAGTCTCAGGATGGATGCTCGGGACCTGTCCTGCCCTGCCCGGCCTCAGGTGTAGGGCTGCCTTCCCCAGATCCCAGCAGTTGAAGCTTTCCTGGGAGCGGCTGAAGGCCTCGGCTTTCCTTTTACTTCATTGTGACATTTATTCGGGATAGCGTAGCAGCTTGACTATTCCACCCCTCATCCTGACTTGCAGTTTACAGAGAAAAGAAATACACCTGAGACTCTAAGACAATTCTGAGTCTCCTGCTGGCTTAAGAGCTGTCTACAAGGATGACAACAGTGTTGCAGCTCCAAACGCTGTCCCTCTACTGAGGTGCTCTGCAGGCACTGAAAGGGAGCGAAGAGGCATCGCGCCCCATGAAGCCACTGAAGGATTCACAAGGAAGGAAACTGAACTCAGTGACATTTTCCATGTATATGCATTTCTATTTATACTCCCTATTATATCTACATATTTTATATAACTGTTATTTTGAAATTGTGCCTTGTATAAACAAAATGTCTATTTTCAATATAAAAAAAAAATGCACTGAAAGAATCACTGAGAAGAAATGTGCCATGAATAAAAAAGAGGAGAAAGAGCAGGAATGCAGAGTCCCAAACAGTTGAGCTTGGCTTTTCTTTCTAAAAGGAGAAAACAAAACAAAACAAAAAAAACCTTGCCTAAAGCTAGATCAGATCACAGTTTTGGAGACTCTCTAACAAGATTTCCATGCGTGAAGCAGTAAGTGGCAGGTTATGGCCCAGGTGTGCCTGGCACACCCGCTGTCTCTTTCCCTGCACTGCTCGCTCTTTTTTTTTTTTTTTAATAACATTTATTTCTAAAATCAGGGGCCTCATCCACCTCCTCATTTTATAGAGGAGAAAACTGAGGTCTATAGAAGTTGACTTGCCCAAGGTCACATGGCTCAATTAATGCCGGCTTGGGCTGGGCAATGTTTAGGGAGGGCGATGGGGTAGGAGAGGAGCAGCCCCAACTAGAACTCAGCCGTTGACAGCCTCTCGCACAGCCAGGGGTAGTCAGGCCGCCATCACAAGCATTTGGAAAGTGGGACACGGACTCAGCGACCATCCACATGTCACCAGCAGCTTGCCAAGGGCCATTCCTTGCTAACTTCCTCGTGTCATCAAATTAGATGGTTTCATCAAAAGCGAAGGAAGGGTAGGACTTTCCAGTGGCTGGTGTTGGGATTTTAGAGCCATGCTGTTTTCACTCCCTGCAAATTCTCTTTCCCAACGAGAGGAAACTCATCGCTAACACATGAGCGGAGCCATTGTATTTGCTGGGCTTACTCACTTGATTATCCTGAGTCTGCCTGATTACCTAAATGTTTTGCTTCTCGCTTCAGCTGTTTGCCCCTCCGTTTCTAGAGTTTATCATTAACTGGATCCATTTTGTTCTTTATAAGTTTTAAGAGTTTGACCCTTGTGATTTCAAAAACTAATTTGACAGAAGACACAACTCGGCATAAAAAAAATTGACAGCTGTTCAGTAGAACCAGAATTTTGAAAGGTTTCTACTGGGTGTAAAAGAGTTAAGTCAAAGGGCTACTTCACAGCTTTGTGGTTCCATTTTACCATCATCTTTGGAAAACTAATATGACAACCTCCGGGGGGCCCATTTCGGAGCTGTAGAATCACCTGGCTCTGGTCCATCACAGAATAAGTCTGTGATCTATCAGGCACCAACCAAGTTCAAGCTGGGGAAATCACACGACAAAAATTAGATCTAGCAAAGTAGATCAAGCAAGCATGGTGGGGTGGAGTTGAAGTCTGGAAGGACCCAGGCGGGTGGGGTGGGGGTGGATAAATAAATCAAGTGTTTTTTTTAAAGAAGCAAAGGGGTAAAATGAATTCTCTTAGTAGGTGGTGCAGTCCTAGGGACATGTCTAAGTAAACCTCTATGATGCCAGGACATATCACGGCCCCAGAATTTACCCACTGAGCAGTGATGAACATCTTGAAATTAAGAACTATTTTCATCTTTGAATTTTCAGGGACTGTTGAAGTGCCCTGAAGGTGATTAAGAGACTCTGGATAAGTAAAATAAAAGATTCTTAACCAAAATACAGCAAATTTCTCTGACATATGGTAGCCTATTCTCAGGCACGGCTCTAAACGAGGTGATGTTTGGGGGCACTCAGCTACTTGTCTTTCTGCATCCGGTCTCCCCATCCTGCCTTGACAATTCCAAGCACTGCCTCGCGTTCTGTCCCCATTTTACACGAAAATAGTACTTACTGATGCCCAGAGGGTTTGGTTGGGGAGGACATGTGGGACCTGGAAGTGAGGAGGAGTGCGCAGAGAGCAATGATAAGCTACAGTGGAAGGGCGGGTGTGAGTTCTACCAGCAAGTGAGTAGTACGTAGGGGTGTGAGGTGCACCTCTTCTGCTGCATCACGGCCCCTTCCTAGTCCCTCCCGCCTCCCCGTATCAGGAGGCTGCATGCCAGAGTCCTCCGGAATCACCACTTTCCCCTACCCTACCCGAAAGCCTCTGATTCCTTCACCCTGGGAAGTGTCCCTGCCGATTGAGCTGGTAAGATGCTACTTGCTCTAGTTATCTGTTGCTGCAAAACCCACCATGGAAACAGCAGCTTGAAACTATCACTGTTTATGATCTCTGGGGGCCAACTGGGCTCAGCCGGGCAGCTGTGCTTTATGTGGCAGCAACTAGGCACACTCACTCGGCTGCATTCAGCATGGCTGGGCTGAGCTGGAAGGTCTAAGAAGGCTTCACGGGCTCATCCGGGGCCTTAGCATGCCTCCGAGCTGGCCTGGGCTTCCTGGCAGCATGGCAGCCTTGGGGAAGTCGAAGAAACTGCCAGGCCCCTTAAAGGCTAGGGTAGGGACCGCCACACGTCACTTCTGTGCATTTTATTGGTCAGAGCAAGTCACCAGGCAGCCAGATTCAAGGGGAGGGGTAACAACAAAAGGAATCAATGGAAACTATCTTTGGAGACTCTCTACCACAATACTTCCCGGGGCCATCAGAGAAATGGAATTTGTGTTTCAATCTCTGGCATTCAGTAAATGCCAATAAATCCCCGACGCATGAATGAACAAAATGATCCAAGGGTACCTGCAGGGGACTGAGAAGAGACCATCTTAATTTTTTTTAGTGGAAAAGGATTTGGAAGTTCTTCAACTGGTAAGCCTTTAGCCCACATCTGTCAGCTGGCTGCAAATATACATAATTCACATTGTTTTCTCCTCTTTCATTTCCTGTCATCCACAACATTTGCCATGAAGAAAACTGATTGATCTTCATCTTTTTTGTCTTGCTTTTTTCCTTGATTGATAAATAAGACTCTTATTTTCTTCTTTTTAAACCTTCCTCTAGACAGTAGGAAGGGAACAGGGACCAAAGAGACACATTTAAGGGTCTCTCCATGTTTCTAACTGTCCAATCTGTTTTCTTCACCAAGGAAGGACCTTTTACTAGGAGCCTCAGAATATCAAGAATGTAACGGAGAATCTTGTTTGTTTTCCCACAAGTCTATGCTCCTTGAAGGCCAGACCAGCTAGATTCAAACAATAGTAGCCCCAATACCTCACGCTGCCTGGGGTGTATCAGAAATTCAATGTGTGGCTCTTTTCCAGAATTTATAAATACACAACACCACATTTATGTGGAATTCTGGCTCACTCTTTTCGCCCCTAAGAGCCTGTCTGTAAATCCACCCATCCCACTTCTGCTATTTTTAGCTCTCCAGGATGTAATACCCCTCCCATTTTGGGGACCCAATATTGTGTTGGGAGTGCCTTCCTGCCCACTAACTTAGAGAGGCAGATATCACCTCTCCTGCTCCCACCAGTGTGTGGGGCCCTGACCCGGGCTCATCAGATACCACAACTAGTCAGCACTCAGAAGCTGTGCTGTGAATACGGAATGAAAAAACACAACAGAACTGATACAGCGACACCCTGCAATGCTTCTAAACCATCAAACGGTTGTGATACTGTTTCTTGGCTCTGCGGATTTGGGCTTTGGTTCCTCTCCGTTTCCCAAACTGAATCCTCTAGCTTCCCATGATTCTATGAGCCCCCAACGTTCTTTCAAAACATTTTCTTTTTCCTTAGAACAGACCCAGTTTTCATTACTTGTCACTGAAAAGTTCCTAACTGGTAGGGAATATGGTGCTAGGAGAGCATATTGCAAGTGAAAGAAGTAGAGAAATGGGGACTATCTATGATGGTTATCTGCCTTTGAGAGAGGGTAGAAAGTAGTGACAGTCCTGCTAATATTCTGAGATGGGGACCCAGCAGCCCATGGCATGCTGTGAATTAGTTCCCCAAAAGTTATCTGGAATGGCATGCCCACTGTGAAGGCCCAGCTCTGGGAGACTGCATCACTGCCATCCTAAAATATCATGGGTAAAGAAAGTCAAGGCCATAGATGGGTGGCTACTATTAATGGCAGTGAATAACTCAGAAAAGAGAGTAAGAATCTCAAATCCTTAAGGTCTCAATTCAAGCCACAGATGGAAACCTAGAGACTTCTATAACCAGGCTGAATCTCATCCTTCAGAAAGCAAAGCCAAGAGGGCTGGAAACCCAAATTAAGAGTCTGAGTCCTCCTGCCGTTGAGTACCATTAGCTGAGTTTACAGGCCCGCCAGGTTTCTTAGCTGAGAGGCAGGGCCCTCATTGGATAATATCGGAATGAAGATCCAGGGGGAAATGTGCAGGGCTCACAAGGATCCCTACTCCCCCATTTACCCCGCCTTGTCCTCAGAAGCAGCCCCCAGTTTTGTCTGGTCACGCTGCTCCTCACTTCAAGGTAATACTACTTCCTGGGCTGAGGAGTAATCTTGCAAGAGGAAGCCTGTTCTTCTAGTGACCCACCTCCCGACTCCTGGTCTGCAAGGGAAGAGACTCGGACAGCTCCCACAAAGGCCATCCAGAACTTTGCTCTGCGCCACCTCCCTCACTGCACTTCCCTTTGCCTCCCAGGAACTGCCCTACTGTCTTCTCACAGGTCAGGCACATCACTCACCATCAACTCATTTGTCAGTCCTGTGCTATCCTCTCCACATCCAATCTACCCTTCAAGAGGCAGCTCGATTTTCTACCTTCTCGGGGGAGCCTTTATTAACTACTCAAACATACAAAATCCCCTGCCTCTGGGCTCCCGTAACATTCATTGTGCACCCTATAAATGTGGCATTTGCTTCTTACTACCTTTGTGCAGTGGAAGGAACACAGGACTTAGAAGACCTGGGGGCCAAGCTTTCTTTCTACCTTGCTGGTCTTGTCAGCTTGGAAGAATCCCTTAGGTTCCATCTTTAAAGAGGAGGTACATGTATGGTCCTTCTCACCAAGGTGAGGAGCAAAAGGGATACTCGAAAGTGCTTTGTGCCTGGCATGTGTCTGTCCTCTCTCTCTCTCTCTAGACACTAGAGATGCTGAAACTGAAGACCTGGGACTTATCCTTGAGGCTTACAGCCTGGCCAAAAAAAGACCCATCGAAACAAAGCAAAACAAAGAGCTCATACCGCAAGTTTAGTCGATACAAATGCCACAGGGGTCATGAACACAATAATGCTGCAGATGTCTGGGAAAGGAAGAAATCACTAAAAGGCCTAGATGTTTGGGGAGTCTGTTTCAAAGTGACGGGACTTACGATGAAGGATGGGCAAGATCGAAGTAAACAGAAACAGGCAGGGAAGGTTCTACAAGGGGCAAGGACAGAGGCGGGGACACAGACAAGAGAGAGTAAGGCAGATGGCAGGCTGTGAGCTGGGGCTCCAGCACGATCGCTCAGTAACCACATGTCAAACAAACTGAAATAAAGGAGACTTCAAGAGCAAAGGTCTTGCAGGGACTGGATGTAGGGTCTTCCCCGCTGCATCCCTGGCTCTACCCAATGGCCCCTTTCTGGTAGATAACCATCACCACGAACTGAGATGGTTACCTACCCAGGGCTGATTCTTCAATCCTCTGGGCAGAGGGCCAAAAGCACAAAGTACAAAATGAGATCTGTTTATATACTGGAGAATCAGCTACTGGTAGCTACCTACCCCTCCCCTTCCTTCTCAAACAAGTCCCAACATTTAGGTATTTCTTCTCTTCCACGCAGCCATGCACATCAGAGGAAGTGGACAGCCACAAGCTCCAGGAAAGGAAATCCTGATGATTTGAAGCCAGGCCCTTGCCAGTGATTGGTTTAGGACTGGGCAGGTGACCCAGTTGTGACCATGGAAGTATGACGTCGGCTTGGACGCTTCTGGGAAAGGTGTCCTGGCTCCTAAGAGCCACAGAAGACAGGCTTCTCACTGCCACTGCTGCATCTGGATGCCCTGCCCAAAACTTCTGCAAATAGCCTGTTGCAGGGAAGTCAGCCGGGGCAAAGGGCAGAGGCAAAAGAACCTGGCTTCTCCACAACAGTGCCAAGCGGCTTATGTTGCCGCCCTACAGTCTGTCCTCCTCTGCACTCCTAGGTAAAATCATAACATTTGTTGTTCAATGCCCTTTAGAGTTTTTGTTTTGGGTTACGGCCCAAAAAGTGATACAAAATCCAATACTGAATTTGGTAAGAGAAAATGGGGATATCCTACCAGACCCTAATATGGGGAACTGACTGAGCAGAGGCAGTAGAACAGAGGGCAGGTAGTAAGGTCCCTACTACTCTAGGCTAGGAGGCCAGGGCCCCTCTGTTACGTAGTTGTAAAGCAACAGATTAAAACGTTACCTGTTTTACTGGGGGCCCAGATTAGGAAAACACATTATGAGGAAAGTGATGACTTAAAAAGATCCAGAACCATTGAATTGGACATTTAAGAAAGGAAAACAAAACCGAGGTGCTGATATTGTGTTGGCTCCTTCTTGGGCCTTCAGGAAGGCCCTTAAAACGTGAGCTTCAGTTGAAGGTAGACCAGATGTCTCTTCTGCCTGAGGTGCAAGTTAGACTGAGATCCTGAGGCAGCAAGAAGCCCCTGGAGGGTTTTAAGCAGGAGGCTGACGTAACTTTGCCTTCATTTTAAGACGCAGTGTGCTTCCGCGTGGGGAGTAGGAGAAATGAGCCGGCAGAAGCACGGAGCAACTGCACGACGTGGCCACAGGCCAGGCGGGACAAGAGCACCGGTTCAAGAGGAGGATAATGGAGAAAAATGGATGGACTCAAGATTCACGAGAGGTCAGGTCAAAAGGATTTGCACGTTGGTGCCTTTACTGATGTAAAGAAGGGTGCGGGGAGGTACTAGTTGGGGCGGGGGAAGAAATCAAGAGCTGCATTTTGGATGTTTGCAACATGGCTAAAACATTGAATGGAGTAAGCAAGCAGAGGCATTTAGGGTTGAAACTCCTCTCTTTAGTCTACCTCTTACTCCAAACCACTAGGAATAGGAAATATATAAAATCATGGGTGGTGAGGAACATGAGGGACAGCACTACTGCACTCACTTGGAGAATCTGTAATTAAGTAGCCAGGGAGGAAGGGAGTCCCCTCCAAATGCTCTGAAACCCCTCAAAGCCTAAGGGGAAGGCCTTTATTGAAAGAGACCTCAGAAAGGGGTACGTGAGGTCTTCATCTGTCTGGGGCCGGGTCTGGAGGGACTCTTGGTCCGCCTCCTTTGGGGCCAGCTTTACCGCACCCATCCACTGGCAATGCAAAGCAGTCGGCTTCCAGTCCCCCGGTGTACCCCACATTCCTCAAACCCAGCGGTGCAGGGGGACTGAGAAGGACTGGTGGCAAAGAGCAGGCTGGAGGAAAAGCATTAGACCACAAGTGGTCTGATCTCGAGGGGCATCCAAGTCCCTCTGCAATCCAGGCAGTTGGCCCAGAGGCAGACCCGGCACCACCAGAGGAGTGGAGTATGGGGACTGCCACACGTGCCTGGGGACTGGACTTTCTGGGCAGGGGGAATTTCCCCTCCCCCCCCCCCCCCGCCCCTGCCCCTGTGTGTTCGGGGCTTAGTAAACTGTGTGTGAATCTAACCTCAGCTCCCTCCCCCAGGCAGCTGGACAGAAAAGTATGCATCTGCTAAAAGCACGGTGTTGAGGTCAAGCTGGTGCTATCTACTTCCACACGTGCCCTCCACATCAGCCTCAAACTTTCCACACTCTCTGGGTGACCCGAATGGTGACTTCACTAAAAACACACTAAAATGATTGAGTAAGAGCGACCAAAACTTCCTCCTTAGCCATTTATAGGGGCTTTCCTATCTCCGATCCCAGCCCTCCCCACCACCCCCCACCAGCCACCCCTTGCCCGTGTACTCCCTCCCCGCCACCCCCCACCAGCCACCCCTCGCCCGTGTCCTCCCTCCATCGGCTCCTCTGCCAGTTCCCACTCAACACGGAGGCATGCTCACATTTCTTGCACTCTATAAAGATGAACTCCCCTCCCCGATGCCACGTCACCCCCCATCCACTGTCTTCCCTATTCCCAGCCTCACTTGAGGCTCATCTATGTGGACGGTGTCTGGTTTCTACTTCCCACTCCTATTCTAAAGGCCTGTCATACAGGCGGAGTTCACACCAATCATGATATGAGAGACCTTACCGGAAAGGCACCCTATCTCTCTATCTTCCCCCCCGCGGGGAGTAAATTGTTTAAAAATCTTTGAGCAGATTGTTTTGGTGTGCATCCTGTATCTCTAGATAAGCTCCTATTGACATCTACTTCCATTTCTCAGTTCCAGGCACCGTAGACAACTTCCTACTGTGAAAGCTGAGGTCAAACACCCCCCCCCCCCACGTTTCCCTACCTCAGACACACACTGACATTAGGAAGCCTACCTATGCGCAACTGAGCGGGGTAGTAAACTACCTGTCATTACTTTTTCTCTACACAACCTGTTGCTTTAATTTTAGAGAATTAATGATGTCCTTGTTTCCCCGCCCCATTTGCTTCGTTTTCTGGTGTTTATCACCAACTCCAGCCTGAACACTCTGTTACTTTAAGTATCCTCCCAAGGTGTTCAGGAACATGTGGGATGCCTTCCGCTCCCTTCTGCATTGGATAGCTTGTTTCTTAGAGGAGAGTCCTCCTCCTTCTTGGTTTGCTCTTGATTTGATATAATTCAATCCTCCAGTAGCTTCTCGGTAGATAAAATAGTTGTGTCAAAGTGCCTTTATCCTATTGCTCATTTGGTTTGGTTTAGAATTCTAAGCTGGAAATCATTTGCCCTCAGTTCTGAAGGTACAGCTCCACGGTGCTGTTGCTGTGCAGTCTGAAGACATTTGATTTGCAGATGACTTTTTTTCTTTCTGGGAGCCTGGAGGATCTTTGTCTCTGGTGTTTCTAAAATTTCACTCTAACAAATTCACCGTAGGTCAGTTTTCATCCATTTTGCCGAGCATTTGCTGAGCATGTGAATCTGGAAACTCATGTATTTGGCTGTGGGTAATTTTGATGATTTTTTTTTTTAATTTCCCAAATTCTGTCTTTCTCTTCCTGAAACTTTCATTATTCAGATGCTCAACTGCTTAAATTATTTCTGACTACGTATTTCCTCTTTTTTAATCTTTGTTTTTGCTCTACTTTCTGGATATTTTCTCAAACTATCTTTCCAACAATTCTATTGGGTTTTTTCGTACTTTTAATTACGTCCAAACATTCATATATGTGTGTGGATATATATATTTATCTTGATCCTGTTATTTCATGGATGCACTGTCTTCTCTTATTCTCTGAATATGCTTAAGAAATTTAGATGGTTTCTTTTCCCTGCATGGACTGTTTCCTCCAAGTTGATTCTGTTTGTTTTAATATCCAACCTTCACCTTGGAATTTCTCTTCAGATGTTTGGCAATCCTTGGTTTATTACTATGTGAAAGTGAGGCACTAATGTGTTTGAAAATCTGAGGACTTGGGTGGAGTTTGAAGATTGTGAGCTCTTGGCACTGGGTAATCTGGTTGGCCAATTTCCTTGGGAAGCCCTGGTGTCACTGTCAGTGTTTCTGCTAAGGTGGGTTATATTCCCCAGCGAAGGAACTGGCCACCTCCCACGGAGAGTATGTGTGCCAGTATGTGCATGTTTTTGTGTGTGTATAAACTTCAAATGTTGAAATTCTAACCCCCAAGGGGATGGTATCAGGAGCTGGGGCCTTCGGGAGGTCATTAGGTCATGATGGTGGAGCCCTCATGAATGGGATTAGTGTTATAAAAGAGACCCCAGAGAGCTCCCTTGCCCTTCCCACCATATGAGGGCACAGTAAGAAGGTGGCCGTCCATGAACCAAGAAGCAGGATCTCAGCAGACATCGGATCTGCTGACACCCTGATCTTGGACCTCCAGCCTCCAGAACTCTGAGGAATACATGTCTGTTATTCATGAACCACCCAGGCTGTGGCCTCCTGTTATAGCAGCCCAAGCACAGTAAGACAATGGCCTTGTTTTCACTATGGCACTGCCCTCAGCTACGCCGAGTCTCTTATGTGACATGGTCCACTTGAGAGATTAAACCTCTGGTCTTCTGCTATGGTTGAGCATGAAAAGCTGCCCAGAAATCTGATGATTTAAATGATTTTTATTTCTTTTTCTTTTCCTTTTTTTTTTAAAGTAGGCTCCATGCCCATCGTGGAGCCCAACACAGGGCTCAAACTCACAACCCTGAGATCAAGACCTAAGCTGAGTTCAAGAGTCAGACGCTTAACCAACTGAGCCACACAAGTGCCCCTTAATTGGCTTTTAAATAAACTTTTTAAAAAAGATTTTTTATTATTTGAGAGAGAGGGAGTGCACAAGCAGGAGGTAGGGGAAGCGGGAGAGGGAGAAGCAGACTCCCCGCTGAGCAGGGACGCCCCCCCGAGTCGATGTGGGGCTCGATCCCAGAATCCTGAGATCATGACCTGAGCCGAAGGCAGATGCTTAACGACTGAGCCACCAAGGCACCCCTAAATAAACTTTTAAATAAATTTTTCTACCAATCTTCCTGGTTTTTGCTCCACCTTTACACCCTCCTTCTAGAAGAACCTAGTGCCATCAATCCCCACATCTTTTGAGAGTTCTTGGGCTTAGGACTCAGTTTACTCAACGAGCTAAGTCAGTTACTACTCACTTATCTGCTTTCCAACTTCCAAAATTTTATGACTATTACCTCCTTTTTGTTTTCTTTGCCCTTGTAGGTTTATGCCTTTAAAAAAAAATCCTTTTATTGCCACTTAGTATGGTTTCAGAAGACATGTTTAGTCCACCAAATCACCCGGAGTCCCCACCCACATCTGACTGCCCACTGGCTTCTAGCCTCACTGAAACTGTCCATGCTAATGCCACCATGGACTTCGGAGTGTCAGTTAGACAAACACCTTTCCACCTTCACTTGACTTAGGTGCGGACGTCCACTTCTGTTTAAGCTCCTCATCTCTTCCTCAGTAGCAACTCTATCTCCTGGCATCAGTTATCACTCCCTTCACCAAATCCTCTTCCTTTCTTTACCCCAGGCCTGGTGTTCCTGGGGCTTCTTACACCTGTGCTCTTTTCATTCTCATTATTCTGCTAGAATAAGCACAAGACCCTTAAACTGAACTACCTTAACTGCCACTTACATACTCACAACCCTAAAATCTCTATTTCCAGCCCAAAGCAATCTGTTGAAGTGTAGATCCGTTTCCCCAACAACCTCCTGGACAAACCTACTTGGAATTCTCATAAGCACCCCAAATTCAACATGCCAAAAACTGAAGTCATCATTGTGTTCACAAACCTATTAAATTTCCCACGTTCTGCCTCAGTGGAGGGTGCCCTCATCTACCCTGCAAAAAGCCAGACAACCGGAAGCCCCACTCAGATCCTGCGGCCGACAAGCCAGATGACCGGAAGTCCCGCTGAGACCCTGCCACAGTCCATCCTCATCTCAGCTCTCTCAAGGTCCTATTGGTTCTACCTTCTTAACATCAAGAACAAGAATTCTCACAATTTAGTGTGCAAAAGCATCACTTGTGGGGCTTGTTAAATACCAACAGCTGGGCCTCAACATCACAGTTTGCGACCCAGACTGAGAATCTGTATTTCTAACAAGTTCCCAGGTGATGTTGGCGCTGCTGAGCTGGGGACCACACTTTGAGAACCACTCATCTAGTCAGCAGCACTCCTCACCGTCCATTTCCGTTCCCCTAGTCCAGCAACACATCCCCTGTGCTGGGACTGTAACAGTTAATTTGCCTGACCTTTGTAAAACGTCCTCCAGTCTACAACTGGCATGCTCTTCCTAAAAAAGGCAATCTGAGGTCTTAAAATTTACAATGATTCCTCAGAATCTTTCCAAATCACACTCAGACTCACTGGCCTGCTGTTCACGTCCGTGGATGGCCGGCCTGGCCCCTGCGAGCCTGCTACTACCGTGCGCACACTAGACTCCAGCCACACAGACCTCTCTTCTCTAGCCCAGAGTGTCCCAAGGCCTCACACCCCCGGTGGCTGCACTTTCAGCGGCTGGTATGCTGCCATATTTTAAAATATCTATCAACAAATATTGTCAGTTGCCCCAATACCATCACCTCATTATATTCTTAAAAATCTAAAATCTGATAGACGTCTTGAGGATAATTACGTGAAGGAACAAACTAACGCATGGTCTAGGATACACTGTGATATTTTAACACTTACGTTGCAAGAACAATTCTTATTTTATTTCAAGTACCTTCACACGTAACAGCATTCATGTCTATATGGGCAGCTGCATCAGAATCTCTACACACACGATAAAATAAGAGAAGGTGGAGACAAATCAGAAATGCTTTCTTTGAAACGAAGAACTAGAGCTGGCTATCAATAGATTGAAGATTCTTAACTCAAAGAGATCTCCTCTGAGCATCAAATAAGAGAGATTAATAAAAAATTAATGAGCCAAAGAAAAATATTCGGAACTAGCTTGTAACTATTTTCCTTATTTTCCCCATTATTGTGGGTTTAAAAAAAAAAAAAAGACTACAGAAAATCCTGCACAAAAAAACATTCCCAACTAAATAAAATCATGAAAGCCTCTTATCTTAAAGACTCTACTTTTAAAAAGATTTAGTGGATTTTCATTTTCATGTAGTGTTTACATTTTTGAGTAATGCATTTATTTTTCTCATCTAATCACTCCTATTAAAATGACAACAGATATTTAACACTTATTTTTTTAATTTCTATTTTTGCTGCTATGTACAAATTATTTTTCTTATACACCAAATATTTAGTTTCACTAATTTTAAAAAAATTCTTAACACTTGAGAGGCACCTGGGCGGCACAGTCGCTTCCGTGTCTAACTCTTCATTTCGGCCCAGGTCATGATCTCAAGGTTGTGAGATCGAGCCCCTTACTGGGGCCCACGCTCAGCAGGGAGTCTGCTTCAGATTCTCTCTCCCTTTCCCTCTGCCCGCTCCCCCCCAATGCTCACGCACTCTCCCTCTCAAAAACAAAACAAAACAAAACTCTTAACACTTAAAAAATGAAATACTAGTATTAATATTCCTAGATTCTGTTATTTTTTAAAACTCGTACCAAAATGCTAGTCCTGACATTTTGCTCTGGCAGTACCATTACCACACACGTCCTTTTTGTCCTTCCTCCTAGAAAATTTTTCCACCTTGAACAGCCAGCTAACTGCCTGTCCTGTTGGTAAATGCAACTCCAGCATCACTCCCATCAGGACACCCTCCGACCTCCCCTGTGGATAAGGATGCCCGTCCATCCCTCAGCACCCCTGCGGCCCTCCCCCCGCACCTGGTTCACCTCCAACTACAATCACATTTGTGGTTCCAAATCTCCGGGAGCCGGGGACCACACTGTGAGTCCATACGCCCACGTACACCGCCCCTGCCACACCACAGGTGCTCCATGACGGCTCAGTGAGTTGATGACTTCTCCAACAAATACGTGGCTTTCCCTCTGGTTGGCACAATTTGATTTCCAGAAAACACGTGAATGAACCCTTGCTTACTACCCCTCCCCCAAATCCCTCTTTTGAAGGACAATGAAAATTATGACCAACCCAAATTCAAATCCCTTTCACTTGCTCTTTTATTCTGAGTCATCCATTAAGCATTAATTAAGGCGAGGCCAGGAATCCTGGCAGAGCGGATGAAACAGCCCCATCCCGTGGCCATTAAAGTCTC
This sequence comes from Phoca vitulina, assembly GCF_004348235.1. NCBI lineage: Eukaryota > Metazoa > Chordata > Mammalia > Carnivora > Phocidae > Phoca > Phoca vitulina. The sequence goes on along the minus strand of NW_022589736.1, from coordinate 7,818,704 downwards.
CCACGTCTGCCTTCAGGTCCCATTCTGGGAACACTCCTCGATATGCAAACATTAACTTGGCATTCACCCTTCTAGAGCACCCCTAGCCCCATCCGACAGCACGCTTGCTTTACTCACCGGCCCGCATTCTAAGCTCCACCAGGCTGATGGAGGAGGCTAAGGGGAGGCTGTGACAACGGGAGCTACGAGGCCCGCTCCTGGACGCCGCTTGGTGGGCTCAGAGACTAGATGTGGCGAGCTCTTTGGGCAATGCCGTGCCAACTCCCCCACCTGTCATCTGCATCCCTGAAGTGCTGTATGGCAGAAACGTAAAAATACCAGATCCATGTACATCTAGACGATGTGAGTTTTGTCATCGGTTTCTGTAAGAATTGCTTTATTACATCCACCCAGCATCCCCAGGCAGTGAACCAGGTACCAATCTCCCGTCTCTCCCGAGACCCCTCTCCCCGCCCCCACAGTGGCCAGACAACTCCACTTCTCTGATCCTCCGTTCTATAGGTGGGAAACACAAGAAGTCTGGCTGTTGTCACTCTGTGTTTGTCTTTTCGTGTATTATGTTGCTCCCCTGTTCAAACCGTGAACCCCGTGTAATGACAAAGGTACACACTACATGTTATACACGTGTGACTCCCCACGGCACAAAAACCTCTCGTGTTCTGATCTGTCAATTATCGCCCAGACATGAAGTCTCATACTCTGCTTGATCATCATGTGAGCAGGGACACAGATGTTGAAAAGAGTGAGTGGGACAAAGAGAAAGTTGGAGAAAGTTCAAAAACCACAGGGCTGAGGCCAGTGTCACGCAGTGGTATGCCAGTGCTACAATGCCTGTTTAATTGAAACCTTGTAATAAAAGTTTAAATACATAAAATGTTTTTTTATCAAAAGAACATCCCCCGCATCCCCCGCCTGATGCGCATAGAGCAGGGGCAGTGGGAACTGGCTACCTACAGGGAATGGAGAAATGGCAGGTCCAACTCTCGTTGGCTTCGTATTCCTCAAAAAATGCTCTGTGAGTGAATTCAGAGTCTCAGCTGAGTGAGAACCCTACCCCACACTGGCTTTCTTCAAGTAACTCGAGTCCACACAAGGCATTCTATACCGTGGAGAAAGCTCCTCTTGGCTTTCAGAAGACAAGGAAGAGCAGGGCTTCGTGTCTGGGCAGCACTATGTTCTCGATGGTGCGTTCCATGGAGTGCACCTGCTCAGGGGAGGCCGTCAAGAAGGCCAAGGGCCCGATGCGCTGCTCCGCACAGGAGTGGCAGAGGTAGCCACCCTTGTTTTCCTTCCTGTTGCTCTGCAGGGAGGGGGGAAGAAAAAGAGGTCAGGGGGACGATCAGACAGCAGGGATTTTCCACCAAGAGACTAAGCCTTATTATTCTGATGTTTTCCGACGTGGGCAAACCTCTGAGGTGACATATCCCACAGCACAGCCATCTAGGGTAGACTCCACTCTATCAAATTCCTTTGGGGCAGAAACCAGAATTTATCAAGGCAAGGGGTGAAGAGCCAAGGAAAACTGAACCGGGCCCTCCAGGGAAACAGTGGTCCTGTAAGCGTCGGGCCCCAACCCAGTCTCCCAGACCACGCTCGCATATAAGAAGATGCAAACGACTTAATCAAATCCTACAGAAAGCACAACCTGCCGAGACCACATACGTAAGTGATGGGGAGCTTCTTCATGGTGAGCACGGTGTCCACGGGGATGGAATTGTTGCACTGCCCCACGCAGCAGCGCACCACTCCGGTCTTCAAGACATTACTGGTCAGCTCTGCTTGGAGGAAGTACTCCTGAGGACAGAGAGAAAGAGGGTAACAGCAACGTCTCCACCACACTCGACTTGGAAACTCCGCGAGCACCAGAGTGGGAAACGCTCTTCGGATATGGCCGAGTCCTTGCAGGAGAAAAGCACTGACTGCCCCAGCTGCCCTCGGTTTTTGTGCGTTTTCCCTGCCGGTAACATCTCCAAGACAGGATGCTTAAAGCAGTTCAGCTGGAATCTTGATAAAATGGCCAGTTTAAAAAAAAAAAAAAAAAAAGGCAAACACGTGGGCAAACACGAAATAATGGGATTTCAGGGCTGGTTCTGGATTTTTATCTCATGCTGACCTGTCCCAGAATCATTAAAAATTATTTGTATATTGGGCGCCTGGGTGGCTCAGTTGGTTAAGCAACTGCCTTCGGCTCAGGTCGTGATTCTGGAGTCCCGGGATCGAGTCCCACATTGGGCTCCCCACTCAGCGGGGAGTCTGCTTCTCCCTCTGACTCTCCCCGCTCTCATGCTCTCTCTCTCTCTCCCATTCTCTAAGTAAATAAAATCTTTAAAAAAAAAAAAATTATTTGTATATTGACTTTTCAAGCCAAGTGAGCTGAAACAGGGGCCTTAAAAGATCGGCCCACGTCAACCCAGCATGTTGCCTCCTCCCAGGCCTGAGGCTGTACGAATGAGCAAATTCTTGGCCTCTTCAAGCCTCAGCCTCCTCATCCGTAAGATGCAGACAACACAGTACCTGGTTCACTTGACTGTTGTGAAGAAGAGATACTCATACAAGCTAAGTGTATGGATGGCCCGGCACGCAGGGAACACCAAACCAAATGTTAATGACCTTCCAGACTGGAAAAGCAGTAGGGACAGGGACCAGTGTCTGGTCTGCTATGCTCTGGAGTTTAACACAGATGTGGCCGACGAGTAGAACCACAAATATCTGCTGACTAAATAATTATGATTTCCTGTTTTCTGAATTACAACGGCAAAACCTGTATCCAGTATTTGGATTGATTTGGCTTTCTCTCTTGCAGGATCTGTCTGCCTGCTACAGAAAAGAACAGAAAATATATAAACACTCGTGTTCCCACCAATGACTGAGGGACAACGAAACCAGGAAGTCCTTTCAAAACAGAATGACAGGTTTTGCCAAAATCCCCTTTACCTGTCATCTCTACCCCCTCCCCCGAGGTAGCCAGTGTTGTGAATTTGGCGTGCACCCTTTCCGACCCATCCTAAAAGGGCTTTAAGTTTACATGTATGTCCCAGAAGGCTAGGTACCATCTTACAGGTACTTATTTACATATATGTTATACTCTGAGTCTGCTTCCTATCTAGTTCATTGAAGTGCTACACAGGGTTTAATCACATCGCTCTTTTCGCATTTGATTCAGCCATTCCCTGAGTGGATACTCAGGTGGTTTCCAAATTACTGCCCACAATGTAGCAACGAACATGCTTGTACATGCTTTCCCACCCACACATGCAAGGGTTTCTGTGTTTACAAACTTTCTGAGCACGATCCACACCAAGAAATCCACTTAGCGTTACAATTCTATACACACGTACATGCATATATAAAAGGCTGAAATAACAGTTTCATAAAACAGTATTTAACCTTATGTGCAATGTAGTCTTTCTTCTTTTAGATTTTATTTCTACCTCGCTTTTTAAAAAACTTACCATAGCCCACTAAATTAGTTTCATAAATCATGAATGGACTGCAACTGACACTTGGAAAAGCATTGCTCCAAAGCACCGGTTCTCAAACACTTTGGTCTTGGGACCCCTTGACACTACTAAACATGACAGGCTCCAACATTACAGGCTCCAAAGAAGGTATCTTTACCTGAGTCTTATCTGTTAATATTTACCACATAAGAAATTTAGGCTAAGGAATTTTAAAATTATTTTTTTTATTATGTTATGTTAGTCACCATACAGTACATCATTAGTTTTTGATGTAGTGATCCATGATTCATTATTTGCATATAACAGCCAGTGCTCATTATAACACGTGCCCTCAATACCCCTCACCATGCTACCCTATTCCCCCACCCCCCTCCCCTCTGAAACCTTCAGTTTGTTTCCTAGAGTTCACAGTCTCTCATGGTTCGTCTCCCCTTCTGATCTCCCCCCCTTCAGTTTTCCCATCCTTCCCCTAATGTCCTCCATGCTACTATTCCTTATGTTCCACATATGAGTGAAACCATATGATAATTGTCTTTCTCTGCTTGACTTCTTTCACTCAGCATAATCCCCCTCCAGCTCCACCCATGTTGATGCAAAAGTTGGGTATTCAACCTTTCTGATGGCTGAGTAATATTCCAGTGTATATATGGACCACATCTTCTTTATCCATTCATCTGTTGAAGGGCATCTCGGCTCTTTCCACATTTTGGCTACTGCGGACACTGCTGCTATGAACATTGGGGTGCATATGGCCCTTCTTTTCACTACATCTGTGTCTTTGGGGTAAATACCCAGTAGTGCAATTGCTGGGTCATAGAGTAGCTCTATTTTTAAATTTTTGAGGAACCTCCACACTGTTTTCCAAAGTGGCTGTACCAACTTGCATTCCCACCAACAGTGTAAGAGGGTTCCCCTTTCTCCACAACCTCTCCAACATTTGTTGTTTCTTGCCTTGTCAATATTTGCCATTCTAACTGGTGTAAGGTGGTATCTCAATGTGGTTTTGATTTGGATTTCCCTGATGGCTAATGCTGTTGAACATTTTTTCATGTGTCTGTTAGCCATTTGTATGTCTTCTTTGGAGAAGAGTCTGTTCATGTCTTCTGCCCATTTTTTGACTTGATTATTTGTTTTTTGGGTGTTGAGTTTGAGAAGTTCTTCATAGATCTTGGATACCAGCCCTTTATCTGTAATGTCATTTGCAAAGATCTTCTCCCTATAAAACGGGTGCATCTTGCTTGGGTCATGGTTAATACTTTGGACTCTGTACATTCCTTCAACCACCCCCCAATAGAATGACTAAGAGGAGAAACCCCCAACAAAGAAAAGAATCAGAGATTATGGCCTCTGCCACAGACCTAATGGATATGGATATAAGCAAGATGTCAGAAATAGACTTCAGAGTAGCAATTATGAAGTTGATATCTAGGCTTGAGAAAAATATTAGCGACAATACAGAATCCCTAAGGGCAGAAAAGAGATCAGGCCAAACTTAAAAATGGTATGAATGAAACGCAGTCTAAACTGGATACTCTGACTGCCAGGGTAAACAAGGCAGAAGAACGAATTAGTGATCTAGAAGATAAGATGATTGAAAAGAAGGAAACCGAGGCGGCATGGGAAAAACAGCTTAAAACCCAAGAGATCAGACTGAGAGAGATGCCATGAAACGTTCCAATGTCAGAATTATTGGGATCCCTGAGGGGGTGGAGAGAGAGGCCTAGAAGATATATCTGAGCAAAAAGTAGCTGAGAACTTCCCTAACCTGGGGAAGGAAACAAGCATTCGTGTCCAAGAGGCAGAGAGGACCCCTCCCAAGATCAATGAGAACAGATCAACCCCCTGACATATAATAATACAACTCACAAATCTTAGAACTAAAATGCTTATTCTTAAGAGTAACAATTAAACCTATCACATGTTAATGTTTTTATCAAAAACAACTGTATTTCCAGAAAAAACTTAGAGAAGAGTAGCATTGTTTTACATTTTTGCAAATCTTTTTCATGTCTGGCTTAACGGAAGACAACTGCTTCTGCGTTCAGTCTGTGGTGACAACATGTCACATGGCCTCTGGAAAACTCCCCCCGTGTGCCTGTCAGAGCCTGAGAAGGGCAGAGGACTTCCTAGCGCCCTACAAACAGCACAGAGCATGTATGACACTGGCAGCCAAAGGGTTAATGGGACTCATAAACACAGCTGCAACTCTTTACCCAGGCTTTTTTCACTTGCCCTTAAATTTCTCTGAGTCTTCTTCCAGGAGGTGAATCTGAGGCTTGCCCCCAGCAAACTCTTTGCTTGCGGCACACTTGATCATAGTTGATGTCTCCGTCTTTGCTGCGCATTGCGCAGACAAGCTCAGGTTCGGCTTCAGATCCGGCGAGCCAGCCAGCCAGGCGTTCTTTGCTGAGGGCTGGTCGGCAGTGGCCCCCAGCCAGTCGCACATCTGGTGACAAGTCCAAGCAGTTGCCTTGGCTCTCTGTCCTAGGGTCCATCCCTGGGGCCCCATTCTGCCTGGGTGCAGCCAACCTTCGGGCTTAATTTAAGGAAACACTTTTGGGGTTTGATTTGGGCAGATGTCTCTTGGTGAGTACTTCCTATCTGATGGCACAAGAGCTTGTTTCTTCCTCCCATTTGGTTTGGCTCTTAGATTTCTTCCTCCTGTTCAGCTGCCTCTTAGCCTCTTAAGAAAAGCCTGGCGAGGAAGCAGTCTGGTTCATTTGGTGGAGCTCTGACTTTTAGGGAGGAACTAGAAACAAGGAAGCTGTTTGGTTCAGTCCATGAAGCACCCCCCCGCCCTGACTTCTGGGGAGGAACCAATGCTCACAGAGTTACTCCAGGCTTCGTTTGGTCTGTTTGTTGCTGTAGCTTCTGATCTCTTTGAATAAAACCAGCCATGTTCTACTTGGAAAATGGGAAATGACACTTTGACTCCCCCACATGCAGCCTTCTGGGCTATTCTCCAAAACCGGGCAATCACTTTTGGCAACACTGCTTGGCCACAATATTCATTAGACTCTGGAGAAAAATGACCAACTAACAAATCCATAAATTATATAATACCATCTTGCAATTAGGTTTTGTAAAAGGGAGATATTTGGAAGTTGGGCCTTTAAGATTTTGCATCTTGTTCGTGTATTTCTGTGTCTATGTATGTTGTAAATGCGAACAATTTTCTCTACCTCTGCCTTTTTAAAGATTTTATTTATCTATTTGAGAGAGAGTGAGCATGCGAGCATGCATGAGCGTGCATGAGTTGGGGGGGAGGCAGAGGGAGAGGGAGAAGCAGACTCCCCCACTGAGTGCGGAACCCCACATGGGGCTGGATCCCAGGACCCGGAGATCATGACCTGAGCCAAAGGCAGACGCTTAACTGACTGAAACACCCAGGTGACCCTCTAACTCTGGATGGTATTGCTAAAGGTAATTTATAAAAGAGCTCTAGTTTGTTTAAAGGCAAGCACTTGTAAAAATTGGGCATTCTAAAACTCAGAAAGATAGAGCGCCTGGGTGGCTCAGTCGGTTAAGCGTCTGCCTTCGGCTTAGGTCATGATCCCAGGGTCCTGAGATCAAGCCCCAGGTCAGGCTCCCTGCTCAGCGGGGAGACTGCTTCTCCCTCTACCCCTCCCCCCGCTCGTGATATCACTCTCTCTCACGCTCTCTGTCTCTCAAATAAATAAAATCTTTTAAAAAAATAAAATTCAGAAAGATAGAAACTAACCCAAATGTTTTTTAAGTTCATGTGACCTTGGAAAATACTTGGAATTAAAGTTAATTTAAGGTGTTTGGTTTACTGGAAATAAGGGAAACAATTCTGTAAAGCTGTAGGTGGTTTGTGAGAGGGTCTCTTTGGAAAGGGGTTTTGTGCATGGTCAGGACTAAGACTATGAAGACTCAGTATGAAAATAGTCTATCAGGGAGTGATCGACGCCTGGGAAAGGGAAGGGAGTGAAAGAGCTCAAGATCAGACAGAAGCTGCGCAGTGACTCAGGATCAACAGATACCTCAGCTCGTTCTCTGAGGAGTTCCAAAAGTTGGATTACGCTTCAGGGCACCTACAGGGGCAAAAGTCAGGGTTTGTGACCATGTCGGGGGCACGCCCTTGGCAAGGCAGCTGTCTTCAGTCAAGGCAATCCTGGACGGGACCTGAGAGCTGAGGCCTGTGGGCAGCGTTCCTACAGCTGGGAGTCCTTCATTCCTGATGAAGATTTTCAACCAATGGGAAAACTGCATGCCAACAGATCCTTGCTTAAAATCTCGCTGGTTCAGGGCGTCTGGGTGGCTCAGTCGTTAAGCGTCTGCCTTTGGCTCAGGTCATGATCCCGGGGTCCTGGGATCGAGTCACGCATCGGGCTCCCTGCTCGGCGGGAAGCCTGCTTCTCCCTCTCCCACTGCCCCTGTTCTCGCTCTCTCTCTCTCTCTCTGTTAAATAAATAAATGAAATCTTAAAAAAAAAAAAAAAATCTCGCTGGTTCTCTGTTTGCTCTTCCAGATTTGAGGCTATGATTTACAGAAATTTGGTAAAATATTCTTTTGGAAACAAATATGGAACACTTATCTTTTTCTCCCAACCTGATCCCTCCAGAATTCAGAAACTCTCCGTGACTATTCTTATTTTCATGGCAATGTATTTATTTGCGTAAGTTCAGTAAGAATTTGGTCTCCTTATGACAGAACGCAATTGGAAATAATGGTTACGTTACCAAGGCTTTGAGAGGAATGTCGTATTTGGTCAGATATGACCAGACAGTTTTAAGGAAGTAAGGATGACTTTATGGAGCCAATGAAAACCGCTGGAAAAATCGGTCTGGTATCTTGCTTACAGGGTTCCCAGCAGCCTTACCATGGGAGTAAAGAAGGTCACCTCCCAGCAGGTGCACGAACCTCAAGATATTTTGGGGACCTCAAAGAGAGGAATTCACCCAAATCTATAGGTACTGCAGGCAAAGTCTGATGGCAAGTATTTAGCTTGTCTTCTTAGCCTCAAGAGGCTGTTAAAAGTTCAATTTGAAATTCCTTATAAGTTCCAGCAAAGCAAATTTAACCAAAAAAAAAAAGCCAATCACTATTCTTGCCATGCTTATGTGAACAATTAGGTCAACTTTGTTAAAACTGGACTTATTTTACAAACAAATGAGTCTTCGTTTCGCTATCATTGAAAATGAGAGTGATTTTAGAAAAATTGTTCTAGTAACACACCTTCGTGGGTGTTAGATTCTAGTTCTGAATTAAGAGTCTTTGAGGGTCTGTTTGCCTGTTAAACTGGACTAAAGCCTTGCTGGGTGCTCGGCTACCACGAAGAGTGGCCCTTAGAAGGGGCTTTAAACCCCTGTGCTATGTTATTTGGAAGATTCTTTCTACACCTGTCATGACTGAGGAATTCCTGACAGGGCTCACGTTGGGGAGCTGGACATTCTCCGGTATGTTCGATCCATGTTTGCTTCCAGCAGGCTGATGTGCCCCACAGCTGTGCCCTTATGCCGCCTGAGTCCTGGGCGGGTGGTGCAGGCACCCATAGGACCAACGCCAGCCTCGGTAGGGCCACACGAGGTACTGCTAACCACCCCTTCTTCAGTGAAGCTACAGGGAAGGAAGCCGGGGATCCATCGCACTCGAATTACAGGATCCACAGGGTCCCTACACCCTGTCTAGCAAGGACAACCACCAAAACAACCCCGCTTGCAGCAGCGAGCCTCTGACCAACCTGAAACTACTATTTAGGAGGGTTTGTCTGAAGAAATCGGTTGATAAATACAACAAGCTACCCGGTTACAACAAGCCTCCCCTAAGGCCCTAGATAAATTGAAGTCACATACACTGTAAGAACGCATAACCAAGGTACAAAAATCTTGCTAATGCAGAATGTTGGGTTTCAACCTGGAACTGAGGAGTACTTTTTTTTTTTTTTTTTAAGATTTTTTAAGATTTTATTTATTTATTTGACAGAGAGATAGAGAGCACAAGCAGGCAGAGAGGCAGGCAGAGGGAGAGGGAGAAGCAGACTGTCCACTGAGCAGGGAGCCCAACGCAGGGCTCGATCCCAGGACCCTGGGATCATGACCTGAGCCGAAGGCAGCCGCTTAACTGACTGAGCCACCCAGGCGCCCCTGAGGAGTATTTCTAAACGAGAGCAGGTTTCCATTCCTCTAACCCCAATCTCCGCCCCATTTCAGCAGGAAGTAAGGAGGTGGGTCATCGTCCCAATTCCCTCAAGAACGAGGAATGACCAAAAGACTGGGCTTGAAACCCAGAACCAGAGGGTTAGCGGGACGACCACACGCAGCAGCGACTTGTACCCGGACCTTTTTCGTGTGCTTTTCAACTTCCGGACTCCCTTCCTTCTCACCTCCTTTCTTCCCTTCTCCTCCCAAGGCTGCCTCTTGAATAAACCCTACCTTGCTGCATCCTCATGTGTCAGTCACTGTCTCTGGGGCACATGCGGCAGATGAACCTGGGTTCAGGGACACGCACAGTATCCACTGTGAGGAGTCAGACACTAGTGCCCGGAAGGCCCCTGACCTGAAAACTGGGGCTTGCTCCAACGACACTCCTGAGCAGTGGGGCGCACGTTCTCCCACCAGTACCAGGACGATGCCCACCTCTCATCACTCTTGCCAATACCTGAAAAGGTCAAACTTTTCATTGTTACCAATCTGATTATTTTAGTTTGCATTTCCTAGACTGTGACACAGGTTTTTGTTTGTTTGTTTTTATCTATTCACTCACTGTGAGGGTTCCTTTCACTGTGAACTTCTCGTCTCTATGTCTTGCCTATAGGACTACTAGGTCGCCTGTTTCTTACAAATCCACAGTTCTTTATGACCTTGGCCAGCCCTCCGCAGTTACACCAGCTCCAGGAGGGCAGAGCTCAGGTCTGCTCGCAGCCGCACTCCCAGAACAGTGCCTAGCGCACAGCTGGCAAAACAAGCATCTCAAAGGATGTTCTTTAAAGGTTAACTAAATGTTGGCTATTATTTTATCACACTGAAGATTTACAACTTGATGTAATCAGAAATAACTGTTTAGGACTTCCCATTTTATGTCAAGATTATTAAGAAAACCTTCCTCATCCTAAAGTATTTTTATAACATTTCTAAAACTGTTTTCTTACATTTAGATCTTTATTTTTTAAGATTTTATTTATTTATTCATGAGAGACAGACAGAGGCAGAGGGAGAAGCAGGCTCCCCACTGAGCAGGGAGCCCAATGTGGGACTTGTCCTGGGATCATGACCTGAGCTAAAGGCAGACGCTTCACCGACTGAGCCACCCAGATGCCCACATTTATGTCTTTAATCCAGCTGGAATTTATTATGAGGATATAAAGAATTTCACTTGACTTTTTCTACATGGAAAGCGAACTGCCCCAACACTGTTGGCTGACGAGTACATTCCTTCCCTACCCCTCTGTAATCCCTAGCTATTACATGTGAAGCTCCCACACATCCATGGGACTTTCTGGGAACTCCCATCGATCTGTCTCTTATGCTTTCCTTAGCATCTCTTTACACTCAGTCTGAATATCCATCCACGAGTTCCCACACCATGTTCTTCCTTAAATTGGCTAGTCCTGGGCTATTGTTCTTCCATACGAATTTTAGAATCAGTTTATCCAATTCCACCAGGTTCTAAATCCTATTGGCCACTGAACATACTCTTTAGGGAGAACTTCTATCTCCCATCCATAAATAGATCTTTAAGATGCAGAGGGATCCCACTGGGCAAATGAATCATTTCATGGTCTAACAGTTTCTAAAAGCTAAAAAAAACAAAACAGACCTTTAAAATCCCAAACATCATGGGAAAATTAAGTCTTCCTACATGGACACAGTGAGAGCACAGTGCCCTGGTGGGATGAGATGACTATCCATCTGGCCCAAGGCGTGATTAAACAGCATGCGGCAGACTCTCCCACTCCCCCAAATCTTGCTGGTGGATCCAAAACTGCCTAACAGCTTCCCTCCTAGACTGTAAATTCCACGAGATCATGGAGCATATTACTTGTCTTGTTACCTCTACTCCTTAGCGCTAACTACAGTGCTTGGCTCTATAAATCTAGTTTGTCAACAGAGTGAACAGGTGAATCAATAAAGCCACCTCCACTCTTTCGTGACGTCCTGGGGGTCCACTACGTCCACGGGTATGAAGACAGTAGCTGCTGGGAAACACCATCATCCAGGGAACTGCCAAGGGGCTTACATCACACCGTCAAGTGTGGGCAGGGGGACCCATGCAGCCGTGGCAAACACTATCCAGAGGAAGAAAAACAAAACTTACTCCAAAGCTTCCTTTGAATCCCCAGCCTTCAGGAACCCAAAGGCACCTGATACCACTACCTCTGCATCCCTTCTTTAAATGTTTCCAGGCCGCTTTGGTTTTAAACGCACTGGGTCCTCACTAGCAGTAGGGTCCTCACCCACGACTTCCCGGGGGCAATCCTGTCCTCATCCCCGTTGCACAGATGAGGGCATGAGAGTTGAGAAATGAGGTCACTTATGCAAAAGATCCCAGATGTAGACCACAGCAGATGTGGGGCTCCAACCCGGGTCTAGGTCCAGAACCTGTGTTCTTACACCACCAAGCAACAGTGAGGCTCCCTCTCTCTCCTGCAATCTGTAGATACAAAGCTCCATGACAAGGAGGCACATGACAACAAAACTTCGCCATGAGTACTGCCGAATGAATGAGTGCATGCATGCCACAACCCCCATGTTCTTTCTCAGATGCCAGTTCTCCCCCCACCAATACCTCCCTCCTGGAGTCGAACGTCTAGATGACCAGAAACCGCCTCAGAGGACCCCCATACTCTCCAGTGCACCAATACAGTTACCCCGTCAGGCCACCCAGACCCTTCTCTAACCCCCTCCTCTCGGTGCAGGTACAACCCTGTGTCAGCTTTCCAGGTCAGGCCACGGAAGCACAGAGTGATGAGTGACTTGCCCACAAGGTGTCGGGCTGGGAGAACTGAGCTGTGAGCCGAGAGGCAGTCTGATCCAGGGCCTGTGGAATCCAGCCTGGCCCAGCCCCAGACCAGGACGGGGGCCACTTTCATCCAGCGGGCAAACACTTCCTGAGCACCAACGATGTGCTAGGCACCGTTCTGAGGATACACCTATGCCACTTGGATTAAGAATCTCGGACGCTGGGAGGTCGAGAAGCTGTCTGTGAGCAACAAGCGTGACTTCACAACGCTTTATTCAATAACGTAATGATTCTCTTCACTTCCTCAAAGCTTAAAGAAACAAAGGAACAAAAAGGCTTGTGGGGATTAGCTAGATTTTCTAAGGGGGACAGAGAAAAAGGAGGCTGCCTGACCTACTCTTGGTTATAGAGACCAAAGTGATTTCTCACTCTAGGTAGCAGGAACCAATGGCTCCCTTTTGTTCTAAAGCCTCGCATGCAGGGCTCCCCCGTTCATGTGCTTTCATAGTCTCTAAATTATTACCCTAGTCCCCTGCCCCAGAGCCTTCAAAATCCCTACAGCCTTCCTCTCTGAGCATAGGGGGACTTAGCCACTTCCAAAGAGGATGTCTCCCAACAGATTCATAAGTTGTGATAAAAAGCAGAAGTATTTCCTCTCACGCAAGGGCTTTCGGACCCAAACATCTGCTCACACGGATGGGCTGGCCATGTTTCCGGGGCTCCCTCAGAGCCCTTCTGGGAGCAACAGATGTTTTCGAACCCAGCCTCAGTAAGGGGGAAGTATTTCTCTCAATTCCGTATGGGGAAAAATTCATGTTCCCCATAAAATGTATGCAATAACCAACTGATGAGCTTCGACTAGCTTTAAAAAGCCCTTCCGACTCTTCCATGTAACTGGTAGGGTGGGACTCCCAGGTATACAGTCTCGGTGAAGAATTTGGCAGTATCTAGAAAAATCACATATCCATTTATCCTTTACCTAGAAATTGAAATTCTAGAACGTATTCCCCAGGACGCACTGGCAAACCAGAACATGACTCGTGCCTTGTCATGCCTCGTGGCATTATTCTTTAAGGCAAAAGACTGGAAAGAATCCAGTAGCCATCAGCGAGGGGCCACACCAATCACGATACATGGACCCAGTGAATATTCCGCAGCAGTCTCAAGGGAGGAGAAAGAACTCTATGAATTATTAACAGAGTGATCTCCATGTACATTTCTCAGTGACAAAGGGAGGTTCAGAAAGAACACTATCTAGAGAATGTTACCTTTCATGAAAAAGAATAGAAAAATTTAAACACCAAAAGAACAAAGAATCCAATCAAGAAATGGGCAGAAGACATGAACAGACATTTTTCCAAAGAAGACATCCAAATGGCCAACAGACACATGAAAAAGTGTTCAATATCGCTCGGCATCAGGGAAATCCAAATCAAAACCTCAATGAGATACCACCTCACACCAGTCAGAATGGCTAAAATTAACAAGTCAGGAAATGACAGATGTTGGCGGGGATGTGGAGAAAGGGGAACCCTCCTACACTGTTGGTGGGAATGCAAGCTGGTGCAGCCAATCTGGAAAACAGTATGGAGGTTCCTCAAAAAGTTGAAAATAGAGCTACCATATGATCCAGCAATTGCACTACTGGGTATTTACCCCAAAGATACAAAAGTAGGGACCCGAAAGGGTATGTGCACCCCGATGTTTATAGCAGCAATGTCCACAATAGCCAAACTGTGGAAAGAGCCAAGATGTCCATCAACAGATGAATGGATAAAGAAGATGTGGTATATATACACAATGGAATATTATGCAGCCATCAAAAGGAATGAGATCTTGCCATTTGCAACGACGTGGATGGAACTGGAGGGTATTATGCTGAGCGAAATAAGTCAAACAGAGAAAGACATGTATCATATGACCTCACTGATATGAGGAATTCTTAATCTCAGGAAACAAACTGAGGGTTGCTGGAGTGGGGGGCGGTGGGAGGGATGGGGTGACTGGGTGATAGACACTGGGGAGGGTATGTGCTATGGTGAGCACTGTGAATTGTGCAAGACTGTTGAATCTCAGATCTGTACCTCTGAAACAAATAATGCAATATATGTTAAGAAAGAAAAAAAGAAGAAGAAGAATGTAGCAGGAGGGGAAGAATGAAGGGGGGGAAATCGGAGGGGGAGAAGAACCATGAGAGACGATGGACTCTGAAAAACAAACTGAGGGTTCTAAAGGGGAGGGGTGTGGGAGGATGGGTTAGCCTGGTGATGGGTATTGAGGAGGGCACATTCTGCATGGAGCACTGGGTGTTATGCACAAACAATGAATCATGGAACACTATATCTAAAACTAATGATGTAATGTATGGGAATTAACATAACAATAAAAAAAAGAAGAAGAAAAAAAAGAATAGAAATATTTATACATATTTGCTAATACTTGCAAAAAGACATACCAAAGGATAAATCGAATACTAATTTTTAAAAAATAGCTATCAATGGTGGACGGAGAGAATCTGAAGGGGACAAAGACAGAACGAGACTTTTACACTTGTTACAAAGTTCTAACGTTGAAAACATAAATGTCTGATACATTCAAAAAAGATAATTAAGTCAAAAAGAAGCAAAGCAATCCTTGTAAAGACAGTAAACAGATATATCTTATTGTAATTACATTGGCGGATCTAACCACAGGGGAAAAAGAACTTACTTCAAGAGCCCTCAGGGCATGATATTCCTACCACACATCTTTAGTGGAATATAGAGAAACGGAGCTGTTAGGAAATCTTAAATTCCATTCAGTATTCTGTTTACAGGAATACTGGTACTACTTTATAACTACTATCCACAGTAGAACAGTGTAAATAAGTAATCAATAAATACTGTCAGGAACCAAGATCTATACAACTATATAGAAAAGCAAATCTAGAATGTGGAACATTCTGTAGCCTGACTCCAACACAAGAGCATTGGAAGGAAGAAGGGGTCTTAGACTGCTCTAAATTAAGAAACTTAAAAGACTTCACAACCCTGAATTTTGTTTGGACCCTGAGTTGAACAAAGCAACTCAAAAAAGGCATTTTTGAGACAATCACAAAAGTATGATTGTGGGTTGGGTAGCAGAAGCCGCATGGAATTGCTATAAATTTTATAAGCTATGATAATGGCACTGTAATTATGGGGAAAAAAGGTCCATTTTTTTTTTTAGAGATACATACTCCAGTTATATATAGGTATGATTTGTATGTAGTAATTCATTACTTTCTTGACTTTTAAATATCTCAGAATTTTCCTAAGTTAAAGTTAAAAAAAATCCTATTTAACCCACATCGTGAAGTGGTATTACGGGTCTATAATACTTCCTGCTACAATGTGACAACTTGGTTCTGTGATAAACCCAAGCACCGGTGCAGCACTATTTCTAGGAGAAAACCACACTATCCGTTCTAAAACTACTTACGATCAAAGTTTATACAAAAACTCCTGTTATAGGTAGAGATTATTTGTACATACAAATTGTTAGAGTTGACCTTTAAAACAACTTTGAAATGCATGGATCTACTTATACACAGATTTCTTAAAAGTATGATGCTGTAAATGTATTTTCTCTTCCTTATGGTATTCCTTTCTCTAGCTTACTTTATCCTAAGAATACCACATATAATACAGCTAACATACAAAATATGTGTTAATCGACTGTTTATGTGATCAGTGAGGCTTCTGGTCAACAGTAGGCTATTAGTTAAGTTTGGGGGGAGTCAAAAGTTACACACAGATTTTCAACTGAGTGGGGTATGGGCGGGGATTTCTCTCTAAACCATGGGGCCAAATCCAGACCAGTCCCTGTTGCTGTCAATAAAGTTTTATTGGGACACAGCCACACTCACGCATTAATGACTTGCTTGCGGCTGCTCCGTGCCCTCACGGCAGAATCGAGCTGATGCAACAAGAGATCACATGGCCTGCAAAGCCTAAGATATTTACTGTCTGGCCCTTTCAAGAAAAAGCGTGCAAAGCTCTGCTCTAAGTCCTCTCTGGAAACCGCTGGGCGACCCAGGTGCCAGGAAGGACATGGCCAAACAAAGGGGCCCTGGCTCTGCGATCTGACACATGAGCCGTCACCCATGGCATGGCCCCGGTGAAGCAAAGCTGCTTGGAGAAACATGCAGCTGATTTCAAATTCCAGAAACATTCTTATGGCCAGATGGGCCCGTCTGGGAGAAGCTCAGAAGAAAAAAGTGCTACCAACACACAAGGTAGTCTGTCTTATGCAAGAAGCTTTTGCTGTTGTGACGGGACCTGGAGTGTTGGTCCACAAAGCTTCCCCCTGGAAGGCTCTCACACCATCTTCCTCAAATATGTGAAGAGAAATCCTGTCTGTTGTCTTGTTTACCATCCATCTCTGCACCTGGAAGGGGGGCTGGGGGAGGGCAGGCGTTCTCTGGCCGCCATGTCACCTCCAGTGCCTAGAAACAGGCACTATTCAGTTCTGACGTCAGGGTTCTGCATCACGGCCACTGAACAGCGCCAGGAGTTCCACACCGGTTACTAAACAATGATTACTGCCCCACACCACCGCCCCGCCCCGAGGTTCAAAGCTGTTGATGTCACTGCTCAGACTCCACAGCTCCTGATATTCTCACCTGCCTGAAGGAACATGAAATATGGTGCTTCGGCTGCACAAAATCTTTTCTGTTCACCAGACAGCAACAGAAGAAAGAGTAACTTTTACACTTAAGTTTTAGGTTTTGGCTTAAGTATTTTCGGTTCAGGGAAAGATGGACCAAGTAACCACTGGGAGCTCAGATTTCTGTTCCTGTTTCCTGTTGCTGGTGTTTCCCCAAGAGTGCTCAGCATAAAATGAGCAAGGGAGAAATTAAGAAACATATGAACAGTGGCTATTTTAAAAATTAAAACTGAATCAGGAAAGAACTGAGAAGAGAACCCACATTTCTGTCTCTTTGATTACAACATTTCCTGCACTAGCCATGAGTCCCAAGAGAAGCCCTTCTCTTCCAGCCCAGGATCCTGAACCAAAGGCCTTTGAAGGCCACAGGTTGATCCCTTATTCATCCACCATTTGCATTGACATGGATGGAACTGGAGGAGGGGATTATGCTGAGTGAAGTAAGTCAAGCAGAGAAAGACAAGTATCATATGGTTTCACTCACATGTGGAACATAAGGAATAGCATGGAGGACCACAGGGGGAGGGAGAAATCTGAAGGGGGGAGAAATCAGAGAGGGAGACGAACCATGAGAGACTCTGGACCCCAGGAAACAAACTGAGGGTTTCAGAGAGGAAGAGGGTGAGGGGAGGGGGTGGCAGGGGGTTGGGTATTGAGGAGGGCATGTGATGTGATGAGCACTGGGTGTTATACGTAACTAATGAATCACTGAACATCAAAACATCAAAAACTAATGATGTACTATACAGTGGCTAACTGAACATATAAAAAAATAAATAAAATAAAAAAACCCCAGTAAACTCTGAATGTTGCCAAATTAGCTTGTGTTACTGGCTCCTCTTACCCCAGCTAAAGTCAAAATGTTCTCCAAGGATTTGGTCATGATGAGACGCTTCTTGGCACGGGTTACTGCAACATACAGTAAATTCCATTCATCCTCAGAAAACGACTCTAAAGAAAGTGAAGGGAAGAAAGGTATTAGCTCAAAAGCCTGCTTACAAAATGTGTGTTCTCCTCTACGCGTTCACTGCCCCCCCCCCACCACCCCCACCAAGAAAACCACTCAAGACTTGCTGGCTGTACACACCAACTTCTCCTACAAGCACCAACTCCAAAAACAAACAAAACCCTAACAGACCAGTGGCACAAAATACTGAGTTTTAACCTGTGCTGCTACTGGTAAATCCCAGGAGCCTGTTCACAGGTCATTCAACACCCATGAGGTTCTCATTCATCCTCCCAGGTCTCTTCACGACAGCTGTGTGGGACTGCTGGGGAAACTGAGGCTCACAGAGGCCAAGTCACTTGGACACATGGGCCAAGGCTGAGCAAGGGCCCAGGAGCCAAACCCAAGGCTACTTGTCTCCAAAGTCCACGTTCTTCCCTTTTCCTGACACTGTCTCTCTCTCTCTCTTTGGAAATGTCTTGGGCTGTCACACGACAAGGAGAGAAGAAACACACATCCAAGGCTCTACCGCGTCCCTGAAGCCTGTCCCCTGACAGTCACCACACGGCGCAGCACAATGGTGACAACGCGGCACCGAGCAGCTCATCCGTGAACACACTGAAAGCTTTAAATGGGCAGATTGTATGCTATGTGAATTAGACCTTGATAAAACTGTTCTAAGACAAAAAACAAAAAAAATATGCGAACATGCATTGGCCAGCAAGGGAAAAAAAAAAAGTGGTAGTATATTAAATAAACTTTTCTTCCCCAATATGGAGCCACTGTTGCGGCTCCCGTGCCCCACTGTGCTCTAATTTACCTTCAGCAGCACACCTTTTTGTAATGTTACGGATATATTCATCAGAGACCAGGAGTTTTTACCATTTCTACTTTCAGCCTGCCAATGTACACTATGCCCCAAATTCTGAGCCCACAGTTAACAGAACGTTTGTTTGTTTCACATGGTTTAATTCTAAGATTTAAAACCAAAATAACCACACGGATGCTCAGAAGATAACAACTTGCCTTGAGTATAAATTTATATAAAAGCAAACAAATGATACAAAGTGCTTACTTTTTTATGATTTCCTGGCCTCTTTAGTAAAAAGGAGATTTAATTTTAAAAAACAACACTTTGGGGACGCCTGGGTGGCTCAGTCGGTTAAACGTCCAACTCTTGATTTCGGCTCAGGTCACGACCTCAGGGTCCTGGGATCGAGCCCCGTGTCAGGTGCCGTGCTCAGCAGGGAGTCTGCTTGAGATTCTGGCCCTCCGCCGCTCCCCCACTCGCACACGCACACAGGCTCCCTGTCTCTCTCTCTCTCAAACAAACAAATGAAATCTTAAAAACAACATTTTGGAGAGCAGGTAAATTGCTTCAAAGCTTTTATGGGGCTGGGCAGCCGATATCTGATGGTGGCACAGCCCCAGCTGGGGGCTAAAACAGGCCGACCCTAAGCACGACCACCCTACTCACAGCCCTGAGACAGGTGGGCCTGGAGGACTCGTTTTTCTCAAACACACGGTATAACAATAAAAAACCGAGATCTAGGAGGTGTTTTGTTTCTCTTCTAGAGGCACAGCACCCAACAGAAAGCAAGGCAAGCAAGGGAAGCACCGCAGGTGGGCGGCGCGCAGACGCTCCTCACCGACTCTGAAGTGGGGCAGCTGCGCGAGGTTGTGCCTGGCACAAGGCACTTTCACAAAATCATCCAACACATGCACGGTGTCAAACTCCAAGCCTTTGGCTTTGTGCACAGTGCCTAAGATGTACTCTGGAAAAGAGAGCACACAGTTAGATGGGGGCTTGGCAGGGAAAGGCAGGAGAGAGGAAGAGACAAGTGTGCCCTTCCTGCCATGCTCCTAAAACTAACAGCGCTTCCACGACCCTTCCTTACCCGCATGTCGCTTGGTGTGGGGGGCGGGGGGGCGGGCAAGAAACAACAGTCGAGAGAGAGAGAGAGAGAAAGATGGAAAGATGGGGAAGTAGCAAATTCAGCACAGGCGGGTTAGTACGTCAGAATCACGTTCCAGAGTCCGCAGGGACTTGCCCAGCCCCTGCAGTCTGTAGGCAAAGGGACAGAGCCAAGAGAGCACTGAGTCGCTTGCCCAGAGTCGCACCCAGTGGCAGACCCCACGACAGAAGGGCCCCTAAGGAAGAGTGGCAGCTCTGCTCCCCTTCCCCCCCAGGCTCCCCAGGAGTGTTGCAGAGCCCCGTCGGGCCCCCCTGGAGATCCCTGCAGGAAGAGGACCATCCGACCGCCCTCCTGCTGGGAGATGAAGAACCCACTGTTCTCCTCACCTGCAAAGTCCAGGTCTTCTATGTGGCACTTCTCTATCCTCTGCACCAGTTCTGGAATCCGGATGTTATACTTCTCAACGACTGCAATCTTGGCTTCTAGCTCCTTGTCCTCGGCTGCAGTCACATACCTCTTGAAGCCACTGAAGCCTTCTTTGTGCACCCATCTTCTAATAAACTTGTCTTTAATAATGAGGTTCTCTAAGGAGAACACACATTCGGGTTAATATGACAGGGCTCCACTAAACTCCAGCGGCAGCAGCTCCACATTCCTAGCCAACAGCAGTGCAAGCCTGGGAGATCCGGGTTCTAGTCCCGACTGCATCACTAACCTGCTGTGTGACCCTGGGCAAGTCAGAAAGGACCTGTGCTTTAGCCTCTCCGTCTCCAAACTGAGGCTCAAGGGCCCAACCCTTGACATCCTTACCTACTTCACAGGGATGTGAAATAGCGCAGTGTGGAAAAGAAATATGCCACAGGATGTTAGAAATGACCATCTGGGGCCCATGCAGAGGTTTCGGTGGGTAAAGGTGCCCAGGCAGACAGAAAGATGGTGAGGGAAGACAGCCTAAGGGACCGACAATAGGAAGAAATTCAGCCTCCTGAGAGAAGGGTCTGGAAAGAGCTCTCAGTACCTCTGCACCAGGAGGCCTCGGGCATCCCACTCTTGATGGGAAGAGAGCCACACTAGCTCCACCCTTCTCCAGGAGGAAAATACGAATGCTGACTCAGAGCAAGCCTAGCCTTCTCCCGTCCCTCGTCACTGGAGTGCTTCCGTCCACTGCACCGGCCAGGAGGGTACTCACGTTTCTTCCGTTCTTCCTCCGGCTGAAGAAGGATCCAAATATCAATGATTCTGTCCAATCCAAAGGATTTAATCCCCTGAAAAAGTTTTTTGGTGGGATTTTTGGTTTTTTGCTGTTTTCCGTTTTGTTTTGTTATTGTTGTTATTTTAACAAAACAAAGTAAAGCAAACGTAGAGATGGGATTTTGAAATGAGATGTTTTCTTGGAAACGGATCTCAAATCGCACCCAAAGCAAACAGACAGCAGGGAACTTCATCAAGCACAAAAGCACTAGGCTATCACAAAGCCTGAGCACTCAGGATTCTCAAATGCTAAGTCCTGGCTGCTACCTCAAACTCTTCCTCTGTTTAAAAAGAAAAGGAAGGCGCCTGGGTGGCTCAGTCGTTAAGTGTCTGCCTTCGGCTCAGGTCATGATCCCAGGGTCCTGAGATCGAGTCCCGCATCGGGCTCCCTGCCTGGCAGGAAGCCTGTTTCTCCCTCTGCCACTCCCCCTGCTTGTGTTCCTGCTCTCGCTGTCTCTGTCTCTGTCAAATAAATGAATAAAATCTTTAAAAAAAGAAAAAAAGAAAAAAGAAAAAGAAAAGGAGGGGAGAGGGAGGCAAGAATCAGCTGCATGCTGCTTTCTGGTCCAAAAGGGGGAACCAAAACCATCTACCTTCCAGAAACAGAAAAATGGCCACGATGGAGGCTACGAGGACACCTGAACAGGACGTGTGGAGTCCTGTTCTAGAAGGATGTGTGATGTATGTTCTAGAAGGTTAGCTCCTGCAGGAGGGGGCCTGCCTGTGTTAGAGTGTAGCCCATTCTACCTAGAAGCATGTACTGAGCACTGCCCGGGACCACGGCACCACACTCCAAGGATCTGTCCTCATTTGGCGAAGGGACACGTAAACCGTTAACATAAAACAGAGACTGAAATAAGCCAGCGTGTATTATAGCTGGAAAGCAGATGTGATCACGAGTGCAGACACATGCTTCAGACGACACGTGGGCGTGACGGAAGGACCACAACGCCTACTGTCTGCCACGTCCGGCGTGGGCCACAGTCCAAGAGTGCTATTTTCTTACAATGACAAAAATGTCCAAATTACACTATAACTACTAGATGAATTACTACAGTCATTAATGGAACAATGTGAAAGAAAAGATGCTTAAGTATTGAGTAAAAAAATGCACACGTTTGTATGTACGCTATAATTGCAATTATGTAGAAATGTGTGTCTATAAAGACAAAGACATAAATAGCAAAAGGGAAAATTATTATCTGAAATACTGAGATTTAGGGTGATTTTTTTCCCCTCTTAATTTCCAAAACTTCTGTAACGTGGCTATCTAATCTTTATCCATAAAAAAGAGAAAACTCAGCACATCTCCTGATTATGATTCACTGAGTGTATTTATTGAGTGCCCACATAGTAAGCCCTCAGAAAACACTGTTTTTCACAAAAGGAGTGAATGTCTTTTAGTCCTATCGCTTTGTCTTGAAGAATTAGAAATGTCATACACGTGTCGCGTCATCCTAACTTCCCCGTGAACCAGGTAAAGGAAAGGCATGATTTTTGTCTTAGAGATGGAGAGAATGAGGCACACGAAGTTGTGACTTGCCGCAAGCCACACAAAGTTAGTGACAGAACCAGAGCTAGAACCCAAGTATGCACACCCTCTCCGTGGAGCCCGCTCACACTTCCCGGCTGTGTTGGCAGCTCCCTGTTCTTACGCTAACGAACACCACACACCACAACACTCGCAGGTAGCCAGTGGGCAGCCTCGTTGGCAGGGCCAAAGATGAGAAGGGCGTTAGTGTTTTAAAGAGTGGAAGAAAGGATCCTCAGTCCTTACTGGGTCTTTATAGGAACATCTGGCCTACATCATCAGAACAGCCCGGGGCAAAGACTTGAGTCATGGCGCAGATGGTGCCTCAAACCCCAGATGCTTGCTTGTGTAATAATCCTAATGAAGCCAAATATTTTCATTGGCTAGGCTTGTGCAGGAAGCAGTCAACGGAAATGTACTCTCACCCCAATCAGATGTATCCTCGCAGGGACTTCTCCTTCGGTCACCCGCACAGCCTCATCAAACACGTTGGCATTGGTCCGGGACAACAGGGCCACTTGGCCTTTGGCATCACCTCTAATGCCACCTTTTGGGAGAGAGCACAAACTCTGTGGCAAAACCAAATAAACAGGAAAACTAATTTTTGGAACAAATAAATGAAGACTAACTGAAAGCCTTACTCTGATGGTTTCCTCCAACCAAAGTCTTTTTCCTTACTCGCTTGCAGACATCCAAGATAGTAGCTCCCACATACGCTATTTCCACGCCAAACCTGAAACTCTGTGGGAAAACGACAAAACAAACGGAGTCAACAACCCCTCCCTGAAGTAGGTTAGCACATTTCTGTCCCCGTGAGTCCCGGCCTAGCCAAACCCAACTGTTGATTCCTAACTCATAAACCCACTCACAATCAAATGATCACTGACTTGACTTCTAAGCTTTCAGAACTGCAGCTTCCATCCTGAAACCTTCAGGTTACTATCTTCCTTTACGCCTTGCCCCCAAATCCAAATCTGGGCAATTCTCCCACCACGGGACCTAGACTATTTTTCTCACCACTGCTACCAGCCCAGCTCAGCAACCTGAACCCCATGCCTCCCCCACTTGGTCTCTCCCTCCCACGGCCAGATGCGTCTCTATGCCTCTGTCAGATGACTCTTGCCCGCAAACCTTCATCAGGCCACAACCTTGCTACAAAACAGGAAGAAGGTGATGCGTGCACTCTGAACAGCCCTCACAGCCCAGACAGCCTTGTTTCCCTTCCATTCCCCAAGACCAATGGAAAACTTCTCTTTTAATCAAATCTACCCTTCCTTCCAAATCAACGCAAATGAAAAAGCGTAAATTATACAAAGACTGAGGGAGGGCCAGGGGGTTTCTCCCCTCGCCTCAGAGACTCCCTCAACATTAATTTAAAACAGCCGCCCCACACAGCCAGCCCCAAGCACCTTCACTTCCTGAGCATTCCCTGCGCTCCCCGCCTTGGCGCAGGGCAAAACAGTCTCCTACCCTTCAAAACACAGCCCCATACCCTACTTCCTTGATCACTGCGGCTGGAAAAACACCAAACTCATGGTACTTATTGCCCTTTTCCATGCACTTATGACTTAAAGTAATAAACTACGATGTGCTTTGGTGAACATCAGTAATACTTAGGAAAACACGAGACTTTCGACAAATAGTACTTTGTTGCTACAGGACCATTCTGAGTGAGCCATAACCCAAAACATAAAATAAAATAACCATGAGTCCACGCTGATATAAACAAACGATTGAGTAAGTGGGAAAGAAGATAAAAATCTTCTTTGCAGAGGAATTCTCAATAATTTATGTAGATACCCCGACAGCCTCCCACAGACAGGTACTGGAAAAGGGAGGATCGTGACAGCTTTCTCAGACAGCCGAGGACGCCAGGAGTTGTCACGCTCACGGTGGCAGACACAAGTTTTCCAGATTTTTATTTCACTTGAAAGCAAGAATTTTATCTTGGGCAACAAACATTTGTCGGTTGTCTTCCTTGAAGTCACAGCTCACTTGCTTCATTTCTGAGAGAATGCCAAAGGCCCGAGTCTGTCAGCTGCTCTTTCAAGGACGGACAGCAACGACAAACACATCCAGCTGAGCTCACAGCTCAATCCCAAGAGTGCTCTCGGTCAGACAGCCAACACACGTCCACGTGCAGAAGCGCTTTATTCACACCTGCCGCTTGCTCGCACACAGTACTAGAGACACACCCAAGGGCCAGCAGTCCATCCAGTCTGCTGTCACACCAGGGCGTTCCGGAGGGAACCGCTTTTGTTTGTTTGACTCTGAGTGCGTCGCAAGAAGAGCACAATGATTGCCAGCACCATGTGGTGACACCGCCTTGGCTCACGGGCAGGCATCAGCAGTGCAAATGTGAACACAGGGACAATGGCCCACGCGAGCGTTGTGAACACAGTTTTGACTTTGCAGACCCCCTGAGAGCCACAGAGAACCACTGCTTAGAAGGAAGGATCTGCTACGTACTGGGCGCCTGGCACAGGGTAACCACGGGAAAGCGAGGGTGGGGAACCACAATGCTTGCTTCTACAGTTCTGGGCACTGGGAAGCAGAGAGAGCTCTTACCTGTGTGAGATAGAAGACGTGCGTGTGAGGGACTGTAAACAGAGCATTGACTGCACCACGGAAGGTATAGATCTGTTGATGTGGGTCCCCTACAAAGATTTTCCCACATGGCTGAGACAGAACTATGTTCATGATAGCTGCAACCAATAAGAGGGACAGTAAGAGAGCTGAAGGAATGCCAACTCACAGAGCAAAAAGAAACCATATTTACGACAGAAAGATGAAAACGCTTCATGAAACAAAGCCAGGGCATGCTGGACAACAGAGTTGTCTTTCCCTGCAGAATATGCAGGCAATGCAAAGAAACAACTGTATAATGGACAAGAGAAACCATTTCTAAGCCTAGGAATGCAGATTATTTTTAGTCCCGGATAAATGATGGAGTCTAAAAAAAAAAAAACCACATAAGCAAATAAAAAATGAGGCAAATTGTCTTCTCTAACATTGTAACTCAAAGCTCAAAAATGACCCCACAAAGGCACGCTATTTTCTATCAGCCACTTGAAAAACACACAACACAAACTGTCCGCTCTAAGTTGACTAGCTTTTCCTACTCAGCATGAGTCTAGGTCCCAATCGCCTGACGACCTATGCTTAGTCAACGTTTTAAGAATAACCGAAGCAAAACATTTACAGAAAAATAAATTCGCCTTGAGTGGTAGGGGGGGCGGTAAAGGACAACTGCTGAAATCCAAAGTGAAATAATAAAGGATTTCTGTGTGACTAAATGACCATTTGCTCCTCTTCTTTATGACAAATAAGAATAATCAACTTATTTCACACGTATGTCCTCTTACATAATCACGATGTTGTTTCTATGTGTTTGAGACTACTGATGTCCTGAATAGTTTATCACCTGGGGTACAGTCCTGGGCCTCATCCACAAAGATGGCGTCAAAAGAGGCAAGCAAAGGCTTGCTCAGCTGCCAGAGTTTCAAATAGCCTAAAAGAAGGGGGCAGTAAGAGTCAGAACTCGCAAGCAGAGCAGTCACATTTAACAGGTATCAAGACGTGGGAACTGGCATACCATCATGAGTCATTTGGTAAGCCTCTTCTTTGCATTCCCCCAACTTCCGCATGTTGTCCCAGAGTCGGCTGGCTTCAAGGACACCGTTCTAGAAAGCAAGTGATATGGCAAGTCATAGTTTAAGACCCTGGAAAAGACATCTCCTGAAATCACTTTCATTCTCACATACAGAGGTCCGAACGAAGGCACCATCAAAGCACAGTGAGGGGCAGTGCCCCCCTAACCTTCCTCTGCCTCCATGACAGCCTTTGAACAATGTCAAGTGCAGAGATGAGTAAGAAGGGGCCATCCCAAGCCCAGTGATAAAGCATCGCTCAAAGAGTACAAGATCTGGGGTGGTTGGGGAGGGGGGAAGAGCACAAGATATGATGAACCAGATAAGGCTGGATTCGTTCTCTAGATTTATGACTGACCACTAAGTCATACAAAGAATGGCCAATGATTGAAAAGACGAGAAAAATCAGAAAAGAGATTCCTTATCTTTAGATTCTATATCCTGCAGACCCAATGACAAGCTCCTACAAACCTTGGGTAGAAGGAACCTCATCTGTTGAATTAAGAGGACCAGTGTGCAGATTAAGTCACATGTCTGAGTCCTCTTCACAGAAAATACTACACCTCACGGCTACCACAGGCCTGGGAGTCAGACTGCCTGCTAGCAGTTTTGAAGAAATGAAAGACAAGCAGAACAGTGTATCATGTCGGCTCTTCTCATTTATCCTTGATCCCTGACACCGAAGATATTTAGATACTCACCAGCTTCTCACTCTGTTCAACCATGACTCTCTGTCCTTGGCTGTTCTTACACCAGATAGGCACGTGATCAATAGTCAGCTCCTCGTCGGCCGAGGCAAAGAAGTTTTCTAAAGTCTTACATACTAGCTTGGCCCTTATGAATCCACCTTTCCCTTCAGCGAGGACAGAATTGACCATGAAGGGGGTCAACTTGAAGAGATTCAATTTCTTCTTTAATTGGTACCTGTAATACACATCCCAAATGAACAATATTTGACTGTTACCACTGCAATATGGTATTTAAGTGTCTCCCCCCACTCCAACCCCCTTCCCTACAGTGATACCACCTGGCCACCTTAAATGTCACAATAGGTTAAGGGTAAACAAAAGCCAGAGAAGTTGAACAAGGTCCATGCAAGATTTGAAATGGCTTCATCCAGCTTTCAGGAATTCTCAGATAATAACCCAGAAGATGAAGTGGCTCACGGCAGATGCCATTACGCCATGGTGTGGACTAGATTCCAAGAGGTCCCTAAGGGGACACTCGAGTTCCCTGAAGCTCTCCCATCCAAGGGAATGCTAGTTCAGAGGCCCCAGGAAGCCCGGACGAGCGCCCATCAGCTGAGTGTCCCCCCACCACCTCATCCAAGGGAAGCCTATCCATCAGACTGGTGAGAGCCTGCACTCCAGACCAGTCATTTGGACTTTCTGTGCCTCAGAGAAATGAGAACGTTCACCTCAGTAAGACACTATTATTTGCAAACAACATATTTTTACAGGTTAAGGTGCAAATCACTAAATATCTTTCTATTTCCTGCCTATAAGTGGAGCTGAAAGCATTCCATTTTCTCAGTGTTGCTGTGTCTAAGTTCATATGTAATCATGATAATCACAATGGGAAAACCAGGAATTAGACAACGATGGTGGTAGCGCCAATGCTCACTTCCGCCCGACGTGTCCATAGGCCATGGAATGAAAGGTTTTGCAGATGACATTGCTGGGGAAGACTCGCTCGGCCTGCTTTGCGATGCTCTTGTTGAATGTCACATACAGAAACCTGCTCTCAGACCACTTCTCAGCATACTTGACCAGGGTAGAGGTCTTCCCGGTGCCTGGGGAAGCCAAGAGGAAAGGAGGTGACCCTCTGACCAGGAAAAACTGTTCCAAAGGATGCCCTAATCAGGTCTTATCCATGCTTATCCTGCCTCTTGCTTGAGACCAGACCGTGACAAGTTTTTCAATCCTGGTAAGGCGTAGTGAAAAGAGCGGCAGATTCTAAGCCAGATTAACCTGGGCTGGGATCGTGGCTCCTGGTTCTAGCTGAGCAGTGAAGGACGAGCCACTCGACTTCACTGACCATCAGTGTACTCCTCAGCCATGCGTGGGTAATGCTGACCTTGTAGGGTCTGGCAGGATAAAGGCAATCATCAGGTACCCAGCAGAGGGACTCAGTAAGAGTACCTATTGCTGGCCTAGGCATCAGTAATGCTTCAATGGCAAGAGCATGCAAGTGAGATTCAAGGATGCTTCTGGCCCATTCTGCGCTCTCCAGTGTGCCCTGTCCCTCCACCATTCGTTCGTTCAGTTATCATTCACTTAACAAGTACTTATGAGCACCTACTCCACGCTCAGCTGTATGCTAAGCACTGGAAGTATGTTAAAAAAAAAACCCATAAAGCAAGGTTCCTGTACTACAATCTCATTGGGAAAACAATACCAACACAATTGAAACAATGAGAGTATAATGACAACGCAGTAGACCAAAAAAAGAGTATGAATTTGGAAACAAAAAATCTCACCTGTAAAAGAAGAAAAATAGTACCTCTTTCACTACCTAACAGGGCTACTGCTGTGAAGATTAATGACACGGTGCAGAAGTCTTTATAAAATGTGTGTGTTGGCTATACTTATTAAATAATTGGGCACCAAATAGTTAATACAGATGATTAGTTACAGTAAGAGTTCAGAGATCACATAGGACTCAAATGGCTAAAGAAGCCTCCACCAAGAAGAAACAGCAATGCTGGGAGTCAGACAGACCATGGCAAAGAAGGCGGGCGGGAGGTGGGGGAAGGCATGCTCTGGGAGAGAAACAGACCCAGCTATGAATTCTAAGTTCTCCACTTATTTGCTTTTAACCTGGGGCAAATCATTGTAATTTCTCTGAGCTTCAGATCCTTATCTATAAAACAGAGATAACTAACCAACCTTCCAGAATGTTGTTAGGATTTAGCACAGTGCCAGGCACTGAATGAATGGTTGCTGTTGTTTGTAGGATATTTAGGCAGAAAAGAAGGAGGAAGGAATTCCAGGTAGAAAATAGTATGAGCAAAGGCTCAGACAAAAGGATAACCAAGTACTTTAGGAGACTGTTAAGTACAATTAGTTGACTAAAGCAGGAGAATTACAGACAGCATATTTAGGAATGTAGGTTAGAATCCAGTGCAGGGAGAGCCTCCAAGACTTTACCTGACAGAAATCAGGGAGCTACGGAAACACAGCCTGCCTCTCCGTGAACAATCAGTGCCTGAGCATATACAACGATAAATGACAGGTTGGGTCAATCCTGGTGGTATCTATCCCACAAACTAATTCCTATGAACTATCTGTCCAACCAGGAACTCCAGTGTGGATGCTCCCTGGAGTGGTAAAACAACAACAAAAAAAGAAAAAACCAAACATTCCTTAACTGCTTTTAAAATTATTTAATTGGGATGCCTGGGTGGCTCAGTCAGTGAAGCGTTTGCCTTCGGCTCAGGTCATGATCCCAGGGTCCTGGGATCGAGTCCTGCATCAGGCTCCTCGCTCAGTAGGGAGCCTGCTTCTCCCTCTGCCTGCCACTCCCCCTGCTTCTGCTTGCTCTCTCTCTCTCTCTCTGACAAATAAATAAAAATAAAATCTTTTTTAAAAAGTAAATAAATTAATTAAATTAAATTAAATTAAATAATTTAACTGCAGTAGTTGGATAATAGACCAAGGTAAAGAAATTCTAGCAGGTAGCAGGGAAGAGGGATGCAGGGATAAGAGGCATGAACCTGACTCTCTAATCCAGGAATGGTGAGCTCCCTTACCTGCAAATGCCATAATCTTTACCACCTGGAGAGGTTCCATCTTGTGGCTCAGAATCAGCTGTTGTTCATGTGTAAGTTGGATGGCTGTTTTCTTGCTATAATCATTACAGAAAAGAAATTAGAAAAATAAAAAGGAATTCCAAAGACCAGGTGATGGACTGTCACAAAGCAAACAGGCAGATCGGAGGAACAAAATTAACCAAACGAAAGGCCTCCCCTTGGGGTAATAAACATGTTCCAAAGCTAGTTAATGATGCTGGTTGCACACTTAGTAAATTTACTGAAAATCACTGAATTGTACAATTAAAATGGGTGAATTTTATGTAATGTAAATTATACCTCAATGAAATTGTTAAGACAAAATACCTCTCCTCCTTAAGTATAAGAAGGAACTGAGAATAGAAGACAAAACACATACACACACAAACCCCTATATACATACCCTGGCCAAACTGATGGTTCCTCTTTAACTTGTCTGGCCTGAGTACAGGAATTCTCCTGAAGATACAGGCAATAGAAAATGTTGTAGTGAATCCTAATAGGGAAAAAGCAGATTTAGAGATTTTCAAATTAAGTCACAATCTCTATCTTGTTTTCCCTTAGATGTATTTGGACTCCTTACCATTTCTAAAAAGAAAATACCTACCAATATTTTATGAAAAAAAGGAAGGAAGGAAAGGAAAGGAAAGGAAAGGAAGAGTGAGAGAGAGAGAGAGAAAGAAAGAAAGAAAGAAAAAGGAAGGAAGGAAGGAAAGAAGGAAGGAAGGGATTTTAAATATACCTAGAGCTGACCAAAGCCCTCTCGGAAAGCCCAGCTCTGGAAAGGTGCCTGGCTCCAGTGTGTAATGGCAAAGGAGAGAGACCAGGACATGCTATTTGGGGAACAAGGCACTAGCTGTGACCCTAAGAGACAAATAATCATAAAAGCACTAAGAACCAGCTGAGGGGCGCCTGGGTGGCTCAGTCGTTAAGCGTCTGCCTTCGGCTCAGGTCATGATCTCAGGGTCCTGGGATCGAGCCCTGCACTGGGCCCCCTGCTCAGCGGGGAGTCTGCTTCTCCCTCTGCCTCTGCCCCTCCCGATGCTTGTGCGCTAGTGTGCGCGTGCACACTCTCTCTCTCTGTCAAACAAAGAAATAAAATCTTAAAAAAAAAAGAACCAGCTGAAAACAAATGTAAATTCTACTCCAAGCAGTGCAATTCTTGTTCGACATCAACCTACTGTCATCTTATCTTTCTCAGACTCCTTTGCTCTGCTCCCTGCTTCTTGTAAGGTGGTAACTGGTGTAGAAGCGTGAAGAACATTCTATCTTTAAAGGTCCCAAAGAAAGGGTGTTACACAGAGAACAAGATATGATTACCAAGGACTGGAAACGAAACAGCCTGCAAGCCACCAAGAGGGGCCCAAGATGACATGGGAACAGTCAGCAGAGGCCCCCAAAATGGGCAAACAGCCCGCTAAAAGCCACTCCAAAGCTCTCTGGGTTCACAATGACCCCAAACTCTTCTCCCTCCATCACCAACTGCCCACATTTAGAACATTGCTCCCCATCCCCAGAGTGAAAGTGATCTCTGAGCACAAATATCTTTAATAACACAACACTTCAATCTCCAGCCATATTATCTTCAGGTAAAGCATGAAGAAATACATGAACACAGCAAAACTCAACATATCCTACCCTCCATTCCTCCTCCCTGTCCTTGTGAACATGGAGAGAATCTGCAGGTTCGTATTTGCACTTAAGGACGTTATTCACCATTTGTGTATTTGTCTCGTCCCATGCCTCAATGCCATGGTGTGGGACACAACATAACTGACATTTAATAAACTGAAGCATAACTCAGAAACACAGCAAATACTCTTGACATTTCTGGAGCATGCGAGTTCCATCCCTGAACTCCACCAAGGACGACTGGGCCACAGCTCACATGGTGCCCCCAGCCATGTTCCTCCCAGGGCTCATGGAGTCCAGAGAAAGGAAATCCCCTCTGGGCCTTCTGCTTCCCCAGGACGGGCTGCAACAGCACACTGCCTGTCTCTAGGTCCGGGATCAGGGCCCTCTGACAGCTGCCCTTCATGGTGTGGATTTCATTCTGACCTCTCACTGTGGCCTACATCAGCTTCCCTTGTCTGGCTGCTGCCGGCCTCACGGAACCCTGGATCGGTCTCCCTCTTCTTCACTACAGTCATGCCACACTGGACCGCTTCTCTTCTTGTATATACTAAATTCATTCCCGTCTTTGGACCCTGAAATTATCTATGCCTTCTGCTAAAATGCTCTCCCCTCAAGTCTTAAAATGTCATTTTAAAACTGACATTCAGGTTTTATTTCAAATGTTACTTCCTCAGAGAGGCTTTTCTTCACCCAGTCTAACGTAGTGTTCCCCACCTCCCTTGCTGGTCACCCAGTTCATTTTCTTTGTACCACTTTTCACTCACTACAATGTTCTTGTTTAACGCGCTTACTTAATACAGTACCTGCCTCCCCTCCCTGGAACACACAGTCCACGAGGACTGGAATAGCGGCTGACTCATTCATGGGGCATCCTGAGTGCCTGAAAAACGATCTGACATGCAGCACGTGCTTCAGATCTGCTGACTCTCTCCCAGCTGCCCTGTGCACACCTGCCGGCGAGTGAAACCACGACGGTCACTCCGAACGAACCACCCACGTGCTAGAGACGGGAAGGCAGGAGAGACTCAGCCACAATGCTTACATCCCGTCCCAAAAGAGAAATGGAGGAGCCAAATACTAATGCTTCCTTAGGAAAATATAGCCACATAGGAAGAAGGAAAAGGCTCCTTTTAGCGAGGGGACGTCAGGTCAGGCTTCAACAGCCTTGAGTGTCCGCCTGCCTCAGCGCTGTTTCACAGCCGGACGGCACTTGCTGTTCGCAGGGCACATCTGGTTCTCACAGCACCTTCCCTTTCCCGCCACGAGCACGGGGCGGGGGCCCTGGGAGATCCACGGCTTGCCCAGTGCGGGGCCTTTCCGTCTTCCTCCCACCGCTTTACCGGTTGCTGATGTTGACCCCCTTCTCCCTCATGGCGTAGAGAAGCACAGAGATGCAATACAGGGTCTCAGTGATGTCTGGCATGGTCACGGTGGAGCCGGGCCTCCGGAGGCAGAATAGCAGCTGCTGGATGTCGTTCACGCTGCTGGACAGCAGGACGATGGCCGCTACCAGAGCCCACACGTTGACACCCTGTGGAGGGAGGCAGACCGGGGAGAAAAGACACAGAACACGACTAATAAAACCACATCAGACAACCAGCGGAAGAGCCAAGTCTCAGGCTGCCTGAGCCGAGGGCAAACTTCCCACGGGACTTCTGGAAACACGGCAACCTTTCCTTTCAGCCTGGATTCCTTTCTCCTCATCACTTCTGGATTTGAGTTCTTAGTTTTCTTTAGTTGAACATTAAGAAAGGATCTAACATAGGACCTTGCCTAGAGAGGATACGCCCACCACCCCACCATTCCTCTCCAGGTCAGTGTGAGCCCTCAGGTCCACAGAGACTCAACAGGTTAGAGCAAGCTCACCCGGCAACAGTGCCCACCGGGAAGGCACAACGGAGGGGAGACGCAAAAGAAGACAGCGGTCTCTCGGGGACAAAACCAAGACTGACAATTCCTGGGCATTAAGACATCAATCTACTATTTACTTTGTGGTATATTTAAGTTGATTGATATTTTAATTAACTAATATTAATCAGATGTTTTAATTTTCTTTAAACTTCTAATGTTTCAATTAATATGAAATAAATGATTGAAAATTTATTATTATGGACACAGTATACTTTATTTAGTAGTATCTAAGAAAATGTTCATGAACACGGAAATAGTCAAATACTGGAAAAGTATCTTTCTCATTCTTCACTTTACTACAAGTATCCCGGTTATAATTTCAGGGTCCTCTCACTCCAACCATCTGTGAAAGCACTCTCCCCCCACCATCACCAGCAATCACTTCACTAAAGACAGAAAGACAAATATACATGGCTAGATTTCCAACCCTCTGCAGGTTGCAGAACACAGGCTGAGGGTGCACATAGCTTCCAAGATAAAATTTAAGAATCCCTGATCTAAATAAGGAGCCATAAGAACGAGTCAGGTACAACTGATGAATCACTGAAGTCTACCTCTGAAACTAATAATATACTGTATGTTAATTAATTTAAATAAAATAAAATTTTAAAATAAATAAATAAAAATTAAAAAAATAAAAGGTCATCTGTCATATCAACACCCAAAGATATGGGAATGGTGAACATTTTAGTGTCTTTTCATCTTATTATATATAAGCAATAAATAAATTTTACTTTTTTTACCAAAAAAAAAAAAAAGCTGAGTCAGGAAACTGAAGACTATTTCTAGCTTCCCACTGACTCATGAGTGTTTGTAGAACCTTCATTTCTCTGGTTCTGTCAACAACCCAGTTGTTGATAATGGAATGGGTTACCTGGTAAAGAAATTCTTATTAATCAAAGCTTTCAGAGGCCAGATGACCATCCTCTGTTGAAGATTCCTCCACAGAATGGGAAATTGGATTAAATGCTTTTTAAGATTCCTTCCCAATTGAAGAATCTATAACAATGTGGCCTGTTATTTCCGTGGCACAGTCGGTTAAGTGTCCGACTCTTTGATTTTGGCTCCGGTCATGACCTCAGGGTTGTGAGATCGAGCCCAAGCCCGGCATTCGGCTCTGCACTGGACATGGAGCCTGCTTAAGATTCTCTCCCTCTCCCTCCGCACCCCCCAACTCCCTCTCTTAAAAAAGAAAAGGGGGGGCGGGATTTTGAAAATACATCTAAGTGACTTAATCACTACTACACTTTCTCGAGAGAAGAAAGGGTGTCTCCTCTGCCTGCAATCCCCCACGGCCTCTTCACTTACGGCAGCCGCCACATAGAGATCAGGGAGGTGCTGACGCACGCATGCCTCTGCCTCAGGAAGGAGGAGGTGGTCCCTCAGACTCCACAGCGCCCGTCCAGGGTCCACGCTGGGGGAGCATTTCGTCGTGGCCGTATAGCTGTACGACATTCATAGCAGAGTCCGTGAGAAACGGGATCCTAAGTACTAATACATGGGAAAGGACTTCCGAATAGGTCTTCCTCCAGGTAGAAAAGCCAACTCACCGGATGAGGTTCAGCACACACAAGTCTGACTCCTTCTCAATACCATAGTTCAACAGGATGCCATCCACTTTGCTCACAGCTTGCTCTTCATTCATCAGGTATCGATGATACAGCTTTTTCCAAGGAATGAACTGAATAGTTTAAAAAAAAAGCACAATAACATGCAGGCAATGGCCATGAGACAGCAGATTAAGCCACAAACATATGGACAACCGTCTGACACTTGAAAAGCACTTAGAGCTCACAATTCAAAAGCTGGGCAAGTAGGGTAGAAACATTACACACATTTTGTCTGGAAACTAGGAGAATTGGGTGTTGGTTTCGGTTCCAACACTAACTTGATATAGAGTGTGGGAAAAGCTAGTGTGATTTCCCTCGTGAGAACACTAACAGCTCCGAGTTTCAATGAAGATCAAATAACATGAGAACTGTGGCTGGGGGCACCTGGGTGGCTTAGTCAGTTAAGCATCTCCTTCAGCTCAGGTCATGGTCCCAGGGTCCTGGGATCGAGCCCTGCATCAGGCTCCCTGCTCAAAGGGAAGCCTGCTTCTCCCTCTCCCTCTGCCCCTCCCCACCAGCTCGTGCTCTCTTCTCTCTCTCTCTCAAATAAATAAAAATAAAATCTTTTTTAAAAATAAAAAAAAAACCCACCTGTGGCTGTACTAATATCAGACAAGAAAAGGCTCTATATCAAAAACTATTCCAAGAGAAAGGAGATTATATAATGATAAAAGGGCCAATTCACCAAGAAGATATAACAATCATAAAAACAAATGTACCAAATATCAGAGCTCCTCAATGAAGGAATCAGACAGACAGAACCAAAGGGAGGAACAGACAGCAACATGATAGTCCTAGGAGATTTCAATACTCCACTTTCAAGAATAAACAGAACAGACAGAAGATCAATAAGGAAGCAGAGGATGTGAACAACAGAAGAACAAGGGGACCTAACAGATAGATACAGAACATTCTACCCAACAACAGCAGCATATACAGTCGTCTCAGGTACACGTGGAACACTCTCCAGGACAGATCACATGCTACGCCACAAAAACAAGATGAAACCAGAGAGGGAGACAAACCATAAGAGACTCTTAATCATAGGAAACAAACTGAGGGTTGCTGGAGTGGAGGGGGTGAGGGGATGGGGTAACTGGGGGATGGGCATGAAGGAGGGCATGTGATGTGATGAGCACTGGGTGTTTTCCCTAAGACTGAGGAATCACTGACCTCTACCTCTGAAACTCATAATACACTGTATGTTAACTGAATTTAAATAAAATTTTTTTTAAAGAAGAAAAAAAGAAATTTTAAAAGATTAAAGTTATAGAAAGTATCCTTTTTGATCACTATGGAATGAAACTAGAAATCAGTAGCAGAAAGAAATCTGGAAAACCAGGGGCGCCTGGGTGGCTCAGTCGTTAAGCGTCTGCCTTTGGCTCAGGTCATGATCCCAGGGCCCTGGGATGGAGCCCCACATCGGGCTCCCCGCTCAGCAGGAAGCCTGCTTCTTCCTCTCCCACTCCCCCTGCTTGTGTTCCCTCTCTCGCTGTGTGTCTCTCTCTGTCAAATAAATAAAAAAATTAAAAAAAAAAAGAATCTGGAAAACCCAAAAGTATGTGGATATTAAACAACACACTCTTAAAACAACCAATGGGTCAAAAAAAAATCATAAGAAATTAGAAAATACCTTGAGACAAATAAGAACAAAAACACAGCACACCAAAACTTATGGGATGAAGTGAAAGCCATGCTCAGAGAGAAGTTTATAACTGCAAACACCTATATTAAAGAAGAAGACCAAAAATCAACAACCTAACTTTATACCTACAGGAACTAGAAAAAAAGCTAGCAGAAGGAAGGAAATAATAAAGACCAGGGCAGAGATAAATGAAATAGAGAAGAGACAAACAAAAAAAATCAATGAAACTAAGTGTTGGTTTTCTTAAAAGATCAACAAAATTGACAACCCCTTCGGTAGACTAAGAAAAAAAGAGGAGATTCAAATAACTGAAATCAGAAATGAAAGAGGGGACATTACAACTGATAACAGAAATAAAAGGACATGAACAAACTGGACAACCTAGAAGAAAGCACAACCCAAGGCTGACTCATGAAGAAAGAGAAAATCTGAACAGACCAATAATAAGTGACTGAGGGGGTAACCAAAAACCTCCCAGCCCAGAAAAGCCCAGGGCCAGATGGCTTCACTGGAGAACTCCAATGAGCATTAATTTCTTTAGAAGAACTAGTATCATTCCTTCTCAAATGCTTCAGAAAAAAAGTAAAGAGGAGGGAGGACCTCCAAATTTATTCTATGAGGCTGGCATAACCAGAGAAGGCCAGAGAAAGATACTATGAGCAATGAAAGGAAAATGAGAGTTATGGCAGATCACCAGAAGTAAATATGTCACAGCCTTGTTGATGAAAAACAGTGTCAGTCGACCATTTCAAGAGGTAAATATAAACTGGGATAGCCTTCCCCAGATCTTCTCAAGCAGAATGGAGAAAACTCACTTATCCCCATCTGTGACTACTCAGTTCACATGGGAGACATCTCAGTTTAGTGGGAATAAATACTATGACACAAAACAGAGTTCACATCCAAAGGCAGAAGAACAGTTCTCAGAAAGTAGGAGACAAGACCTCAAGCAAAGAATGAAGTAAGAGTGATACGAAATTTCTCCAAAACTTTTCGTGCTTAGACGAAAAATGTACTAGGTCTTCCTATGTCTACCCTGCACTCCATCCCTAAATTAATTTTTTTAAAGATTTTATTTATTTATTTGAGAGAGAAAGAGAAAGAGAGACCGCATGAGTGAGGGGAGGAGCCGAGGGAGAAGGAGAGAGAATCCCAGGCAGACTCTGTACTGAGTGCAGAGCCCAATGCAGGGCTCAATCCCATGACCTCCGAAACCACAACCTGAGCCAAAACCAAGAGTCCTAGACACCCAACCAACTGAGCCACCTAGGCGCCCCTCCATCCCTAAATTTCTAAACTTCACTATATCTGAAGGGAGAGTTCACCTTTATTTGTAGGGTTTATCCCCAATGGCTAGTCTAAGGGATATCGTAAGCCAAGCAACACATGCTCCCAGCCCTCGGGTTTACCCTTGAACCCAGAGCTGGGAGGGAAAAAGTGTAACTGAAGCACCAACAGAAGGGCAGGGCACCAGAGCAGTGACAGGATGGAGTCAGCACTAGGAAGTCTCTTCTGAGAGCATGGACTGCCCACTGTATCAACGGCAAGAGGGACACCAGGGTGATTCCACACGACTCATTTATGAATCACCTACTGTATATAAAATATCATGAGGCACAATGGAGAATGCAAAAACAAATAGGACCAGCAGCCTTCTATCCATGAGCCAATAATTTAAAAGGAGAAAGAAGGGGGACACCTGGGTGGCTCAGTCGGTTAAGCGCCCAACTCTTGGTTTTAGCTCAGGTCATGATCTCAGGGTCATGAGATCAAGCCCTGAGACAGCTCCGCGCTCAGCGCAGAGTCAACTTGAGATTCTTTCCCCTTCCCTCTCCCTCCCACTCTGCTCCTCCCCCTGCTTGCTTACACTCTCTCTCTCTAAATAAATAAATAAAATCTTTAAAAAGAGGCGGAACATTCTCTAAACTGTAATACAGAACGTGATAAGCTTCAAACAGAGGTATAAATTGCTACAGAAGCACAAGGAAGAGAATGTGAGAAATTTCTATTTCACTTTCCTAGGAATACACTGAAGCCTTGAAGACATGAGATGGCAACAGAGATACGAGGGGCCCTTTACATGCGGCGGGGGTGGTGAGGTAGCTGGACCAACCTACAGAGGGGAAGGAATATGCAGCCTATGGCTGGGATGCAGAAAATCACCTGTGGTGGACAGAATACAAGGATATGCTGAGAAGTGGGCCATGAGGCTGTAAACAAACACTAGGACAAACATGGAAAGCCTTAAATGCCTCCAGGGAATTCGGGTATTATTCTGGAGGCAAAGGGAAACTACCATTTCTGAAGAAACAATAGCATCAGAGGTCTGTTTTGAGCAAAGCTAACCTGTGTGCTTTTCGAGAAAGCATCACAGAGCCACAAGCGTTCTACGTACCAGCGGATCACTGATGATCTCTCTCCAAAGGTGGCACACTAGGCTCACATTCCAGTAGAGATCTTCCACGGGGAGGAAGGCGAAGATGTGCCTGAGGACTTCACTGGGCAGGCTACATATGTGGCTCTGGGGTTCTTGGCAGGGCAAGGTCCCAAGAAGCCCATAGTAAGAGTCAGGAATGGGATCAGGACCAATGTCCTCCACTTCTTGGCCAGGTTCTCCAGACTCTGCGGAGCGCCGTGACAGAGAGTCCTCAGCTTCTTGCCTGGCTTCCCTGGGTCTTGCGCACGACAGGGACAAACGATGCCGTGGAGTCTTTTTAGAAACCCCATCCCACTGACTGGTCCCTGTCCCTTGATTCCTGTCGTCCTCAAAGGACCGAGACCGCTTCCTTGCAGGCAGAGCGGATCCCGACGAGCCCAGTCTTACTTCGGCATCACCTTCCTGAGGCAGGGCACAATTGCTCTCTGCAGCGAAGATCATTTCCCCCTCCGAGTCCTTAGAGGTGTCCTGGCCCACAGAATTGCTTTTGGCCATGTCATTGATGCACCACTGCTGGCTGGCTGGGAAGAATTCAGTGTTGTATCTTTGACATCCTTGACCTGGACAGAGAACCCAAACACAATGAACAAGATAGGAAGGACCGCTGACACTCTGTTGATCCAAATGAGAAAAGCTAATTTTTAATTATGTACATTAATAGAGAACAGAGACAAGGATACAGCTACTGGCCAACTGATTATAGATATGTAGCTTAATCCAGAAAATATTTCTATTTGGCTCTATCACGTAGTCAGACACATAC
The DNA here is from genome assembly GCF_004348235.1 of Phoca vitulina. Lineage (NCBI taxonomy): Eukaryota > Metazoa > Chordata > Mammalia > Carnivora > Phocidae > Phoca > Phoca vitulina. The sequence continues at coordinate 7,778,550 of NW_022589736.1, read as the reverse complement.
ATGGGAAGGGAGACAGACACCAGTCTCTAGATGGTCTGAAGAGCACGTTCTACCTTGCAGTATGTACAAACTGAACACCCGAATGAACAGACAAAAAGTCAACAACCGCTCACATGAACACACCCACTTACGAGAACTCACTTCTCCTGCCTTACTCATACAACACAGAATCTAAGTTTGCTTTGCTTAAGTAGAAGAGAAAACGCTTCAGGTTATCAGGATTCAGGAAAACCCACTCTTTGCCTCCCTTAAAACCCTTTTAATTTATTTTTATCTCCTCCTGTGAAGCGGACACATTAACTGATTTTAAAATAAAAAGAAGGAGGGGCGCCTGGGGAGCTGTCAGTTAAGTGTCTCCCTTCAGCTCGGGTCATGATCCCGGGGTCCTGGGATCGAGCCCCGCATTGGGCTCCCTGCTCAGCGGGGAGTGTGCTTCTCCCTCTCCCACTCCCCCTGCTTGTGTTTCCTCTCTCGCTGTGTCTCTCTCTGTCAAATAAATAAAATCTTTAAAAAATAAATAAATAAATAAAATAAAAAGAAGGGAGTCAGAATTCTCTTCATATGATAAGGTATTGATACCTAACCTAGTCCACACATTTATTCAATAGCTGTTCATTCAGCACCTATAATTCTGAGACAAATAGAAAGTGAAACACAGCCTATACAGTCCCTGATCTCAGACTTTCAAGCACTTAAGGGAGTCCAAACGGTGATTTCACGCATCACCACTGTATTTTTAAGCCCTATTGTAAAATGCCAGTGAAGTATTTAAACGCCTTATCAATATATAACAAAATACATGGTTCCTTCCTGAAGTGGCTGTAGCTGGAATTCTTACTGTGGAAAATGAGAGAGTGGAAGAAGACCAGGATTAGCCTTTAATAGAATTCCTAAGATTTAATATTTTTTCTATGTTAGAGGAAAAAAACATAACTGATTCTGGGGCAATCTGATAGAAACCCAGGGCTTAAAGGCAACAGATCTGGGTGAAATCCTGTTATTTTCTAATTGTGGCATTCGATCACACCAACATCCACGAAGAACCCGCTACGTGCTCAGTGCCAGGACTCCACACAGAAATGTACACACGCTGACAAAGTCTTTGTCAGTGAACTCACAACACAGAGAAGTTGACTTCTACACACAAAACAAACAAAATATCACCACTGAGTTTAAAACTGCCTCATACATTGGTTATGGTAGTTCCAAAATGTGACAAACACGTATTACAATAGTTAGATGACTTGGTAGGATTTGAGTTGGATTCTGAAATTAAATATATCAAAGGGAAATAAGGCAATCGGGATTCTCCTGATGGGTATCACTAACAAAAGTAGGAATTTGTTTGGCACCTAGATGGGTGATAAGAAAACCAAAGTGCCAGAAGTAGAATTTGCATGTAATTAATAATAAATACCAGGTGACGGCAAGTCCGAGCTTGCGTCCATAATAATAAAGGGAAACACTTCACGGCAGGTGCCTGAGTGGCAGGACAGAAAACGGAACTCAAGGATATTAACTTGACGCTGTATGTTCCAGCCAATCTGGAAGAAATAACACCTGAAGGCAAGGAGAAGGGCCCCTGCAGCAGCTGGGCACGAGGTGACAAAGGGCACAGTCCACCATGAAAGCACGGCATGGGGGCATTTCGGAGCAAACTAATGGCACGGTGGGCCCAGTGACGGACCACTAGAGAAAGGACATCGCAGCAGTCTAGAGAGGAGGAGCGAGACGCTGGCTCACGTCTTCCACCACCCTGTGGTACAGCAAGCTAACGCAACTCGTTCTGCCACGTTTTCCTGGGGCTTTGGCCAACCGCTACCATAGGATTCCATTTTCACGGAAACTCACAAATAATGAAAAACGTGTCAAACTATTGCAACAGAACTACAAGATCACAGCAGCAATACTTACAAATACCAGGAGATAGTCAAAGGTCACACACACTACAGATTCGGAAATGCAAGGTATTTTTGGAAGACATACCCCTAGTCCCTCTTTTTGTTCTGGGTCTAGGATAGAGACCATGGTTCGGGTCTCTGTTGGTCCATCTTTGACCGAAGGGCTGGGTCACAGCCAAGTGACTCCGAGCCAAATGCTGGCAGTCGATGGCTGTAAGGTGCTTCCGTCTCACTGTTTTGTACCAACGGGCAGAAGAAATGGGACACTTGTTAGTTATCACCAACTCTCCAAGTGAGCCACAGCTTATACTTAATTTTCAGGAATCTAGTGACTGTGGACCACCCCAGCCAGACCTTTCCTTCTTCCCCATGTTCCTATCCACTTTTAGTTATTTCCTAGTCTCTTAGCATTTCCTCCTTAGAATTTAAAAATTTTAAAATAAGATCCTAAAATGATTCTTTTATTTATTATACCTTCTGGAAGCCCTGATCATGAACTCTTTATTCAACTAATGCGTAAGTTGGGATCCAACATCTTTTCTTTGACTTCAGCCATTTATATTCCCATAATAACAGTAAGTATTTAAGAGTCGGCTATAGCTTTGCAAAAATAAACTCATTCATCATCCCCAGTATATACTAGCTTCTCCAAGTCTCAGAAGCAGAACGCGGTGACTAATGGAACAGTCCCTGTAAATTCCCAGAGGGGACCACCGGGTATGCCTGTCAGCCCCCAGGGCATCTCCGTACTGGCGCTGATGTAAGGGGACAGGACTGATGCCCCCGAGTAGAAGAGAATCAAATCCGCTCCCAAGGATCTTCAGGAGGAAATTTCATACCCTGCCTTAGCAATGTATTACAGCAGGAACTGTACCTAGGATTCTGTCTCAGAGTACTGACATGTGTAGTTCTACATTAGTCACTGTCTATCAGGTAACTCCTTTTCATATTTAACCAAGACTTTCATGTTTCTGTATCTGTTAACACATGTAAGATCTAGCTACCTCCTTATGGCATTAAACAGAACGGTTATACTGAATGTTAAACACTTTGAATAGTTACACTTTAAAAAAGAAAGAAAAAGGAGAGAGAGGACAAGAATAGATATAACAGAATTAGAGTCATCCTTTACAGAAGATGGTCAAGAAAGAATAAAATCCATTCCTGTCAGTACCATATTTTTACAGGTCCTAAAAATACTCGAGTAAATTCTAGTGTCAGATGCCAGAATCTCACTCAACATTTCAGCATGAAAATGTCTAAAACTAAGTCACTGATGAGTATAATGAGCACAATTTACTTTTTTTTTTTTTTAATCATTAATCCCCCTCTCGGCCCTTAGCTTCTTCAGAAACAATCCTTCCAAATTTCAGTTCCTTCTTTCAAGGTTTAAACAGAAGTTTTAGAACAAAAAAAATCTTCATGGATATCTTAAGACTTTAAAATAATGATTTCTACATGCAAAAACAGTTGTACAAGGCCCTCTAAAAGGATGCTAGAGACCTTCTGCTATGTGAATTGAGAGGCTAGAGGCAGAGACAGAACATGAAGCACGGAGCCGTTGACACAAACATGCCTGGAGGGATCAAAGCGGCAAGCACAGCGAGAGGAAGGGGCACCGGTGTGAGCTCCTGGCCCACCACACAGCAGCTGCCGGACCTCAGGCCACTTACTTCTCTAAGACTTCGAGGTGTTACAATGCTTAAATGAGAAAATACACCCACAAACAGTCACTGAACTATAAAGCCCCACACAAATATACCCCTCTGCTTACTCTACTTAACAAAGCTTAGCTATGACTGATTTGCATAAAACACAGAAATAACTTTCAAATTATAAAGACGCCACCTAACGGTAAGACATGAAGTGCATTAGCAGTCCAATCACAACCATGTCTGTATTCCTGGGAATATCTTTAAAAAAAAAAGTAAAAAAGCTTAATTACTTATTATGAACAGAAAATATCCCCTCCAGTGTAACGGTTTTATAACTGATTTTTTTGTTGCTGTTGAATATATTCCTTGACGCTAACAACCAAGAGTCTTATTCACACTTACAGAGGCAAAAAATGAATGTGCACTTTGTCTACATTAAAAAAATAAAATATATTTGAAATTTTCTACATTGAAAAAAATAAGCTTAAGGTCTGATTATTCTCTTTTTATATACAAGGCACGACTTGACCACTTCTGCCTCAAACCCTTCATATTACAAAGTCAACAACTTAATTATTTTGCCTGAATGCGGACTCCAGCCAGACTGGCAAAAAGACAGAAGGTAGAACTACAGTGACCCTTCCAGAACACTGACAAGTCCTGGCCCCTAATTTGGGTGCTCCAAGCACACTTGGTTCAACTTACAGTAGCAGCTGCAGAATTCCAACCAATAAACCCACTAACACTGCAGATCCCAAATACGTGACTGGTCTTTGCTTCTCTGGCTCTTCAAATACCCACAACTGTTTCAGAGCTGGCAAACAGAACGTCTAGAATTAGAACAGGAGGTTACAGCAAAAAGCTACTAATAGACAATATCTTATTTAAAGAAGGTGAAGGTCTATTGCCAAACTGGCCTGGAGAGGAAAACCTGTCGTGGATAAAAATCACAAAGGAATAAGATTAACATCAAACCACTCAAATTCATACGATCCAGGGCCTTGGGGCCAGCGCAGACCTGCTTAGCTTACTGGGATGAGTCGGGTAACAGAAGACATCTAAAAGACAAGAGAGACATAGAACCAGTTAGAACACTGGGGTCAGTCAAGGGTTTAGATGCCCACACAAATCTACAACATACCCTTAAATTCAGCTTTGGCAAACTGTTAAACAAGACAGTAGCTGACAGCAGGTGTGTAGAGAAGAGGTACTAAGATGCCACGCACCTTGGAACTTTTTCTGTAAAAAGTACCTAAGAATGGCTTTATCCCAGCCCTCCCCAGCTTTCCCCAGCCAGCTATCTGTAATAATGATGCCACAATGAAAACATGGGAGGCACTGATAAAGACCATCAACTAGTGGGTAATGTCTTAATCACACGCCCAGGAGTCAGTCCAGTCAGCGTGCTCCAAGTAGATAAGGAACTATTCTGTCTTTTCCGCTACAGTACCCCCTGAACATAGCACAGTACCGGACACATGGCACCTGTTCAGTGAACGCTGAGAGAGGAGAAGGATGAGAAGAGAGCAGGGAGCGTGGTAAGGCTGGGTGGCCCAGGACCCTAAGCTCCAGATCACTAGGAATTTGCTGCAGAACTGCTTTCAGAACAGTTTCCATGGGGAAACTGGCAAGGGCAGACCACACGAGAAAACATCAAGAACACCTTAAAGGAACTGTTTTTGGAAAACTAAGTTACATGGACAGAGTAGGCTCTTATTTACATATTTATTTTGTAAAATACATCAGAATCTTAAATGTTTGTTGAGAAGGTGAAATGCCTACAGAAATCTTAGAAAGGCACAAGAGCAAAAGAAAGACGTAACAGGAGTGAGCAGAATATAGTATTCTGCTTCCAGAGAGTTCTGGTAAATTCCCATGGATTCCAGCATGAAGCTATCGCGGAAGGAACTAAGGGTAAGAGCGGAGGAGTAGGGGCACCCAGGCTGAGCAATCTGGCTTCTGGATATTATCATCTGAAGTGGCGTCACCTGAGCCACCCATGACTGCTGACCTGGGAGGCAGTTACCACTTTTATTGGATTTCCATATCAAAAATTACTTTTCTGACTTCAGCTAGAGGTCAGAAAAACCAGACTGCGTTTTATCTGAGTCTCAGGCCTCTGAGAGATGGAGTGCTTCACGCAACTCAACTGGGAGCCAGAGTCCTGTGTCTGTCTACCTCTGGAGTCGTACAAATCACTGAACTGTGGTTCAACGTGTGCTACCTTCCGATTGGGAGTCAGAAGACCTCCTCTACTTAGCAGGTGTATTCCACACTTAAAGCCTCAATTCCCTTATCATTAAAAATGGGGACTATAATAACCTGCCACACTGAATTCACAGGACGACTGAGGTTCAAATGAGACAATACAGATGAAAATACTTTGTGACATCCATATCGAGGCTGACAAAACCTATCGGCTGAAATGTTAGAACTACATGTCGACCCCACCACGCTCGGTGTCTCCTTAAAGGTGCATGCGTTTTATTTTAAGAGCATGAATATTCTTGTGAAATTAAAAAAAAAAAAAAAAACAGTACCGCAAAATTCTAACCACCCTTCTATTCTTATTAACAGACTTCTAAACCAACAGTTCAAATACAATTTTATCAAAATAAAGATGCTCAAATGCTACCTCCTCCTCCCCTGAGTCACCCAAACTTCGTGGCATTCCTCCCCCGTCTAAATGGCAAGCGCGCTGTGCACCGAGTCTCAAAGGGCACCTCTCTCATTGTTAGGAGTTGCTCGTGATCCTTTAAGGAGCAAAGGTAAAGAGTGTCCCGTGATGAGTGTGCACAGTTAAAGGGATGGCGAGAGACCAGAATCACTCATGGGCTTTCCAAGCTGCATGAGGCCCCTGTGCTATGAATCTCCTCTGTACCCAAGTGGGTGTTTTGTACCCCTCTTAGAGACTCTACCACAGTGACTAACAGAAATGTGTCATCTCCCTCATGTGTCAGGACAGGAAAAAATTGAGGACGTAGGAAAGCCATTTTGTCAAACAGAACCCTGCCCATTACCACACTGCTTTTTCTGTGATGGCTTTCTTATAGCATGACATCTCTCTGACCCCCCACTCTTATGGTCCCCCCTTTCAAGAACCCGCAGCTCAGCAGATGAGCAGCACCTCAGGTTCCCACTCTGTGCTGACTTCAAAGTGGTGATTACCTGCAGTGATTATTACCTGTACCCATCATCAAATCTCTTCACCTTGATGACAGTCGGCCCTAGCCCTGCCTCCCTAGGCCACCCCTCTCTAGACAGGCCCACTGACCGAGGTCTCCCCTGAGCAATAGCTGTTCTCAACCTCTCCTGGACTGGAAGCCCCTAGAAGGCTGGGAACATGTCTCACCACCTTATTCCTCAAAGCTCTTAATACTTTGCAAGTAACAGACCCTGAGCTTCTCGTTGAATGAGATGCATGCCGCTATGATTCCTTGACTCTGTTCTCATCAGTCGGCTTCATTCCAGAATCTTCACTGCAAAACCACTTACAAAACAAGTCACAGAAAGTGAAACGAGCTGCTCTGGGTTGTTTCTCTTCTTCCTCAGCACACAGCGAGTCTACACTTCTCTGTCTTGACCACAGTTAGGATGTCACTCTGACAGAGCTCGAGCCAACAGGATGCAAATAAAAGCGACGGGGCCCCTTGCAGGCCTGGCCCACAAAACCTCTCAGGCTTGTTCCTCCATCTTCTGCCCCCATTCCAGTTAACAGGGAACTTGACTCCCCAGCATCCGTAGAGGCCCCATGTTCAAAACAGAAGCACCTCCAGCAGCCTGGGTCCTTGGATTACTGCTTCAAAGAGGGCCACTCCCCCCCACTCTCCAATACTCACACACACACACACACACGCACGCACGCACTCACACACTCTCACACACACAACCTGGAACCACCTTAGATTGTCCTGAGATTGAGAAATGAACTTTGTCATTACATGTTTGGGTCTATTTGTTACTGTAGCCAAGCCTACTCTAACCATCCCAGGATCATTTGAAATTGATACCAAATAATTTTCTTTCTTCCCCTATCATTGCTAATCAGAATTTCTAACAAAAAGTCCTCTAAAACTTACAGGTTACAGACCTAAATGGACACGATGAAGATAATAACTATCTACAATTCTACAATTCCTGGAGGGAAAGACTGTTAAATAACTGCTTAAAAAAAAAAAAAAAAAAAGAAAGAAAAGAAAAGAAATCAGGGTACCTGGGTGGCTCAGTCAGTTAAGCGTCTGCCTTCAGCTCAGGTCATGATCCCAGGGTCCTGGGATCGAGCCCCACAGCAGGCTCCCTGCTCAGCGGAGAGTCTGCTTCTCCCTCTGCCCCTCCCCCTGTTTGTGCTCTCTGTGTATGTGTCAAACAAACAGATAAAATCTTAAAAGAGAAAGAAAGAAAGAAAAGAAAGGAAAGAAAGGAAGAAAGGAAAAAGAAAAGAAACAAAAGAAAAGAAAGGAAGAAAGAAAGAAAGAAAGGAGAGAAAAGAAAAAGAAAAGAAAAGGTAATTGTCTAGGACAAAGTACCTGACCGGACAGACTGCTCCTAAAAGAACCACAGAGGGCAGTTCTGCTAACTTACTGAGTCACCTAACCTCATCCTGTTAGTTCCCCACAAGCCGCCTGCTTTTCTCGGAGGGGCTCAGTGAAGACAGACAAGTGGACACTTCCCGTCTTGGGTTTCCTATGGAGATAGCAGGGTGCGCTGCAATGTGGCCCATTATGGCAAGGATCCAGGTACTTCACAGCTCAAACTGCAACCTGTGAGACCTAAGGGCCCAATTTAACCAGTTAATGTATTATTTCCCAACTTCAGCCCTGCAGGAAGTATTCATTCAAGCCAGGAAGCACTTTGCAGTAATAAAACCACCCTGTAGGTCTCTGAGATACTTGTAACAATTATCTGTAAAACTGTGTATTCGATATGCCTCATATGCAAATTACTATAGTGTATTTTACTGTTATTATATTATCATCAACTGTTTGTGTGCGTATTAACATGTCTTCCACTCGGACTGAAAGCTCTGTCATCTGGCGGGAGGCAGGAGCGAGGGCCTCCCTCAGCCCAGCACCCAACACATACCACTCCATGTGTAACTGGCGATCAGACAAATGCACCCCCGCAGTGCTCCCCCGCTTCCCTCCATAGAAGTTTGGTTCTTCCTTGACTTCGAAACCCAGAAGTTCCTTTTCATATCCTCACTGGAACCTCACCAGATCCTACGACTGGGCCACGCTTTAACCGGGGCTCAGAGGAGGCTTGCTTCAAGTCACGACACAGCTTGTAGGCGACAGCACTTAGCTGTTCGGACTCCCCAGGGGCAGTGTTCTTTCTCCTGTAACATTCCGCCTTCTGTATCCAGCAGGCTTTAAAGCAGCCTCTGAAAACTTCAGGCTTGATTTCTAGGTCACTTTTTTTCATCATTGTGAAATGTCATAACCGAAGACTTAATAACAAGTGAGTATTTAGAAAACATAACTGTGAAGAAAATAATCACTAACTACAGTAAGCTCAAAATGGAAAAACTTCAAAATACTGTGTCCCCATTAGCACTGCAAGAAATAAACGCAGAAAGAAGATACTGTGGTCCTAGCTCCCTTGACAGGGGTGCCTCCCATCGCCACATCCTGCTTCCCTAGAAATCCCACAAGCCTGGCTCACAGGCTTGATCTTCCTCAGATCATCTCACACTCCGCAAACACCTGCTCCTCCCGAAGAGAAAGCATTCATTTATTAGAACACAAAAGGACGGAGGTGCAGGTTTCTCACAAGGATAAGAAGGAATGGTGAAAAGAAAGGAAAAATAAGAAAATGACTGTTACTTACAGCCTAGAGTATATTTTTATATATTTGAAAGGCTTTTCCTTCTGTCAATTCATTCCACAAGCACTTTTAAGTTGTCACTATATCCCAGATTCATTATAAACACCGTGAAGGCTTCCTCTCTGGTGTCGAATGCTAAACAGCGAGCGCACAAAACACAATTTTGCCTGCGCGTAAGGCAGCGAGCAAAACAATCACAAATCACCGTACATCAGGCACTATACGCATGCGGTGCTGTGAGAGTAAAGGGAACAGAGGAGGGATGCTGAAAAAGACTTTATGAAGAGTCAGCCTCAGAAGACGAGTAGGATTCAGTAGGGCAAAAGAAACAGTATGTACAAAACACAGAGAAATAGCACAGCACTGGTGCAGTGGGAAGCCGAATTTCATTAGAACAAGAGGTTCACAGATGCGGGAGAAGGCTGGAAAAGGAATTTGAAGGCACAGATTGTAAAGGTCCTTAAATAGAGCACTAAAGAAATTGTGGGCTTCACCGTGTAGGTGTTTCGGGGGATCATCTAGCTTAGCAGCAGGGCCAACGTAGAGTCAGATTCACACTCTACAACAGTCATCCTGGAAGCTGGGTAGAGGATGGGCAGACACAGAGACCACCGGGAAAATCAGACAGAAAGCCACTTCCTTACCCGAGACAGGAGTTGGGAAAGGCCTGAGCAGCAGCAGAAATAGGGAGGAGAGGAACAGGAAAATCAACACATCTTCTTCAACAAGACTGAGAAGAACGATGAAAGACAAGGAGTGACAAAGGTAACTGACATTTCTAGCGGGAACCCAGAAGTCACGTCATCAACCACGTTAAGGAGTAAAAGAGAGTGTTTTTGTTTTTCTTGCTTTTTCCTGGAAGGGGAAGATGAAAGTTTCCCCGTTTTGAAAGCAGTTGTTTGTTTTGCTTCATTTTAAAGTTATCTGTGGGATGCCGGTTTAAGCTCCAAGCTGAACTTTGAAATAGGAGACTGGTCCTCAAAAGGCATGTGAGTGACAGTAGAAGCCGTAAGATGTGAGATGCTGTGAGATAAATTTCTAGGAGTAAGTGATTTCCAAGCCAGAAGGGCAAAGATAGAATCCAATTCGGTTTTCAAATAAAATCCGCCTAGGAAGGATAGAGGGATATGAGAAGCAGCAGAGAAAAGATGATGGCAGCAAAACTGAACTCACAGTTCTATGACAAATACCAACAGTGTTCACACACTCACAGACCACAGAACACGCCAACAATCAGGACACCGATGACCGTAGCTGAATGCTACAGGACCACGAAATACAACGTAGGAGAAAGGAGAGAAGACAGCCACATAGCAAATCCCAATGCCAATACTGACTACAAGAGAAATGAGACACTAAATAGCAGACCACAAATTCCAAAAGCCTACGGAAAAGAAATGGGCAGCCCAACTGGGAAATCAGCAAGACCAAAGCACAGTTCCATCTGTCAGCTTACTGTACAGATTCCTCCCCTCTACACCAAGCTTTTCCTCTAGAAAATCACAAGGGCCATGGTCAGATGTGTATACGCTATCATCTAGTTATCTATAGGGGGATACAGAAGCTACATTCCTAAAGAACACAGGAGAGGATTTGCATTGAGGGCACCAGGTAAGTGACCAATTATCTGGATTTGAAATATTCTTATCGTGGGGCACCTGGGTGGTTCAGTTGGTTAAGCGACTGCCTTCGGCTCAGGTCATGATCCCGGGGCCCTAGGATCAAGCCCTGCATCAGGCTCCCTGCTCCTCGGGGAGCCTGCGTCTCCCTCTTCTGCCTGCTGCTCCCCCTGCTTGTGCTCTCTCTGTCAAATAAATAAAATCTTTAAAAAAAAAAAAAAAGAACTAGTCTTATGTGCATCCATGTGTCCCCATTTTGTTTTTAAAAACAGGGAAACCAGGGGTGCCTGGGTGGCTCAGTCGTTGAGCATCTGCCTTCAGCTCAGGTCATGATCCCAGGGTCCTGGGATCGAGCCCCACATCAGGCTCTCTGCTCGGCGGGAAGCCTGCTTCTCCCTCTCCCACTCCCACTGCTTGTGTTCCCTCTCTTGCTCTCTCTGTCAAATAAATAAAATCTTTAAAAAATAAAAACGGAAACTGGAGACATAAGGCAAGAAAAAGTGGGGTCGTTTGTGATTAGGATGGGGCTGGGGGGCATGAGCAACAAAAAATTTGAAGTTACAAGATGCCTAAGCTTCCATTTGCACCAAACCAACAGCCGCAGTAAGAGCAATGCTGGGCATGTTCTAAAACTTGACGCATTTCAAAATACTTTTAAGCCTACCCTTTGCTGAAGTGGCAAGATATAATGGAACAATAACTTTGGCAAAGCTGATATTGGACCCAGTTCTGTCTCCAGTGACTACCCATATTATTCAGTAAATTAACCAAATTCAATCTGCTCATTAGTGAAATGGGCTTGTTTGCATGGGTCCATACCAGAGGTCTCCTTTCATTTTATCTCCCTTAATTTATGTGAGCACAGTGCCAGGCCCCAGCAGGAGCTTACTAGGTGCCACCATCCTTTGTTCCAGAGGACTTCACTACCTCTAGCTCCATGGGGAAATCACTAACTTCTTGAGGCATCAATTTCCCCACCCGTAATACTGCCTCACAGGGCTGTCTGCAAATTAATTAACGTACTCTGTAAACCATACAGCGTAACACAAAATGTAAAGCATAACTGTTTCCAGGCCCGGCAAATAGTAGCAACTTTTGGACTGAAAAACCAGGAGGTTTGAATGACTAGTACCCAATAAGACCTGGTTAAGAATTCAGCACCTGCCCTAATCTCTCGCATCACCCCATTCAGCTTGCTTAGATCTCAACATACCCTCCACAGGACAAGCTCGAGGCCCTCCCACATCACCCTAATTTTCTTAGTATTCAGAGGAGAGGTATTCAGATAAGGATTGTGCAAGAAGACACAATCAAATGACTCGCCCAAGGTCAAAACACCAGGGTAGAAAAGGAAATGCGGGCTTGTCAGCCACCGAGGCCACGTCCCCCGTGACTCCTTCTGCAACCGACGGTGAACGACCAGCCCCCCCTTCCCCGGCCGCAGGACGCAGTGTGGGGGCGCCCCTCGCCCTCCTGCGTGCACGCCTCGCCGACCCCCTCCAGCCTGGCAGCCCGCGGCGGACCCGAGCTCCTGCACAGCTGTGTTCGTCCCGGGCCCCCACGCCCCCAGCGGACCTGCTCCCAGCCCCGCCAGGCCGGACCCCCGCTCAGGACCCCAAGAGCTGAAGTGTCCACACGGCAGAGCCCCGCCCGCGCTCCCTGCCACGTCCGCGGCCTCACGCACTATGGCGCTCCGGACCGGGCCTCCCGCCGCCGCCGTCGCCGCCGCCGCCGCCGCAGGGCCCGGGCCGCCCGGCCTCCCAGTCCCAGCGTCCCCAGGGCAGCGCCAGCCCGAGCAGGCCGCGGACTTCCTCCCCCAGCTCCGCCCTAGCCGCAGCCCCGGGAAGAGCCCGCCGCCAGGGCTGACGGACTGCCTGCACGTCCAATCGGAACGGCACACGGAGGGGCGTGCTGACGGACTGCTCCACTGACCAATCGGAACGCGCTCCCCAGGGGGCGCGGCTACCGCCAGCGGACCCCGCCCCGTCCGTGCTTCCGCTGGGGCCGAGGAGGCGAGTGGAAACTTTCCCAGAGTTCCTCCGAGCGCCCGCGGACCCGAGGAGGGGTCGCGGCCGGGAGTGGAGGGGGGGGTTGAGGTTGGGTGAGGGAGGGGCTGAGGGTGGGGACGCGCGGGGCCCCACCCCCTCCCTGAGGGCCCGCGGCTTCCTGGCGACGGGAAGGCGGCGCTCCCGGCTGGGATCCCGGCCCCCCTCGGGTGCAGCCCCGCGCCGGCTCCTCCTCCGCCGCCGCCGCCCAGCTGGCTGCTGTCGGGGCCGGGCGGACCCTGCTGCCGCGTGGAGCGAGCGCTGGCCCGGGGCCGGATGGGCGGCAGCACCCCTCACACCTGATGTGGCTCCCCCAAATGCAGCCCGTGCGGGCGGCAGCCTGGGAACGAGCCTTGGGCCCGTGAGCACAGCCGGGCCCGCACCCGGAGCGCGCGTCCGCGGCGGCCCGCGAGGCGAGTCGCCCGCTGGAGGACCACCCGCGCATAGAGCAGCGGAGGTCCGGGCGTCCCGGAGGCCGCGGGGGTCAGGGCTGGGGGCCCGCACGCCCCCTCCTCCCCCACCGGCGCCCGCGGCCATGGCAGCGCCGGGGGACCCGCGGCGGCTCTACCGGCTGGTGCAGGAAGGCCAGCTGTGCGCCCTGCGGGAGGAGCTGCGGAGAGCCGGGCGCGCGGGCTGCCCGGGGCCCGCCGGGGACACCCTCCTGCACTGCGCCGCCCGCCTCGGGCATCGGGACGTGCTGGCCTATCTGGTCGAGACCTGGGACATGGACATCGAGGCCGCCAACCGAGACTACAAGCGGCCTCTGCACGAGGCTGCCTCGCAGGGCCACCGGGACTGCGTGCGCTACCTGCTGGGCAGAGGAGCCGCGGTCGACTGCCTGAAGAAAGCCGACTGGTAGGTGGCTGGGGTTCCCGAAAGACCACCCCCCCCAACTTCTCCGCAGAGTTATGGATTCCCGTGTACTTTTTCGCCTCGACACCATAGCTTCTGAGACTCCCCCTGGAGGACAGATTACCCTCTGTGAACAGTGGGGTACTCTTACGGGATTAAACTGTTCCAGTCCTCTGTTCCAAACCCCTTTCCCTTTATGAAACAGTATGGAATACGATCAAACAATGAATTGTCTGTACTACCTATAGCTTGAGCCTCGCCTAGCTAAATGATTACTTCACCAGTAGCATTGTTTTAATTTGTTATTTTGGAATAGAGGTTCACAGAAGGTTGCAAAGAAATGTTCAGGGAAGCCCCGTGCGCCCTTCCCCCAGACTCCCCCAAAGTTCCCATCTTACACAGCTATAGTGCAATACCAAGACTAAGAAATTGACACTGCTACTACGGTCGATGTACTTAATCAGATTTCACCAGTTACACAGACACTTCAGTGTGTGTGGTGCTTTATGTGATTTTATCACATGAATAGCCTTGCGTGAGCACCTCCACAGACGAGATACTCCGAAGTACCATCACACAAACCAATTGCATTTTGTCAGACAGACACTGTTTCGAGTACTCACTATGTGGTGATGAACATCCCAAGATTCATAACATAATGAAGTTCCTGCCTGCAAGTGATTTCTGATCTGATATAAATATGAACCACAACAGATAGACTTATAGTTAAATAAAGTGCATCTTGCCTGCTGGGATGAGGGAGTCAGCATGGTTATGTTTTGAGGGCTGCACTTTGGCTATGACTTAGCACAAGACTGATTTTCTTCTGCTGCTGGTGAACTGGTCTAAAGACCATTCCAACAGACATATGACCTCATACATGCCTCAGAACAATTCTGTGGATAGGGAACTGGCCTTTCCCCAAAAATCCATTAAAGAGGCAAAGTTCATTTGAGTTTGTATGTGAGACGTGTAGTTGCAGTGAGAAATTTTTGCCCATTCTCACCTTTCTGGCTTTCTGCAATACCTTCCCTGCTTTTCCAATCATCCTGCCTTGCTCAAGATTTATTCCCTCTGTGAAGTCCTTCTGGAAAGTTCCAGCCTTCATTTATCTGGGTTTCTCCCTCTGTAATTTCTCATTCACTCTCATTGCTACATCCCCCCCCCCCAAAAGTGTTGGTAATTAATTAATATCATAGCAATCTTAGAAGATAGATCCTAGATGCGGCCTTAGAGGTCTCCTAGGTATAGTGAGCTCCCGCTGTGTGCCAGACATGGGTCCTAACCCTAGGAATCAGGAGGTAAATAAGACCTGCCCTTGCTTTCCAAGGGTTATGTCTCTCTCGTTTTGCAGATGACAAACCAGAAGCTCATGGAACTGAAATCGCTCATCCAAGATCATTTATGAGAAGAGAAAGGATAGAGCCACCTCCCTTGATATTAATGTAGTTTATTCCCATAATTGTGGACACAAGTCAGTTCAGAAACTTACTGTAATCACACTGTTCCGTTTATGTCACCAATGTATGCTCCTAATGGGTAGGCACTGTGTCAAATGTTCTTTTTTAGCCCTTTTATAGCACAATTTAATTCATAAATGATTACTGATTGAAGTGAATGGGATAAGTCCAGCAGAGTATCTCTTACACAAATATTATTCAAGACATGGGCGCCTGGGTGGCTCAGTTGGTTAAGCATCTGCCTTCGGCTCAGGTCGTGATCCTGAGGTCCTGGGATCGAGCCCCATGTCGGGCTCCCTGCTTAGTGGGGAACCTGCTTCTCCCTGTCCTTCTGCCACTCCCCCCTGCTTGTGCTCTCTCTTTCTCTCAAATAAATAAAGAAAATCTTTTTAAAAATACATTATTCAAGACAAACTGTCTATGGTTTTGATTAACTCTGTCTCAGTTTGGTCCCATAGTCTAAACTTGTCCAGAAGCAGGTTTGCCTCCTCAGTATTCCCCTCCTGCAGGCAGGCACGCCTACATCCTAATCACTTTCCCTTTCTTATTTCTCCCAGTCTCACAGCGGGCAAAGAAGTTGCCAGTCAATGCTGTTTTCCTGCTTCCCAGACCCTTGAGTCCTCTAGGTTTTCCATCTCTGCCAAGGGCATGTGCTTTTCTGAAGACCCGGCTGCTCACTTCTAATGTCTCAGCTGCCCTTCCGTCTGACAGTTTGTCCTGATTGGCCTTAGGACTCCTTTGATGATGGCCTGCACAAGGAAGAATCTGGAGGTGATCCAGGACCTTGTAGAACATGGTGCCAACCCACTTCTGAAGAACAAAGACGGCTGGAATAGTCTCCACATTGCCAGCCGAGAGGGTGACCCTCTGATCCTCCAGTACTTGCTCACTGTTTGCCCAACCGCCTGGAAGACAGAGAGCAAAATCGGGAGAACTCCTCTGCACACGGCAGGTATGGCTGGGAGCTCTGCAGAGACGCAGGCACGGATGTGCAGCCCGCCCACCGGGCCCTGTAGAACGCCTTCTAGTTAGGGGCACCCACAGAGCTGGAGGGGTTTGGAAACTAGAGGGCCAGGAATAAGAGCAGCTTTGGGGTATTTCAGCATATAGTTTGTTCCTACAGCTAATAGAACTTGGCACATAATATGTTCTTTTTTCTCATATTCGTATCTGTCCTGTCCTCCCCAGTTTGTTGGAAAGCTCATTCTGTTCTTCACTGTCTTTGACCTTGGGCAAGGGACTTAGCCTCTTAAGCAAATTTCCTCATCAGCAAAATAATGATGGTAATGATGCCCATATCACAAGGTTGCTATAGAGTTTAAGGAACGGGATGTATATAAATCCCCTGTTGCAGTGCTTGACACACACTGAGCACAGAACAACTGGGTGTGGCTATTTTCAGGATCGGGTTTACGTTGTCATTGTTACCCAAAGGAGGAAAAGAGACAATATTTCCGAATATCCTCAGCAATACTTAACCACAGTGCTAATCCATTTAAATAAATATAGGAACTTGTAATGAAGGTCCCTGGGCCTGAGTGTCTTTGACTTATCTAGTGATAATGTCAATAAATATGTGGGATACAATGAGTAATTATCCTTAAATCTGAATTATCTATCTATTCATAGATTATTTTAAATTAGTGAAAAGCAAAAAGTGCTGTGGTGTAAGACAACACGGATATTAAAGACCTCAAGAGTCCGGATCAAGAAATTTAAAAAATGATCTTTAGCCTTCTGGATAGTACATTGAATTAAAATACAGGGCCTTGGGGCGCCTGGGTGGCTCAGTCGTTAAGCGTCTGCCTTCGGCTCAGGTCATGATCCCAGGGTCCTGGGATCGAGCCCCGCATCGGGCTCCCTGCTCGGCGGGAAGCCTGCTTCTCCCTTTCCCACTCCCCCTGCTTGTGTTCCCTCTCTCACTGTGTCTCTGTCTGTCAAATAAATAAAATCTTTAAATAAATAAATAAATAAATAAATAAAATACGGGCCTTAGTTTCTCAAAACATCAATACCTGTGACATGATATAGTTTAGGAAATATGCATAGAATTATTACAGCTACAGAGAGCAGTTAGGGACCAAGGAATTCTTTTTAAATCTTTTTTTTTTTTTTTTAAAGATTTTATTTATTTATTGGAGAGAGAGAGAGTGAGAGAGAGCATGAGAGGGGAAAGGGTCAGAGGGAGAAGCAGACTCCTCACCGAGCAGGGAGCCCGACATGGGACTCGATCCCGGGACTCCAGGATCATGACCTGAGCTGAAGGCAGTCACTTAACCAACTGAGCCACCCAGGCGCCCTCTTTTTAAATCTTTACAAGTGAGTAGAAAAACTTTTCTCTGCTATGAATTATTTGACTAGTTCCCCTAGAAACAATCAGCACCTAGCCGTTCACAGAAAAGAGTGGAGAACAGATAGTTGAAATCTTTATTATTGAGTGTCGTTCTCTTTAGTAGGAGAATTACATTCCTTCTTATTTTGTCATGGATCATTATTAATATGTTTTACATTTCCTGGGCAAAAACTGACTGGCCCTAAGGATTTGCAGCACAAAAGTGAGGAGAAAGTTTAGGACTGAGAATTTACCATGGAAGTGCTCAAAAAAACAAGAAAATCGAGTGTTGGCTAAGTGCCTGTTAAGTGAAAACATCATCGTTACCACTTACCCAGCTAAATTTTTATTTTTCTAGGATGGTAACAGTGTCCCTGATTTAATGACTGCTTCCCGTAAGTCCTAGCTAAAAGGATGGGGCAGAGAGAGGAGGAAAGAAGAGTTTTATACCTGCACTAAAAAGCTCTGACTCTCAACTCTCTTCTTCCAGCAATGCATGGCTGTTTAGACGCAGTGAAGGTCCTTCTCCAGAGGTAAGAACAAAACAGCAAATGGGGGGAAGGGTTCCCTAATTGTGACAGTTAATATCGATGCTATAGGAAAAGCTCAGAAAAATTGCTCAGAAAGAAACTAACGTACCCAAAGAGAGATGAACAATGGACATAACTCAAAGAATATAAAACAAAAATCGCTAAGTAACATGAGAAAAAAAAAATCACCGATGCATCTGCTCATTTTGCAAGTATTCATATACTCAGTGCCTCAGCACTCACTTAGCACTATACCATGTGCACGGGCTGCAAGAGAAGCCAGCCGACAGGGGTCCTCCCCATGGAACTCACACACTGGCAGACAAGATTCACTGTTCACATCCTGTGAGTCCGAGGAGTACAAGGAATCGCAGGATCCCTCCAGGAACATATGCCAGGAAGACCCACCTTGCCTGGGAGTGAGGAATCTTGGCCCCCGGGATATTCAAGCTATGATCCGAAGGAGGCTAAAAGTGGGAGGTGGGCCACATTCCAGACAGAGGTAACAATCCCCGTGAATGCTCAGAGCCAAGAGAAAGCATGGTGCTTTAGTAAACTGAAAGTTCAGTGTGTGCTGGAGTCACACCCCAGGAGTGACAGGGAGAATAGTGCATGATGAGGAAGGCCAGACTTAGGGAGGACAGAGGACTATGTGAGGACTTCAGATTTTATTCTAAGTGTATGCGATGCCATTGAAGGGTTTTAAGCAGAGTGCCGGGTGGACAGTAATAAGAAATTTGCATTTTTCAGAAATCCTCTGGTAGGAAAATAGAGAAGCAGGAGTGGGGGCCGTGAATGTTGGGAGGCCGTTGCAGTTCAACAGGAGAGAAATAATGGTAGCTGGACTAAGACCCTGACTGTAGGGGTGAAGAGAAAGACATGGAGATACTTAAGTGGGATCAATAGATCCAGGTGAATAATTTGATGAAGGGAATGAGGGAGGAGATGTCAGGATGACAGGTTTCTCGCTGAGCAACTGGTGATGGTGCTGATGCCATTTACTGGGACAGAGAGCCCTGGAGGAGGAGCAGGTTCGCCAGGAAGATGATAATTTCACTTTCGGACACATTGAGTTGCATGCATCTCTGAGGCGCCCAAGCAGAGATGTCGAGTGGCCAGCTACAGACACAGATCTGAAACCTATAGGAGGGGTGTGAGCTGAGAAACAAACGTGGGCATCATCAACATAGAACTGATGACTGAATTCACGAGAGTGGAAGAGATTACCAGAGCAGATACTGAATAGTGAGAAGAGACCAGGACTTAATGCAGTGCTGTGAGGGAGCAAAGGTCCTCCTGTGGATGGAGGAGAGAAGAGGGGCCTCTGTGAGGTCATGTCGAAGCTGTAATCTGAAGTGAAGGAGGGAGAACCAGTGTTCCAAGCAGAGGGGATCAGCAAATGCAGAGGCAGCAAAAAGCTGGGCAACTGGAGGAGAAGATAATGAGCAAGAAGAGGGTAGGACAGATAGGACCATAACGAAGGTAGAAAAGGTGGGAAGGGGGGCCAAGAAGGTAGGTCGGATAGGACCCTGAAGGTAAGAACAGAAGAAGAGAGGAGAGGTAGGAATGGAAGAAGGTAGGTCAGGTAGGAGGCAGGACCAAGAAGAAAGGACAGATAGGATCATAGAGAAGGTAGGAACAGAAGAAGGTAGGTCCATTTGGAGTCGGGACTGAGAGGAGAACCAGGGAGACGGTAGGACAGGTAACTGTGAAGAAGGTAGGAATGGAAGGAGGTCACATTGGAGGCTGAATTAAGAAAAAGGACAGGTAGGAATAGAAAGGATAGGACAGCGGAGTAGGTAGGAAAAGAAAAAGGCAGGATTGAGATGAAGGTAGGACAGTTGGGAAAAGCAGGACTGGGAAGGAGGTGGGAGGAGGAGGAGGACCAGGAAGGACGTGGGTGGCCCCGAGGAGCCTGGGGAGATGAGTAGACGCCACATTATCCTGACCCCAGGGTCATGAGGGTTTAGATTTTCCTTTGTGGTTGGGAGGTAAAGGTTTCAAGCAGGAGTGGCCATACCCAGGGTGGTCCGGTGGCTGTGAGAATGGTTAGCAAGGCAGGAGCCACGGCGGGAGAAGTGGACCCAGAATTGAGATTTTGGTAACAGGCTGGTCATGAGGGGAAGACGATGCCTGTAAACGGGGTGAGGAAGTCCGAGGAGGGGCTGAGTTTGGGGGACAGGGACCGCGCTCCGGTCTCCACAGCGTGTGTGTGTGTGTGCGTGCACGTGCGGCAGGGACCCCTGTCTGACCTGCCGCTTTGGGTTCGGGCGGCAGGTGCCAGTATGGAGCCGACTGCGCGGACAGGTGTGGCTGCACACCCTTCATGGACGCGGTTCAGTGCGGCCACATCGATGTGGCCCAGCTGCTGCTCGAACAGCATGAGGTATAGAAACGGTTCTTCCCATGAGTCTCAGACCACGGAGCACCTCTGATGTGGGCTCAGTGTCACGGTGGGCGAGCGGGAGGCAGACGTCCTTGTCTGGGGCCCCTGCGAGGCTCACGTGTGTGATGAGCAGGGAGCAGTTAGAGGAGGATCCAGTAAGTGGCTGGACCGCAGGAGTGAGCGCAGGCTGCCCACCGAGGGCGCCAGGGGCCAGAGCGTGGGGTCTGGCCTGTGTTTGGCCAGAGAGGCCTTGGGGATCCACCAGGAGGTCCCTGCTCCTCACATGTGGCCTCCCCTCCCCTGCCCACCAGGCTTGCTGGGCGGCGCGGGACGCCCTGGGCGCACAGGCCATCCACAGGGCGGCCGTCACCGGGCAGGACGAGGCCCTCCGCTTCCTGGTGTCCAAGCTGGGTGCCGACGTGAACTCCAGGGCAGCACCCAGCCGCCTGACGCCGCTGCATTTCGCCGCTAAGGTTTGTCTCTCCGGGAAAGCCTTCCCTCCGTGTGATGTCCAGGCTTTCGTTCGCACCTGCCCTTGTTCCGTTTTCAGGAATAATGTCGTTTGCAGCCCTAAGAATCCCCCATGTAAAGTCCTGCTGCTCTGTCCTTACACTAGAATCCAGAAGGGAATATTTCTGCAGTGGAGGCTCACTGCTTACACGCCCGGTCTCAACTGTTAGGCGTGTTTTGCGGGTTATCTTCAGCCTCACTGGCTACCTGCCCCGACTGGCTTTTCCAGCAGCAGCAGGAATAATTATTTCCCTGTGAACGGCACTCTCCTATCCCCCAGGAAGGCAGTGGAGAGACGAGGGTGCCCCGAGCCTGGCGGAGGCCGCGGAGGGGATGGAAGGGATTTGCAGCCATGATTCCCTGTCTCCCTGGGTACTCGAGGCCTGGCCAGCTGGACAGGAGTCCTGTCAGGTGCTTGTAATCGGTGACACGTGCTGTGATGCATGCTGTGACAAACGTCCAGGACAGGTCGCAGACTCCCTGTTTATCTTCTCTCTGAAATTCCAGCAAACAGCATGTTTGCTGGGAGAGATTCTGGAAGCACATGTTCCGTGTGAATCAGGATGCATGCTCCCAACAGCAGTAGTCGGTAATTTGGCCTACAGAGTAGATCCTCTGTATTTTAATAACGAAATGTCACCAAAATCTGGATTTGACAGCTTACATTCCAACCTGAGAGCTGTGTGAGTCTCCCTCTAGATGTGAAAATTCCATTTTAGCAGCTGAGTTTTTTAGAAAAAGTACGTAACATGTATTAGTTTGTGTTTAAAGGCTTGTTTATTTCCTCGTCACGGGATAACAAGTGTATTTCAACCCTCAGGAAGGACACGTGAGCACAGTCCGGGTGCTCCTATCCTTGGGTGCCGACATCAATTCCAAAGATGAAAGAAACCGATCAGGTATGGCTTCGTGTCCCTCGCGCCTAGGGAATGACTAGTAATCGATGTAAACAATACACGGACTTTGATGTTAAAAACACTGGTTTTAGACTATTCCTCTAGTAGTAGCTCAGCAACCCGTCTTTGAAACAACATATTTGCAAAGCTCTGGCAATGTCTCTGTTCCCACGGCAATGGCAGGGCCTGCCGCTGGTCCCTGCTGTTCTACTTCGCAGCACGGCACTGTGTGCTCCTGAGAACACTTGCTAAATCCACCACGCTGCCGGCCGCCTCAGTTCAGAGTCCCCCTAGGTCGTCTCTCTTTGGAGTGCATTTGAAAACTAGAGTCACTATAATTTTTTTCTAAGATTTGTTTATTTATTTTAGGTGGGGGGGTGGATGCAGAGGGAGAGAGAGAATTGGAAGCAGATTCCCCACTGAGCGGGGAGCCCAATGCAGGGCTCGATCCCAGGACCCTGGGATCATGACCTGAGCTGAAGGCAGATGCTTAACCGACTGAGCCACCCAGGTGCCCCGAGAGCTAATTCTTTAGACTCAGGTTAGAATAAGCTATCCTGTGAACATTCTGTGCACCACGGCCACCTGGCAAGCCTCTCTCTGATGCTTAGAAGCTCCCTCCGAGGCTGCACAGGACCATCACTAAGTCCATGGACACGAGGCTTAGTCTGCAGAACGCAGGATCCTAGGGCTCGCAGCACCAGGAACCTTGAGCTCTAGTTCTCAAAGGGGAGGATGTGTCCATTTTTCTGTTCATCACGTCATTCTTATTCGTGGCGATATTTTTACTGACACGGAGAATTCACAAAACTTTTAAAATGGTTTCTGTGCCATTTAAAGTCGCCTGTTCATGAACTTGCTTCGTGGCTTTAGACAAAAATCTCTTATATTCTCTAATTGGTTGATGTTTTTAAAACCATTTCCAACCCCGTCAGGTTAAAAGGGAAAATACTGTGATCCCATAGAGGCAAGGGCACAGAGAGGAATCGTGGAAATATAAAATCTGCGTAGTGGAAGGAGTTTTGTTTTGGGTTGTAGCTGCTCGCCAGATGGGCATCGCTGCGGCGTCCTGCTCCAAGTCCATGTGGCTTCTGTCTCCACGCAGCCCTGCACCTGGCCTGCGCTGGCCAGCACGCGGCCTGTGTCGAGCTCCTCCTGCGGTCCGGGCTAAGCGACTCCCCGGACGTCTCGGGCGCCCTGGCTCAGCAGCTCGCTCGCAGTGCAGACGTCCTTCAGTGCTTTGACCGCCACCCCGAGTCCTGAGGGTGCTTCTGAGCAAGGACAGGCACGGTGACCACGTCCTGCCACTGCTGTCGTTGGGGTCCCCAGCCAGAGGGCTGTGAGGACGCCACCTCCCGAGCCCTGTGACCTACACGTGGAGTCTTTCCAGGACCCGGATTCCGCTTTTTCTGCCCTTCAAGTGGAATTAGGGGATGTTCATGAAGCCAGTGTCTGGAGCCCTTAGAGAAGCACGTGACCCACGTGAATGTAACCCAGAGTACGTGTTCACGTAAATATGTCAGGTGTTTTATGAGGGATGGCAATGACGATGATGTTAACGGTACAAGAGCCGTAAACATAACCGGCCTGCCACTTCCTTCCTTCCTCGCTTCTTCTTGGTCATTACAGTGGTTTCACTTTGGTTTTGTAGCCAGGAAGGAGCTGCCTACACATATTTGAGAGAAAATAATGGAAATATTTGTACATTCTAAGCGCTGCTAGTTAAGCCATAACGTTTTAATCTTGAGGTTATTTTTACTTGATGGTTCTGTGTTGGCTTTCTTCAGATAATAAACACACCTAAAAATGCAGCTAAGATATTTTCCAAACTTTTCTACTGCCTCAGTCAAAGAATGAAGTTTGTTCTTAAAACGCATGCCCTATTTCCTGTCCCAAACCCCTGCCCACTGGAGCCTGTGAGTGTTGAAGACTCTTGACATCGTAACTCCAAAAATTCTGTAGCAGTTTAAATAGATTGAAGGGAGGCTGCTTCCTCAGGCATTTAGATTCTTTTCCTTTTTCCTTTTGGGGGGAGGTGATGAAGATCATTTTCTCTGGGTCACAAAGAATAATTAGTCCAGGTCATTCTTAGGAAATCACGTGCATCCGTCACAAGCCAGACTTGATCCTCGTGCTGGTCGTGACCCAGTAAGGACATACTGCATGTCTGTCCGGCCTGAGCATCATGCTGGGTCAGGGAAGGAGCAAGACTTTCCAGTTCTTTATCATCCCAGATGGCACGGGCTGGTTCCTAGTCCGACAGCCAACACCTGCTGGTATCATCTGTCTCGTGACCTCTAAGTGGCACCCCGTGTGATCTGCGCTGGTTCGAGCTTCAGTTCCCGCTGCTTCAGAGGTCCCCCCCATGTCTCTGCCCTTTGGGTCTGAAGATGGTCCTATTACCTGCGGGGGGACAGAAGGGTGGGTGTGGCGCCAGCCGCCTTCCCTGTGCACACACGCGGTGCAGCTTCTGATCGCAGCGGCTCCACGAGGGGTCCCTGCACGTCTCCAGCTGCACGTCTGCCCCACAAACCAGCAGCGACTGGGGTGCATGAGGCCACGCTTTTGCTCCCCGTGCACTCCCGTCTCCGTTCTGTGGTGTAGACCCGTGGCTGCTGAAGCTTCTCGAGGACCAGGGACCAGAGTGTGGATGCCAGTGGTGTTAATTGTGGCAAAGGCGGCAGACAGTCCAGGAACAGTCTGCCCCTGGGGTCACCGCGCTAGGAGAGAGTCGTGCCCTCACTTCCTAATCATGGGTGCTTGAGTCACCTTCCAGGGAGGCCCCACCAGGCCACCTGATCTAAAACTGCATCCCCTCCTCCAGCATTTCAGGCCTCCTGCCCCTTTCTTGCTTTCTCCTTGTTAGCACTTACCACCCCGATACGCCACACATTGTGAGTCCTGTATGTCTCCCGACTGGAGCATGAGCTCCGGGGTGGGACTTTGTCTCCCTTGTTCACTCGCTGTCTACACGACCCAGATGGTGCCTGACATGAAGCGGCGTTTAAATTATTATGTGGTCGATGAGTGAATGGTGATTCGTAGTTCTTGAACATGTACTGTGTCCTGGACGTGGTGCTGAGTGCCTTACCCACACGGTCTCTCTGCGTCCCCCTCGTTACGACTCCACGTCGGGCACCCTTTCTCTCCCAGACTTCTGCAGCCAGCCCCCCCAACTCACAGACGCCGGCCCCTCACTGCTGCCCTGCAGGGAAACCAGGGCCTTGCTAGCTGACAGATCGAGCAATATATGTGTAGCCCTCATGTTACTGATCCTTTCATTTCAGTGGTGTGACTGTTGGTCCAAATCCCTCCTGCCTTCCGGAAGCCCGTTCCTCATCACAGCTGATAACGCACTCCTGGGTGTTTCTGACTTGTCCGTGTCTGTGTCCGTCGTGAGCACCTGTTTTAGGGCCTGTCCTGAAAAGCTGGTGTGCCCCCCACCCCCCGCTTGTGTCGGCTAGCTTCGCGTGTGCTCCTTGGCCATCTCATCTGTTCTGGATCCCACCCCCCACAGGGGATGCTGCACCCCTGTAACCCTTGTCCGTTCTAGGCCATCCCACACTCAGTTTATCCCAAACCGACTTTTTCTGTAAGCTGCTTACATATGTACCCGGTTGGCCGCCATGTTGATGTCCCTGCAGTTCACAGTCTCTCAAGCTGGAAGCTGGGAATCTATGACTCCTGGGTTCAAGCCCTCCAGCCATCATCCAGACCATGGTGGCGTCAGCTTCCAGACTGTGCCCTCTGCCCCCTGGGCCCGCCCTCCTCAACGCTGTCCCCCGTGCGGCTATCCCAGAGTTCTCACCGAGGTGACTGGGGTGCTGACCGCGGACGTGTTTCCCCGCCTGCCTCCACAAGGGCTGTTGGCTGGTCCTGCAAGCGCCCCGACCCACAGTGAGGGTCTGTTCCTAAGACCGATCGGGGCAGAAGCCTCTGGAAGGAGATAGAAATAAGTAAGAATTGCAATCATTTGAAAATAGTTACAGCCTAACGTATATTACTGGGAAAAAATATGCAAGAAAATATTCACAAGACAAAATAAAAAGGAACTCTCAAAACAGAGAAGAAATTACACAAGTCAGGCCAAAAAACGGAGAACTCCATGAAGAGAGCTCAGGATTCGGAGGGGCGGGCGTGGGATGTGATTCCCCCACTCGCTGCTGGTGGCCGCCAGCAGGGGGCAGACCCGAGAGCTGGCCGTGGGGTCCCGCCAGCTTGCAAGGCTCACCAAAAGTACAAAATAGTGAAGGAGAAACAGAAATTGCCTATTTCCCACTACCCAGAAATAACCACCCTTATTTCCTCCTGGCCTTTAAGTGTATATGCTGGAGGTGACGTCGTGCACACAGTCTACCCTAACTTTAGGTCGGAAGCATATCCTAACACTCTGCAAAACTTTGCACACTTTTGTTCACTATCTAATGCTTCTCAGAGTTGCTGTCCGTATTTATTTTCTGACATTCTCATTTTCGTTTTGCTGTGTTAAGAGAAGACCTGGGACATCAGTAAAGCCCTTGGACTCGACAGAAGGCAAAGGCAGGGGCATCAGAACTGAAAAAGGCTCAGGTCTGATCCCAGGTCAGGGCCTCATGGGACTGGGAGACAGAGCCAACAGGGGCCTGCTGGGTCCGAGTGGGCCTGCGCTCCTGGAGATGCTGAGTGGTGAAAAGAAAGGAAAGGTAGGAAGACCGTTTAACAGCATAGGTTTTCTCAGAAAGGGTGAGACCCCAGTGTTTCAGCCTCTGATAAGGGCCGAGTTCGGGGGAGAGATGAAGGCTCGTTGGTGGAGCCGGGCTCTGTGGGTAGTGGGGAAGGAGGCGGAAGGGAGCCTGAAAGCCCCAGGGGGCGGAACACCAGGATCAGGATCAGGTGCACACAAGAAGGAAGACAGGATGACAAGGAGGAAGTTTCCGGTGCAACCGTGTGTGTGTCTCATGTAACATCAGTATTTGGTGGGTGTGGGGTTGGTAGAATGCGTATGTAAATATTAACTTACAGTTGGGGGAACTGCTTTCCTGAGCCAGTGAGGGTGTGGAGGACGTCAGCGCCCACTTAGAGGGTGATGTGGTTCTTACTGGGAAGGGACGAGGCAGAAGTGAGGGCCCAGCTGTGGCGGGAAGGACTTGCTGGGTGTGCGTGATGGAGGCCCGTCACAGCCCTTCCAGAGTCTTAGTTCCAATGACCGTCCCTGAGAAGAGCCCTGGGGAGGGACCACGTGATGAGCCGCCCACCTCTGGTGCTCGCTCATCTCCTCCTGCCCCGTCCCTGAAGGGCCCCACGGACTCGAGCATGAGGGGCGCCCCAGTCACCAAAGCCACATGTGGAGATACCCGTCCTACCCCGTCCTGCACAGGGGTTACTGTTCAGGTGTTTTCACGGGGTGGATGCAGCAGAGCTTGGTTTCCAGGACGGGCGAGAATCAGGCTTCCTGGATTCGGATGGATTCGGATACTCACCGTGGGACCTGGGAAATTCATCCTGGAATCTCCGAGACACGTTGTAGCTGGGGAGACAGACCAACACTGGAAACTAGTTACGGATATGAAGTGTCAGGTAGTGGGGAGTTCCAGGGGGGAAAATAAAGCAGAGAAGGGGCAGGAAGTGTCAGGGGCCGCGTGGGGGACCTCTGACCAAAGACTCCAGGGGTGGGGGCTGCAGCTGCACAAGTCTGTGAGGCCACGTGCCCTCCGCGTGCAGGGAGGGTGGGGAGCGACTGTGGCCGGCATCCGTGAGCCAGGCATCCAGGCCCTTTGGGGCCATTGTACTCTGGGCAAGAAGGAGGAAACCACAGGAGGGTATGAGCAGCGGAGTGATGAAATCTGCCATGAGTTGGACCAGGCTCATTCAGAATGTCGGGTGGAGGCAAGAACCTGGTGAGGGGACATTACGGTAACTCACATGAGGTGTGACAGTGACATGCACTGGCCCACAGCTCCCGGGTGAGAAGGTGTAGGTTCTGTGTCCAGGGAGATCAGCAGCGCTTCCTGGTGACTTAGATGACAAATGGGAGAGAAACAGGGAAAGTCCATTCTTTGGGCCTGAGCAGATGGAAGGGTAGAATCACCAGGTACTGGGCCAAGAAAGACAGAGGAGGGGGCAGGCTGAGGAGGAAGGTCGGGAGTTTGGGCTTGGATGCTTGTTGGGCACAAATTGCCTGGTCCAGTGGGGAGTTGGACGGGAGATGTGAGGTCTGGGTTTGCACCCCTGACAGGCTTGGGGGCGCTGATGTGGACGCTGCCAGTCTGACCAGCAGTGTGAGAGCCCCCGGCCCCGGGGAAATGCAGGAGGACATCGGCTGAGGCTCATCGTCCTGCCTCTCCAGCCATGGGCAGCTGCTCGGGTTCAGGTGCAGAGTAGGCACAAAGTTAGGTTTCCTCAAGATCGGATAAGTGGGGGCGCCTGGGCCGCTCAGTCAGTGAAGTGTCTGCCTTCAGCTCGGGTCATGATCCCAGGGTCCTGGGATCGAGTCCCATGTCGGGCTCCCTGCTCAGCGGGGAGCCTGCTTCTCCCTCTCCCTGCTGCTCCCCTGCTTGTGTTCTCTCCTCTCTCTGACAAATAAATAAATGAAATCTTACAAAAAAAAAAAGATGGGGTAAGTGGAGCAAAGGATTATTCAGCACAATATCTAGTACGTGGTTTATGCCTCAAACCTAAGTCAATACCCAGCACCTGCCTGCCCTCGGATTCCTCCTGCCCTCAGAGAGAAGACCCCCCATCCCTGGCTCTGCACGCGGTGGTTAAGGGCCCGCACACCTGCCACGCCTTAGCCTAGCTTCTGAGCATCTCCAAACTCATTCCTTCATCCGCAAAATGAGGCGATAACACGCCGACTTCATGGAGTCGTTGGAAACTTTAACCAAGTCTCCGCATGTAACACTTAGCACACGCGAGGCCCACGATGAACAGGAAACATCCGTGGTCCTCAAAGGCCAGAGGCTTCGACGCGAGCTCCTGGAGCAATCCGTCCTTCCAGGCCTCTTCCAGATTCCCATTTCTCCTCCCCGTCTCTGCTCTGCACTTTCTTTTTTTTTTTTTTAAGATTTTATTTATTTGTTTGACAGAGAGACAGTGAGAGAAGGAACACAAGCACGGGGAATGGGAGAGGGAGAAGCAGGCTTCCCTCGGAGCAGGGAGCCCGATGCGGGGCTGGACCCCAGGACCCTGGGATCATGACCTGAGCCGAAGGCAGATTTTTAACGACTGAGCCACCCAGGTGCCCCTCTGCTCTGCACTTTCTAGCATCAATCACGTGTTTGCCGTGTGTGGGAGCTGCGTGTGTGCTGGTCGAGCCTGCTGAAGTCAGCCCTGGCATATTTCTCGCTCATACACCCCAGAAGCACCGTGCCCAGTGCCTGGCCCATGTCGCACCTTCAAGGAATTGTTTGTGGATTTGAAATAAGCTTATACGATGTAACACTAATGCATCTTATTTAATTTTTAATGAGTTTTTATGATAAGTGTAATAATCCTCCTCCTGGTGAAAAAGAATTCAGACAATTGCAAATAAAAATCCCCTCCCCAGTCTGTTCACTGGCCTGAAGTTACCGCTGTTGGGGGCTTTCCAACCAGAGGCAGACACCGAGGGGTTCTGATTACCTAAGAGGATCCTGTAATACTTAGTCTTGTGCAACTTTCGTAACGTACCAACGCACCCTGGACAGTGTTTCTCATTCGTCCTTGCAGACCTCCTTCTTTCTCTCACCGCATCGTTCAGATGTTCCATGATTTGTCCATAGACATTCAGGATGCACCCTGGGTTTTTGAGAATCCTCGTTATAAACAGCGGCACAATGAACACGGATCTCTGTGTCCTTCTGTGTGTAACTGGAGGATAAATTCCTAGATGTGGATCAAGGGACATGTTGTAAATGTTGTGTGTCGCTGGCTGTAGCAGGTACCGAGCACACCATGCGTTCCAGCCAGCGTAAGTAAGTAGAGATTTACTGCAGGGTGTGGGCTGGTGTGCAGAATCGTTGCAATGGCTCAAAGACAGGTTTCGGTCGAATGTGGAGCAATGACTTCCAGAGCTGTCCTGCAGACCTGGGCCTCGAGAAGAAGTGCTGCCTTTTTCGTCAGGTGAATCCTTGCTGGCTGGGCCGCTGCCCCTCGCCTTCCAGCTCCAGAGGCATGCTGTCTTGGTTGCAGGCGGGATGTCTCCATGGAAAACAATCACGGATGACAGTTCACCCCCAGGAGCGCCGGTTCCTCCTCAAACTCAAGCAATTAGCAGAATCCAACTCACATCGAGAAATCTGGCTCTACTGGAGCTCAGGGACGTAGTTTATAACTTCCTGCTTCTGTGATGCATGAAGTCACATACAAAGGGGGTTGGGATGGGCCTTGAGTGCCACATGCCCATTACACTTGTTTTTTTTTTTAATTTTATTTTATTATGTTATGTTAATCACAATACATTACATTATTAGTTTTTGATGTAGTGTTCCATGATTCATTTTGCCAAAATATCTTCCAGAATCTACTATACACGAAAGTGCCGGATTCTAACACACCATCAGCAAAGCTGTGTTACCACACCTGATTTCTACTAACCTGGTTTAATATCTCATTGTTTCAGGTTTGTGTTTCTTTAATTATGGGTCAGATCAAACATTTTTAGATTTGCTTATTGACCTTTTGTATTTTTTATCTGTATTAGTTAGCTATTACCTAGGAACAAACTACCTCAAGGGGCGCCTGGGTGGCTCAGCCAGTTAAGCACCCGACTCTTGATCTCGGCTCAGGTCATGATCTCGGGGTCATGAATTCGAGCGCCACATTGGGCTTCATGGCTTAAAGCAACAACTGTTAATTATTTCTCAAGAATCTGCAGGTGGGGCGCCTGGGTGGCTCAGTCAGTTAAGCATCCGACTCTTGGTTTCAGCTCAGGTTCTGATCTCAGGGTCATGAGATCCAGCCCCATGTCGGGCTCTGTGCTGCACTCAGTGGGGGGGTCTGCTTGGAATTCTGTCTCTCCCTCTCCCCTCCTCACCTCCTGGCTCGCATGTGCTCTATTTCTCTCTCTCTCTCAAGTAAAAAAAAAAAAAATTTTTCCACAGGTCATTGGGTGGTTTTGCTGATCCTGGCTGAACTCAGCTGCTAGCTGGGCTCACTCCCGTGTCTGGGGTCAGCGGCCAGGTCGCGCCAGCAGGCTGGTGTCGGGTGGATTGGCTCTGCTTTAATGTGACTCTTCCTCTCAGGCAAGCCCGGGCTTATGTTCCTGACAGTGGCCGGGATCCAAGAGAGGAGAGAGGAGGACTCAGTGCATTAGCCAAACCACCCAGGCGGCCGAGCGCAGCATGAGTGTGAGAGGCCACCAACCCGTGCACGATACAGACAGGCTTTGATAGGGGCCATATATGAAATCAGTCTCTTGCACTATCTTTTGTCTGTTGTTTTGTCTGTCTTGTTGATTTGTAAGAGTCCTTTTTATGTTAGGTAGCTTCACACAAAATTCAGATAGTAACAATGAAATGTGGGCTGTATGTTTGTAAGTGAAAGAAGAATGAAACAAGCAACTACATTGCAGAAGTGATGTCTAAAACCCAACTTCTCTCCCGAACACACCCGGAGGTTCACTGGGTGATTGGCAGAGGGGGCACAGCTGGGATGCGAGGCGTTGCTGCTTCCTCGGCAATGTGCGGCCGCATGGGAACAACCCCCAGAGTTCTAGAGCGTCCATCTGCGCGGCCTACGGCAAGCGCGGGCTTTATTTTTCCCCGTTTCCTGAAAATCCACAATCAACTATGGTTCAGATGGACATGGAAGGCCTTGGCGCCAATTTCAGCCTAGGGGCTGCGCTGTCCCCTGGGCTCAGAGCCGCGGGTCTCACAGCCTTCCCTCCCCGGCTGACCTCGCTGACAGAAACCGCTCTGCAAGTAGAGAAAACACTGCAAACGCAAAGAAAGATGGACGTCTGCACTGTTGGTGTGGATGCTGTGTTTTCACAACCCCCACGTCCCTGACCTGATGCAGGTACACACACACACAATGGGAAAGGTCATTCGAGAGACTTTCACACGTAATTGCTCCCTCTCAGACCTTCCTTTGTACTCTATTCACACCCCATATGTTGTCTACACCAGTTAGGATATAAACTCTCCAAGTGAAGCGAAGCCCCAGATTACAGCAGCAGGAACACAAGCTTATTTCTCTCCTAGGTAGAGCCTGGGCAAAACCAAGCTCAGGTGAGTCAGGTCAGTTCAGACTCACAGTGTCGGTGACCCGGATCCCCCCTCCTGGTGCTTCTGCCATCCCGAGCATGCGGCCCTCCTGTGGGGTCCAGGCCAGCTCACAGCCTGTGAAGGGGACAAGGACGAAGGGAGGAAATGCACCTTTTTTAAGATGGCTCGTGTGTCATTTCCATTCACGCCCCATGCGCCACGGCTCAGCTACATGAGCGCTAGAGCAGAATTGAAGTTGGCGGACAGTTGGGGTCTCTACACTTGGCGATATTCCTTCTCATAACTGGGACTGTTTGAGTAATGCCTGTCTTTCCTGCAAGACTGTGAAACCCGCAGGGTCAACAACCCAGCCTGTCTTGTGCGTGCTGTGGTATGGGCCCTCTGTAAATATGTGTTCAATGAACACATGGTAGGGCGAGGGCTAGACAAACAAACTATCTCCACCCTCAAGAATCTAAAATCTGAAGGAAGAGCAACCCTTGGGGCACCTGGGGGATGCATTCAGCTAAGCGTCCGACTTTTGACTTTGGCTCAGGACATGATCTCATGTTCATGGGATGAAGCCCTGCATTAGGCTCCACGCTCATCGGGGAGTCGGCTTGAGATTCTCTCTCTCCCTCTGCCCCTCCCCCCAACTCATACGTGGGTGCACTCTCTCTTCCTCTCTCTCTCTCTCTCTCTCAAAATAAATAAATAAATCTTTTTTTTTTCTTAAAGATTTTATTTATTTGTGAGAGAGAGAGAGAACACTAGCAGGGGGAGCGGCAGGCAGAGGGAGAAGCAGGCTCCCTGCTGAGCAAGGAGCCCGATGCAGGGCTCGATCCCAGGACCCTGGGATCATGACCTGGGCTGAAGGCAGAAGCTTAACCGATTGAGCCACGCAGACATCCCAATAAATAAATCTTAAAAAAAAAAAAAAAAGCAAGCCTTGTTAGATACCCGCACGGCGGGCGTGTGTGTGGCCAGAGCTGCTCAGGGGCTACACAGGACAGACCGTGGGAGGCTGTTTCCAGGAATCAGCAGCATTCGAGCTGGGACTGGAAGGTGGGAGTAATGTTGGTTTGTGGAGGT
Organism: Phoca vitulina; assembly: GCF_004348235.1. Taxonomy (NCBI): domain Eukaryota; kingdom Metazoa; phylum Chordata; class Mammalia; order Carnivora; family Phocidae; genus Phoca; species Phoca vitulina. Next base: position 7,745,286 of record NW_022589736.1, on the reverse strand, counting down.
GATGGGGAAAAGCTTTCTGAGCAGGGTCCACAGCAAGGATGTGATAGAATGAGATTCGGGGTGCCAGGTATGATGCAGGTAAATTTGAATTTCAGATAAATGAATTATTGTTCAGTATAAGTATGTCCCAAGTATTACACAGAGCGCACTCATACTAAAAATGGTATTTGTTGTTTATTTGAAATTCGGATTTAACTGGGCATCTGTGTTTTCATGTGCAGAGTTTGGCAATCCTAAATGAAATGCTAATTCATGTATAAACTTGGCCTCTTTCTTTAAAGGGGGAAAACAATATGTCCTTTATTATATGTGCCGCCGAACCAAGCACACAATATGTCCTTTAATTCATTTTGTTGAACTTGATTTGTTAGCTGAACACAGAAAAAAAATGAAGTGAGCTGAATTTGGAGCCCAGCATCTCAACCATCACTGAAATAACCTCAAAATCTCAGAAGCTTAACAGAAAAAAGGTATGTTTCTCGTTGATGGAACGTCTGCCCACCCCCACCCCCACCCCCGGGGCAGTTTTCCCCTAAGCGGCGGTGCCACCTCCTGGAGTCCTTTGTTTGTGGTCTCACAAACTGGGCAGGGGCAGCCTGACAAGTCACGTGGCTCTTCTGTGGGCAGGCTTGCAAATGGCCCGCGTCAACGCTGGCCTCTTTCCAGTAGCAAAACCAGACGGGTGGCTCCACCCAGACACGAGGAGGGCCAGGAAAGGTCCTTTTCCCGTGTGCCCCGAGCTCGTTGCCACCAAGCCAAGCGCCAATGGAAGGGACGCGGTTCTGTTCAAATCACAGCCCCGCCTTCCTCCATCCATGAGACTTGGCACCGCGTTCCAGAATCTTCTCACTTGTAAAAAGGCCACCCAGTACGTCCCTTGCAGCGGTGCTGTCCAGGCATGCCGCCCGGGTGCAGGAGGTACTGAGGGAAGAGTTGGTACTATAGCATTATTACTTTGTTTGCAACCCGTTAACAGTATCTCCGTGGCTTGCCGCATGGTGCTGGTTTCCCAATAGCAACACAGAACAGTAGCATCGAAGTTTTTCATATCTTGAATTATTAAATCTAAGAAACCATCCAATCGAGTCGAGGTTCAGTCACGTTGAATAACTCGGCCAAGCTCACACAGCCAAGTGTCTCAAAATCCAGCCAGCGCCGTGCGCTCTCAGTAACCAGGGCACAGTGCTCACCAGTGTCCACGCTGTCCCCCGGGCGTTTCCACGCGAAGGGGTCAGGCTGCATGTGTTCCTTTCTTCAGGCCGTCGGGAGACTTGGCTGCTTTCCCCCTCAGGTATCAGAGCCGGGTGCTGGCTGGGATCGGCTGGACCGCCAGGTTCCCGCTCCCAGCATTCACGCTGCCTGCGTGGAATCTGGCGAAGAGCCTGCGAGATGTTCTGATTCCTCGCCGCGCCTGACCGTGTGGCCTGGCTGAGTCCCCCTCACAGGCCCCACTCACTCTGCCCAGCGATTCAGACATTAGTCTCCACCAAGAGTGGGTTGCTAATGACGACTGACAATGAAACGGCCTGACCACGTTTTCCCCCAGCTTTGCTTTTTGGTTTTCAACTTTGGTTTCATTTTGCCATGTCCAGGGAACTTAGGAGGCTGAACTTCCAATGACCCAGCGACGGAGCCTGAGATCATGAAGCGGAATCTCCCGTGCTTAGCATCTGTACCACTTGGGTTCATTTATCTTTACAAATAGTTTTCCGAGAGACACGGCAGCGTGAGCTCAGGAAGAGAGAAGTCATGACCAACATGAGTTTCCCAGACATCCCGGCTTTGTGACCTGTTGCGGCAGCCTTGGCTGGTTTATGGTGGTGGCCTCGCCCATCTGCCAGTGTCCAAAGATGGGACAGGGGCTGAAATCAAATGTTCTCCCAGCTCTTAAGGATACACAACAATTCCCCCTGTCCTCTTAACCCAAAGATGAGGAGGTGCACTTCACAAGCAGATCGTGTCCTTCAAAATGGTTCACCCATAAAACATCTCAAACCTGTTCTTCTGTACAAGTTCTTTCCAGCGAGTAACAAGATTCCCTTCTCTAGTCTGGACACATTTTCACAGGGCAAATCACAGTAGAGACTGTCCCCCCCACCCCCCAGCAGATTGGCAAGTAGTATGTTCAAGGCTATGTGATAAATGAAACACCTCGTTCTATAGAGAGGCTCAAAAAATACCTTTGACAAAAGTAAGATGAGGTTTATGACTTAGAGCAAATATTTGAAAGGGTGTTCCCTGAGAGAGAAATGACCGTCACATCCTGTTTGCTCTGTCTCCCAGGAGGGAGGAGCAGACCTCCCGAAGTGCGTGGCACCCTCTGGGGTGCCCCACATAGATAACACAACTCCAGGCCTCAAAATTGAGGGGCTCCTAGAACAACCAAAGACTCACTATAGTTGGCTTTAAAAAAAAAAAAAAACATTGAGAGCATTTCCCGTGGTAACTCTTAATAGAGGTCAGCAACTAAGTCCAGCTCCCCTTGTGTTATCATCCCCTCTGGAGTTGGTCACTGTTCTTCCTAGTGGCCAGGTACAGCTGGACAATTCGCACAACTACCCCTCCAATAAACAGGAAAAACAGAAGACGGAGAAGACAGGTTATGGGAAGAAAATCATGACTGCAGTTGAAAATAGCTGGGTGATTTCACTTGTCACTGAGGGAGGAAGGAGGAGCCGTTTGATAGAAGAGCGGCTCATTGCATCGTGAGAAAGAGCGTTTGAAAAGCTAAATACGGTGCTGGTTTGAAAACGGGTGTGTGCAAGCCTCAGCTTGAACCCAAGTTGCAAAAATTAGACTTTTCAAAATGAAATTACAAAAAAAAAAAAATTGAGGGTAGCTAAGGATGACTTACATTTTTTTTAAATTGCTAACTCCAAAGTTAATATATGATCAAGTGTAGGAAAACATAAAAAGGAAGAAATGCCTAAAAATAGGTTTCAGATGTTTATTAAAGTAGAAATATGTACATATAAATAATGCAAGTAATATAAAAACATGAACACAGAAGGTGAAAGTTCCTATTAGCCTTCTTCCCAGAAACAACCAGAGTTAATGGCTTAGTGGACAGCTCTCTAGATTATCTGTATACAACCAAACACATATAGGGGGAGGGCACTACAAAAAAATATGATCATCCTTTAATACTTTATTTATTTATTAATACTTTCTTTTTGGAATTTACTTTCTTTTACCCCCTAACAGTGTCTTGGACATCCCTCCGTGCTAGTACTTTATAGACATGCTTTATACTTTTTAACTGCTACATAGGATTCCACGGAGTGGGTATAATTGCAGGTGAATATTTTAACCCACATCTTACTTAACAACATCATAATCATACTGAAAGACAGTTTTAGGGGATTTGATGTAATCGTGCTCTCGTTATACAAATTCACGACTTTCACTTTTTTGTGTAGTTTCCCTGCCTGTGCGCATCTGCACACACACACGTGTTTCTTTTTTTAATGATGAAACTAATTTTATTTGTTTATTTTTTTAAGTAGGCTCCACAGCCCTTTATGGGGCTCAAACTCACGACCCTAAGATCAAGGGTCTGATGCTCTACCGACTGAGCCAGCCAGGCCCTGCACACACGTTTGAATCATTGTTCGTTGAACCAGGAACTCTTCTCTGAATCGCTCCTACCAAGGGCTAGGTCCTGCCAGACGCCAGGAGCAGGCGTGGCTGGTCTTGTGACAAGACAAGCACGTGCCAGGCCAAAATGTCACTTGTGAGACTCTCCAGCTGCTTGGTCATCTACAGCTGAATTTAAGTAGATCTCTTTGTACAAACTGTAAATATCTTCCTAAAAATCAAAAGGCTCTCATTTTTGTCAGATGCTTTTCTCAAGGGTGGACTCCTTTACGCCTCTCCCGGGTCTGACCTTATTCGCGTGCATTTGGGACAGCGTTGAGCTGTGATCTGACCCCGCTGCTCTCTCCATTTCTCCGGGGCCAGGCAGGAAGTGGACTGTGATTTCCTGCAGACTCTCCCCGCCGCTGCTGCCCCGCAAGAGAGGCCACAAACACGTCCTTCCTCCTTGACACTAACTCTACAGATGGAGTCGGGGACCTGGGCTATGAGGAGGACAAAGCGGAGGCCTGAAATTCCTGGTAGAGGATAGTATTTTATGCTTTTGGGAGAGAACATGTGCCTTACATTAAGAAATTAAATGGTTTATGTATTTAGAAACCTCGAAAATGGCTGTTAAAAGCTATGTATTTATTAAAATGCTTACGAGGGGGGCGCCTGGGTGGCTCAGTCGTTAAGCGTCTGCCTTCAGCTCAGGTCATCATCCCGGGGTCCTGGGATCGAGCCCCGCATCGGGCTCCCTGCTCGGCGGGAAGCCTGCTTCTCCCTCTCCCACTCTCCCTGCTTGTGTTCCCACTCTCGTTGTCTCTCTCTGTCAAATAAATAAATAAAATCTTTAAAAAATAATAATAATAAAAAATAATAAATAAAATAAAAAATAAAATGCTTATGAGGAATTTAAAAATCTATATCAGGTATTTAAAAGCCAAAACTCAAGTCATTAAGTTTAATATGAACAAAGAGGAACTGCAGAAGGGGGTACGGTGCCTTCTGGAAACTTTGAGGAAAAAAACAGTTTATGTATAATTCACATGTCATACAGGGCAATCGTGCAGTTCAGTTGTTTCTAGAATATTCGCGGTGATGGGCCGTCACCACCACAGTGCACTCTGGAGCATCTTCATCATCACAAGGAAACCCCATGCCCCACTCCGACTCCCACAACAGCCCCTGTGGACCCACAGACACCACGGAATCCTAGAACACGGGGTCTTTGGGCTTCTTTCATTCGGCACAATGTGCTCACAGTTCATCCATATGGTAGCATGTGTCAGAATTCCGTCCCTTCCTATGGCCAAACAACACTGCCGCGTGCAGAGACCAGAGTCTGTTCATGCATCAGCTGATGGACATCTGGGTTGTTTTCGCCTGTGACACAGCTTAATGCTGCTGTGAACATTCTTTTACAAGTTTTTGTTTGGACGTGTTGTTCCCATTTCTCTTGGGCGCAGAGTGGGAGTGGAGTTTCTAGGGCGTATGACAAGCCCCTGTATAAGTAAGCCAAATGGGTAAGTTTCATCGTTTGAGGGGCTGTCTACTCTCCCACCCACGGTGTACAAGGGTTCTGATCTCTCCACGTCCTCGCCAACACTTGGTATTGTCTGTCTTTCCAGTTCTGGCCATCCTAGTGGGTGTGAAGTGGTAGCTCATGGTTTTGACTTGCGTTTCCCTGATGACTCCTGATGTTGAGCATCCTCTCACGTGCTTGTTGGCCATTTGTATGTCTTGCTTCGAGAAATGTCTGTTCAAGTCCTTGGCCCATCTTTTAACTGGCTTGTCTTTTTATACTGAGTTGTAAACCTGGAAACTTCTATTGCTTCCTTCCTCCCCTCCCCACTCTCTTCCTTTTTGTCCCCCTGCCCCCCACTGAAAGAGCACTGGATGAGACGATTACTCACACAGAGCCCCGCTCAATACGCCAGAGTCTAGTGGAGGGAAGAGCACGAAAGAGGCAGCTCGGGTGGGTGGGGTGGGGTCTGGGGGCTTCGGAGGACAGAGACTTGAATCGAGTTGTGAAGAGCATTCCAGCTCGCCTGTGACCTCAGGCGAGCCTTGCTCTTGATTCCGTTCTCCGGCGTATAAGTTAAGGAGGTGCCGGTACGTCAGAGTCACCTGTATGTCAGTTCAAGGCGTGAATACCACGATTGAGCGAGTGCTAAGTAAACCCGTCAACAGCAGCCTCTGGTAAACGTAGACGAGGCAGTCACATGTGGCAGTTTGGGGGTTATAGAAAGACCCTCCCCTGAAAAAATATATATCCAAATACCTCCCATCTCTCTACAAATATACCAGTACTACCGTGAAACCTCTTATTTTTAGTCTGTCGAGATATGATGTCACTTGGGAGGGATAATGTCTCCAAGCACTGGTTTATTAGGGAGGGATCAGTTTATAGAACATTAAATTTAAAGTTTGAATCCTCTCCCACCGCTAACTAGCTGTTTACCTTGGCCAAATCCCAGTCTTCCTGGAGTCTATCTCCTTATGTATACAATGAACTTAGTAATAACCACTTTACGTGGTGATCACAAGGACTAAGGAACCAGCATATGATAAACACCCGCTAGGGTCTGGCCAGAACAAAACCTCCGAACAGTAGTTTGGGGTGTTTTTTTCTAGATTTTATTTATTTATTTGTCAGAGAGGGCGCACGCACAAGCAGGGGAGAGGGCAGAGGGAGAGGGAGAAGCAGACTCCCCGCTGAGCAGGGACCTCCGATGCGGGGCTCGATCCCAGGACCCCGGGATCATGACCTGAGCTGAAGGCAGACGCTTAACGACTGAGCCACCCAGGTGGCCCTCCAAACAGTACTTTGAATTTGTGTCAGAAGGACTTGGAAAGAATGAAACACAGAATGGGTGGGATGGTATCAGAGAAGAGAAGCCAGGAAAGGTCTGGGTGGGGCATCACAATGGGGGCCCCCAAACCCAGGGAGGAGAATGGACACTGCCTCCTGGCCTGCCGAGCCGGCAGCAGCGGAGTGACGACTTCCAGGGAATGCGTGCCCATAATCCCGGGCTCTGCACGTTCCATCAGCTTCTGTCTGATTCTCTGTCAGTCACCAGGGATTTCCAGGGAAGCTGGGGACGAGGCCTCCGGGCCTGAACCCTTGGTAAAGCTAACAGTGAGGCCTAGAGTGACCCGTGGCCCCTTGCCCCCTGCACCGTTCCCCGACTCTGCAGGGCGCAGCCTAGACCTGAGCAGACGCTGTTGCCCGTGACCCCTTGGCACAGAACAAGGTGCTCTGTGAAATGGAAAGAGATGTTCCTGCCTGACAGCTCAGCAGTTCTCCCCAAGGGAAAATGTACTTTGTAACTGCTTCGTCCACACCACAAGGGCGGCTTTGTTGCTGGCCTCCGGGGATGCTGCGCGGGGCCACGGTGACCGGGCAGGGAACACGCAGGCCCTTGATAATAGTCCTTTGTCCCAGCCTCCCCACGAGAGTAACAAACACCAAGAATGGCTGTAGCAGACACAGCCGAGACGCAGGGTCCAACCCTGCCTGGAGACCCGATTTTATGGTGAGAAACACCAGCCTCCGTGCAAAGGAGGAGGAAACAAGAACTCGGCCCCTGCGCACGGCCACTCGGAGGAAACCGACCCCCAGAGCAAGTCCCTTCCCCAGAGAGGCTGTCCTGAGCCACCCTGCGCTCGGTCACCCTCCTCTCCTGGGCAGCCTCGTCACATGCTTTCTGGAGCTTACGCACCACTTCAGAGGCTGTTTTGGTTCTGACAGGGGTGAATCTCACATTGCAAAATTCACCATTCCGAAGTGAACAACGCAGCGGCATTCCGTGCATGCCCATCACTGTGCAGACACCACCACTCCCCGCTCCAAAACCTGTTCCTCGGCCCGGAATAAAACCTGTTTGAGCAGGTGCTCCTCGTTCCACTCCCCCCGGGGCCTGCAACCACCCACCTGCTTTCTGTTTTGTGGATTTACCTATTCTGGAGATTTCATACAAATGGAATCACACAAGATGTGGCCTTCTGTGCAGGACGTCTTTGGCTTAGCGTTAAGCCTCAGCACGTATCAGTCCTTCTTTCCTTTTCTGGCTGAATATCTCACTGTATGTATAGACCGCGCTTTGTTTATCCATTCATCTACTGATAGACATCTGGGTTGTCAACCTTTGGGCTACTGTGAGTAACACTGCCAGAAACATGGTGTCCAAACATCTGTTAGAGTCCCTGCTTGCAGTTCTGGGCTACACACCCGGGAGTGGAGTTGTTGGGTCATAGGGTAATTCCGTGTAACTTTTTGAGGAGCCCTCAAGCTGTTTTCCACAGCGGCCACACCATTTCACATTCCTACCGGCGATGTACGAGGCTTCCAGTTTCTGCAATCCTCACTAACACCTGCCTTCTTTTTTTTTTTTTTAAGATGGTAGCCATCTAGTGGGTGTGAAGTGGTACCCCGTGGTTCTGCCTTGCATTCCCTCATGACTAACCATGTGGAACATCTTTTCGTGTGCTTGCTGGCCATCCCTATGTCTTTGGAGGAGTGTCTATTCAAGTTATTTGCCCATTTTTTAACTGGATCGTCTTTTTGTTATTGAGTTGTTAGCATTCTCACACATCCTGGGTGAGTTCATCTGCTTTTTTCTCCCCCCTAAAGATTTTATTTTTAAGTCTTAAGTAATCTCTACACCCAATGTGGGGCTTGAACTCACAACCCCGAGATCAAGAGTCCCACACTCCACCCCACTGAGCCAGCCGGGTGCCCCAAGTTCAAATGCTTCTATTATGGCTCTTCACACGCTCCTGTTCCTTACATGTCTGCCTCCTATCCCAGGTGGAGGGCTCTCAAGGGCCTGTACCTCCAAAAACAAAAACACCTCGAGTCCCCGAGCCTGGAACAGTGCCTGGCCCACAGTAACATGATTAGTGTGTGCTAAACGGTCTGTGGGATGAACCCGCCATTACGTGGTCCTCGGACAAAAACATGGCTCATCCTCAGCAGTCACGTGATTCTCATCTGTGTGCACCGGACTCTTGGTGCTTTGGGCTCTCCGCTGTGGTGGGAAACAGCCGGATGTACAGCATGCTGGTTAAATCCATGGTGGCCATAGGTTTTCCCCTGATCACACCCCTTCCCTTTCTTCAGGCAACAGAAGCCCTCCTTCCTGTGGGAGCTGACTCCGTGTGGTTCAGCTGGGGCTGCTGCCCACCCAAGAACAGACACAGGCCAGGCCTCCCCCC
>NW_022589736.1:7354992-7731490 GCF_004348235.1 Phoca vitulina | reverse complement strand
CACACACACACCAGAAGGACAGACCCCCACACACACACACCAGAAGGACAGACCCCCCCCGACACACACACACCAGTGACATTCTATTAGCCTCTACATCAGCCATGCTGAAAGCCCACAGACTTTTAAATCGTGTGATCCCAAATATTCTCTTCCTGAAGATAGTTGGACTTGGCTTTCTATAATTTGCCACAGAAAGCCTAGAGAGCCCAGATTGGAGTGTCAAACACACCCTTGTTGGAATCCCAGCTTTGCTGTTTACTGGTGGTGTAAATACCTCTCGGTTTCCTCGTCTCTCCAGCGGGGATGGGTGTGAAGCCTACCTCATGACACCGCGGTGGAGCGGACACAGCTCCTGCAGAGGACCCATGGCTCGGCCTTGCGGAAAGCAGCAGGGGAGCTGATGACGTGAATCTGCCCGGTGTCTCCTGCCCTACGCCCGTGGCCCCCTGCTCTCCTCCGTACCCCGCCTCTCAGCTTCCGTCGCTTCTTCTGTGTCCAGCTCTGAGCTACACTAGACTCCGGGGGCAGGGCCTGCAAACGCTGTGTCCACCGCCCTGCAGTCCTCACTCTGCAGCCACCCAGGACTTCTGGAACCAATGACTTCCCCACTAACTGACCACATGACTTCAGCAAATCGCTTGCTCCCACTGCAGTCCGATCCCCAGCGGCCCCGTCTGTCCGTGAGGCTGTCGCGCTCAATAACAGAGGATCTGAAATCCAGCTCTTCTCTGGGATGTGGGCTTAGGGACCCCCAGGTAACTGATAAAACATTGTCCCTGGGGGCATGTGGGGATGTTTCCGGAAGCCATGAGCCTTTGACTCGGTGGCCCTCCCCGAGGCATCATCTAGTCCATTGAGGACCTGAATAGAACAAAAAGGCAGAGGAAGGGTGAATCTGCTCTCTGCCTGGCCTGGGACATCCATCTCCTCCTGCCCTCAGACACCAGTGCTCCTGGGGCTTGAGCCTCAGCCTCAGACTGAGCAACACCACCGGCTCTGCCTCCAGCCAGCACATGGCAGATCGTGGGGCTTCTCGGCCGCCGTGTGTGAGCCACTTCCTGTAGTAGATCTCTCATCTATATCTCTGTGTATCCTGTTGGTTCTGTTGTTTGGAGAATCTTGACAAGTCGAATCTGCTTCCTGCTCACATTTTGTTCCCCGGCAATTCACCAGTTACCTGTCCTGCAATATGCATGTTTCTCTGCACTCCCTCCCGAGAGCAATGATCAGTCTCCTCTGAGCTGAGCTGTGCTGCACAATCCCTAAGCTAACTCCCTTTCCTGGGAGTCTCCTGTGGCCGCCCTCACTCTCCACTGGAGGAGTCCCTGCCTTCATGGCGAATCCTTCATCCTTGGAGGGTTGTTCGTCCATTCATCCGCCTCCCACACACGATCGCTCCGAGCCCAGTGTGGGCCAGGCACTGGGGGCAGGTGTGAGGGAAGCTCCAGAGTAAATGTCCTCAGATGTAAAAGACCTCAGACCAGGCTAAATGAAAGAAGGGTGAGAGGGACAGCAGGCTAGTGGATGGGGGCAGCGTCCGTTTGGACCCTTTTCCTTTTTTTTTTTTTTTAAGATTTTATTTATTTGCAGGGGGGCGGGGGAGAGCACAAGCAGGGGGAGGGGTTAGTGGGAGAGGGAGAAGCAAGACACCCCACGGAGCAGGGAGCCTGATGCGGGGCTCGATCCCAGGACCCTGGGACGATGGCCTGAGCCGAAGGCAGAGGCTTCACCGACTGAGCCACCCAGGCGCCCCTGGACCCTTTTCCTTTTATCTGATGGCTTCAGCACAAAAACCCAGGAAGTGATTTCCTGGTCCCTTGCTCTCTCTGCAGTTGCACGTCCTGACCTCTGCACTTTGTGGTTAAAGGTGGCTATTGCTCATCTGACCCCACACCGCTTCCTGGCCGAGCAGCACTGAATGGACTCGCTGCACCTTTGGGGCGTGACTTCAAATTGGCCGGAGGGGAAATCTGACTGACTGCCTGGGCCAGGTCCAGGTGCATCCAGGTGCAAGCAGTTCTGCGGGGGCGGGGGACAGAGGCAGAGGGAGGGAAGGGGAGCTGTGTGCAGGGGTGGGGCAAGGGGCATGCAGAGTCCTCGAGGTATCTACTCTCTCAGCAGAGCTTGTGGACTTCTGAGCTGGCCGTTGTGAGATGTGAGGACGGCATGAGAGAGGGCTGGGGATCTCTATCTGCTTTGTTAGGGCTCAGGGCTTCTTAATTTGTTTTGTTCCCTTAATGTTACATTTTTCATATTAACCTCAAGGCCTGCTGTCCTGGTGGATTCGCTCTGTTCTGAAGGGCTAGAATGGGTTGAAGTGTGTATCTAAATGGGTTTTAGCAAGTTCAGCTAGCTCACCAGCTGACGCACATCGTACCCCGTCTAGATCCTGTGAGGAATACACCTCCAGGTGCCTTAAACCATGTGAAGAAACAAAAGGTCAACACTGGCGGGCAGCAAGAGGGCTCATCGGGCCCCCAAGGTCTCAGCCTGCCAGAGCTACCTCATTGCTGGCCCCTGGACGCGATGGCGAGGGCTCAGCTGGTAGCAAGTGAGGGTCCCCCATGGCCAATAGTCATCGGTCCACCTGCTCAGCAGCCCGCTCTGCCTCTCAGGCTATCGGGCTGTAGTCTTCACCTGCTCTACACAGATGCCATCGTTTTCCAAATGCGGCTTCCTCCCTGGTCTGGAGCTGGGGGCCTGACCCACACTGGGCCAATCTGAGCCCCTTCCTACATCTGCCCTCAGTGGGCGGAGACACGATGAAGTCTGGTCTCTCTCTGTGGGAGGCCACTAGGAGGCCAGCGTGGAGCAGGTCTCGGGTGGAACCCGCGATCCCGTACGATCCTGGGTCTCTGTGCTGCTACCCCATTAATGGTTCCGTTACACGAGCCGGTAAGTTCCCTGCCCCCTGCTGGGATGGCGATGGGGCTGGGGGGCAGGCAGGGGGCTCATTAGGGAGTCTCTCTGTGGAGAGGGTGGGGAGGGAAGCAGTATGGGGCGAAGGAGAAGCCGCACCACCATGCAGCCACAAGGACGGCCTTGGGAATCCCAAACGCGGTTGGAAACTGTTCACACTACAAAGGAACTTCACACCCTGTGGCCCAACCGTCTCCCTTTTCGACATGAAGGAAACCAAGACCCAGAATGAGTAGGATTCGTGACATCTAGGTTAGCGCTGTGACTCAGTTTCTTAGGGCTGCCTCAACAAATGACCCCAAACTAGCCCTGTGTTCTCTCAGGGTTTAGAGGCCGGAGTCTGAAACCAAGGTGTCGGCAGCACCGTGCTCCCTCCTAAGGCTCTAGGGGAGGGTCCTCCTGCCCCTTCCAGCTTCCGGGGGGCTCCAGCGTTCGCAGGCTTGGGGCTGCGTCCCTCCCGTCTCTGCCTCCATGGCCACGTGGCTTCTCCCTCAGCTATTCTCCTGTAAGGACTCTGGTCATCTAGGGTCCACCCTAAATCCAGGATGATCGCATCTCAAAATCCATAATTATACGTACAAAGACCTTTTTGCAGATAAGGTCACATTCACAGGTTCCAGGGACATGGGGTTTTTGTGGGGCACCGTTCAACCCCTTGCATGTTCCTTGGGGGGGAATCCCGTGTCCTGCCACGAATGCAGTGCTTTGCCAAAAAGGTGCAGGATACTCTTTATTTGGGTGTTTACACGAGTGTCCCCAAACAGTTTTCCACCTTCTGTCTTCATAAAGTTTTCTAATATTATAACCTAAAAATAATAGTAATGAGGCTGAATTACAGGATGTCATGGAACTGTTAGAAAGAGCGAGATGTAGATCTGTATGTACAGAGATGAAACAATCTGTAGAATCTATTTTTTTTTTAAAGATTTAATTTATTTATTTGAGAGAGAGAGAGAACGACCAGGCGCCCTGGAGAGGTAACAGAGCCCCAGAAGCCGACTACTGATAGCGCTAGGAGGGCAGGGTGGGGGAGGCGGGCAGCCCGCGTGCATCCGGGGTGGAAACAGTTATGTCCTGCCGCCTTCTCCCGTCCGTGGTTTGGCAAAGTGTCAAAGGTACCGTGGGAAGAAAGACCTAAGACAGGAAGAAAGTAGGCAAGAGAAATTGAGGAGAGGGAAAAGAGAAAGCGCGGGAAAGAGCGTACAGGAGAGAGCAGAGGATGTGCTTTCGGAATCCAGAGCAAAAGCAGGTGGCAGGGAGCCCAACTCGGGGCTCGAGCCCAGGACCCTGGGATCACAACCCGCGCTGAAGATGGATGCTTCACCGACTGAGCCCCGCAGGTGCTTCTCTGGGTCCACATTTAAATCTTCACAGCCTAAAGCAAGGCTTATATAAAACATACAATGTTGGCTGGATTCCATCGGAAGAGAAATTTATTTTAATTCACTGAGAGATGATGGTTATGAGCTGTGTAAACCTTCTCAGCCAGAGATGTCCTCGACCATAAAATGGGGCGATTAAGGCTTCTAAAGTCCTTTCCAGGCTATTCTAGAATCCAGTAGCTCTAAGTGATGTGAAGAAGGGGGGTGGAGGTGAACTGGGACCAGTGATTCTCCCTTACAAGAGGGTCGGGAGACCGACCACCTTCTGACAAAGCAAAATTCAAACAGAAACATGACGATACGCTCCTCTGAACATGTAGGATGGCAAGAATAAATTGTCTACAGCCCAGGTCTGCAGACTGATGCAGACGGGTAAGGCTTTCATCCCCCCAGAAGAGGAGGGGTCCTGCTGCTTCCAGACACTCACCTGAGTAGCCAGGTATCCGCCTGTGGCCTTGGAGAACCAGAGGAGTCAGTGAGGCGGGTCCAGACCCACCACCGCTGGATGCCCACGTCAGGCGCCGGCAACAGCCGTGCCCAGTGGGGACGAGGGAGGCTCCCTGTGACCCAGTGTTCTCACCTGCTAAGTGCCGTGTGGATTCCTTTTGATTTTTCAAAATGAAAATGCTCTATTTTATTTTCTTAAAATGAGATTCTATCCCAGAACATTTCTTTAAAACTTTCGGTTGCCTTTTTTTTTCCTTTTTTTTTTGTTTGTTGTTGCCTGTTTAAGTAATTACTATGCCCAACATGGGACTCGAACTCACGACCCTGAAATCAAGAGTCATATGCTCTACTGACAGAGCCAGCCAGGAGCCCCCTTTTGGTCGTTTTTCTTTAAATATACCTTTTTTTTTTTAAGATTTTATTTATTTATTTGACAGAGAGAGACACAGCGAGAGGGAGAACACAAGCAGCGGGAGTGGGAGAGGGAGAAGCAGGCTTCCCGCTGAGCAGGGAGCCCGATACGGGGCTCGATCCCAGGACCCTGGGATCATGACCTGAGCCAAAGGCGGACGGTTAACAACTGAGCCACCCAGGCGCCCCATTTTTTTTATTTTTTAAAAAGATTTTATTTATTTATTTATTTAGAGAGCATGGGGGGAGGGGCAGAGGAAGAGGGAGAGACTCTGAAGCAGACTCCCCATTGAGCGTAGAGCTGGATGCAGGGCTCCATGTCACGACCCCAAGATCATGACCTGAGTCGAAACCAAGAGTCAGACGCTCAACCAACTGAGCCCCCCAGGCCACCCTAAAACATACTTTATTTTTTAGAACAATTTTAGGTTCACAGCAAAATCGAGCCAAAGGTACAGAGATTTCCCTATGCCCCCTGCTTCCCGCATTGTCGGCACCCCACAGCGGAATCCCGTTTGCTTGGGGGTGGTGTGCTATTTCTTCCGGGCCTGCCAGAACTGGGGCCCTTCTGACTCCACTGTCCACAGTCAACCACCCACCTTTTGCTGGGGGCAGAGGGGATCCAGGAACCCACTGCTCCTTGTAGGCACCGTCGACCAGTTCCGTTCTTACCCCACTTCCCCGCCTGGCCTTCGAGGCACCTGCCCCCTTAACTCCTGTGGTCTTTTCTGGAGTCCTCTAGCTGGAGTGAGTTTGCTTCTCGGCGCCTTGCCTCTGTGATGGTTCAGCTTTCTCTGGTCTGTTAGGTCGTAGACTTGAGGGTCTGCTGTCATCCAGTGGCAGACTCCCTTTTTGCTCTCTCTGAATGCAAAGCTTTAGACCCTTTTTCTTCCTTTTGTGCCATTTTAGCAGACCTTGGGGTGGGAACCAAGGTACAGGCGTGTGCTCAATCTACACCATGCTGTGTCTCAAGTTCCATCTTTTATTGTCCTTCCCCCCACCCCCACTCTCTAATGAATGCCGTGGCTATTTGACTCGCGCTCCGGCACTCACACATGAGTGCACTTGAACGGCGTGTGACGTTGTCAAAGTTTATAACAGTGGTGTGGGTTTGAAATCTCCTCTTGTCTCAACTAGTTTCAGCCTCCTCCTCTTTGCTACATTGAGGTTGAATCCTTCTGATTGCTGCTGGAGCTTACCTCCCACTCTTGGCTCCCCTGTATTAGAATTGGATGAACATTTTAGTGCTGCTTTTTATATCCCAGAAAATGTCTTTCCGATGTGTCCCCAGGAATAGAGAGCTGGGACGTAGGATTTGCACATGTGAGATGTAGTAAGTACGGCCAGATTTCTCTCCAAAATGACTGTGGCCGTGGAAACTTCTCAGGGACCTTACCAATCTCCACTGTGACTCTCCCAAAGGAGGACATAATGGGCAGCACTTCCCAAACTTACAGGACCATGGGACTCTCCTTGAAGAGAATCTGCCGGGAGATACTGACTTAGGCTACACACACTGGAAGGTCAGCATGCTGTTTTGGGAGGTGGGCAGAGCTTAAAAGCTGTAAACCTTATTTTTAACCTAACAGAGTCATTCTATATAAACTTCACTGCACAGTGAATTCTTATTTGCCAGCTAACATGA
Organism: Phoca vitulina; assembly: GCF_004348235.1. Taxonomy (NCBI): domain Eukaryota; kingdom Metazoa; phylum Chordata; class Mammalia; order Carnivora; family Phocidae; genus Phoca; species Phoca vitulina. The sequence continues at coordinate 7,724,683 of NW_022589736.1, read as the reverse complement.
GAACTTATTTTTCTGTTATCTGAGAAAAGACAAGATGTTCTTCCTAATACTTTGTTATTTATTTCTGGTAGGAGTCAAGACTAACCTTGGAATTTTTTTTAGGGCCGTGGGCAACTGAGTTTCAGTGGTCAAAACTGACTATTCTAGTAAAATATGAGCATGTGGTCATGAATTGCTGGTAAGTATACCAAGACTACCACTCAGTTCTGATGGGCAGGTAACCCCACACTGGTATAAAGAAGAGAATTGATTTAAAAACTTTAGAATTAAAAATAGTAATTAGATGTCAAAGGTAAAATAGCTTTGAAATGAAAAGAAGCTAACCCAAAGTAGGATTATACTATCACAACCATTAAATCAATCTGGAGTTAAAATGTGTAAGCAGGATCCAATCTACTTAGCTCACTAAGGCCAAATCCAGTGCCTGGCACAGAGGAGACAGAATAAATAATTATTGAAGAGATAAATGAAAAAAATCAGATATTTTTATTTCAAAAGCCTTATAGTGGAAGATTTGGGGTTAAAAATTTAAAGGTATATAGATATCACAAATCTCTCTCTGGGAAGATGTTCTCCTAAACCACCTATGAGTAGAGTCCATAGAGTCAGGCTAGAGCACCTCACTTCTAGGGTGAAGGAAATGTCATGGACACCTACTAGAGTGTCTGTTCATTCCTCTTTTCTGGGACCTGGCCACCCTCCCCATGAATGTGGACTCCTGGTAGCCATATTTCTGTCATGCGCCTCTATGCCCCGGCTTTAGTTAATTGGATCAAGTTGGACACAAGACTCCAAGCTAGGCCATCAGATTCTCTGTCTGGGAATCTGATGTTGAATTATGAAAACCTGGAGAGTCTAGTCCAGGGGTTCTCACCCTAGGTGATTTTTGACCCCCTGCCCCACCACTGGGACACTGGCAATGTCTGGAGACATTTTGATTGTCACAGCTGGGGCCGGGGAGAGGGTGGGTATTGGCATCTCGTGGGAAGAGGCCAGGGGTGCTGCTAAACATCCTACAGTGCCCAGGACTGCCCCCAACCCCCTCCACCAAAGAGTGCTCTGGCCTGAAATGTCAGTGTGAGGCTGAGGAACCCTGCCCTATCATGAGCATCTGGATAGACGTGGTGTAACTCAGCTGAACGGGGCGGCCAGCCATCACCCACCCTCCACATCCAAGGAAAGCAGTGTCAGCCGTAGAGAGAGAAAATAATGAAGAAGCCATACAGAGATGAGCTGGGCTTAGAGACAGTTTTCCAATTCCTGACTCCAGTTCCTTCCAGAGACCTGACTACTCTTTTGCCCCTTTATCCTTCTGATAAATCCCCCTTTATACTTGAGATAGCCTGACTCGGTTTTTGTTACTTGAAACCAAAGTAACTTAAACTAATACAAGAAACATTTAAGTCAATGATTTTCAAGTGACCTAAGAAACATTAAGGCTTGGGCAGCTTAGAGATCATTCTAGTTGAGGATGGAACAAATAAATCATCATTTCAGTCAACGGCAATTGCTTTTCCTTGACAGCCATGCTATTTTCCCACCACTTCTCTGTAGTTAGAGGCTAGAGTAAGTTGAAGCTTTCTGAAAGGGGAAAGGATCTGGAACATGCTTGCCCTACACTTATGAAGTTTTTGGAAATTGGGACACCCGACTCACCTGCTTGGCCACAACACCTGAAACCCCACCCAATTCTACCAACTCCTCATCATTATATTTAAAGCACTCCATAGAGCTGCGACTAATTGCACTTGCTAATGATTTCTATTTTGCATATTACTTTGTATTTGTACGTACATCATCAGTCTTGGTACTGATTTCATTTCTCTATATACAGAAATTCAATAAAAGTTGTGATGTAGGGTAAGCCACTGAGACGGTCTTTGATACTCAGTTTCTTCCTGGAAGTTATATTTTTCTTTACCCAAGTCTTAAGAATATTGTGAATTCATTCCTTATCCATACATAGAATTTCTTAATCATGTAGGAGTTACTGAGCCCTCTGAGAATCTGACGGTGGATCCTCTTTCTGGAAAAATACACATGTGCACTGTATTTTGCATACAAATCTGAGGGTTCACAGACCATTTAGAGGCCATCATAATTATCCCCCAGGTTATGAACCCCTGCATTAAATATTTATTTAGTGCCTCGTATGATCTAGGTGGTAAGGAAAAAAAGATGAAAATGTAGAGTTCTACCCTTGAGAGGAACACAACTCCATAGGACTAGCAAACGGTAAGCACCCAGTTACAACCCAGGTGCCATGTGCCAAGAGAAGGGTCGTAGAGAGTACCTGGTAATCCAGAATAGAGGAATTTAATCCAGAGTGGGAAGTAAGGAAAGATTTGTGGAAGAAGTGACATCTGCACTGAGGATTCTTACAAGCAGAAGAAAGCAAGGTCCATAGAGGGATAGGGGAAGAATGTTCCAGACTGAGGGAAAGGCATGTCTAGAAGGTAAGGAGCATGGCAAGCTCACGGAACAGAAAAATGTTCGGAGCAGCTCTGCTCATCATCTGTCGGCCCTCAGCTCCATCCCTGCTTTTCTCTGGATTGCAGGGGCTGAGTCAGCAAACCACCCTTCCCAGAGCCCTCTGCCAACTGGCTTCTGGTGAGTTTTGCCAATGGAAAGTGCTGGGGGCAGACAGGAGGCAGGAAAAGCCTCCACGTTCCCCTGTTGGTCGTATCTGCAGTCACAGCATCCGGAGCAGCCAGGGAGGGGACTCATGGCGCTGGGCCAGGCTGACGGCACGGGGACCCTGAAGGCTGGGTGGTGCCATTTTCCCTCTTGCTCCAGAGTTTCAGGCTGTTCCTAACCTCCGGGGAAACTTCTCTGTTTTGCCTCTCCAGCCCTTTCAAGTTTTGAAACCAATTCCCTATCGCATAATGCCTCTACATAAAATACCTAGAGTGGCTTGTGTTCTTCTGGCTGGACACTGACTAGTGTGGCAATGAATCAGAAACTCTGGCGAGGGTGGAGGAGGACTGTGGCGAGGGATGTGTCCACTGGGTAATAGAGGACCAGATCATTGAAGCTCATCTTAGGAAATAACCTGTGTTTGGACTTGATCCTAAGAGCAGTGGAAGCCTAGGAAAGATTTTAAAGACGTGGTCAGGTCAGTCACTTTTGATTTTGATGAAGATCACTTGGACTATACCACAGAGAACAAGTTTGAGACACCGAAACCGAAGGCCAATGAAGAAAGCTTTTGCACTCATCTAGGAGAGAACTTGATGGTGGTCTGTACTAGTGTAGAGGCAGTGAGGTTGGAGATTCTGGGGGGTTTGGGAGGATTTTTATGAGATGGAATGGCCAGAACATAATGGGGTATTGTGGTAGAGTGAAGATGGCTACACATTCACTGGCAGGTCTTTGCATTGATGAGTGGGCTTAGGGCTCCTCCTTTAGAATCTGGGTGTGTTCTGTAATTGCTCTGACAAGCAGAATATGGCAGAAGGGACGCTGTGCCAGTCTGTGGGCCCAGGCCTTAAGAGCCCGGCAGTTCCATTTCTTGTTTCTTGGAACTTTATACTCTTGGAACACAACTACCGTACTTTGAGAAGCACAAGCCAAGTGGAGAGGATACACCTACATAGCTGATCTTGTTGACAGCCCCAGCTAAGCTCCCAGCTCCCAGCCAGCATCAGCTGCCAGCCATGGGAGTGCACCATGTTGGATGTCCAGTCTAGTCTGGTCTTCAGTCTTCCAGCCCAGCCGTTGACTACAACTGCATTGTAGACCCAAGCAATTCCCACATATCTGAGTCCATTCAACCACAGAACCATTAGAGATAATAATACATTGTTAAGCCACTAAGTTTTGGGGTGGTTTGTTACACAGCAAAGGAAAATAGGAATAGATGTGGAAGGAAAGAAAGAAGACAGAATCAAGGATGATATCTAGAATTCTGGTTTGGACCCAGGGTGGAGCCAGTCTCCACTCAGATGGAGACTGGGAGCAGATGAGCACTTTGTGGGGCTGGGTGGGTGTGGGTAAATGAATCTATCATAAACTAGGAAATATTTATTTTGGGGATTTAATTAAATTTTTTTCTAGATATCCTAATATGTTTTATCTTCAGCATTAGATTTCCAGATGTTAAACAGATTTATATTTTATAGAACCCTCTTTTTAAAACCCTCTAAAATAATAATCTTAGTATCTTCTGCAATAGGAAAAGCTGCCCTTTTCAAAAGTATCAAGAGGAACTGGTACCTATTTCATCACATGTAGTCCTTGTTGATCTAGGGATCAACTTCCAGGTCTCTTATTCATTCATCAAATATTTACTCATCATGTGCCAGGTACTCGGCATTGTTCTAGAGCCATAATTCTGCACAAGATAGATACTATCCCTGCCCTCATGGACCTTACATTCTGATTGGTAGGCAGACAAAAACAAGTAAAGAATGTAATTACCAATTTGATAAAAATCGATGAAAGAAATGAGCAGTGGGTGATTAGAGAATAAGAGTTGAGGGGAAACTACCTACACTAGATAACGTGGTCAGGGGAGGTTTTCTTTTCTTTTCTTTTCTTTTCCTTTTTTAAGGATTTTATTTACTTGAGAGAGAGAGTGAACAAGAGAGCGAGCACACAAGCAGGGGCAGAGCGAGAGGGAGAAGCAGGCTCTCTGCAGAGCAGGGAGCCCAACGTGGGGCTCGATCCCAGGACACTGGGATCATGACCTGAGCTGAAGGAAGACACTTAATGGACTGAGCTACCCAGGCACCCCAAGGGAAGGTTTTCATGTCGAAACTTATGGAAGTGGAAAGCGTCAGCTGTGAGAAGAGGTGTAAGAGGGGAAGTGAGGGTTAGTAGCTACGGGACCCACCACGGTGCAGAGGCCCTTGGTGGTTAAAAGTTTGACCAGATTTTAGGAACTGAAAGACTAGTGTGTTTGGAGTGTAGTGAGCAAGAAGTATACAAGATGAAGTTGGAGAGAGATACAAAGGTTAGGTTCAACAATACCTTTTAGCCCAAAGTAAGGGGTTTGCATTTTATTCTAAAAGCAAAAGATAGGCAGCAGCATGAACATGATCCGATTTACATTTTAGGAAGATAATGGTCAGCCCAGACAGAAGGGGAAACTGGGTGAGAAACTGTTGCAGTGGTTCAGGACAGAAAGATGGCCGGGATGAAGATTCGTTCTGATTTTCTTTTCCTTGGACTCAGTATCTCCCTCCGTAAGGAGCTGGTGGGAGCTCAGGGCAAAAGATCAGCAATGATTCCCAAGCACCTGCGTATAAATAACACTCACACTGGACTCTTGCTTTGTACAAAGACTTGAAATATCTTCCAGAGGGATGGTATTTTCCACTCCTCTCCACCAATCACCCACTTCCCCCAAACCTAAGGTTTCATTCTGTTAGGAACTGAGGCTTCTAATACACAGAATCAATTAGTGGCTTTCAAGCTACTTCACCATAAACAGTATTTGTTGTCTACCAAGTTCCTTGGCAACTAGAATAGGTGATGAAGATCCTAGAGCAGGCATAGAATTTTGGATTAAATCAGTTAGTTGTTTTTGTTTTTTGGGGGGGCTTCCTCAGGGCCACAGGACTTGTACTGCCAACAAAACTGAACTTCAGTGTAAGGGATCAGATTGAAGAGCCTCATTACCCTTAAATTCAGATCCCTTATCCAATGCCTCGAAGTTTCTCATTAACTCCATCTGAATATTGATAAAATGCCCTTCACTTAAAACATGGTAACATATTTCAGCAGATATGCTTAAAAGCCTCAACATTTAGAGGTTGATGGCAATACATGAAAAAGGCTCTTTATGTTATTGCTAGTTTTTATGTTTTATTTTTTATTTTACTTTTTTTAAGTAGGCTCCACACCAAATGTGGGCCTTGAACTCATGACCCTGAGATCAAGAGTTGAATGCTCCACCAACTGAGCCAGCCAGGTGCCCCAAAGATTTATTTTTATTTTTTTTTTTATTTTTTTTTTTTAAAGATTTTATTTATTTATTTGAGACAGAGAGAATGAGAGAGAGAGCACATGAGATGGGGGAGGGTCAGAGGGAGAAGCAGGCTCCCTGCCGAGCAGGGAGCCCGATGCGGGACTCGATCCAGGGACTCCAGGATCATGACCTGAGCCGAAGGCAGTCGCTTAACCAACTGAGCCACCCAGGCGCCCAAGATTTTTTTTTTTTTTAAAGTAATCTCTACGCCCAAGATGGGGCTCAAACTCATGAGCCCTAGATCAAGAGTCACATGGTCTACTGACTGAGCCAGCCAGGCTCATTATTGCTAGTTTTTAAAAAATGGGTCAACTCAACAACCCTAGATTGTAAATAAATTTTTTTCTCCACAAAATAAATAAATAAATAAAAATAAAAAATGGGTCAATATTTCAAGTCAGTTCAAAAATATAGGTAACATTGTAAAAGTAGCCCTAGAGATCCCTTTTCCCTCCAACTACCTGAGGACATAGTGAAAAGACAACTTGAACCAGGAAGCAGGCCCTCACCAGACACACCTTGATCTTGTACTTTGTAACCTACAGAACTGTGAGAAGTTTCTGTTGTTTCTAAGTTTGTGTGTATAAATACATGTGCACATACTCGGAGAGAACAGCAGGACCTTCTTAAAGCCAACAGAAAAATCAGTCACACCCACTGGTACATAATGGGTTCAGTAGTCAACTTTGCACTTGATTTTTGTCTACTCATAGGAATTCCTTTGGTCACTGATGTATACAAATCCAATTAAGGTATGTAAATTTAAACTCCCCCCTCACCCCCCAAGGTCCATGGTCTGATAGAACACACTTTCTTAAACTCTTTCTGGGGTGAAGAAACATTGTACAACACCGTTACATTATTTCTGGAATCTGAATGATGTAAATATGAAGGAAGTTCTGCCTACCAAGATTCACTTTGAATAGTTCTCCAGCTGTGTTTGAGAGTAACTCTAGAAGGAAATACCAACTCTTTTGTCTGAGTTTGCAGACCTGTCACGGGCTGTAAACACAGGTTGTCCAAGGCTTTAGGGGAATCACTTGTCCAGACTGGCTCTATAGGGCCTCCTCTCTTTGGTTGAGAACACAAGCCGCTCCTTACACCCATCTCTTTACCCAAAGCTGGAGATTCCAGTGGGAATCCTAAAAAGTTGGGGGGCTGGGGGGTGGGCAGGAGTAGAGGAGATGGAAGGCACACAAGGAATGTTTCTTCCACACTCATGGCCTCACCCTATTCCCATGTGGTCAGCTACAATTTCTATAGCTGGCCCGAGCTATAGCTCTCAGTAGGCGCAGACCCGCTTCCAAATCAAATCTGGCCTTCCTCTTCATTTGTGCTGAGGGTTACTTTTTTTAAAAGCTGGGTTTTTTTCTTCTCATTAATTTTCCTCGGGCCGCACATGGGGCAACGCAGCAAGCACGACAAAGGGCGGGAAATAAGATAAAGCCTGTGATCTCTGAACTGCTTTCAAGACGGTGGGGGCTTTTTCATTCAGAAAAAGGAGGCCGGATGGGAGGAAACACAAAGCAAGCTGCCAATGACGGGGGTAGGCGCGGCCGCGCGAGCACGCCGGGTCGAGGCCTGCACAGCGCCCGGGCCGCAGCCGGAGCCAGGCTACTAGACGGAGCCCGGCAGTGCGAGGGCGGGAGTGCGGGGCCCGACGCGGCCGCCCGCGTCCCCAGCAGACTCCCGCGCCGCCGGCTCCGGCGCACGTGCCCTCCACGGGCTCAAAGTCCAAGGGCGGCGGGAGGTCTCGGGGCCCTGGGCGTGCCTTGGCTCCCACACCACTGAGGGAGTAACGAAGCGCACTGCCGCTCTCCGGCCACGGGCGCGCTTCGCCCCCACTGCAGGCCCTCAGGGGCCCGCGCCCGGCCGCCTCCTCCGCCCCCAACCACGGTGGCAGCGGGCCGGGCGGGGAACCGGAACCCCCAGAGGGACGGCCCGCCCTCCTCTCGCGAGAGGAGGGAGAGGACGAAGGTTGGTCGGGCGACGGGAACTCAGCCAATGAGAGAGCGGGAAGGGTGTGATCGACGGCCCTCCGAGCGCCGTCTCTAAGCCCCGCCCCGGCTGCGGAGGCCCGGGTCGCCGCCCGCCTTTCCCTGCCCTCCCCGTCTTCCCTCCCCTCCCTGCCCCGCTCTTCTCTTCCCGTCTGAGGTGGCGGCCGGCCTCTCTCCTCTCCAGCTCCGTTTCAGCTCCAGCCCTGGCTCCCCGTTCCCGTCGGGCCCCAATACCGGCCTGAGCTCTTTCCCTGTGGCTCCCGGGTGGTCGTATAGCCGCTGGCCCCTCGAGTCCCCGCGCCTTGTGCTCTCGCTGGGCCTCGGTCCTCGCCGTCCCCCGCCATGAATGAGGAGTACGACGTGATCGTGCTGGGCACCGGCCTGACGGTGAGTCTCCCTGCCCCGCGTCCCGCGCCCCGCAGCCCGCGCCGCGGGAGGCCGGGCCCGCCCCGCGGGGCCGCGCCGTGTCGGACGGCGTCCCTGCGAGCGCGGGGTGGCGTCGTCGTGGGGGGCCGCTGCGACCATGCGGGAGACGCGACCCGGGGCGTCGGGGGCCTGCGGCAGTGCCCGGCGGCGAAGGCTCGCGGCCGCCGCGCAGGCCGGGGAGGGGGGGCGGGTCTGCCCCAGACGTGCAAGGACAGACCCGGAGATGGAGAAACCGGTCCGGGGGGGGTGGCCTAATGCAGAGCGACGGGGAAGTAAAAGTGGGTGGGAAACGAGGGAAACAGCCCGCTTGGGGTGTGGGTGCCCCTCCACCTCCTCCACGGTTGATGGCCTCTCTCGATTGGAAACGGAAAAGCACCAGGCGGGGTGGGGGAGGGCGGGAGCGCTCGCAGCTGCGTTTCCTACTTCGACTTCAGCCACCGCTGCTCGTCGGTCTCGGCCTACCAGAGCTAGGCACAAGATTTTGTGACAAGTCATTGGATAATCACCGTCTTGTAACTGATGCAGTTCAGTGAACTTAGAGAAAATTAGCTTTTTACCTCCCCCCCCCCACTTCAAATGAGAAGCATTACACATTCCTTTTAACCACTCTCATCCCGCTTACTGAGCATCTGTAGAATTGGAAATGAGTGTTCTCAAAGCTTGTCTATCCGATACTTTCTCTCCTGACCTTTGCCATCTCCTTTGGTTTGGTCCGTTCCCTGCGTCCATTGCCTCCTCGGGGCTTTCCCCTAAGAAATGGACCGGTGATGGTTTGCTAGAGGCCAGGTTCTCTCCTACCGACCAGTCCGAAGCAGACATGTGACTGGCTAGGAGGTAGTACCAAATAGATGAGGTCACTTACCTAGGAAACTATTTAGTCATTTTGAATGTGAGGGATTCAGTCGAATTTCTTAGGTGGTGAATTGGCAAAAGGGTTGGATGCCTAAATGAACAGGCCTACCAGCTGCGGGGCTGTTTTTCTTCAGTTAATATTTCTAAAGCGTGCAATTGGGATTCCAAGCTTAGTAGTTTGTGGAGGATTTCACCCATTGGAATGGCTCGGTTGCTGCCAGTGTGTTATAAGAGCCAGTTCTGTTTTTTCTATGGTTATTGCTGGTCTTTCAGATTTGCTCTTGATTAGGTCAGTTGGATGTGGACAAATGAGCGCAGATCTGTCCTGCAGGTTTCTACATGCCTGGTGCAGAAGCATCACTTTGTGTCAAAGATAGCATGGTCTTACTGGATAACAACCAAGTTAAGATAATGCACTTTAAGTATTCATTTGGGTTAATTTTGACCTTTTGATGAGTGGTAGGTACACAACAGGAAATCAGACCAATTTCTGCCCTCACTTTATAGCTATGATAACTTTAATCCCTGTGAGCCTTCTTAGATTGCTTTCTGAGATGTTCTTGGAGAATTATATCTATGCAGAGCATTCACATTATTACTTTCATTGAGAGGAGTAGTGATGGTGGGATGATTTGGTAATGGTAAATGTGTACCCTCGTTTCTCATGACACAAAGACTACTTAACGTTAAATAAGATCACCAAGTTAAAAACCCTCAAACCAGAATTGACTATTGGAGTGAACATACAACTTAGTTTTCTTAATTTTTGGCTTATAAATATTTAGTGCCAGAGAGTTAAGAACCTAAAAACAGATATACTCTATCAGTTATGGGTACAAAATATTAGGTGATGGCTGTATGTCAAGTACTTTTAGTGTTACTAACTTGTTACTTTTAAAGAAAGTGTAAATAAGTGTCATAGTTACTCTGTTGCCTAGTGTTGGCACTGTTTTGTATCAGTTGTTCCTTCTAAAATGAAGGTCATGGTGATCCACAAATGTTGATCGTAACTTTAATAAATAAGACATAAAACGTGAAACTTGGAACAAAATCATTCTCTATCTAGGAGAAATGGAGTATTTTGTATAATTGGATTTTCTAAGGAATTGAGGATTATCCCTTTAAAGAACCACCACTTTCTGAAAAAAAGCCTTTCCAAATGACATCACACCTTCTTTAACTAAGGAACATAATTTATTTGATAACTAAGATTTCCCATCATGGGGATTAATTACTGTGTTAACGCTGTAACATAATGAAGCCATCGAGATAACCTGGTAAGCTTGGGTGCTCCTTATTAAATACTCTCAGACTGCTGGCCTTTGTGAGTTCTTCAGTCTGCTCTTCATTTTTTCCCTCCCTTGCTTTGCTGTTAGGCTGGTGACTTTTATTTTGATTTCAGGGTGAATAGAAAACATCTGACCACCTAATATGCTATTTCTAATTGACTTTGGGGTTGGCAGTAAATTCTTGAATCTTCTTAAAAATAGTATATAAAAGGGTAACTAGTTCCACAGCTATTTGTGGCTCTCAGGTATTTGTGTTGTTTTGTTCTACATAATAATTCTGGTAAGGAATTACGAATAGAAATGTGTACTTTAGTGAGATTTAACCAGTATTCTCAGTATTAGATGGTTAGAAATTATTTTACATCCCAGACATAATTTTACCCTTTTTCTTTATTAAAAGTTTGTGATTTAAAAGAATTTATATCTGATTTAAAAATTTTAAATTGCCTCTCAGATTTGCTCCTTGAAAATCCTTGCCGTTGCTATGTTAGAGTTTTGTAGATGAAGGACTTTCTATCCACTGCAGTAGTGATCATAGGGCCAATATGTACAAATGTCTTACTTTTGGAAGGTATAAATATCTTGTAGACAGTCTGTATTTTAAATCCGTTTCAAGCATACTGGCCCCAAAGGATAGAAGTAAAATCAGACACATTTTATTTTATTTTATTTTTTTTTTAAAGATTTTTTATTTATTTATTTGAGAGAGAATGAGAGACAGAGAGCACGAGAGGGAAGAGGGTCAGAGGGAGAAGCAGACCCCCTGCTGAGCAGGGAGCCCGATGTGGGACTCGATCCCGGGACTCCAGGATCACGACCTGAGCTGAAGGCAGTCGCTTAACCAACTGAGCCACCCAGGCGCCCAAAATCAGACACATTTTAGCATCTAGAAGTAGTAGTGAGATATTTGGTTTGAAAAACCACTAACTAAATGTTTTGGCTCACATCCATGATAATTGGCAATCCCTTCTATCTTCCTTCCCCTTGTACCTGATTAAAGACTCTTAGTGGAGTAATGGCTTACCCAATTTCAGTTATTTAAACTGTGACCGTTGTGATCAGTTATGGGTAATAAAAAGGTAAACACATCTGTGTATAAATGAATAGCTTCTCATATGGAGGGTGACTCTAATAAGAGTTAATATGAGGAAGTGCTAAGTGCTGTAATAGAGCTGCACGACTGGGAATTCAGGCGGGAAGCAGGAAAACCTTCCTAAAGAGGGAGGTATGTAAGCTGGATTTTAAAAATACTGGTAAGCTTTGAGCAGGAGGCATGATTTTCTAGGCAGAGTGAGCAGGATGGATTGGTACTGAGAACAGGATGTATATAAGGAATAGGGAGTTTATTTTGCCTGAAACAGAAGGTATGAAGAGGCGGATTGGGAAATTGGGTTGGAGAGAGGGCCTATCACTAAGAATGTTTAATGTATTAGGCTAAGAAATTTGAACTTATCTTTTAGGCAGTGGGAGAGGATTTTGAGCAGGAAAGATATAATTAGAACCAGTTTCAAGAAAAATGATCTTTTGACAGCATTTAATGAGATGCATTCAAGGGACAGATATTTAAAGGAACATTCCGCTGAAAACATTATTTTTACTGTGTTGTTGCTGACATATAATATTGAGATTAACTGATTTAAAAATGTTCTGGTTAATGCATTTTCCCCATAGTTCTAGGTAAGTAGCTTTCAAAAGTCACTTTTCTTTAGTATTAGTTTTTAGGTACCTTGTTTTCCTTATCACATTTTTATGTGCATTTATTTTCTGTTTGTTTTTTTTTTGTTGTCGTTTATGTTTTGTTTTTCCTTGTAACAACTTTAAAATTCAGTAGGATTAGAGTTCCGGTGGGTGCTTAGTTTGGTCACTTCGAAGATCTATCAGAATGTTAATGTACTCTGGAAAAAAAAAAAGGAATATTAATGTACTCTGGCTCTTTTCTCTTCGAAGCTTGCTCTCTAAGCAGGAAGGGGCTGGGCATTAATTTTTCCAAGACACCAGGATACTCTTTAGTACCACTGACCTAGGAAATCCTGTTTAGGTTGATCGCAGTTCATATATAGGAACACCATGCAGGCCCCTTCAGGACATTAGAGGTATTTTGGCTTAATGTATTTAGGTGCTATCCAAATAAATTACTCTGATTATTGCAACTCTGGTGATACGTGCAGGGTGCTGAAGGGAAGTGAACTTCATACCACTGATAGGGCCCTTCTCTCACCCCGACCTTTAAACCATTTGATCGGTTACCTCTTTTTATGTAGGAGAACATGAAATGCCAGATGAGTGGCAGATGCCATTATCATAAAGAACTTGGATTCTGAAGATGGTTTTATAGTTTCAGTTACTCTGCATGCGAGTTTGTATTCTTACCCTCCTCAGGGCATTTGTGGGTGAGTTTGAATTAAATGTGGAGTACTCTCATCCGTTAGATTTAAAACCACTATGTTAGTTAATATTCACTAATACATAGATTTTTCTGGTAAAAGTTATCAATATTGTTGATATATATGATGGGTGGACCAGGTTTTCTACTGCAAAAAAAGGAAATTAGAGTATTTTCTCTGGCTTTAATGTGCTTTGCTTGTTATTCTATATTCATCAAATAGGTAGTAGTACTGAATTTTAATTTTGAGTGAATTTTGTAAGATATTGAAATTTTAAGATCATTAATGTATGCCCTATGCCCGGATATGATTGACAAATTTTATCAGGGATTTAGTTCATCCCATGCTTTAAAGCAAAATGTAAAGTATTACACTTATGCTACTATGTATTTTATTCTTTTGGCAATGTAAAAGCAATCTTTTATAGAGGGGCTTAGGAGAATCCATGAACCTGAAGATTTAACTAGCTTTTGTCATATTTGTTCCAAGTGATGCCTCTTAAGAGTTGTTACCAGCTCTTTGGACTTCAATGAATCTTTAAATTATTGAGCCCTTTATTTAGCCTCCACCTTTAGTGCTTGCTTTAGAGCCATGGTCCAGTGAGTGGATCATGCTTATTTGCAGGGGAGTGTGAAAAGTTATATATAGAAGATATGCAACACTCAGAGTTGCTTGCTGTGATTTTGCTTCCAAAAATTGAGCTCTGGAGACTGCCTTTGTCGGCTGGAAATAGGACTGTTTCATCTTCCTCTGTTTATGTCGTAACCTGTTTTTGTGAATGTAAATTTTATTTTACTTTCGTGTAATATATTGAACCATATATGTTAGTGCTTCCTTGGATTTTGTTTTTTGGACAAGTGAATTGCTTTTGATAAGATTAGGGTTGATTTTTGTAGTTGTAAAATGCCTTCAGTTTTCTTTATCAAGACATCATTAAAGTGGAAGGGCAAGCCACAGAATGGAAGGTTTGCAGTGCATAGAACCAGTAAGGCACTTTTATCTATCCGAAATATAAAAAGAACTTTTATATAGCAGTAAGAAAAAGAAACCCATTTTTAAAAAGAGCAAATAATTTGAATAGGCACTTATCAAAAGAAGATACTGTAATTATCAGTAAACTATAAAAAAACTAAAAAAGTGCTCAACCTCATTAGTTGTCAGGAAATGCAAATTAAACCACATCCTAACTATAGAATGGCTAAAATTAAAAAGACACAAGTGTTGGGCAAGGATTTGAAACAACAGGAACTTTCATACACTGCTGTGACAAAAGTGTAAATTAATAACCATTTTGGAAAGTTGTTGGGAGTTATCTGCTGAAGTTGAACATAGTTGTGCTTTCCTTGATATATATCCAACAAATGCATAATAAAAACATGTTGAGAATATTTATAGAGCATTATTTATGAGAGTCAAAACTGGCAATTGTCCAGATGCCCATTAATAGTAGAATGGATAAATAAATTGTCATATATTCATGTGGCATATTCATTCAACTAAAGCCTCTACTGCTTTGTTACCCAAACTGTGGTCCTTGGATCAACTGCTTCTGCAACACCTGAGAACTTACTAGAACTGCAGGTTAGGCCTCACGCCGAGTATACTGAATCAAAATCTACAGTTTAGCATGATCCCCAGTTTTTTGTTTTAAGTAGGCTCTAAGTCCAACATGGGGCTTGAACTCACGTGATCCAGTGATCTAGAGTCCCATGCTCTACTGACTGAGCCAACCACGTATCCCTAGCATGATCCCCAGTTGATTCTTACGCTTATTCAAGTTGGAGCAGCACTGCTTTAGTAATGGTTCTTGAAATTGGTCCTGGATCAGCCTCATTAACATTACCTGGGAACTCGTGTGAAAGGCAAATTCTCAGCCCCAACCCACTTCTGTGGATGGGAGTCCCACAGTCTGTTTTAACGAAACCTCCATGTGATGCGGATGCAAAGTGAAGTTTGAAAACCTGCTTCGAATTTACATTTCGAGCACGTTCACAGGTGGTACTGAATTGGGAAGCACCCTTTGAGATCCATCCACTGCTTGCAGGGTTAGGCAGACCTTCTGTAAAGGTCTGTGTTGGAAATAGGTTATGCAGGCTCCACAGTCTCTGTCACCACTACATTTCTACCGTGGTACAGAGAAAACAGATGTAGACAATATGTAAATGAATGGATGTTTACCAATAAATCTTTACTTATGAAGATTGTATGCAGACTGGACTTGGCTCCTGTACTTTGGGGACCCCTGCTCTGTAGCAGTGAGAATAAGTACATTTTAAGAACACACAAAACATAATTTGGATGAATCTTGTAAGCATAATGTTGAATAAAAGGTATATACAAAAAGGATATACTGCATGATTCCATCTGCACTCTTAGAAATCATGAGAGGGTGTGGGGTGTGGGGTTGTAGTTAGGACTGGAATAGGGCATGAAATGGCCTGGAGCACTCATAGTGTTTGTGTCTTGATCTAAATAAGAAATGATGCATCTTCCTAGAATAAAATTTGAACCAGACAATAGTTAAAAACCTTTAAAAATACTAAAATGAATAGATACATTATGGAGTAAAATTAGAAATACATACGAATTTTTAAAATAAAGGTATCAAAGTCAGACTTCTAGGGGAGTGAGATTGTTCTCTGCTACCTAGGGTCTTTGGGGTAAATTTGAAAAGCTCTAAGGATTAATGAAGATACATGGAATTTCCCTTTTCTTAAAAAAAAAAAATAATAAAGCCTTGATCACCAAAACCCAGGTGTAAGAGTTTTGAGTGAATGTGTATCCCATCTCTGTGTTTCTTCTCATTAATTCATTAATCATATTCTTTCTTGATTTTCCCCCTCTATCTTGACAGGGTATATCTTAGTATGAGACTGGACATTTATAATTCTCTATTGCCAATTTATTTGTTATCCTGGATGCTTCCTTTAGAGCTCTAGTTCTCAAACTCTTTGGCTTTGGGATCTGTTTACACTCTTAAAAATTAAGGACCCTGAAGAGTTTTGTTTATAAGGGTTATATCTATCAATATTTATCATTAGAAATCAACACTGAGCAATTTTTAAAAATATTAATTCACTTAATGATAAACCCATTACATGTTAACATGAATACGTTTTACGAAGTGTAACTATCTTCCAAAACAAAAGTGAGAAGAGTATCATTGTTTTACATTTTTTAAAAGATTGATTTATTTTTCAAGATTTTATTTAGAGAGTGAGCATGGGCAAGTGGGGGTGGGCAGAGAGAGGGAGAGAGAGTCTTAAGCAGACTCCTTGCTGAGCGTGGACCCTGCCGTGGGGCTCGATCTCACAACATGAGGCGAAACCAAGAGTCTGTTGCTCGACCGACTGCACCACCCACGTGCCCCTGTTTTACATTTTCTGCACATCTCTTTAACGTCTGGCTTGAAATATAGCTGGATTCTCATCTGCTGTGGTGTTCAGACTTTTGTGAAATACTGCCCTAGCTGAAGTATATGAAGAAAATCAGGCTCATACCGATGTGTAGTTGGACTAGGGAGGAGCGCCTTTCACATCGTTGTGGATATTCTTTGATTTATACCAAAACATAAATGGCAGGTTTTTTTAAATGATTAATTATAGTATGAAATCTGTAACCACACCTGCCAAATACCTAAGTCTGAATAAATTGATCAGTTGTTCTTTCAAATAAAAATGATGATCCATGAAAAAAAGTTGCTAGTTCAGCTTAACAAATCAGTTGTACAAAAGATTTTCCTTGAGCCAGAGTTACTTTATGTGGACTTCCCATTTTGTTACACAGAGTATTAAAGAGGTGGGCATTCAAGGGGGTACATTAACAGGTAATTTTTAATGCTTCATCAAGGACATTCTTAAGTGAAATTAGCCTTGTTTTTTTGTGTTTTTTAAACTGTGAGCGCCTGGTGGTGTAGAGTATAATGACTGGCACAGTGTGGAGCTACTGCCCTAACTTTTCTCTACCTTTGGTCTTGCACCATCGGTGCTGATGTCAACACAGTGAAAAAATAGTGAATAATGTCTTAGTGTTATGAAAATAGTCTTAACCTTGAGGCCCATGGGGTTCCACAGACCACACTTGGAACCCTAGTCGCTTTAGGGCTTTGTCCTTAAGTTACGTCATATATTGTACATACATAAGTATTAGTTACTATAAGAGTGTTTAATGAGGGGCTTTTATTTTATTTTATTTTATTTTTTAAAGATTATTTGAGAGAGAGAGCACGCGCAGGCATGAGTGGTGGTGGCAGGGGAGAGAAGCAGACTCCTGGCTGAGCACGGAGCTCGATGTAGGGCTCGACCCCCGGACCCTGAGATCACGACTCGAGCCAAAATCAAGAGTCAGATGCTCAACCAACTGAGCTGCCCAGGGGCCCCTAATGAGAGGCTTTAAAAAAAAAAAAAAAGTAGCGGGCGGGGGTGGGGGGGCGGTAAGTGTCTGTTTGAAACATGTGGTAACACTTCACTTCTTTTGAAGATACTTTTGCTTTCCCTGTAGGAATGTATCCTGTCAGGTATAATGTCAGTGAATGGGAAGAAAGTTCTTCACATGGACAGAAACCCATATTACGGAGGAGAAAGTGCATCTATAACACCCCTGGACGATGTAAGCATTGGAGCAAATTCGTGTGCCTTTCCTTCTCTGAAACTCGTACTCGTGCGTCTCAGCCTTACTCCTCATGGATAGGTTTGGTTTTCTTACCTAGACTGTCTGTGGCCTCCCATTTTCTCAGGACCGGCTAGTTTTAGGGCTTGCTGACCCATCAGTTGGAGCCTCACTGCCGTCTGCAGCAGTTATCGGTTATCTCCTGAAGGGCAGGGTATGGACTTCTGATGGGGATTTAATACATGCCGAGCACAGTGCCAGAGCTTTCCACCTAGTTTTATGTGTCCCTCCAGTTAGTCAAAGGAGGGATTTTTATCCCCATTTTTCAGATGACAAAGTAGTCTGTGTTACTAAAATCACAGAGAAGGATTGTGAACCTAGGTTGTAAGACTCCAGAGCTTTAGTTCCTTTTACTCTACTCCCCTGCTTCCTACTTTTTTAGACTGTGGGCAAACGAAGCATTTCCAAAGTGTGTTTTGCTGAATATTTCTCTGTGAGGTTTGTTCAGCATCCACATGCGTGGATACAAGCTGTACTGTGTGTTACCAGAGATACACAGATATCAGTTACTATCAATCATGACTGATGAAATAGACTTCATATTTTTATCAAAATTTTTTTCTGTATTCAGGCCTACAGAAAAGTTGAAAGAATAATACCAGTGGATCAACCTTCCATCTGGATTTAGCAGTTAACATTTTGCAATATTTGCCTTATGTCTTTTTTTGTTATTGGTTTGAATCTTTGAAAGTAATAGACATCATGATACTTGACCTAAATATTTCAGCATTCACTGGCTAAAAATAACATTCTCCAACGTGATCATAATATCATTCGTTATCACATTTAAGGAAATTAACAGTAATATCCAGAGCACAGTCAGATTTCCCAGTGATGCCAAGAATGTCTTATATTGTGTGTGGTGGCGGTGTTTTTGTTTTTTTTTTTTTAACTACTTCAAAAATGGCTTTTGGTGTTGTTTCTCTTTATTCTTTTAGTCTACAGAAATCTCCCCACTTTTTTTTCTTCTGAAAAGTCTAAGCTAGCTTATAATAAGAAAGTATTGTTGTGTAGTTCATATTGCATCACATCAGGAAGCATAGAATGTCTGAACTCCCTCACTCTTCATGATGCCAACTCTGACCCGAGGTAAAGCAATGACCACCAGATCTCTTCATTGTTAATAATCTGTACAAGTTGGCATCCTTACTTCCACCCTGCCTACACTTATTAATCTTCAGTAAGGTGAGCAAGCTTTTTTTCCCCTCCCCAGTGAATATACTCAAGGACTTGGGGATTTTTTATTAGTAAATATACCAGCTTTGCTTATTCGCTTCCACGTTAGCAATAAAATGAGTATTCCCAAATTTTAGACCATAAGCTTCTTTTTATCTAGAGCTCCTACTCAACTCACGAAACTTACAAATTAACTGGAACTAACTTTAATTGTCTTTTTTGATTTGAAGAATCCAGAATTTATTTTTGACTCCTTCCATAACTACGGAAGCAAAATTAAGCCTTTTTGTTAGCTTTTTATTCAGGAGAGAATGAGTTTAAATGATTTCTACAAATGGTGTATCTGCAGAGCTAGTGTGTTATTGACAAATTGTTTTGTGTTCTTGCTTTTCTGCTAGTAAAAAATACTACCTCTGTAATACTTATTTTAGCATTCATTAGTAGTGTATTTAACTTAGCTGTGTATTGGAATTTCTCTAAAAATTTTATCTGATAAAAAATGAAATGCCGTTGTTATACTTTACCTCATCCTCTGGTGGTTAGTTATTATACCAAAACCATGTCGTGGAAGAATAGCATAATGAAAAGTAAATTTTGTTACATTATGGGTCATTTTTGTTTTGGTTTTAGTTATACAAACGATTTAAAATACCAGGAGCACCACCAGCATCGATGGGGAGAGGAAGAGACTGGAACGTGGACTTAATCCCTAAGTTTCTCATGGCCAATGGTAAAGCATTCTGACATTTATGGCAGTACATTGAATCCGATTTAAAAGTAGACTCTAGCTCTTGACAGAGAGTGTTACTCCAGGTATGTGAAAATAGATTTTGTTAATGGCAACAGTTTGGTGAGTAGACTGTGGGCCATTAGAGGCATCTGGAGTCAGTAAGAATGGAGGAGGGGGTGACTCCTTCCTAATTGGTTCTGGAGACATAAAGTTAGGACATGACACAGTGTGTATGAAAACCGGAAGTGTCTATAGCACTCTTCTCTCAGGCTTCCCTGACAGTCTCAGATAACTGGGCCTTTAGAAGCAGTTTTTTCCTAGTTTGGAGGCTTTTAAAATTATTTTTCACGTTTTTCTCATATTTTTAATTAGGGGAGCTAAACTGCTGTGATATTAGTGCCTTTTTCTGAAATGACATTAAAAACTAGGTTGTTGGTATGAAGTCTGTTTATGTCCCATGAATTAAAGTATGAGCTGCCCTTTCCCGTTTTGGGGTTTTGTTTGTTTTTTTGGTTTTGAGTTTATATTCTGTAGTTTCTTTTAGTGGAATGATCTTATTTGAATTTTCTCTGAAATTTATTTATTTAAGAAGATTTTATTTATTTGAGAGAGAGAGGGACCACAAGCAGGGGGAGTGGGAGAGGGAGAAGCAGACTCCCCTCTGAGCAGGGAGCCTGATGCGGGACTCCATCCCAGGACCCTGGGGTCATGACTTGAGCCAAAGGCAGATGCTTAACCGACTGAACCACCCAGGCACCCTTCTCTGAAATTTAAAGTTACCTATCTAAAATTCTTTTGAAATAAATTGTAAGCACTTTTTTTATTATATGAGTAGTAAAGTTATTTCATTAAAATTAGAAAACACAGATAAGCAGAGAGGAAATAAAATTTATATAACCAGAATCTCACCATCGATAATCATGGTTAGTATTTTGGTGTATAACCTGCCAGGCTGTGTGTGTGTGTGTATGTGTGTGTGTGTGTTGTTGAACCTCACCATATGCCCCTAGACATATAGTGTGGGGAAAGAGACAATGATTTTTTTTTTAAATTTTATTTTATTATGTTATGTTAATCACCATACATTACATCATTAGTTTTTGTTAGAGACAATGATTTTTTTAAGGCTTTTATTTTATATTGCCTGATCTGATTCTCACCAGTAGCCTGTGGGACTGACCCTTTCCCAGTACCTTTACTAAGCCTGAGTATTCTTTATTTTAATTTTTTTTAAAAAATTTTATTTATTTATTAGAGAGAGAGTGCCTGTGCACAAGCTGGGAGAGGGGCAGAAGGAGAGGAAGAGGGAGAGAGAACCTGAAGTAGACCTCCCTCTCCCCCCGCTGAGCACAGAGCTGCATTCAAGGCTCGCTATCACGACTCTGGGATCATGACTTGAGCCGAAACCGAGAGTCAGATGCTTAACCTACTGAGCCACCCAGGCGCCCCATCTTCATTTAAATTTTTGTCACTTAGTCATACGTAAAGGCAAAATAATGGATTGATTATTTATTTATTTTAAGTTGGCTTCACGCTCAACATGGGGCTTGAATTCATGACCGCAAGATCAAGAGTCACATGCTCTACCCATTGAGCCAGTGAGGCGCCCCGTGGATTTTTCAGAAGTATCTGTTTGTTAGAGAGTGGAATGATTTCTAGATGTTTATTGACTTTCATATTGGCCAGCCTTAGGCTTTGTACATTTTTCTTTTGAGGTTTTTAAATTTTTCTTTATCCATGTGAAAGAGCTCTTTATAAAGACCATGGAATAAATATTCCTAGTGTATTTGAAGGTATCTTTTCCAATCTGTGATTGGTTTGTATGTAGCTGTGTTGTATTTTTCTTTCGTACATAAGCTTTTACTTTTCATGTAGCTATATAGATTGATTTTTCTTCTTTTTACTGTTTTTGATTTGGAAGGGTATGCTTAAAATTTTTCTCTTTACCTCAAGGTTATAAAAATACTAATACTTGCTATTAATGGTTTTATAGTTTAATTTTTTCATTATAAAAATCACCTATTTTACCTTACAAGTTAATTTATGTGTTATCCTGTTTGAGACTAAATTTCTTTGGTTTATAGACAGATGATATTTTTAATTGTATGCCTGGCTTTATTCTCTATCTGAAATTAATGTTCATTATATTTTATATATATATATATATATTTTTTTTTTTTAAAGATTTTATTTATTTGACAGAGAGAGACACAGCGAGAGAGGGAGCACAAGCAGGGGGAGTGGGAGGGAGAAGCAGGCTCCCTGCTGAGCAGGGAGCGCAATGCGGGGCTTGATCCCAGGACCCTGGGATCATGACCTGAGCCAAAGGCAGACGCTTAACGACTGAGCCACCCAGGCACCCCTATATTTATTTTTTTAAAGATTTATTTATTTATTTTAGAGAGGGAGGGGGAGAGGGAAAGAGAATCCCAAGCAGGCTCCATGCACAGCCTGGAGCCTGGGGCGGGGCTTGATCTCATGACTCTGAGATGGTGACCTGAGCTGAAATGAAGAGTCGGATGCTCAACTGACTGAGTCACCCAGGCGCCCATGAAATTAATATTCATTTAATTAGTACAGATTGAATAATATAAACTGCATAACACAGATTCTTGAAAATTTTTGCCTGTTAGTTTTCTCTCTTTATAATAGGAACTTAAAGGAAATTCAAACCCATTTGCAGTAGTACTATAATTCTAAACTTCATACCTCTAATAATTATTAATATAGATTTTACAAAAGCAAGTTGATGAAGTTATTAATCTTGAAGTTGTAACATTAAAAACATACTTCTAAATATGCTCAGCAATAGGTATGCATTCTGATTGTCCCGTTTAGAACATGGCATTTGAGACTTTTTGGTAGGGGTTGTTGGACAATGTTAGAAAAAACTGGGAAGCCATTATTATAAGCCAACAATAAATGTACTTTTATTTCTGCTGGTTTTTGAAGGTAGTAAGACTTAACTTACAGTTTGAATTTTGGGACTTTTTTAGGTCAGCTGGTTAAGATGCTGCTTTATACAGAGGTCACTCGCTATCTGGATTTCAAAGTGACTGAAGGGAGCTTTGTCTATAAGGGAGGAAAAATCTACAAGGTTCCTTCCACTGAAGCAGAAGCCTTGGCATCTAGTAAGTAATTTTATTTTATTTCTCACAACATTGAGATTTTACAGTGGAAAGGAATCTTAGAGATCACATTTACTGTCCCCTGTCTTGACAGCCATCTGTCCACTCATCCAGTCAACAATATTTATTGAATGTCTGTTCTGGGCAGTTGAGAGTACATCATTGAAGAAAATGTTCAAAAACCCCTACCTCTGAAGCTCAGAGAGGGTTTAAGTGGCTTGTCTCTAGCTCATGGAACTTGGTGCTGGTGTGGGTCAGCTAGTGCTCTTTTTCATACTAATGATAACTCATAAGAGTTACTGTTTTTTTCGGTGTTTCCTGTGTGCTAGGCTCTGGGCTAAACACTTCACGTTCATTTTGTTTTTTGACTTTTGAAACACCTTCACAGGGTAGGGTTTCCATTTTATAGATGAGGGAACTCAGGCCTGAGATCACGTGGTTACGTAAGTGGGAAGGTTAGAGCCGAACCTCTGGTAGTATTTACTCCAGCGCCTGTGTCCTTCCATCACTGTACTGAGCTGACCACCTGCATCTTACTATCCAACCCGCCAAAAAAGAAAGAACTTTGTTCTGGCGAAACTGCTCTTCTAATTGTTGCTGTTGTCATTCTCTGAAATCTGTTTTTAGGAATTCCCAGTGAGTATGGAGTGATTTTATTCTTTGCCCAAAATGATTTCCTCTCTTGGCTCAACCAGAGATTCCTGGTTAACATTTTCTATTCCTACCTCTTTTCAATAGCAAACATCCCTAAAAAAGACCTTCTCTCCTTGAAGGTGTTTGAGTTGTTTGCGCAGAGCAGTTTGAGAAAGGAGAATTTGGATAGCTAATGGGTGGATGAGTTTTCTACAGTAAATGCTCCAGGAGTTTAGGGGAGGGAGCTATTTGGATTGGGAGAAGTGCCAGTAAATTCTCAGGGATTATTTTGGCTTGAGTGTGGGAAAGTTCTCTCACCTAAAAACCTAATTTGAATTACTTTGGCAGCTTCTCTAACTCCATTTATTTCCTTCTTGCTATCAGGGGAGAAAATGTTGAAAGGTACGATTTATATACACTAGAATTTACCTGTTTTAGTATACAGTTGTATGAATTTTTACCAGATCCCTGTCTTCTCGGCAACTGGTTTTCTACTAATGAATAAGATCTTGAAGTCAGAATGTCAGGCCGGAAAATCTTCGGCAGAACGAACGGGTAAGGAAAGGTGTAGAAGTGGAGAGGTTCAGAAGGATGAACAAGAACAGTTATTTTATAATTTTAATAATAGCTAACATTTTTTGGACATTATGTGCAGGCGTGTATGTACTAAGGCATTTATGGGTATTCTCTACCCTTCACTGTCTCTCTGAGATGTGGGTACTAGTATCTTTAGTTTACAGATGGGAAAACTGAAGTATACAAGTATAAAAGCAAAGCCCAAAGTAGCAAAGCTCATGACTGATAGAACTGGTTTGAGGCCAGATTTGTTTGACTCTAGAACCCTGTACTCGTAACCTCTAAATTGTATAGTATAAAAATACAGATTTTTAAAAGCTATTTTAACAACTATCCTCTACCTTCTAGTTCTTTTTTTTTGTTTTTAATACTAAACATTTCTAGCTTCCATCCCATAGTTGTTTCTTACATAATATGCCACTCTTTGCCACTCTTCTCTGGGAATTCTGATTTGTCCGGATTATCCAATTTACAATACCGTGGGAGCCAGCTGCCAACCGAGACAGAGTACTCCAAGTGTTGTCTGCTCACTCAGTCTCAGTGAGACTAGAACTTTTTTTTTTTTTTTTAAGATTTTATTTATTTATTTGAGAGAGAGAGACACAGTGAGAGAGGGAACACAAGCAGGGGGAGTGGGAGAGGGAGAAGCAGGCCTCCCGCTGAGCAAGGAGCCCGATGTGGGGCTCGATCCCAGGACCCCGAGATCATGACCTGAGCCGAAGGCAGACGCTTAACGACTGAGCCACCCAGGTGCCCCGAGACTAGAACTTTTCTAGGACGGTATATTTCTGTTCATGTGGCCTAAGGTTACACTGGCTTTTTTAGGAGCTGTACTCACTGTTGGTTCTTGTGGCAGTTCATGTGAAACCTCAAGGTTCCAGTAAATATTTGGTGATTGGTCAAGCGTTATTTTAATCAAATCAGTGAGAAGTATCTTTGACCCCCTCAAGTCATGTTGAACATGGATTATGTTCAGAATTGTTTTGAGAAGTTTTCATGAATGGCTTTGAAATGTGTCCAGCAAATTCTTCTGTCTTAATTTAAATCTCTAGCTTGTTTATTTATTCTCACTCTTAACTGCGGGGAGCCCTGTTGATGTCGCGCACCTTTGCCAGCAGCGAATCACCTTTCCTGGTGCAGAGCTGAGTGACCTCCAGGCCGGGGCGGCCTGAAGCAGCTGGATTAGGTCAGTTAGGTCCACTGGCAGGTTGTGTACTGGGTACTGTACTTCAGGAGTGTTTGACACTGATTTCCACTCTCACTTTTTTTTTTAATGCTGTGGTCAAATTTTTTTTTTTTTTTTTTTAAATAGAAGTATGGTTGACACACAATGTTCCATTAGTTTCGGGTGTTCAACGTGGTGGTTCAACAAGTCTGTGCCCTGCTCGCTGCCAAGTGTAGCTGCCGTCTGTCACCACACAGGGCTGGTACGGGACCTCTGACTATATTCCCTGCACTGACCTTTCATCCCTGTGACGTATTCATGCCAGGACTGGAGGCCCGGGCCTCCCTCTCCCCTTCACCCATTCTGCCCAGCCTCCCATCCCTCCACCCCTGACATCCATCAGTTTGTTTTCTGTACTTATGGGTCTGTTTCTGTTTTTTGTAAGTTTGTTTATTCATTTATTGTGTTTTTATAGTCTACTTGTAAGTGAAATCGTATGGTATTTTTTTTTTTCTTATTTCACTTAGCATAATACCCTCTAGGTCCATCCATGTTGTCACAAATGGCAAGATCTCATTGCAGTTTTGATTAGCATTTCCCTGATGATGAGTGATTTGGGGCATCTTCTCTTGTGTCTGTTTGTCCTCTGAAATAGAAAAAGAAAAAGTTCTCTTCAGTTCCTCTGCCCATTTTTTATCAGATTTTTTTTTTTTTTGATGTTGAGTTGTGTAAGTTAAGTTCTTTATGTATTTTGGATTTAGCCCGTTATCAGATGTATCATATGCAAATATTTTCTCCCATTCCATAGGCTACCTTTTTGTTTCATTGATGGTTTCCTTTCCTGGGCAAAAACTGTTTATTTTGGTGTAGTCCAACATGTAGAAGACTGTTGCTATGGCTGATGTCAGAGAAATCACTGCCCGTCTTTTCTTCTAGGCGTTTTATGGTTTCCTGTCTACATTTAGATCTTTAATCCATTGTGAGTTTATTTTTGTGTATGGTGTGTGGTGTGCATGTGGCTATCCAGTGTTCCCAGCGCCATTTGTTGAAGAGACTGTCTTTTCCCCACTGGATAGCCTTGCTTCCTTTGTCGTAGATCAGTTGCTCATGAAGGTGGGTCTCTCTTTGTACCAGTACCAGACTGTTTTGATCAGTCCAGTTTTGTCGTAAGTCTTAAAATCTGGGATGGTGATACTGTCAGCTCTATTCTTCTTTCTCAAGGTTACTCTGGCTTTTCAGGGTCTTCTGTGGTTCGGTACAAATTTTAGTATTATTCTAGTTCTGTGAAAAATGCTGTTGGTATTTTGATAGGGATCACAATGAATCTGTAGATTGCTTTGGGTAAGTATGGATATTTTAACAGTATTCTTCCCGTTCTCCATGGTCAAATCTTGTATCTGTTGAAAGCTTTCATTTATTCTCTTCATGAAACCGCTCTGGATTTTATAACTTTCAATGTTTTAAATGTCTTGACCTAAGTATTTTTTTTGGTAAATAAACCTCAGTGTGCAAGTGAAGGAAGGAAAGTAAAACAACATTCGAAATGATGTTAAGATACTACTCAGGAAACTGAGTAATTTGGAAAAAGATTTTTTTCTAACCCTTTTATCATATAGTTGAACGTTTTTCTTTCTATATTGTATATCCAGTATGTGGATAACTTCTCTTACATTTGCTTGCATCAGACAGTATGTGAATTGAACATGGAGTACGTGTTACGTGCCACGTACCCTTCTAGGTTTGGGGTAGGGCGGGTTCAGCAGAAGGGGAAAGTAAACAAAAAATGCTTTTTGTTCTCGAGCTTAAATTAGTGGGAGACAGGCTATAAATATGGAAGAGTATATGAGATGATGATAATGCTGTGCGGAGAGGTGAAGGGAGGTGGGGGGCACAGTTTTAAATAGGGCGATCAGGGAAGGCATTGTCAGAGGGAAGTAGTTGAAAATTGAACTGTATTATATTGGTGGTCTTATTTTTACCCCTGACAGCTAAACATAGGTTGGTGCTTGTGTGGTCATAGAATTTTTTTTTTTTTAGCCTTGTACCATTACTGTGTATGCATTCTGTCCATTTTTAAATTTTTTAATTTTTTAAAAATTATTTTTTCATGCATGCATGCATTCATTCATCCTTTTAAAGTAAGCTCCATGCCCAATGTGGGCTTGAACTCATGACCCTG
Source organism: Phoca vitulina (assembly GCF_004348235.1). Lineage (NCBI taxonomy): Eukaryota > Metazoa > Chordata > Mammalia > Carnivora > Phocidae > Phoca > Phoca vitulina. The sequence continues at coordinate 7,697,509 of NW_022589736.1, read as the reverse complement.
AGATCAAGAGTCCCAGGCTCTACCAACTGCACCAGCCAGGTGCCCCTGTCCCATTTTTTTAAGCTAGGTTGTAAATATAATTTAAACATGTTAAGTGTAGTTAGATATCATTAGTGGCCTCATGGTCATTTTAATTTTCAGTTTTGTTGATTTCAGCTATAGTCTTGGGGGAAATAATATTCAAAATATTAAACCATTACACTGTTCCGTGAGAGTTTGTTGTTTTTAAAGTAGTCGCATAGTTTAGGAAAGGGGATAGAGCCAGAACATTTTTTCTCTTTGGCCTTGTCTTCCTAGCAGCTGTATACTCAAGTAGGACTGCTGACCAATAAGAGAGCTGAGGGTTTATGAAGTACTTTATACCTGTCTCCCTAGCTTTTTTTAGTGTAAAAAGTGGTTAACTGATTATCTAGGACTTTATTAAAGTAAGTGACCGGCAGCATAATCATCTTTTCTGTGAAATGCTGGAGTGAATGTTAGCACACAGAGAAAGGAGGAGCATTCAGAATTTTAGGCAGTTGGATGAGTATAGATCAGAGTTGTCAAAAGAAGAACATTCAGGTGGATGCTGTCGTGAATAATAGTTTTTTCAAAGTCATATTCACCTTGTTCCTAATAAGAGACATAATTAAACGTATTACATTTAATTAAGTACTGGTTGTAATTACTTGTGATTGTAGAATTGAAGACTTAATAACTGATCTGTTGTAATTATGTTGGTTTATCGGAAAGCACAGTGAAGGCGGAAGCCATACTGTGTACGAGCCTCTGTCTTTCCTTAGAGGAGCCTCAGGTCATAATGTGGCACATTTAACCTTGCCTCTCACACTGTCTTTTCCACAGTGTCCTAGTGTGAATGTTTGCTTTTTGACACATTCTTTAGGCTTAATGGGACTGTTTGAAAAACGTCGCTTCAGAAAATTCCTAGTGTATGTTGCCAACTTTGACGAGAAAGATCCCAGAACTTTTGAGGGCATCGATCCTAAGAAGACTGCAATGCGAGAGGTGTACAAGAAATTTGACTTGGGACAAGATGTCATAGATTTTACTGGCCATGCCCTGGCACTTTACAGAACCGATGAGTAAGTGTTTTGGGTTTTAGATTTATATTTTTCTTGGAACTGTCACCAAATTTCTCAGTTCTCCAAAATGGAAGTTCTAACAAAACAAGTAGATAACCATGTTATATTATGAAAGGTTCCAGCTGTTAATTAGTGTTAGAACTTTTTAGGTAAAATATGAAAGTAGTGAAATAAAATCTTTTCAGAAAAACATTTTAAATATTTATTTTCTAATATTTATTTCCCTTATTTTAGCTATCTAGATCAGCCATGTTGTGAAACCATTAACAGGATTAAACTTTACAGTGAGTCTCTGGCAAGATATGGCAAAAGCCCGTACCTTTACCCACTCTACGGCCTCGGAGAGCTGCCGCAGGGATTTGCAAGGTCAGTGCCCATCGCTAGCCTGGTCTCCTTCAGTGCACGTACAGGCCACGGGGCTGGGAATGGTGAGACGTCTGTGAGCCGTGAGGTGCTTTTCTTTTTATTGAAATAAACTTTATGATGAAACCACAGATCTACAGTAAAAAGTTTCATAAGTGTACAGACCTGTGTAACCAACGCTGCAATCGAGAGAAGAAATCGTTTAGTCTGGGAAGCTCCCTTGTGTCACCTCATGATCACCCCCCCCCGCCCCCTGCAGCTCCATCTGTGACTTCTTTCACCGTAGATTCCTCGTGCATGTTCAGGAAGTTCATATAAAAGGAATAAGACGAAGTGGACTCATTTGTGGCTGGCTTTTGTTTAACGATATGTTTGAGATTCATTTATGTGGCTGCATGTACTGTGGTTCATTTTAAAAATATGGAGTGGTTTTCCCTTTGCACGTGGACCACAGTTTCCTGTAGCTGGACATCCGGGCGGTTTCCAGGTTGGGCTCCTGGGAGTGCAAGTACTGAAAGTCTCTGCGGACGTAGGCCGTCGTTTCTCACCGGTAAATATGCAGGGCCGGGACCGCTGGCTGCTACGGAGGATAGAGGGGTGCGCTCAGGAAACCCCGCCAAGCAGCCCTGCGGGGCGGTGGTGCCGCCTGTCAGCCCCGCCGCGGTCGGGGGGCCAGGGGCTCCCCACTGCTCCGCGGGCTGCTCCCCTGCCTTGTCACAGTGCTGTCAGTCTTCCTGATTCTCATCACCCGAGGAGGTGTGACATGCTCTCTCACTCTGGCTTGACTTTGCATGTTTTGAGAACTCATGTTGATCACCTTTCCATGAGCTTTTTGGCCATTTGTATGAGTTTGTGATGTGATTGTTGATGTCTTTACACGTTTTAAAGATTGGGTTGTCTTTTCTGGTTTGGATTTGTAGGAGATCTTGAGTGCTGGCGGCAGGTCTTTTGTCAGATATATGTATTAGAGATGTTTTCTCCCGGTATGTGCCTTGTCGCCTGATCAGTGAAAGTTTTAAATTTTGATAATATATCAAGTTTTTTAGTTATGTTTAGTGCTTATTGGGTCCTATCTAAGAAAGCTTTGCATGCCTCAAGAGCACAAAGATAGTCTCCAGTGTCTTTTTCTAGAAACTTCAGTTTTGGCTTTGTGTTTAAATTTATAATTCATTGTGAAATAATGTTGGTGTGTGAGGTGAGGTAGGGCTTGAAGTTCATTTTTTTCTGTGCCCGGATTTAGTTCTTCTGGCACCGTCGCTGAAAAGACTTTATTTTCCAGTTGTGTTGGTGCCTTTGTGGCAAATCAGTTGGCCATAGATACGTATCTGTTTTGTTCCATTAGTTTATTTTTCTTATGCCATTACCTTAGCATCCCGAATATTCTAGTTTTTTTTTTTTTAAGGATTTTATTTATTTATTTGACAGAGAGATAGCAAGAGCAGGAACACAAGCAGGGGGAGTGGGAGAGGGAGAAGCCAGCTTCCCGCCGAGCAGGGAGCCCGATGCGGGGCTCGATCCCAGGATCATGACCTGAGCCGAAGGCAGACGCTTCACCGACTGAGCCACCCACATGCCCCTTAAGGACTTTGTTTTAATTTTTAAGTAATCTCTACACCCAGCATGGGGCTCAAACTCCAAACCCCCAGATCAGGAGTCAGGTGCTGCACCGACTGAGCCAGTCAGGCGCCCCCTGATTATTCTAGTTTTACATTATGTCTTGAAATCAAGTAATGAAAACTCCAATTTTGTTCTTTTTCAAAATTGTTTTGGCTCTTCTAGGTCCTTTGCATTTCCATATCCATATACATTTTAGAACAGCTTGTCAATTTCTAGGACAAATGCTGGGATTTTGACTGGGATTGAGTTTAAATGTATGGATCAGTTTGGGGGAGAAGTATCTTAGTAATAGTTTTCCAACCCATGAATGTGCTGCTCTCTCCATGGACTTAGGTGTTCTTTGTCTTAGCAGTGCTTTGAAGCTTTCATTGTAGGGATCTAGCACCTAGTTCACATTTATTCACAAGCATTTTATGTTATTCAGATGTTGCTGTTAATGAAACTGTCTCAGTTTTATTGTAAAGTTGTTTGCTGTTGAGCATGGACATTCTTTATTACTAAACGTTTTTTAATAGAGTTTTTGTAGATGGCTTTGTTGGAATGAATTCCTTCTTATTCTTGGCTTGCTGGGAGTTTTCTTATGAATGGGTGTTGACATTAATAATGCAGATTTTCTTCTTTATGCTACTGCTATGGTGAACTATAGATTGATTTTTGGATATTAAACTGGCCTTGTATTCCCAGGGTAAACAACACTTATTCATGATGTATTTTCCTTTTATTTTATTGTTGGATGTAATTTGCGTGCACGAGTGTGTGTACACACACATGAATTAGAAATCAGGCTACTCAGGTGTCCCATTTATTTCATCTGTTGTGTTTTATAAGAAATTTGACCATTTCACATAGGTTCTTGAATTTTCTGATAATCAAGTTGTCCATAATATATATATATATATTTTAAAAGATTTTATTTGAGAGCAAGAGCACACAGGCAGGGGCGGGGGGCAGAGGGAGAAGCAGACTCCTCCCCACCGAGCAAGGAGCCCGACATGGGACTTGATCCTAGGACCCCTGGATCATAACGACCCCTGAGCTGAAGGCAGACACTTAACTGACTGAGCCACCCAGGCACCCCGTAATATTTTTTTTTTATTATCCTTTCAGTGTCTAGGATCTGTAGTGAAGCTCCTACCTTCATTGTTGTGATTGGTCATTCATATTTTCTCATTTTTTGGTAGGATTTTATCAATTTTATCAATCTTTTCAAAGTACCAAATTCTTAGTTTTATTTACTCTGTAGCTTATTTTCTATTTTATTGATTTTGTTCTTAATTTCTTCTTCCTACATGGGTTTAATTTTCTTCTAGGTTTCTTTCTTTTTTCTTTTTTTTTTAAAAGATTTTATTTATCCATTTGACAGAAAGAGAGGGAACACAAGCAGGGGGAGTGGGAGAGGGAGAAGCAGGCTTCCCGCTGAGCAGGGAGCCCGATGCGGGACTTGATCCTGGGACTCCAGGATCATGACCTGAGCTGAAGGCAGACGCTTAGCGACTGAGCCACCCAGGCGCCCCTTCTAGGTTTCTAAAGGTGAAACAGATTATTGATTTTACTTTCTGTGTCTAACATGGGACTTAAAAGGTTTAAAATTTCTCTCTAAATACGTATCATTCACTATGGTACCCTGTCTCTTCTGGGTTTTTTTTTTTTTTTCTTCTTTAATCCTTTGGTTTTTTGAAGGTGTAGTGTTTAATTGCTAAACATTTGGAGATGTTCCTAAATATCCTATTGTTACTGATATCTGATTTGATTCCATGATCAGAGAACAAACTTGCAAGATTTTAATCTTTGAAATTAAGGCATAATTTATGGTCAAATATTTTTTTTTAAAGATTATTTTAGAGAATGCACACAAAGGTGGGGGGAGGGGCAGAGAGGGGTAGAGGGGACTCAGGCAGACTCCCCACTGAGTGTGGAGCCCTCCGCAGGGCTCAATCTCAGGACCCTGAGATCACGACCTGAGCCGAAATCAAGAGTCAGAAACTTAACCAACTGAGCCACCCAGGGGCCCCATAGTTTATGGTCAAATCAAGGGTCTGTTTTAGTGACTGACTATGCCCTTGCAGAGAACATACATCCTGCATGTGTTGGGTGCAGCGCTCTGTAAAGGGGGCTGATAGAGTTGTTCATGTGTGTGTTCGTACAGATTCTTTTTCCAGTTCTGTTACTGAGGGAGCATCTTCCACCGTGGAGTTACCAGTTTCTCAGTTTAGCCCTGTCAGTGTGTACTTCATACATTTAAAGCTCTTTTACCAGGTGATACTCCTTTCCACTTTCTTTGTTTGATAGTAAGTACAACCTTACCAGCTTGCTTACTCTTTTGTATTTTTTTCCATGCTTTTATTTTTACTTTTACTCTTGTTTTTATATTTAAGTGAGTCTTTTGTAGACAGCATATGGTTGAATTTTGCTTTTTTATCCAGTGTGACAACCTTGGCCTTTAATGGGACTGTTTAGCTCATACAGATTTAGTATAATTATTGATACGGTTGGGATTAGATCTGTTGTCATGTTGTTTGTCCCCCCAACCCCCCCCACCCCGTTTCTCTTCACCTTCTGTTCCTCTTTTCTCTTTTCGGATTTATCAAATATTTTTTACGATTCCAGACTAATTCCTCTAGTGGCTTTGTAGCCATGCCTTTCTATTTTTAATTTTTTAGTGCTCTGCAAATTATAGTATGCATCCTTTATCAATTTCTTTGGAGTTAATATTGTGCTAAATACTTTACATATATAAGCAGCACTCTGCAACATTTTCTTTACATTTCTCATTCTCCTTTGTGCTGTTGCCTGTTTTACATCTATGTACTTTAATCAGCTCCACAGTGCAGTGTTATAATTCTGCACTGAACAATCAGTTCAGTGAACTGAAGAGAACAGAGAAGGAAAAGTAACCATTTTCCCACGGTACCGTGTTTGTTGCTCTTCTTTCTTATAAATCCTTGTTTCTATCTGGTGACATTTCTCTTCAGCTCTCCCGTGGCGTTCTTGTAGTTCTGGGTCTGCTGGTGACGGGTTCTGTCAGCTTCGTTTTTAAAGGACTTTTGTTGGCTTGAGATGTTTTCATGCAGCGCTTTCCAGCTGCTGTCCCCTCCCTTGTGTCTGCTTTGTTTCCGAGGAGAAGTGAGCCGGCATGCAGTCAGTCATAGCCGTCCCCGCGTGCGGAGTGGCTCTTTTTTTTTTTTGCCCTCTGGCTGCTTTCAAGATTCTCTTTGGTTTTGGGCAGTCTCACTAGGATTTGCCTCTGTGTGGTTTTGCTTGGGCTTCACTGAACTGCTTGGATGTGTAAGTTAATTGTTTATGTCAAATTGGGAATTTTAAAATCATTATCCTCTTCAGATGTTTCATCCCATTTTCTCTGTCCTCCCTCTGGGACAATTCTGTGCATGTTGGATGCTGGGTATTATTCCATAGACACTGAGGCTCTTTTCACTTTTTTTTGTCTTTTGGTTTCTCCATGCTTCTATATTGGATAATGCCTATTGATTTGTCTTCAAGTTCACGGACTCCTTTTTCTATTCCCAAAAGGCTCTAATCCCGTTCCGTGAGTTTTAACTTTTTTTTTCTGGTACTGTACTTTCTACATGTAGAACTTCCAGTTTTTTAAATACAGTTTTTTTGAGATGGTTTACTCATTTTGACCCCACTGAATATATTTATAATAATATGTTCTTGAACATCTGTGTTTGAATGAGGATGTCTGTCCTCAAATATCCCTGTGATTTATAACATCGGTAATCGGGGTACCTGTTTGTATTGATTGCTTTTCCCGAATCTTTACTTTGAATCACATTTCTTGTTTCTTTGCATGCCTAGTAATATTTGACTGTATACAGGACACGTTTTTGGTACATTGTAGAGATGCTGGGTTCTTTCTCTGGGGGGTGATTTTTGTTGGAGTCGGCAGTTAAGTCATTGGCCACTCACCTGGAACTTTTGGAGGTTTGACTTTACCCTTTAGGGAGGGCAGTTTTTGTTTTGGCTGAATCCTTATTCCTGGTCCGGTGAGGTGAGACACTCCAGGGGCTTCCAGGGAAAGCTCAAGGTGTGTACCGGGCTGTGTAACGCAGCAGTTTCGGACCCGTTTGTCCCTAAGGCCCTCGGCTCTAACCTCTGCTCAGCTCCTGGCCCCCTTTATCTCTTGCTTTTTGGTGGATTGCTTGGAATCTCTCTCGGGTACGAGCCCTTCCTGGAGCTCGTTAAAGATTTGAAGAGATTTTATAGATTTGGTGGCTCCCCTTTTTGCAGCATCCCCCCCCCCCCCCGTTTTCATCTCCTTCGACAGCCCCAAATTCTGTCCTCTGGCTCCTTGAATCAGCAAGACTGCGGGCTTGCTGCTTCTGTTCGAGGGGCTCCTGTTACAAGGACTAGGGAAGTGGTTCCTTCAGGGGGCGAGCCGTAGAAGCCGCACACACAGCTCACTCGTTCCTTCAAGTCTCTTCTCCAGTGTCTGCTCTTAGTCACTCTGCAGAGCCTCCGGATTAGGTATTTTTATTATTTATTTATTTTTGTAGTTCAGTTTTATTTATATGCAGGAGGATTAGACCGGCATAAGCTGTTCGCCTATCACTTGTCCGTGCCTTTTTTGGACTTGCTATTCAGAACTGTGAATGTGAGACTTCGTTTCATGGTTTTGACTCTCTTTATCATTGTAGCTTTAATGACTTTTAAACTAACTCCTTCTAGAAGGAAATTGAGCAAATATACATTGCCTGTAGCTCAAGATCTAAGAAAGACTTTAGTAGTTGACACAATTATAAATTCTTGTCATCTCAAAAATTTTTTCAGGCTAAGTGCTATTTATGGTGGTACCTACATGCTCAATAAACCCATTGAAGAAATCATTGTGCAGAATGGAAAAGTGATTGGTGTGAAATCTGAAGGAGAGGTAAGTAGCTTTTACAATTTAAAAATAATACGTTCTTGTGAAGAAAATGTTGCCTCATGTAATGTGGTTTGGGCATTGATGCTGGATTTCAGATTATATGGTTTGTTTATGGCAAGTTGGTATTCGTAATGACTAAGGACTAGCTAAAGATGCTGTGCTTCATTTAAAAAAAAATCTTACTACTTGTTGATTATTGCTTAAGACCGAGATACATATTATGGATGAAGTCTTAGTGGTGCGTGTTCTGTGTTTACGTAGTGTAGGTTGGTGCCTGTCTCCTGAATTTTCATTTAAATTTAGCTGTATTTATACCATTTTTAATTTATTGGTTGAATTTGGGTTTGGGGAATACTGAGCATTTTATTATTTAATTTGGGTTTTAGCTGTGGAGCTCGCTAGGTGGTTTCAAGTAGTGTGTCTCAAATTCGAGTTGAATATATGTCTATGTTAACCTTGTTAACGTGTTTATTCAGAATCAGTAGGTCTGCATTTCCTTGTGAGCTCTCAGGTGAGGCTGATGCTGTGGGTCTGCCAATCAGCTCATTCCTATTTATGAAATAACAACTCTTACAGATAGGTAGAACTGCTCAAAAGCTAAGGATAGAAAAATATTTGGTGTTCCTGATGGCATTCCATGGGTTAGGTCCATATAACCTACACCTGCTGGTTGGCCATCTGAACGAACTTTTATTACTGTAGATCCTCGTATCTGCCTTGTGCTTCTAGCAGAATGGGTTTTAGGGATTAGGGACAAACGGGGAGGAGTTCATCCGTACCTCAGAGTCCTTTTCAGTGCAGTGTCGTCTCGTGTCCTCTCATTTTTGTTTCCCACGGCTTCTTCCTCTCAGATCACAGAACATTCACTTCTTACCGGGCACAGTCACATATGACAGCCCTTAAATACAGTATTTCATTTAATCCTAGCAACGACCGTTTGACGCTGGGTACGGCCAGGATTTGAAACCTGTCTGCCCGATTCTAAAACATGTAACTTCTAAACACTGCACCAGGTTCCCAAATACTTGAATAGGACTTAAAATTCATGGGTCTTTTCCAGGAGAATTTGTTGGGATTGTTGGCAAAACTAATTTTATCTGTAGTTCAATAATAACTTACAGTTAACCTTATGAAGGTAACAGATGATATTAAAGGGACAATGGCATCAGTATTCTATCGAAAAACTTTGTGGACAGGATTGTTACGGGACTTAAATGTTTTGGTACAGGTTGCTCGCTGTAAGCAGCTCATCTGTGATCCCAGCTACGTCAAAGACCGGGTAGAAAAAGTAGGCCAGGTGATCAGAGTTATCTGCATCCTCAGCCACCCCATCAAGAACACCAATGATGCCAACTCCTGCCAGATCATCATTCCCCAGAACCAGGTCAATCGGAAGTCAGGTGGGTTTTGAAGATCAGCACATGTTTGTGGAATTTGGTTAGAATTTGCTTGTTTCATCCCAAATTTTTAATTTTGTTTGCTCTGTTATAGTGAAGAAACTTTAGGTTACCTATGGGAAACGAGATGTGAGGGATTTAGCTCAGAGAGATCCTAAATCCTCACCTTGAAAGGCACACAGTCCTAGAGCCCTGCCTCGCCCTCCTGCTAGTCCCCCACTTTGGACCTCTATTCTCTCGTTCTAGAAAGAGGAATTGAGAGGCTGGACTAGCTGAGTGGTCACGGTGTCTCCTGGATCGAATGTTATAGCCTGCAGGGGTTTCATGCTTACTAGGTGACCCGCTGTGGTTTTGAGCCAGTGACAGTGCTTTTATGTCGTTATTTGTCAAGTTCATACTTACATTTGATTTTAGCAGTGTGCTAGAAAACAGCTTTCTATGGTTAGGGTCAGGACTGACTTCTAAAATTGTAATTCCTAATCTCTTTGTGTTAAGTTATTTTCATCCCCCCCCACCTTTTCCCACCATCCTTTCAGGTAGAAGCCTAAATCTTTTATTTATTGAAAATTCAACTTAAAAGGGGTTATCCGCTTTTAAACAGCTGTCTGTGTTTATTTTTCCATGTAAGACACCGGAATCACGGAAGATTAGGACTGCAGCAGAGGGGCTGCAAGGGGTCCCAAGCAGATCGCAGGGTTGATGAAAGCCTCAAAAGAGTAAAGGAGCTCAGTAATGACCTTCCCTATTGGAAATGATGCACTTTCTGAGTGGCATGTAGACAGGTAGAACCCATGGGATCGTAGGGGTTTCTTACACTAACTGAAGAACTGCTGATTGGCAGTTTTGTTACTGTAATAAATGAGAAACTTGGTACTTCATAAATCCTTTCTTAGCTGTTGGAAAGCCTTTCTAAATGCTGGGCTTGGAGAGCAAGAGGACCCTAGAGCAGTTAGGTTTGCCCAGTGTCTGGGTGGCGCTCCCAGAGCTGGGAAAGGACATGTGCCCGTCCAGCAGCTCCCGGCTACAGAGACCATAGTCTCCGTAGGCTATAAGTCACTGGACTCGGGCATGCTTTACGCAGGACCTAGGCTGCCTCCATTTAGAACTGAAGCTTAGAAGACTGGGTCTATTGCCAGTGATTTTAAGTCACACCTCGATGCCATCTGGGTGGAAGGTTCGTGAGCCTGGGCAGTGAGATGACACTCCTCGTTCGCAGATATCTACGTCTGCATGATCTCCTCCGCGCACAACGTGGCCGCACAGGGAAAGTACATCGCCATAGTCAGCACCACTGTGGAGACCAAGGAGCCGGAGAAAGAAATCAGACCAGCTTTGGAGCTTTTGGAACCAATTGAACAGAAGTGAGTGATGTGTTCATGTAGATGAGCTCAAAGGCAAGATGAGGTCTGACTTCGTGGCGGGGTGAGCGCTGGGAGCTGGCCGTGCGGGCATCGTGCCCGCCCGTCTCACGCTGAGGGCTTGGAACTGCAGCAAAGCTGTGAGTGTGGCCTTGGGGTCAGCTCACCTGCTGACTTCATTCTTTCCCTCCAGATTTGTTAGCATCAGTGACCTCCTCGTACCAAAAGACCTGGGAACAGAAAGCCAGGTGAGCGCGGCGGTCCCGGGAGGGCATGGGGTGCAGGCGTCGTTGGGAGACGTCCCGCCTCATATCTTTGTGATTTCATTCCAGATCTTTATTTCCCGCACATACGATGCTACCACTCACTTTGAGACCACCTGTGACGACATCAAAGACATCTACAAGAGGATGACCGGGTCCGAGTTTGACTTTGAGGAAATGAAGCGCAAGAAGAACGACATCTACGGGGAAGACTAACCGCAGTGCGCGCGCGCGTCTTGTTAGGACAGACTTAACTCTGGCGAATGCCGCGTACTGTGTGCAGTCACTATCGTAAGGCCTGCTTCGCAATCCAAACGGAGATTGCAGAGCACTGTCCCAGTAACTACTCCTCCCCTCTCTCCTATCATGTAGTAACTCGTTTCCGTGGAGCGGCTCTTCACAACAGGCAGGTCACCACATTCTGTTCAATGTAACCGATACTGGCTTTTTTTCCCCAGTGAAGGATCAGTTTTAAGAAAATCCTGTGGTCCTGATACGGAGCACCCGATACAGTATTTGTATCTTTTAATCAGCGTCGCCTCCGCGGCCGGAGCAGCACCATTCGCGTGCTGTCTCTCCCCTTGGCGTTGAGATTCCAACCGAATATTCCATGACTTGGGACATTTCGTGTGTCCTGTCAGCTGTTACGACTATGCCCACGGAACACAGCCACACGTTGGGGTTCCGTGGGCCTACAGTTCTAACCCAACTGCAGACCTGAGAGTCATTTTGGAGGAAGCCTGTGTGCGGTGTTCTAACCTGATAAAATTGATGAGAGCAAGGGGGAAAGAAACCTGTGGTAAAGCAGGTAAACGTAGAAGCTTCTTTTGTACCCCAGGTGTGGCTTCTTGACTGGACCAAGCTGCGACGCAGTATTGATTTGACAGAGCCTGCACTTCAGTGATGTATGTCTCAAATGGCTCCACATGATTTCTGTACTGCAAAATAAAGCCAGACTCTGGAAACCAGTTCCTTCTCGATTGGTCTGTTTGTGTCCTGGTGTTACGAAGGCGTGCGTGTCGTCCTGGCGCCGGCGCAGCAGCTCGCTCCCTCCCTCCCGTGCAGCTTACGGACGCCGCGTAGAAGGGTGTGCTCCATCCCAATCTGGACGGATCCAAACATCCCTGTCATCTGGCTTCGCTGTGAGTAGCCCCCACGTGATGTTCTTGACACCTCTCCTGAGGCACAGAGCGACCCTAGTTGAGAAACCACTGCTCTGTCTACGTGGTGAGAGGATCTAAAATCCTAGCAAGCCTTTCCTTCCCCTAATTAATTCTTCGTCAGCTAGTGATGCGGGCAGAGGTGCACACTGGGCTAGAAATACATAGAGTATCAGGAGCTTTTCAGAATCTTCACTTAAGGTGCATATTGAACACCTGTAATACTCAGGTGCCAGGCCAGTGGGGAACGGGGATGGCGAGGGCGGCCTGGAGGAGTGGACGGTGCGCTACTCCGTGGCTTGGTTACGTGTAAAAGCGGTTCTAGAAAAGCGGCTGTGGACACAGAGTGAACCTTGTGGGTCGTGGGAGGGCTCTTCGGGGGGTTGGGGGGTTAGACCTGAGGCACGATCTGAAAGATTAGCGAGCAGCCGGAGCTCAGTCACTCGTCAGTCATTTCATTTCCGAGTCAGCGTGCCCCGCGCAGCCACCGTCCTCTCGGGAAGCCCGGGCTTCCAAGCCAGAGACCATGTCACGTCAGGACTGTTCGGGTAGCAAGGAGAGAGGTGCCGGAAGGCTTGTGCAAGCCTGTCCGCCCTGGCTCGGTGCGCCCTGCCTCGGGAGGCCAAGCACGGGGCAGGGTGGTGGGGCCAGTGACGGACGTGGAAGCAAAGTCATTTCCATCAGATGGCCTAAAAACTGCCATAACATTCCCACAAATTCAAATCTTGCTATAAAGGAATCCCAGAAAGTTGATTTTTCAGTTGTCTTTATTTAAAAAAAATGAAACAAATTAGTTACAAAAACTTGTTCCAAATAGATACTATGTATCTACAAACATTTTTTGCTTGGTTTTGAGTTTAAAGATTATGGTAGAAATTATTTCTAATACCATAAATAAATGATTTTCTTCCTCAGAGGGTTGATTTTGTAGTGTAGTATTTACAAAAACTAAGTGGAAACTGACAGTTTATAAATCTGTAACAAAGAACTTACTGTAGTGTTGCCAGAATAACAGCAAACAAACCACATAGGATCCTAGCTTTCACGAGGGTGGTAAAGCCTTTCCGACCGACTGTAACATGCACTACAGAACGCCTTTCAGACAGGAACATGCAAAAACAAAGCTATCCGTTAAAATAGACTTATTTTTGCTACAACTAAGTAAATGTGTTCGTAAAAATCTTTTTAACATTGAGCTTAACAGCGTTGAAGGCTCTCTGTATAAAATGAAAATAATTTAAAACAATAATATTGAACACTGCAACCCAAAGCTAGTGGACAGCTCACGTCCCACTGTGAATGAAGGCCAAGATTTTATAGCAAAGTGTAAAGAAATGAAGGAAAACTCTCAAGTTGTAGAACATCGATTTTTCAAATAAGAGAACTGTTGTTTTATCTAAAAAGTTTTCAGAGTAAAAGGAAACTAGGAATTGGTGGTGGTGGCATCACCGTCTAGGCCAGCTGATCACCTGGAGAAACACAAAATTAATAATTTCATCTTTAAACAGAACCACCAAGAAATGTTTTAGAAACAGGAGGCTGTCGAACGGGGACTTCTATGCATCTTCTGTCCTGGGAGCAAGATGACCTGCAGGTGACAACTGGTGTCATTCAGATGAAATGGGTTACTCTGAAGTAGGTGGATCCTTCAGAAATTCCCACTTAGGCCAAACCAACAGCAATTCCACCCCTAGTACAGATTTAAAATTTACAGCATGATGTAGAAGGTAAAGAACAGAGTTTGCCAACAACTGGTTTCCTCCCGGACACAAATACAAATGTTAGTATCTGTCCCGTCCCGTTCACACAGGAGAGTTCTGGAAAGTGTCCTTACCAATAGCTACTCTTAAACGGAGCTGCTATTTTTGGTATATTTTCAATGAAGTTATTTACATCTGTAACAAGGATGCCACTATTTTCAAAGACTTCTCTGGAGACAGTGGGCTTTTCTGTAAAAAGAAGAAAAAAAAGCTTTTTGGTGAAAAATTCATTGATGTATACTTTTAAAGCATCAGAACCCCTTTTATTAAAAAAAACAACAACACAACAAACTTCAATGGAACTGCTTAATCCAAGGATGGGAGGAGAGGTTCCAGGGAGGAAAGGTGTGGAGCTTTGGGAGCAGCCCCCAGGAGTGGGGCTGGGGATGCTGAACACCAGTGACAACTAGTCCTTGCTTACAGAGTTTTAAAAAGCTAGGTTAACGTTCACCTGAAACACTTTAAGTACGTGTAGGCGGTGATGAACAGAAGCGCATCAGGGGATGGCTTGCTAGACCGAACCCACGAGACCCCGTGCCCTGGGCCTTCCGTGTGTTTATGAGACACGGCAGGCAAACACCGGGTGGACATGCGCACAGATCTCCGGCATCCGATGTCTGCACCTGGACGTTTCTAGAGTAACCAGAATGAAGGCTGTGGGTTACCTGTTAGGAAGACCGCAAACCTGGCGTGGATGTGCTGAATTTGCAGGTTTAGCAGACATTTTAAATGTTCTGCTTTTGATGGTGCTCGAGAGTCACACTGGTGATAAGGAAGCAGGTCGATGAGATCTGCACTCTGATAGGATTTCAGTATTAAGTTCTTCTTATGTGCAACTGAATCCACTCTGGAATAGAGACGGAAATGTGAACCAAATTTAGATTCAGTATAAATTTGCAGGTTTACTTTTCACTGTATCTTAATTTTTAGCTGTTTTATTCCTACGCTTCTTGCCTTCACAATACTTAACAGTTGGACCTCTTTTGTTAAAACATTCAGAACTCCTGAGATGCCTTTTCCCTTCTCTGTTCTTTCCCATGACACACTTGGCCTTCTAGACGTCACTGTCCTCCCATCCCATTCCCTCAAAACATTACACGCTTGCTGACTCCCTCTGTCAATACAGGTTTTTACAGAGTCCAGGCCTCGTTCCAAGCAAGAGGGACATCGACAAGTTCATGTAACAACGCTGCTTGGCCAGGCTTTGGTCATTTCTAGTGGGCCTCTAGCTACGTGCTTTATCCTACAGCAAGGCTTCCAAACCCCGTTCTACAGTCCCCACGCTTTTTAGTCAGATCAACAACTTCATTAAGGAAATTCCCGCTGCTACGTAATTGTCATTTCTCCCCTCCCTTAAAATCTTAAGATTTCTTTTGAGAGAGAGAGTGTGCACACGTGCACCGGCGCGAGGGGCAGCGGGAGGGAGAAACTTCAGCAGATCCTGTGTTCAGCGCGGACCCCGACGTGGGGCTCAATCTCATGACCCTGAGATCACGACCAGAGCTGAGTTCGAGAATGACGTTTAACCAACTGAGCCACCCGGGTGCCCCATGACCTCCCTTAGACTCTTGTAACTGCCTATCTTTTTTCTTCCAACTTTAGTGGAAGATGTTTAACCTGTCAGCGTCTCTCCACCTGCTCTCCCATCCTATCAGCCTCTCTCCCGCCTGCTGGAGGAAAGCAAACTCCTCCAGGCCCCCACGTCTCCAGGGGCAAGCACTGTCCAGGTCATGGGGCTGCATTTCCTTCCAGGCTTTCCCCTTTGTACACAGATTTATGTGACTGGCATCACACTGCATGCTTTTATACGTATATTCCTTATTGTGCATATGTTTTAAAAAATTATATATGTATGGAATCCATATGATGTCATATTTGCCTAAAGATGGCTCTGAGGCTGGTTTTGTAGTTACTGATAACCACCCACTGCTATAAACCTCTTTGTAGAAACAGCAGTTTTTGAAAGCTAGGGGTTTTTTTTAGTTTCAGATAAGTGTCTCCAGAGGCCACAGGGTATGAATGTTCGGACGAGTTCCCACTACACCTGCTCTCAAACAGGAGACTGGTACCATCTGAAGGGCCTATTACAGGGCCAGCAGTGGTATACCTATTTGTTTACCCCAAATCCTCTGAATGTGAAATTAATGGATACTTGCCAGTTTTATAGGTGTGCTGTGGTACCTCAGAGCTTTAATTACTCTGAACCTGAACCTTTCCTCTAAAGTGCTGGCTAGCCACCTCCTCAGGAACTCCCAGTTGGCTTCTGCCGTCCTCTGCATCCTCCCACCCGCCCCAGGGAAATCCCTCCCGGACTTGACAGCGTCAGCTCCGGGGTCCACTCAGACCTCTTGGCTCACTTTTCCTCCTGCACTAGTTCTAGGTACAGCCTCTCCCGGACCTGTGCTCTTGGCCACTTCCCTTTCAAGATCGCATGCTCAGGCCTACGCTTGTCCTTGGAGACAGCAGTGCGGTGAGACAGGAGAGAGCAGTCATGTTAGAGGTGAACATTCTGGGCTTGAAGCCCAGCGTCACAACTCCTTGTCTGACCTGGATCAGGTCTGTCGTCCCCATGCTTCAACTTCCACATCATAAAAGTGGGTCTTTACTGTCTCCTCTGTAGGAGGCGGCGGGGGCGGGGAGGCTTCTTGAGTCTCCTCGCGGCTCCACACCGTGTCCCCTGCCGTCCCGGCCTCACCGCAGCCGGGGGCACCCACACACCCCGGGGCCCTTCAGCCAGGGAATCAATTAAAAAAAATACTTTGGAAAATCCGAACTGTACGTTGCCTATTTATAGTCCGCTTGCCTATTTATAGTCTGCTGTTGAGGGGTAAAGCATTCTGGTCTCAATGTTTCCATCCTTGTAACTGTGATAACTTGATACCCGAACAAACACATGAATACGGGTGCGGATACGGGTGCGGATACCCCGGTGCCGCAAGCCCAAGCCCGCAGTTCATGGCGGTAGAGCCTGAACTTCACTAAACGGACATTTCGGGACTCCTGCAACTCACTTCCATCAGCCTCGAGTGCTACTCAGAATCTGGGCCTCAAACTAGCAGTGGTGGTTCCAGCCCACCTGCCTTCCCTGTGCCAGCCACCGCCAGAACCTCAGAACCCAGCCATGCACCTGCAGCCGCGCCCCCCTGCGCCCCGAGGCCTCACCTGACATTTTCTCTTAGCCTTTTGTTTTCCCTGTAGTGAAGCAGCCATTTCCACCTCCCGTTTCCGTTCAGCTTCTGCAGGGCCCTGACCATGTCCTTCAGCTGAGCTACAGACAGAAAAGAAGGTCTAGTCGGAGGCCGGGAACTGTGACTCGTGGGGAGGCAGACGCTGGCGCGCCCTGTCTCCCGCCCGCTGCCCCCCCCAGGCCCGCTCCCCCTTCCCCCCCCCCCCCCCCCGACACCTGTCACATGCAGTCGACAAGCGGGAAGTTCAGTGGTGACAAGAAAACACTGGTCTAGCTTGCAACTCCTCTCAACTCCAGTCTCCACACAGAACTCATGCTTGTGGGGGTATCCCCCCTTTTCTGAGCCACGAGTGGCGTCTACAGTTAGCTCTAATGTGACATCAGCGGGGGCAGTTTCTGCTCCTTAGTTCCCGCCCAGCGCTGTTCTAATATCCTTCTCCGTCTAATCACTGCCCAGAGAGAAGGGAATTAGGAGTGTTCCGCACATAATTAAGAAGACTTTTAAGAGCTATGTTTCTGATTTCCAGAACATCATCAAGATGGCAGGGGTGATGACAAGAGACACAGAAGAGAGGGCTGCTGGGCAAGTGTGGGAGACAAGGAACGGAGAAGCGGGGTGGGTGCTGAAGATAACCAGGTGACACCCGGGAGGCCCAGGGCACATGCCCTGGAAACGAGAACGACAGCAATCCACAGAAAAATTGCAAAAACAAAGGTCTCAAAAGGTGGTGGTTGATATTTGACTTAATTTCTTTTCGATGTAGTAGTATTTGGGTCACTGGGTAAAGAGAAATGGATTTGACTAGATTTCAAAGACAGAAACAAGGAAGGAAAAGAGAAGACTGACCTAAAGTTACGGTTTCTAGGATCTTGTCATCCGAGACCACAAAGCCTCCCGTCTGAAATAGCTCTTGGTAGGTGTACTCCAGCACGTCTTCGGGGCCGTCCACTCCAGCGAAGAGGACGCTGGGGAAGTGCTTCAGCTTCAGCAAAGAGGGAATCTAGTGAACACAAAAGGATCCCCGGGGAAGAGAGGTTGGTGGGATCACTTTTATCCAAGGGTTTCAGGATTCAGGGAAGCAGAAAATACACTTAACCTTGGTGACTGGGAATTCTGCAACGCCTATCAAAAGCCCCCCAGCGTTTCTCATAAGGAACACAGACTCCGTTCATCACACACGCCACAAACTCCTCAGCACTCGTCCGTTACAAAGTGGTCTCTGAAACTGCACAGGCTGGAGACCGTGGCGAGGGGAGAGCACCACTCAGCTGTGGGGGCCCGTAATGTGGTGAAGCAGGCGACAGGCTCACCCGGCCGTTCACCTCCGGCTCCGCCCCCGCCCCGCCCGTCGGCAGCCCTGCAGCCCGGCCCAGTGGGGCAGGCAACTCCTTTTATTCAACAGAAATAGCAAAACAAAGACTCAAGGGAACTTTCACAAGTCCTTTTAAAACAAGATTTACTACTGTCAGGCATTAAGAGATGCAGGTTTCGATCTCGGCTGAGGGAATGTCCCCATAGGCCCCCTCTCCCCCCGTTCGTGGCTCGTGCCCCACGAATGCCTCGCTAAGTGCGCTGCCTGCGGGACACCCCCTGGGGACACCCCCGAAAATGCCCGGGACACCTTTCTTGATAAGAAACAGAGGAGTAGACGTACTTGATGCAGGTGCGATGCTATATCTTCATTTCTGATGACGACTAGCAGCGTGTCATTCTCTCTGTGAAAGGCTTGACAGAAATGCTGCAGGTCAATTTCCGTATGGCCTCCTTTCCTCAGGACGCTCTGGAAGATTTCGAAATAACCATTACTACAGAAAGGGCGTCTGCCCAGAATGACTCCCAATCCACTAAGCACAGCAAGAAGCGCATCCCAGTCCCTGAACTACTGGACCAGGCACCATCAGCGGTAGGCGGTCCTACTTCTGAATGAGCTTTCGCAGCTCAAACTGATGGCTCCGGGGCGTCGCGAACAACGGGACTTAGAGGTTTGTTTCGAAGGCAAAGCACTTTATAACCAATGCTTTATGTCCATACAGTGGCCAACAGCAGACTAAAGCACAGACACAGGACTCTCACCCAATCTGAGGCAGTTACCTTCGGGATGCAGATACTCCCTCTAAAAATGCCACCTCCAGTCAAAATGTATCTAGAACTTTTGGAGATGATACCTGCGCGTCCCGTGGAGTGTCACGAGAGCTGCGGAGCGAGCCCCAGGCGCGGCAGAGAGAGGCGGCCGGTCGGCCCTGCGCTGCCCACAGGACAGGCCCACCTGTCACAGGCCCGACCGGCCGCCGCAGTGCGTCACGAGAAGACATTCCTTCGCTCCGCCCCCCTTCGTGATGCGGACCCTGCTTCTGTCTGAAGGGTTCTGGAGGTTTCCAGCGCACACCTTGATGTTCCTCCTTGCACCAGCAACACCATGTCTGACCAGTACTTGCTATTTCCTTTGTAAAAGTACAGTGTCCAGGGCGCCTGGGTGGCTCAGTTGGTTAAGCAACTGCCTTTGGCTCAGGTCATGATCCTGGAGTCCTGGGATCGAGTCCCACATCGGGCTCCCTGCTCGGCAGGGAGTCTGCTTCTCCCTCTGACCCTCCTCCCTCTCATGCTCTCTGTCTCTCATTCTCTCTCTCTCAAATAAATAAATAAAATCTTTAAAAAAAAAAAAAAAAGTACAGTGTCCACCTCCCCTGGATCTCAAAACAACTCAAATCTTATTTCAATTCTTCATTCAAAATGCACGGCAACGTATCTTCAAAGAAACACCTCCAGAGAAGAACTCTTTTAACGAGCCCACTAAAACATTTAAATATAAATCTTTAGCTCTGACTTAATTTACTAATAAACCACTTGAATGAACACATTTTCTGAGACGTTCAACACTGTCGCCACATGCCGTGGGGTCCGGGCTTTTCTGTTGCACACTCTGAATTTCCGCAGGGATGAAGGACCTCCCAGAGCTTCCTCATCTTACAGAGAAACGGGGCCTGACGTCCCATCTCTCCCGAATGCCTCAGGACTCTCCAGGACAGAAAGCTTGTCCGGGGTAGCTTTCTGAGGTTTTGAAAACATTTTGCTCTAGATTATCTTGATGGTACTTTATTCTGAAGCTGATTTTATACCGTGTTCACCTTCTCACTTGAAGATTAGTTTTATCTTTGCACAAAATTTGTTATTTTCTGTCGTAAACAGTGGCCACATGATAAATAAGGATCATGAGACACCAGATGTGCTCCTGGATGCCGCGCGGTATCTCCGGGTTCTCCAGCTGCGAGGGACTGAGCGCCGCTACTTCGCTCTCCCTCCTGCACATAAACCCGCATCCCCCGCGCACCGCCAAGGCTGTGATTGGCGCAGTTGATTCTGAGAAGATGGAAGCAAAGAGAAAGAGGGTATTTTGCTCACTGTGGCTTTGATGCTACTGCATCGACCCCGGACTTATTTCAGTACCGGTCAAGGTACAGTATATGTAATCAGCCAAACAAAATTAACTTCCAAGGTTAAAAAAAAAAAAAAAATTCATTTTTAGGTCACTTTTGGAGGCCAAGCACCTAAAAAAATGCTTAATTTTTTCCAACTCCACTGCTTACCAAAGCGGCATGGAAACTGGACCAAAGATGACGGTGGCACGGCTGGGGGGACAGACCTGGCAACCGTTTATGAAAACCTTGGAAAACCAAAGGATCCTTGATGGGGAATAAAAATCTGTTACTTTAAATAATCTAAAATCCTATGTAAAGGGTACAAAATAGGAGCCATCAGCGATCTTAGAGAAGAATATATGTTTGACGCCAGCCTGTTGGCCATCACGTTTCCAGTCCATTCCCCACCCTGTAGCCCAAGAGTTTGCTCTCAAACACAAACACGATGTTATTTATCTTTTAGAAGTAGTGTTCAGGGCCTCCCCGCTACCTCAGGCTAGGCCTCAGGCCTCAGGGGTCCTGTCCCTTGTCCACACCTCCAGACGGGCTCCCCGCGCCCCCCGCCGCATGCTCCCGGCTGCCCGCCCACCCCGAGGCCTCACTCGCAGACCTGGCTTCCGCCACCATGCTCTGCCACGACGGCGGCCACAAACCCCTTCCCATGTTCACTGTTAGTAATTCAACATTAGTGGCTTTGCCAAGTGACACTTATCACATGACAGATACTCTGGCCTTCTCGGAAGTGTTGACATAAGCGAACTCTGAAACAAATCTAGGCGAACGCTGAGAACCGACACACGTATTAGTCTAGCCGTGCACACCTTGCACAAGAGGCCAGCATCGCTTCCTTAAGAAAAAGGTCCTGACCTTCCTGACGAGGCCCGCTGCCCTCAAAACAAGGTCCAAACACCCGCGCCGCTACATGGCCTGTTGACCTGACGCTGATTTGTGTGCTTTTATCAGTGCTTTGCTTGTCCCATTAGCTGGAAGGATCGTGACGGAAAGGCAACATTTCCCCTCCCCTTACACGCTGGGACTCTCCAACGTATATTAAGGACTGCCTCCTTTGAACCGGCTCCTGCTGCGAGTGTAGAGGGTTGAGGGAGGCGGTGTGTTTGGGGACCAGCTCTGGGTCGGTGCCCCAGGCCGTGAAGAGGGGGCTGGGCGAGGGCTGAGATGTAGGCCAGGAGTGGGAATTCCTCAGGCTGGCGGAGGCATCTAGGATGATGGGAGCTGGCTTTCTGACACACGGGGTGGGGGGGAGCGCTGCTCCTCTGGCAAAGGACAAGCCTCCTGGTGCTGGACTGGACCTGGGGATGCGTGTGCACCCACTCCAGTTTTATAGACACATCCCCAGACTTCCTGGCTCCGCTGGGAGGGCCGAGAGGCAGTGACACCCAGTGGCATGGAGTTCACCCAATGCCCAGATACTGACTCCAAATGCTATTCTTCCCTTAAAAGAATCAGTGCTCCTTAGAGAAATGGCAGACTTCAAGGCTGGTTCAAGGAATATAGGCGATAAATCTGGAACATGGAGTTGTACCACAAAGGAAGAAAGCATAAGAATCCAAACAATTATAGGGTCTTGTCAGAAGGACTCCCACTGGCTGGGTCTGGAACAATCTGAGCATTACCATAAGTAATGAAGGACCAAGACAAATATTGCTGAAATGCCCATACGACCCAAAGCAATCTACACATTTCATTCAATCCCTATCAAAATACCAACAGCATTTTTCATAGAACTACAACAAAGAATCTATGGAACCACAAGAGACCCTGAACAGCCAAAGCAATCTTGAAAAGGAAAAACAAAACCGGAGGCATCACATTTCCAGATTTCAAGTTATATTACAAAACAGGAATGACTAAAACAACATAGTACTGGCACAAAAACAGACACATAGAACAAAGAATAGAAGAGAAAACCCAGAAATAAACCCACAACTACATAATCAATCTTCGGCAAAACAGAAAAGAATATCTAATGGGAAAAAGACTCTTCAGCAAATGGTTTGGGAAGACTGGACATCCATATGCAGAAGAACGAAACTGGACCACTTTCTTACACCACACACAAAAACAAAATCAAAGTGCATGAAAGACCTAAATGTGAGACCTTTTGAAACCATAAAAATCCTAGCACAAAGCACAGGCAGTAACCTCTTTCACATCGGCCTTAACTTCTTACTAGACATGTCTCCTGAGGCAAGGGGAACAAAAGCAAACATGAACTATTGGGACAACATCAAAATTAAAAGCTTCTGCACAATGAAGGAAACAATCAACAAAACTAAAAGGCAACCTACTGAATGGGAGAAGATATTTGCAAATGACATCTCTGATAAAGGGTTAGTATCCAAAATATATAAAGAACTCATCAAACTCAATACCCCAAAAAACAAATAACCCAATTACAAAATAGGCAGAAGGTATGAACAGCCATTTCTCCAAAGACATACACATGGCCAACAGATACATGAAAAGATGCTCAACATCACTGATCATCAGGGAAATGCAAATCAAAACTACAATGAGATATCACCTTGCACCTGTCAGAATGGCTAAACTCAACAACACAAGAGGAGCGCCTGGCTGGCTCAGTTGGAGGATTGTGCAATTCTTGATCTTGGGGTTGTGAGTTTGAACCCCACATAGGGTGTTGGAGATTAATTAAATAACAACAACAAAAAAAAACTTTAAAAAACCCCCACAAGAAACAAGTGCTGGCAAGGATGTGGAGAAAAAGGAACCCTGTGCACTGTTGGTGGGAATGCAAGCTGGTGCAGCCACTTTGCAAACAGTATTGCGGTTCCTTAGGAAGTTAAAAATAGAACTACCCTACGATCCAGCAATCCCACTACTGGGTATCTACTCAAAGAATACAAAAACACTAATTCAAAGGGGTACATGCACCCCTATGTTTATTGCAGCATTATCTATAATAGCCAAATTATGGAAGCAGCCCAAGCATCCACTGACTGATGAATGGATAAAGAAGATGTATGTGTACACATGTATGTACGTACGTGTACACACACACACACACACACACACACACACACACACACACACACCGGAATATTACTCAGCCATAAAAAAGAATGAAATCTTGCCATTTTCAACGACGTGGATGGAGCCATGCTGAGTGAAATGTCAGAGAAGGACAAAGACCACAGGATCTCACTCATATGTGGAGTTTAAGAAACAAAACAAAGGAAAAAAGAGAGAGAGAGAAACCAGGAAACAGACTCTGAACTACAGAGAACACACTGCTAGTCACTGGAGGGAAAAGGGGAGGGAGATGGGGGTTAAGGAGTACACTTAGAATGAACAAAAAATGATGAGGGACTGGATGGTAACTCTGAGTAAAATTATATGGAATGTGGGCCCATGGGGTATAAATAAGCATATGCAGGAGAAGGGAAAGCTCTACCCTGCAGCAGAACGCCCACTAATAAACGTACAAGAAAGGATGGAATTGAAACCCCCGCCCCGTCCCCCGCCCCCCAAGGATCAATCATATTAGTAGCTGCTTCAGGCAACTGTCAATGAATATTCACTTGGGTGGGTGAAAGTCTGATGCGGAATAGGATATTTTTATATAGCCTATTCTCCCTCCCCACTCATTAATAATTACAGCACATTTATTAACTTTACATTGGAGGTGGAGGAACCTGGCAGAAACCATCTTCATGGGAAAGAAATTAATACACAGGAGTGGGACAAGTTGACGTGGTGCACTAAGAGGAGAACATCGCATGTGGGTATTTTCATCTAAAATGCATAAATCATGAGGAAACAGGAGATGCACATAAACTGAAGGAAACTCTCACATAACTGGCGTACATCCTTCAATACTGTCAAGGTCACCAAAGATAACACACGACAGAGGAACTACTCCAGACTGATGGAAATAGACACGACACGCAGAGGTGACACATGACACGGGACCAATGATGGGTCTGGGATTTCCGCAGCGGAACACTTATATGCAGACAGACGGCGCTGTCAGACTCAAAGGCCACTTCCTGTCATGATTTCTCTCTAAAGCCATGAACGCTAAATGTACGAGCTCTAAGACAAAGTCAGACGGCTACTGGAACCATGCAAGCTCGAAGGGGAAGCTGGCACTGTACCTTTGTTCTCACAAAGAATGACTGGTCTTCGGTCTCCAGGACGTAGAACAGGAAGGGGCTCTTACAGGCCTCTTGGACCACACTCTTCAGTTTGACGTGCAAACTGGTGCACAGGTCTGTGATCATGTCTTCATAGGAGGCTGCCCGTGGGAAAGAGGAATACAGCTCTCGAGAGGCGGCTTCTCCAGAAGCCACGGTGGACTCTTTTTCTGGGAAAACGACCGGGCTGCTATTCTTCATCACCTTGTTGAATTCAGCGTATTCATTGAGAATAAGTGAAATATCGTTCCGGGATTCTTTTAAAGTAG
Source organism: Phoca vitulina (assembly GCF_004348235.1). Lineage (NCBI taxonomy): Eukaryota > Metazoa > Chordata > Mammalia > Carnivora > Phocidae > Phoca > Phoca vitulina. Next base: position 7,672,573 of record NW_022589736.1, on the reverse strand, counting down.
TGTTGTATTTCAGTTTGTTGAGGTGGAATGAAACAGTCTGATTTCTTCCAGAATTTGCAAGATGATTTCTACTGTGACCACAGCTCTCCTTCCAAAAGGAAGAACTGTCCAAACTGCCAAGCGCGTGGCCTGTCCTGCGCGGGCCCTGCTGCCAGGAGCCTGAGTGCACCACTGTTACCACAAGGGGGCTTCTGCTGCGGGATGCAAGGTGCAGAGCCGGGGACTCGGACACTTTTGTCAGAGGGAAGGCTCCAGCACCAATTAGAGGAGGCTCCTTTGGAAAGACATTGGTGGAGGAGGCAGAATGCCGAGAATCGCCCTTCTTTACAATTTGTTTTAGCTTATGTGCAAAACGCAGATACTCCAGATCTAAAGTGTTCTGGGTGAGGTCATCTGCCACCTGCCAGGTATTTGTCCAGGAGCTGAGCAAGCCACATTTTGCAGTGAAATTGGGGTGCCTCTTCAGGCTGTGCAAAGTTCTTGTGGTATCTGTGAGCTCTTTAGTTATGGTGAAATTAGCATAAGTCCTGGGGATGCCACGGAGGTCTCGGATCTGGATATAAGATGGCACACACCTGTCTTCTTTCTTGAATCCAACGAGCCAGTGTCTGGGAGCAATGCCCGTCTCCAGCCCTGGGGCGTGGGCAGAGTAGCCCCACTCTTCATTATCACTGTTATTTAGGCTCAGGAAAGAGTCATAATCATCTTTTGAAGCATCTTCTTCTTTCTTGGTTTGACTATACCTCAAAGTGCAGGAACCCTCTACCTCTGATTTGGGATTTCTACAGTCCCCGCAACAGTCTTGATCGGACTCTCCAGAAAGCGGCTCATAATGGATGTCAGAATTCACACTGACATCCATGTCTCCACCCACGGTCCCCGAGTCCTCCTTGGCTCTGAGCCCCTCACCAGAGCCCTTATTTGCTGTCTGCTCTTCAGAGACTCCACAAACAAGAGGGGCACAAGTCTGGGGAACAACGGAAGCACAGGGCTCTCTACTGGTATTTTCACCGGTGATGGCTGTTTTATGGTATGAATCCCCAGGTACACACATGGGGAAAAGCCCAGCGTTCAGCAGATCTTTTGTTTCACACACTGCCCTATCTTGCAGCACATGAATTATTTTTTGTTTGCCTCTTGGAGATGTGGTGCTTGACTGGGAGTCAACACCTCCTAGATCTGTGATTTCTTCATGGAATTTGGCCTCAGCGTCACCATTCTTCAGCAAACTGGCCATTCTGACTACTGAGATTTCCTGTGTCTGGAACCCGGTTTCTGTGTTCGTGGGTCTGGGACAGTGGGGTAAGGCAGCACCATCTGAGGGAAAAGCAAGTTTGGGGATCTCTGAGTGTCTGTGTGTCCGTGTATCAGCTCCGCCAACTGAGCCAGAGCTCAAGGACTGAGCTTGCGCGTAAACGCCTCCATCTGTCTTCACATCACTGCTAAAGAGATTTTTAATACTTTTAGGGCTGGTCTGCTGTTTTAGTGACACATTCACTATACCACTTGGAGCAGTTGTAGAAACAAATGTGTCTGCCAAAAACTTATTTTCAGTCATCTTTCTAGGACTAAATGGAGGCTCACCAGTCTCCAAGACAAGAGGACTTAAATTCCTGTTCTGTATGCTAACTGGCTGCAGTGGATTTCCCGATGTCACCAACTTTTCTAGAGAAAGCTTGATGTCCTCTCCATGTTTGGCAGCCGGGGCAGGCTGTCCCAGCTTTGTATCACAGCATGGCACCTCTTCTGAGAAAGAGAAACCCTCACCCTCACCGTGCTCCCCTGGGACAATTTCCTCAGTTACTTTACCAGGAAGGGTCAAATGGCCATCTTTTCTTTCTGGATGCTTACTTCCTACTAGCGGCATTTCAACAGAAAGCTGCATTTGCTGGACTCCAGTTAGGTTATCTTGTCCCACTGGATGGATAGGACCAACAAAAGAATTTCCTTTCTCCGTGAAGGCCGAATCTACTGACTCGATCCGGGAGAATCTGGCATTTCTCTCCCGCTGTGTATCGGCCAGTTGTAAACTACACAGAGACAAGGCCTGAGATGGCTGTGCTGCTTCAACTGGATCCTGGGGGTCAGGACTGGAAGCTGGTGACACTTCTTCAATTAAAGAGGCAAAGGGAAAGTCTGAGGTAACGTTCACTTCCTCTGCAATCTCAAGGGCGCAAGTTTCTTTAGAAAGTATTAGGGTAACTGTTTGTAAATTATCACCTTTTCTCTTCTTACTTTCTAACGATTTCTCTGGCACTGTAGGGAACACGGATGTAAAATCAGCAGAATCCACTTCTGGGTTTTCTAGGAGAGTCACCTCTTCTGGCCCGATTACCTCTTCAGTCGTGTCCTGAAGTTCCAGATTCGACACGGGGGCCTCCTGCCTCAGCTCTAGTCCCCCCGCGGGCATCTCTTCTCTGGGGCTGGTGGGTGGCGATATTGTGAGAGTGAGGTCAATGTCAGAATCGTCCTCGGAGAACTCCAGGCTGGCCTCCTCTCTACTCACAGAGAGGCTGGTTTGCTTGGTAAAAGCTGAATCAAAGGGTTCAAAATTCCTATTTTCACTCTTTAGAGCACTCCTGTCACTCACTGGTTCCGAGGAGCTACCTGCCGTATCGCCCGTTGGCGGAATGCAGTTACGAGAGGTAGTTCTTCCCAAAGTGGCGGAGGCAGATGCCGAGACCACTTCTTCAACCTGGGATGGCTCTACGATTTCTTCCGAAGATATGCCAAAGAGACTCTGAGTCTGCAGGAAAAATTCTTGAGAGAGTTTCATTTCTTCCCTGGGTGACGAATAATTAGAACTTTTAACTAATGACAACGCCTCGGCTACCCTCGAATTATCAGATGGTGGTGATAAGCCTGGAGCAGGAATCTCTTTCTGTAGTGAACACGAACACATTTCTTTTGCAAGTGTCTCTCTACTTACTGAGGAGGCACAAAGGTACTTAGTGCCTTTTTGTTTGGACATTGCTGGAGAGGGAACATCCCTAAGGCCTTGTGTTTGTGCCTTTTCAAATGACACAGGATGTCTAAGACTCGGAGCAGGTGACACTTGCTTAATCAACTCCGTATTAAAAGTTGTAGGTTCATCGCTTCTATTTGCAACTTCTGTCTGTATTGGTACATAGGTGTTTTTTTCAAAAGTGAACGTAACTGGTTCCAGATTAATCATCACATACTCTGTATCATCCTTACTCTCCAATGAAGGCTGACATTCTTTGCTCATGGGGCTGCTCTGCTGGATGAGGCCCTGTAAAGCACTGGTTTTTGTTTGCACTGCTGCATGAAAAATATCAACTTTGCTTTCCAGGGTGCTGTACACGGACTTCTGACAAGTCACCGACTGATCGCTGAGCCCATCATAAGTCTTGCTGAATGTGGTTTGTGTGACAGTATCACTGTAAGTCACTCTTGTGCTATCAAGTGGCTCAAAGGTTTTATCTTCACCGGGAATAGAAGGTCCATTAGTTTGGGTACTTCCAAGATTAGAAGTCTCTAGTTTATCTGATGGGTCTTGTTTGGCTTTACCCCCCATTATCTGAAATGACAAAAAGAAAAATCAAGAGTCAAATAGACTCTTTTTTCACATCACTTATGGTGAAGAACAGAGTGGACAAGAATCAATGTCAGTTTGTTCTTTTGAATCTTTTAATCTTTAAGAATATCACAGGGTAGAAATCAAGCAAATCCCTCTCTTTTTAGGCAGACTTACAACAGCCCAAAATAGGAATTTTTCTTTAAATATACACACAAATGAGAGCTTCAAACCTTTAACTGCACAGTCTTTTTTTTTTTTTTTTAATTGACTTTTGGGAAGAAAAGTGGCTGGACCAGTGACAATGCAAAGACCTGAAAATGCAGCCTGTTTGCTAACTAGCATCACCTAATACAGAAATGCAGTACTAGAGAATAAAGGACTCAGTTTTAAGTGTTTTTCAGTAAGATTAAAAGATAGTTTTTTTAAAGCAAAGAATAACTTATTTTAAACACCAGCTTTCAAACAAACTACAAATACACTGTCATCTGGAACTCTCCCATGAGGAAAGAGTAAATTATGATCTCTTGTAGTATGACTGATGAGCAGTTTTTCGAGGGTGTCAATCTCCATTCTGGTAAATAAAGATCCCTTACCCCTTAGCTATCTTCTTTGCTTGTAACTCTGTCATTACAATACTCCTATTCAACACAACAACAGAAAACACAGTGCAGTTTGCATTAACAAACTGAACCAAAAGGATCGCTTTAAAGCAGGAAGGATAAACACTAGCGGAATAGCTCTGGACATTCTGATGACCTCATAAACAGGCTGTTTTAAGGCTGAAGCATGGTCTTGTCCAGAATATGGTAAAATGGACTGATCATCACTGACCATACACCTATAATATTTGGAACATTATGGTCACAGATTTCCTGCCACGTCTTGAGGCGATCATACTCAGTCAGGACCTGGGTTTCAAATCTGTTAAAAAGACTTCTGTCTTAAACAAAGAAAGACACTGACCCACATAAATGGCAGGGTAGGGTGGAGACTCAGAGTTTTAAGAGGACATGACTGGCCAGACACAAAGCATAGAAAAGTCTTTTTTTTTTTTTTTTTTTAAAGATTTTATTTATTTATTTGAGAGAGAGAATGAGACAGAGAGAGAGCATGAGATGGGGGAGGGTCAGAGGGAGAAGCAGACTCCCTGCCGAGCAGGGAGCCCGATGAGGGACTCGATCCCGGGACTCCAGGATCATGACCTGAGCCGAAGGCAGTCGCCCAACCAACTGAGCCACCCAGGCGCCCGCATAGAAAAGTCTTGATGGTAAGAGTCATTCTGAAAACTTTCCTGTGACCCTTCAATCATGCCGTGGCTGCTAATCTCACCAGGCCTGTAGACTTCGTGAAATGCAAATTGTCATCAACTTCCTATGTTTATATTGATAGATATTTTTTTACTACTGGCGAAGTGTAATATGTTTAACATAAAGTCTGATACTTAAAAAGAACTTATTTTTTTCTTATTTAGTTCATTAACCCACAAATTTAAACACATGACTAAGAGCAACATGCCAATGGTTTCTAATGCCTATGGTGCTGGAGTTCTCTTCACATCTAGTTTGCCCACGTGGGGAAGGCGGCAGGGGAAAGATAGCGCATGTGCACACACCTTTAAAGTATGGGCATGGTAGCCAAGGAGATGATGGAAAAAAACTTAAGTATATGCTATAGAAATTAATTTTAATACTCTATTTCTTAATACTATTTCACATTTGCAAAAACACCATTCCTAGAATTAGTAATGATGATGGTGATTACAGATTAAAACAACAAAAAATACTTCATCAGGTAGTAATCAAAGTCTTCTAAACTAGATTTTTTCTTTTTTTTTAAATTTTTTAAAGATTTTATTTTTTTGAGAGAGAATGAGAGACAGAGAGCATGAGAGGGAGGAGGGTCAGAGGGAGAAGCAGACTCCCCGCTGAGCAGGGAGCCCGATGAGGGACTTGATCCCAGGACTCCAGGATCATGACCTGAGCCAAAGGCAGTCGTTTAACCAACTGAGCCACCCAGGCGCCCCTAAACTATATTTTCTTATTCTAAGGTAGAGATTCTTTTTTTAAAGAAAGATCTATTTGTTTATTTGTTTATTTCAGAGAGAGAGCACAAGCAGGGGAAGGGGCAGAGGGAGAGAGAGAAGCAGACTTAGTCTCCTCTATAAGATGGGGGGAGTGGTCCTTATTCACCAGGCTGTGTGAGACTGAGCTAATGTGAGCAAAGGGCGCAAACCACTGTCTAGTCCACAGCACACCATCAGTTTCATTTCGATAAAGATGAGCATCTGGAGACACAGGCTCTCTGAGGTTTGTCCCTAGACCCGCAAATCCCCACGTAACCCCAGGTATAGAAACGCTGTCTATTCAATGTTAAGACAGGCACTGCAGGTGCCCAAACCCATGCAAAAGTATCCTGGAAGAGACCAACGCTGGAACCTTAAAGAGGCACATATTTTGTCAATCCATTTACCTATAGATTTTTGATATAACTTTTTTATTTGCTCCAGTTAAAATGTGATTATTTGGTCTTGCTGAACATTAGTTGAGAACAATGGAAAGAAACAAAGTGTATTTTCCATATTTACAAATAGTTACCAGTAGAGTCTAGCATTGTACTTACTGTTCTGTTTTCAATAATTTTTAACATATTCAATTTCAGTTTAAGGTTTATCAAAGACTTATAATATTTATTACTGCATATGATCCTTAAAAAACTATTCTAGGGCATCTGGGTGGCTCAGTCGGTGAAGCATTTGCCTTCAGCTCAGGTCATGATCTCAGGGTCCTGGGATCGAGCCCCGCATCGAGCTCCCTGCTCAGTGGGGAGCCTGCTTCTCCCTCTCTCTCTGCACCCCCCACTCTCCCACTCTGCTCCTGCTCTCTCGCTCTCGAATAAAATAAAAAACCTATTCTAAGAACAGATATTATTTACCTCTTTTAAAAGATAATAGAGCATGCTCAGAGAGAACAAGTAATTTGCCCCAAATAATACAACTGATAAGTGACACCATTATGGCTGGTCCCCAGGCCCATTTGACCCCCATGGTTTGTTTCTACTTCTGCGTCTTCCATCAGGATGGAGAAAAGCTCCACCTGCAGACAATCCAGAGCGACATTTACGGAAACTAAGTTTTGATATTAATCCTTTACACAGAGAATCCACCTTCCTAAAAGAAACCAATGACATGTTTTGAATGTGATTTTACATATCAAGGAGAAAAAAAAAAAGAAATTTCTTCAAAACTGTCAGCACATACAGTATTCAGCTTTACTTACCTCATTATTACAAGAATAAATGAAATTCTGGCTTTCTGGGGTATCTGGATGACCCTCTCCTGCACAAATTTCTTTCTGTTCATTCTGTACCCAGAATTCCAAGCCTCCCGTGGGTGGTGGTTTCATGAAGGGAAGCAAGGAGTTAGTGTCAGGGAAGGACACATCGGCAGCATGACCTGTGGGAGTTTCATTGGTCTCCAACAGAGGGTCTACAGAACGTCTTTCCACACTGGAGGACTCCTCAATTTCACTGAATTCAAAAGATTCTAATGTGCTATTTATAGACACATATTTTGCTGGGTTGCTGTGTTCTACCACTTTTCGGGATGACCGTATGACTTTGTTCTGCTTGCTGTAAAACAGAGCTACCCACATATGAAGTAAAAGCTTCACTTCTTCCACGTTATCAGGTAAGTCAGTGTTCCAGGGCCTGAGATTTTAAAGAAAAAACATGCAAAAAAATCACTGAAATTGGTGATTCTAATCTTAGTTTTAAATGTGTTCATTTTTATATTAAAAATACACAAACTTGAAACAATGAATAAGATAAAAATGAAGTTAATGTAACAAATAATGACAATGAATCTAATCCCCTCACTTAACAGAGGCAGAAGAGGGAACTGAAAATCAGAGCTTTGAAAACTAACTTCTTTTAGATCACAAAACCTTTACACGGCTTACGTGGCTTTACACGGTAGAGCCACGACTCGAACAGAGGTCTCTGGGGTCCTGGTCTAGGATTTTTCTTTTACTCCACTCCAACTCTCTCTGGACACAATATACCTATTATGTGAATAATGGCTCCAGCAACCACCCAAATCCTCATTTTTGCCAAGTCTGGCCAACTCATTTCTTTTCTATTTTTGTGTGTTTCTTCTAATAGTTGGGAAAGTCTGAAGATTAAAATATCTCTGTGGGCAATTCAGCAGAACTACACTATTTTCAGATTACAGTCCTGGCAAATCTCCTGAAACCACACAGGGAGAAAACATTTCTGGCCATTTGCCCGGCAAAAGTAAAGCAGAGAGTGGCAGTGAGAAGAGTCAGAGGGGCTGCAGAGCTGGGCTTCAGGTAAGCAGGATGAAGGCTATGGAAATGACCGTCCTGAGTAGATGCAAATGTTAAGTCAATGCTCCCATGAGTGCAAGCTTGTAACCGGAGCACGGAAAGAAGTCTGACACAATTGAGCCGCTCCTAGGTGAAACACTCCACGAAGAGGTAGGTGAGTGCCATTCCCTTCAGCAAGCGCTCGTTGGGAATAGTAATGGTTACCACTTACCAGTATGTGCCAGTCACTGCGCAAAACCCTCCAGTACACAGCAACCTCACTTGTAGCTATTACTAACCCATCCTTCGAAGGGTTCCCTACAGACTGCCATCCTCCACTGGCTTCACCTGGAAATCTGTTAGAAATGTAGACTCGGAGGCCCGGAGGCCCGTCCCAAACAGAGTTGAGTCACAATCTGCACTTGAATGAGATCTCTAAATAAGCTGTCAGAGAGTAAAGATTGAGAAGCACTACCCCAAAGAACAGGAACCTCTTCCAGGTCACAGAAGCTAGTTAAGTGGGAGAACCTACGTTAAAAACCTGGGTCAGCCCATACTCCAAAGCCTGTGCTTTCAGTCCCTCTGCTGTTACTGCCTTGGCCCCTTAAAGATTTATAGAACAACCCCATGTAAACCTGCTCACGCAGAACAATCTGACCAGCTTAACAAGCTAGAAGTAATTCTTGAAATGTTTCTTCCGGAATTTAGGCTGTAAAGCATTATTTATCTCACGATTTTACATTAAGATCTCATTTAAATATTGTAATTCAAAGACCACAAAGGCTTATGTAGGAGCATCTCAAAATGGAAAGCCATTCACAGGGTTAAAGTCAGCTTGCAAAAGGTCTCCATGTGACCACTGACAGGGGCAAAACCAGCCTCATTTTCTTAGTTGTCAGTAAACACGACTGCCTGATATTATTACTAAGTTATCGGATGCACACACAGGACTTCTCTTTGCCCAAAGTCTGGCACAAGGATTCCTTCCCACTGCGTTTATCTCAACACAAAAGTCACGTCCGTTTTCATGGAGTGTCACTCCTACTTACCCATGTAGTGCTCGGATTACAGTTTTCTCCAGCGGATTGTTGGTATACTTGCTGTCCAAGCTGAACACATACTCCGTGTCACATTTGAAAGTGACCTTAAAGGAGCCGTCACAGCTGAACACAGTGTGAGAGCAGTGAAAGTCCTTCAGGCTGGAGGAGAGCAATCTGCTCCTGCGCTTGAGCACCAGGGCCTCGGACAGCTTCTGCAGCGGGGATGCGCTCTGCTGGTGCCGGAATGGCATTACTTTCCCCACTGGGGTCCCCGCCTCAGGGCCTTTGGGGCCATTCTTGGCGAAGGCAGGGCTGGAGGTTCCTCTCTGCTGTAGATGCTTCTTTGAATGTTCCGCAAGGAGCAGGGCATAGGAATGTTCCACGGCAACAAAAGAGCTTTGGCTTGCATCATTACTTTCTAACGTTTCCTCGGAAAGGGCTGATGTGGCTTCCACGGGGGCCGGACTGCCAGGAGCCACGCTCTCCTCCTCTTGGCTGACGGGGGAATCGGGTGCCGGACTACTCTTCTTCTCAGAGGAGGGCTTAGGTAACAGTCCACCTTTTTGATTTTTAACTCCTCTGTGATACTCATGGTCAGATGTACCGCGCACAGAATGTTCTTTAGAAAGCAAAACATCATTCTGTGGTGATTCAGAGGCGCAGGGAAAGCTCCTGGGCTCAGATGGTGGTGTGGTAGAAGTAGCAGCACTTAATGCTAGGTCAGCTAGCATATTGAGGGCTTGGGAGTCACAGTTGACAATGGAGTTTTCAGGCAGATCTTTTTGAGCCACCGAGATATCTTCTGTCTGAGTTGCATTTATGCTAATAACATCCTCTTGACCAACTGATGAGATTTCTGATGGAAGTTGTGAACCAGTTTCTCCTTTTGCTTCAGTATAAAAGAAAAAGACATGTAACATTTGATTTCCATATATTTTAATTCTCTGCTATATTACTACTATGGCTTAGTGAAAATCAATGGTTAAGTCAATATACTCAAGAAGAACCTCTGGATAGGTTACATAGATTACAGGTTGAAATTTTACTATCAGGTTTCTTCCAACTGCCAGTTCTAATATAATGTATTTACCATGGGAACAAATCTTAAGGAGTGTGCATATTGATTTAAAAAGAAATCACCTTTCAAAAGGCACGTACCGAACTACACACAAGGTATACTGATCAGCTAAAGAAATATACAAAGAGGGAAAGAAAAACAAGAATAAAAAACAGGAGTCCTGCCCTCAGAGAGCTTACAATCTAGTGAGAACATAAGAATTTCTAAGTTTGAAGTGTATATTATAGTATGTTAACACACTTTTAGAAAGCATGTCCCTTAACAAGTGCTTTGTTAGAGAAATCACCTAAGTTCAAACTAGACATGACTTTTAACCCTACTAATGTTTCATTAGAATATTGTAATGATACAAATAAAAAAATCAGAAGAGTCATAAGATTATTCATTCAGAATCACCAATTTCATCATCTTCTAAAACTTTAAATTCTGTACTGAAAACATTTCCTCTCTACTCTGTCTGCAAATAGCAAATCTCCTTGTCTCCCGATAATTCTCCTTTCTGTAGATGATCCAATCCACCATATGTCTTAAGCAGAAAGCGACCTTCTACAGTCGCCTACTTGCATTCTCAGGATGTTAGTTCGGCCTACTTAGATGCGGCTATCATGAAGGACAGAGTTCACAACAATACTAGGCAACAATTTCCTGCAGCAAGTGCATGCACAGGAAAGCCAACTGTGTTCTTTATAACAGCAGCAGCAGGTCTGAAATGAATTATTAACCTTCCTGCAAAGGCCAATGACTACTAATCCATTTAAAGAGAAAACCGTGGCCTGTGAGGTCATCAAACAGAATGAGAACGTGGGTGTGTGTGTGGTGGGAAGGATAAGAGTAATCAACCACTGTCCACTTTTTATTTAAAATAGCAAAACCCAAGGGGATTAGGTGGGTGAAGTGACCCGAAGCAGATATACCTCATCAGCCCCACAGATCTACTGGAAACATGATATCTGATGTGTTTATTCACACTAATTTCATTCCATTGTCATTAATATTACGGCTCTTACACAGGGTATCACTTGTGAGTAAAGCCTAATATAAAGAACACTGCACTGAAGAAAAAGGCTTCATTTTAACAGATTATGTGTCTCAGTTAAATCATTTAATTACGGATTTGTTAGAAGTTCTCAATCAGTTAAAAATAGAATACTGATCATCTCTTTTAAAAAATACAAATAAGACAACACCAAATGAAATATATGTAAAATATAAAGTTCAACAAGTAAAAGCTATATTGAAAACTTTAAAAAGGGCAGAAAAGCACTAGTTTCAGTAACAAAAATGAGCCTTCTTAAATTCTTATACTTTAAGTATAAGAAATGAAACAGATTAGTATAGGTGACTAAGAAATAAAAGAAAAATTAAGAGATTATTTAAAAGGTGGCAAGCTTAAAATTTTAACTTGGAATGTGGCTGCACAATATATACAGACATTTACAATACAAATCAGTCTATTTCTGAATACATATTTTAAAAACTTCATTTTCTGGGCGCACTTTTCTGCCAATACCCAACTGCATTCCTCCCATTAATCCATTAGTCTACAAATATCTACAAATATTTGTACCAATTCAGTACAAATAATTCAAATGACACAGCTCAGCACACAAGGCATTTATATGTGTATCTATGCTCATGATGTTTACAAATTCATTGGAAAGACAGGACCAAGACAAATCAAATGATTAGAGAAGAGTACGAATTTGATTCTACGGTGTTCTCAAAAACCCAGAAGGAAATGAAAGAAACAGAGGGCTGAGTGAAGATCAGAGCATCGGGAAACGCCTCACGGTGGAGGCAGGACTAGCTGTGCAGAATGTGGTGGAGGGGAAGTGCACAAGAGCAGAAATCAGGGTGACATGTGTGGGGAAGCCCGGAGTACGTGGCAGGATAGACACACTGAACGAGAAACAGCAAGAGGGAAACAGGAAGGTGTGGAGTAAGGCCTCCTTAGGAACCGCCCAAGAGACCAGCAGAGTTTGCATTTGGTATGTATGTGTCTCAAAACTGCAACACTGGGTTTTCGAATCACATGAGCTCTTAAAAAATCGTCACTCACTGAAAACAAAACACAAAAAAAACCCTTCTGTTATAAAACAATATTAAAGAAACTTAGAAAAAACCACTCTTACCCATAATACCATCAGCCCAATAAAACAGTATTTTCTGAATTCCCACTAACCATGAGGTTTTTTAAAAATCTAAAAATAGGTGAGGGAGAAAGCAGAATCAGGGAGATTAGACAGAAAACTGTAAGAATACAAAGTATGAGGACATTACATCTTTGTTAACAAGAAAAACAAGACACATGCAACCCCACAGGCCTCAATACAGAAGATGGAGAAGTCCAAGACTCCGCAGGCTGGAAGAAGCGCAACACATACACATACACACACACACACTGGAAGAAGTGCAACACACACACACACACACACACACGGACGCAAGGTGAGACAGGATGTGGATGCGATGTGAGCTCCGCTTGGGAGGTGAAGTCTGTGGGGACGGTGGGGCTTTCTGTCTAGCAGTTGAAAATACAGAACTAGAGCAGTTGGGCATTTGTTCATATAACTAAACTTTATTATTCACTGAAGCAAAACTAGGAAAGTAAAACCGCTTTTAAAATTAATCTAATGCTTTCTAAAACCAAACACAGGGTTCTGGACTACTGAGTGTCTTCAATGATCTCTTTCTAACTCCCTTTGGACAAATAAACTTCTAACCTTCTACTTTCTTAACTGATTACGGCCCAGAAAAATATTGCCAGATACTTTCTGTGTGCATTTATTTATAAGGAAGCCTCTCTACACTGACACTCTTGTAGACCATTCACGTTCAGGCTTTCTGCAAACTAAAAAGTAGGGTCTATTTTGTGAAGGTCTGAACCTGCACTTAACAGATTTATTTACAACAGGAAACCCACCTACTTAGTCCTGTTAGTGTTTGAACTCAAGGAAATAGCAGGAACTGTTGCTAAATTTCAGCTGTTCTTAGATTATTTCAATATACTATCTTGCAATCTCAATTAGTCTGCATTGCGGTGTTTAAGTCGACAGGAAGAGTGTTTCTTACCAGGTTGTGGCTGCTTTCTGATTCTGGGATTCTGATTGCCTTTTACTAGATTTACCCTCTGCTTTTGTGGAGATTTCTTCACGGGTGGCTTAGCCCTTGGAACAGTTTTGACTGGAGATTTCTCTTGTTTCCTTGCCCTTTTAGTATTCGTTGCCACTGGAGCATCTTTAGAAATGGGAGCTTCTTGTTTTTTCCTATCCAATTTGGTTGTCTGTACAAACTGTGCAGCCCGCACGTCAGCACCTTATGTAGAAAACACACCGTTTTTTAAGGGGTAGGGGGCTCAAATATTTATCAGCAATAGCTTCTCCTTTGACTTCTTTTGTTTTTTGGGGGGAGGGGTAACTTTAACAATAGGGAAGAAAATATAAAATTTGGGGTATTTCATTAAAAGATTTTTTTTTAACAAAGCATGAGTTAAAAGCTCTCAGATAAATATAAAAACATGATCTTTCTAAGCATTGGATATAGCCTGTCAGGTGAAGAAGAATGTCAGAGTAATAACTTTGTAAAAACAAGGCATGACTTAACTAAAGAAAAAAAAAATTCTCCATAATCTTTCCTGACTGATGAGGCAGGTGAAGGCTGAAGATGGTAGTTCACAGCACTGGGGAATGGAGAATTCAATTTACAGAAAAGCAACACAGCTCCCATGAAGTCGAAACTGTAATCGCACGGCAGAAAAGAGACTGTATATTCATAAAGAGCCATCTTCTGATTTCACTTGACTATTCCTAAATATACAAGTCTTAATACCACTGGAAAAATCGTCTTTACAGAGCAGACAGAGGAAGGTCTGCTGAAGAGGCCTTCACCTGATTTAACTTTCTACAAGTCTCGTACAAAGTGCTCAGCTTTCATCTCTCTTACAAAGTGCTCAGCTTTGCTTCTCACATGGAAGGGAACAGCTAGGAGGCAAGTATGTAGGAAAAAACCTCACGACTACCCTGCTAATTTAACAGAAAGCATTTCAACCTTTTAAGAGTTAAAAAAAAAGGTTAATAAATGTTCCCTTTGAAAACTTTTCTTACTTTCAGCTGTTCCCACCAAAAAATTTAGTCCCAAAGATATCAATAAAAATATCACACGAGTGTTGGCAAATATAAAATTACGTTATACAGAAAACACTACAGATGACCCTTGAACAACGTTTGAATGGATTCCTTTTTAATAAATCTAAGTACACTACTATAAATGTATTATCTTCCTTTTGATTTTCTTTTTAAAGATTTATTCTTTGGGAGAGTGCGCACGCATGTGCACGCTCGAGTGGGGGGATGGGGGGTAGAGGGAAAGGGAGAGAGTCTTAAGCAGACTCCGCACTAAGTGCAGAGCCCAACATGGGGTTCAATCCCACAACCCTGAGATCATGATCTGAGCTGAAATCAAGAGTCAGACACTTAACTGACTGCACCATCCAGGCGCCCCCCCCCTTATGATTTTTTTTAAGATTTTATTTATTTGAGAGAGAGAGAGCACAAGTGAGAGAGAGCGGGGGGGGGGAGGGGCAGAGGAAGGAGAGAGAGAATCTCCAGCAGACTCCCCGCTGAGTGGGGCTTGATCTCACGACCCTGAGACCATGACATGAGCTGAAATCAAGAGTTGGATGATTAACCGACTGAGCCACCCAGGGGCCTCTGCCCCTTATGATCTTCTTATAGCACTTTCTTTTCTCCAGCTTACATAATTGTAAGAATACAGTATATAATATGTAAAACATACAGAGTACGTGTCAATCAGTGATTTGTACTATCAGTAAGCTCCTGGTCAATAGGAGGTTATCAGGAGTTAAGTTTGGGGAGACAAAAGCTATAGAGATTTTTCCACTGTGTGGGGGGTCGGTTGGCGCCCCTGATACCTGCGTTGTTCAAGGATCAACTGTATTTCTAATTGAGAAAAGGAAACACGATAGTAGTTTAATAAATTGTGATGACTACCAGTGAAATGTAGAAAACAGACCAATTTAATTTCATTCTTTTGGGAGTTTGAGAAAGGGATGTTTTTTTTTTTTTTAAAAAAAAGCTCTTGCATCTCTTTATGTGGTACACTTCCCTGGGTCTAATTATTTTCCTTCCTATTTATGACTTCTCATTCTACTCCAGCTATTTTCTAAAATTTTTAGCACAAAAAAGGCAAAATATAAATCAAGCAGGAAAAGTTCAGACTAAATTGAGAAGAGAAAGGAAATAAGACGAGAGGACCAAGAGCTAGGGGAGGCTCCTAGCAGCTGCATAGGCGGGCAGGAAGACTGCACACAACCCAGGTCCTGGGAGGGAAACAGAAACACAGAAGGAGGTGATCCTTCAGGGATCATCTGCATCACTCAATGCCATGTTAAAGTTGTAGGCACAATTCACTGGTGGACTGTAAAATAAATTTAATGAGTTGCAACCAGAATCCTTTCTTAAATGAAGCAGAATAGAAAATACTAGATTGTACTAGGCATAGTTAGGGTAAATGTTTTTTGAAATTTTTGTTTCAGTCATGTATATATTTGCATGCACTGGACTATATAACATAAAACATTTCTTAAAGTGGAAATCTGAGAAACAGTGACAACATGTATCCTGAATTATAGATTATTTAACAGCTTGAAGTAAACTGGTTCATATACAGAAGAAACCCAACATGCTTGGCCTGGAACGTATTTGTAAGTAGGGGTACAGTCTGGTTCACCGCTTTATACTGCCACACTTTCCATCCTTCCCACACGCGTGTGCATGCGCACATACTCACCCCGTCTCCAACTATAATAAGCCAGAAATAACTATCTGTTAAGCCACAGGGTAAAGCCTTAATTATCTACAATCCTGAGGATCTGCATATCCCTGATGTTTTCCTCTTTAGGCACCAACATTTCTAAATTCAAAATATTATACATACAGTTAGCAAACCTTTTCTGGGACAGGCTGCCAGGACATATTTTCAGCTTTGAAGGTCACATGATCTCAGTCACAGCTGCTCACCTCTGCCAGCAAGGTGTGAAGTAGCCAGAGACAACTGGTAAATGCTTGAGGGACCCTTTGGCCACAGTTGGTTGACCCCTTCTGTAAGGGGTCATGGAGCATATGGTTCCCTACCTTTAAGCGAAGTACAATACACACAACTAAGGTGACAATAAGCCCAAATCACGTGGTTTGCTGTGCTCTGTTTGCCACAGCACATTTGCCTATACACTAAATGGCTCCAGACTGATTCTCATTTAATTTACAGGAGGCAACAAAGCCATTTGTAGGATCATTTCAATATACAGGTCTCTAGGCCACTGGACATTGTTTGAACAGGTCTATGGCAGGATCCAGGTGACTATTTTTAAAAACTCTGATACACACAAAAGATGGGAAATTTTGCCCCAGACTGCTTTAGGTTTGGAGAGTTCAGGCATTTAATTCCCTCTTTATACACGTTCAAACTACTGGTTATCACTTCCTGCTGCTACTGGTGAGCCCGGTTTTAGAAGACCCTCTTCTGCCACCCTTATTTGTCCAAGGATAGCTCAGAAACTGAGTCACCACTGCTTAGAATGGAGTGTAAACGAGTGAGTGACTGTTGGAAGCACTTTACAAATGAAATATGAGCCTTTGGTGAGTGGGCTTTTGAGGTATCTTACAGTTTTTCCTATTTCTTGATTTTCATCTGCCATCTAGATCGGTGCTTCTCAAATTTTAGCACGTAGACAAATCACCTGGAGAGAAACATTGGCATTTCTACCAAACTTCTACCTGATACTCCCCAGCTCGGGGCACGACAATCAGTACCATAGCTACTACTAATGCTCATTTCATACTCCAAAGAAATCGTACTTACCTCTTTTTCTTTTCTGAGGGAACGGTCCTTTAACTAATTTGAGAGTTGCTAGAGAATCCGAACCCTTGCTTGCTCCGGCAGGATTTCTTTTGGGGAAGGGGCGGCACAAGTTCACCCTTTTACTCTGCACGGCAGGTGGTACGCTTGCCTTTCTCTTAGGCTGAACTCTCAGATTTGATGCTGCGCTTAACGGAACCAGAGCTCCCCGCCTGGCTTTAAACATTTCTTCAGGATTCTTCTCGGTTTCAGTTTCTTTTCTTACTTCTACCTCTGAGTCAAGAAATTCAGGATCTGGAGTCATAACTAAAGAAAATGCAGCGTCACAAATTCCATCTGAGATACAAGGGGACTGAGGACGCTCTGCCAATAAATCTAACGCAGTAGACACTTCCAAAACATACCCACTAGGATCTGAAAAATAAGACCTCAACTGAGTTAAAGACTGTGAAGGGCACTTTTCCACTGGAGGAACCATGTCAAAGCCATTGGACAGTTGGCCAAAGAATGCAGTCTCTTGAATTCCATCTTGGGAAGCAGCGGTCAATGAAGGGCCTTTGTCTACCTTGTACAGTTCTTGGAAACTATGCTTTACTAATGTGTTTGGACACACTCCTTCTTCAGTAAATGACTTCTTTGCTTCTAGCAGGGCACAATTAAGGGCAGGTAAAATAGGTGTCACCTTCAATGAGATGTCATCTTCACCTTTCAATTCTTTCAGCCCTAAAACATATACACATACATTTAAACCTCAAGTTTTGTCTTTTTTTTTTTTTTTTTAATTCTACAAAAACATGCAGGAAGAAAATCCTGTGGATTACAAAACCATGGGATGGTTGAATATGGTAGTGTTTCACATGGGAATCTAATTGGCAATTAATAGAAGACCTATGGGTACATTTAATGTATATATATCTCTCTATTTACATGAAATCACTCACACACACACACACACACACACACACACACACGCGCGCGCGCAAACCAAAAATGAGTGATTCCAGTGCAATCACTGGGTTAGAGTGAGGAAGGCAGCTCCACCTCATCTGACCAGGAGCCCAGCATGAGCTCAGGTACCATCGCAGATTTGCCTTCAAGTATTTTCAATGCTCATTTCCTGCTTTTAAAATCGGTCTTATTTTATCTGTACCTTATTTAACTTACTTCAAATTCTTTTAAAGAAATTACAATGCAAACTAACTGACCTGCAGAAAGTAAAACCTTTAAGTAACCCCTAAATCTCATGGTAACTATTGGTGTTAAAATGAAATAAACATTTTTTGGGGGTGCCTGGGTGGCTCAGTTGGTTAAGTGACTGTCTTCGGCTCAGGTCATGATCCTGGAGTCCCAGGATCGAGTCCCACATGGGGCTCCCTGCTCGGCAGGGAGTCTGCTTCTCCCTCTGACCCTCTCCCCTCTCATGCTCTCTCTCTCAAATAAACAAATAAAAATCTTTAAAAAAAAATTAAACATTTTTTAAAAAGTAAGTAACTAAACCGACTAGTCTTGTGTTCCACTCTCTCTCCTTGGCTCACTCTTTGACGGAAATGCTAATTTTTCAGCAAATCAATAACATAAAGAAAAATAGTAAGAGGGGGGAAAAAAGAGAAAAGGTCAGGTCACTGAGAAGTGGGTAATAAAGTCCTAGAAAATGTAAGGCATCAGTAACTCTTAGATTAAAAAACCCCACAGATGGGGCGCCTGGGTGGCTCAGTCAAGCATCTGCTTTCGGCTCAGGTCATGATCCCCGGGTCCTGGGATCAAGCCCCACATCGGACTCCCTACTCAGCAGGGAGTCTGCTTCTCCCTCTTCCTCTGCCTGCCACTCTGCCTACCTGTGCTCTCTGTCAAATAAATACATAAAATCTTAAAAAAACCCAAAAAACCCACAGATGACAACGGCCTCTGGTGTCTACTCAACTGAACTGAGTCATGCCGCTCTTTTTAAAGAAAAAGTAACTGCAAAATTAAGAAACACCAAGTTAGTCCTAGCTGAATACACTTGCCCTTGAGCCGGTATTACGAAAAGGAAAAGAAGAGCAAACATGGATAAACAGGAAAATGTGACTAAACACTAAAATAAAAATTCCTTTCTTTGAGCAGTTCATCATTTAAAAAGTAACAAGTGGGACGCCTGGGTGGCTCAGTCGGTTAAGCGTCTGCCTTTGGCTCAGGTCATGATCCCAGCGTCCTGGGATCGAATCCCACATCGGGCTCCCTGCTCATCGGGTAGTCTGCCTCTCCCCTCTCCTCCTCCCCAGCTCGTGCTCTCTTTCTCTCAAATAAATAAAATCTTAAAAAAAAAAAAGTAACAAGTGAAGGAAAAATATAAAAAAGTTCTCATACAGCACTAACAGTTCACAATCAAGTTGTATTTTTCTAGACAACTTCACTATTTCAAGTAGGTAGAAAGGTGGAAACAGAATGATTTGTAATAAATTATTATAAAATCTATGAAAAGGAACTTTTAAAGCCTGCTAAGCAAAGTGTGCATTTAAAACCACCATAGTTCTGAACCTCTGAATGCACCCACGTAGAAAATATCTCAAGGTTCCAGAGAAGGATGTGAACACGGTAGTGTAACCGTCCACTGTTCACTCTGCTGGGAGCCCTGTGCTGTAGGACTGTGAGTGGTGTGGGGACCAGTGTTCTTCATTCGGCTGGAAGTACATTTAAAAATAACGATGAAGTCCGAGCTCTGCAGAAGAGGGAGGCAGTATGGGATCGGGGCTGGAAGGCAGCTCAGGAGTCTGCTATCTGACCATGGGCTAAGTCAGGTCTCAGTCAGTCCGCTCTGAAGCGGTCCTCACACGCAGACCTGCTGTCAGAGCCACTAAGCCAGCCACCCCTGGCACAATGCCGGACACAGCAAATGCTTGAGAAGTGTGCACAGCTACTGCCATTGTGTTCTTATAACTGGTAATGTTGTGCTTCGTCCAAAGCGATGCCCAAGACAGTACAGTTCTCTGCTTTGAATAACTCAATACAATTTTTAAAAATCAACTTTAAAAATATTTTTGTATTGGTTGTAGCTTTATAAATGCTATATATAATTTTGTGTTTAAAGATATACAGTGTGATTATAAAATATGAAGAAAATACCCTCATAGGACAAAAAGAAGTGACTCGTTTACTTTCATTCATTTGTTCAGCAAACATCTGTGATTTGTTTTGTTTTGTTTTTTTTTATTTTTAGTATTCTCTACACCCAACACAGGGCTCAAACTCACAACCCTGAGATCAAGAGTCACATGCTCTTCCAAATGAGTCAGCCAGGGCCCTGACGTTTGTTATTTTTCAGTTGCCTGGCACCAGTAGGTGACAGGAATACAGTAAAATACAAGAAAGGCAAGCACTAAATAATTATACAAAGAAATACTGAAATGATACTGCTGATAAGCCCGGAGGTCCCATGGAGGGAAGGGTGGTGGCAGGAAGCAAAAGCATGATATTAAGTGGACCTGACAGGCAGGAGTAACAGGCTCCAGGGGTGCTTCTCTGATTTCAGTCCTTATCTCCCCTGCCTCAGAGCCCTTTTAGACTTTGTTTCCTGATCACCCTCCGAAATTTTAATACCGCAGATACACCTATTTATATACTGTAGGAGTTATATTTTTTTTGTCCCCATGAGCCAATCCGTGGTCCCATAGAGGCCAACTTCACCTGACGAAGGGGAAGGAGATGAGCAGTCCAGACAGAGGGAGCTGCACCTGTGAAAGTCCCAAGTCCTATTTGCTGGGTGGATGGTGATGATTGTATCCCCCAGCTACTGCTGTTCACTAGCATAGGAAGTTCCATTTGGGGCGTGCTGAATTTGAGGAACACCTGAGACATCTAAGTGAACATGTCAACAGGCAGCTGAATATGGGCATGTGAAGCTCAGAGGAAAGTCTAGGTCTGTGAAGGAGACAAAGAGGGATCACCCAGGGAGGTTAAAGGAGAGTGATTTCAGAGCAGAAAACAGTTACGAGGGTCAAGTGCTGCTGAGAGGTCAAGATGAAGACTGAGAAATATCCCCCAGACTCCATGAACTGGACGTCACTGTGCCCTTACCTGCTGGAAGGGATGGATGGAATAAATGTAACCCACATAGACCCGTCTGCCCATCTCCAAAATCTACACAGAATGAAAATCATAAGAAAAGTTAGGTTGTTGATCTTATAAAACAAAAGTAAACACACTGAAAAACAGTTTTTAAAAAAAGTGGTCCTTACTTGTTTCCGGTATTAAGGCTGATGATGTAAATAAGATGAAAACCTCCCGATCTTCTAAGCATTTGATGATTGCCTTAAACATAAAAAAAAAAAAAAAGTGAAAGAAGATTCAGTCCCTCTCTCCTTCTCCCTCTACCACACTCTGCAGTGAATTGTGAGCTCATGAAAAGTATAAATATAACACAATTCTTGAAATGTTAGTGTTTGTAAGAATCAGGAGAATTTTGTCCCCAGTATCAGAAACTGCAACTTCCTTAGTCCTCAAATAATCTTGGCCCTGTGAGGCCTACATATAAGAACCAGAACATTAAGGTTAGTTTTAGGATAGTGTTCAACTATGTAACAAATCAATTAGAAAAGACATTTCAGTTTTTCATTAAGATGCTTGACATTTCATTCTGCTGCCTAAGTAGCCAATCTGTCACCATTTAGCCACTACAAATTCAAGGTGACTCAGACCTGGGATTAGCATCTTAAGCTCATGTTTACACAAAAAATATCACAGAATCCTGGAACTCAAGACTGGAAGATGCGATCCAATAAAATAATCCTTTCTACAGCATCCTAAGAGAAGAAAATAATAGTAAATGACATAACTAGGTCCCATGGCACAAGAGAGGCAGATAAAAAAAAATTCTTCCTCTCGTTTCCCTCTATCACAGTCTTCGGGGAAATCTGGAGCTCAAGAAAAAAAAAAATCCTGAAATTTTCATGTTTCCAGTAACTCTGGGAATTTTTCCCCAGATAGTGGGGAAGTTATCCAAAAGTTGCCATTGTAAATCATAAAGATAACAGCTTTTCCATTAGTCACCATTTCAAAAGCTTATATATCCATAACAAAGAGAAAATCCAATGTTCATATAGTAATTTTTCAGTTAAAAAAGAAACAAACAAAATACACCATTTTTTGAATAAAGTGAGAAAACATTCTATTTCAAAGATTGATAGGTCATAAGCCTACAAATATGGGGAATCGATAAATTATTCAATAACAAAGTATGAAAAAGACTTCCAAGGATTACATCCACAGGAACAATCATTCCACACGCTTCTGCAATAGCCCCTGGGCACCTGACAGTTTCTGCTTTTGTTTCCTCCAGTCTTACAAATTCTATGATGGCAGGGACTGTATTTGTATTTATGCTTCTGGGCGCACAGTAGGGACTGAAGAAATAATTATTGAATAAATATACCGGTAGTTATATATACCCATAGCTTTGGTATCTAGTAAACTGCAGGTATAATTCTGGCTTCATTTTCTACTACTATAAAAAGTGAAAGTGACAAGAGAGTTAGCCTCTACATCATTCTGCATTTTAGTTTTGTGATACAGATGAAATGTGCAAATAAAACAGAAATATATATCTTATTGGTCGCTCAGATTATGTACTGAAAGGGCTAAAGTTCCTATTTTAACCTTTGTGGGGAGAAATCATACAATCTTTTACGTATCTATTAGACTTTTCCATTTACACACAGAAAAATACAGCCATACATGTCCTTAAGACCCTGTTAAAAAGAGACCTTGGTTGGTACTGTTCTTAAAGGTCAGTGTTCTGGGTACAAGGCCACATATACTTTATTCAAGGGACATCTATTGCTTGTCCTCTATACACCAGGCATGGGCACTAAGGTGTCAAAGATGCTTAAGATATGATAACTGCCCTCAAGGTACTCAATGTCTAGGTGGGGACATGGATATGTAAAAATTATTCATACAATGATGAGGCAAGAAAAAAAAGCATGGGAGCTAGAGAGTATAATGCTAAGTGAAGTTAAGTCAGTCAGAGAAGGACAAATACCATATGATTTCACTCAACATGTGGAATTTAAGAAACAAAACAAATAAGCAAAGGGGAGAGAGAGAGAGAGAGAGAGAGAAAACAAGAAACGGACTCTTAACGCTAGAGAACACACGGCTGGGTACCAGAGGGGAGATGGGTGGGGGGTGGGGGAAACAGGTGATGGGGATGAAGGAGTGCACCTGTTGTGATGAGCACCGGGTGATGTATGGAAGTGTTGACTCACAGTACTGTACACCTGAAACTAATATAATACTGTATGTTAACCAACTGAAATTAAAATAAAAACTTAAAAAACAAAAAAAAGGAAGAAAAAGCATGGACACCAAGGAGGAAGGACCTGATGTGATTTGTGCATCAGGTCTCTGCTACTTTTGATATTATTTGCACTTACAAACAGTCGCTTCACGAATGCATGTTCTGAAAACATTTTTGGACTCTCTTCCTTTTAATTTCCCAATAGAAAATGGACTGTGCTACTGCAAAACAACATAGCCTACATTCCCCCAGCAGATACTCAACGGCCATCTGCTCAGCATCCACTGCTGCCCAGCTGGTTCCTCTGTGCTGAGGAGCACCGCCACAGACTCAGCAGGACTGACCCTGGACCCAGTCCTGGCAGGTGGGCTCAGGATGGCCTGTGCGGGTCAAGGCACCCCATTCCCTGTTAGTTATTGGACAAGGGATGTGCAGATGACATACACTGGTCTAATGAAACTGAAGTGAAGGTGAGGAGGGGCTCTCTCTCTCCAGATGCACAAAGGAAGCATGTCGCCCCGAGTGGCAGCCTCAGGACAAAACTAGTGTACAGAGCAGAGTGAGGTGAAACACAAAGTCCTGAGCAAACAGTACTTGAACTGGCCTTATCACCTAGAATTGAAAAAAAGCCTGTTCAGTCCTGTTACTATCTAAGCCAGCTTGGGTTTCCATCACAAGTAACTCCAAGTATCTTAACTGGCTGCCCCTAAGACCCCTTATCTTCACAGCTTGGACACAGGTCCTGTTTTCACTTACTGATTTCTTGCTATCTACTATGGGGGTAGTCCAGCATGCCACTAATGCGCTCACATGTTTAGATCACTGTCCCACACTCACACCATCTCCCTTGGGATGTTTAGGTCTCACTCATAAAAAGTCACCCTCTACTCATTCCTCACACTGAGGAATCCTGGTTGACAAAATGGACAGAAGTCTCTGGGTTGTTACATAATTCTCATTAGCGGCTTACTTCCTACAATATGGAAACAGTGGGAGCACCAGCATTTGATTTTTTTTCCTTACATACCTATAGATCAACACAGGTCACTTTTAAAGAAGTATCTCAGAAGTGGTCCTTTGATTAACTCAAGAAACACTAGGGATCTAATCAATTCTTCTGTCATAAAACAACAACAACAACAACAACAAAGATTTGGGGAAAACTGTCCTCTAATTCTTAAAATTAGGAGTACAAACTGACCAGCAAAATACGAATGTAAACTGAGACACAAAGGAGGATGAAAATATTAGACAATAAATATTAAGAATATGTCACATAAAAAAAATAAATAGATAAAAAACATAATAAAATTAAATTTAAAAAAAGAATATGTCACATATTAAGTAATGAAAATCCTTTCAGCAAACTAAAATAATTCACTCTAGGCACAGTCAACTAATAATGAGATATCGAGGGCGCCTGGGTGGCTCAGTTGGTTGGGCGACTGCCTTCGGCTCAGGTCATGATCCTGGAGTCCCTGGATCGAGTCCCGCATCGGGCTCCCTGCTCAGCAGGGAGTCTGCTTCTCCCTCTGACCCTCCCCCCTCTCATGTACTCGCTCTCTCTCATTCTCTCTCTCTCAAATAAATAAATAAAATCTTTAAAAAAAAAAAAAAAATAATGAGATATCGATTTCTTAATTCAAAGAAAAAATAATAATTATATTTTAAATAGGTGATTCTTACCAATTGCTTATTTTTAATATACTCAGTTAGTTTATCTATTTTTTCCCCTTGTTTGTTTGACAGTTCCACCTGATACATCCTGAAGCACATATCCTGGCAAGAGACTATGGAGAAAATCAGAAAAACAGAACATTTCTTATTTTAAAACGCTATTATGCTTTTTTATAACCAAGTTTTTCATTTTATATGTTAAAAAGATGAAAGAACTAGAAATACTCTTAAAAAAACATTTAACATTCAATGGTCTTTGTTATAAAACTCCTCAATAAGAAGTGTCAAGTATTTGAAACAATGCTTTCACTAATATGGACTCTACTATAGAATTTAACAAGACAAATACATACTATATAAATAACATAAACATCAATGTTCCATGAATTAATCTAAATGATCAGGAAATTTCCTTCTCGTGTTTTCTCCTTTTTTTCCTTCAGTTAGAAGGACATAAATAAATAAAAACCACCACCACAAAACCTCTGTTCTCTTTCAAAGGCATGGTTATGAGTTTCTGACTATTTGTAAGCAACTCTCTGCTAAACTCTCTGTGTTCTATAGTAAAGTGAGTCTCTGCCACCTTAGATGAAATTACCTTTCAGTTTCTAGTTAGCCTCCAAGGAAATAAATCACAGCAACCCTACAGCTTTTACAAAAGGCCCTTCAGCGAATCACTCAGGGCAAAACCACAACAGAGTGTGTAAGAGTGTGCGCGTGACAGATGGAAAAAACTGAACAAAGCCCAGGGCATGCAGTGTATCATTACATCTGAACAGACCTTTTTGCTCCAGGTAATTCTGTTTTCTAAAGGCAGCTTCTGGTAGTCTTTTTTTCAAAGATGACACTTTCATTACATACTTAAAATCTAGTTCATGTGGCCTAAAAAAAAAAAAACCAATACCAGGTAATTTAATAAACATTTAAACTACAACTTCGTATTTTTTTATTTTCTAATATAAATGCAAACAAAAATATCATAACAAGAAAAGTCCTGAAACTGATAAAATCCGAATCAAATACTGTGCATATTTATAAATATTATAGATTTTCAAATATATGACCCCACAGACCACAGTCTGCAAATATGTTCAACATTTTCTGAATGCATGTATTTTTGAGATTAGCAAAATATCTAGATGAATGAAAGAATTATGCATACTGGAATGAGAATTTTTTAAAAATTATGCTATGTAAGAGTTGACAACTTTTGACAACAGTGGACTGCATACCATGCGGTGCCACTGAATGAACCACATCCAGACTTTTGTACCACTTCCCCCGACTTCTCCTTGAAAACTCACTTTCAAATACTTGTAGACTTATAAATGCTCCCCTTGCCCCTAAATACTTCTCTGTGTATCCTTAAAAAAGGACATTTCCTTATGCAACCACAGAACAATTAATGAAATCAAGAAATTAATGCTATATGGTTCCATTATTTAACCTACACACCTTATTCAAATTTTGCCAACTGTCTCACTAAGGGACTTTATAACAAAAGAAAACAAATCTTTTTCTGTTTTACGATCCAATCCAGGATGACACACTGCATTTAGTTATGTCTTTTTAGTCATCTTCAATCTAGACAGTCTCTTGGTCTTTAATGACCTTGGTATTTTTGAAGAATACAGACCATGTATTTTGCAGAATGCCCCTCAATCTGGGTATATCTGATGTTTCCTGCTGATTAGATTGGCAGGAATACCACACAAGTGACACTGTGTCATTCTCTATGCATCCTATTAGGAAGCACATGATATTTATTCCACTGCTGGTGATGTTAACCATTTAGGTAATGGTTCTAGCCATTTCTCTCTACACTCATTAGTTGTACTCCACAGTGACAATGAACTTTCCCAACTCTCCCATTTATTTATTTACAGAATTCGTTTTTTTGTTTTGTTTTGTTTTTTTTCAGAGAGACAGCGCACACACGCAGGGGGTGGAGAGTAGGGGGGAAGGGGCAGAGGGAGAGGAAGAGAATCTTAAGCAGCCTCCATGCCAGCGCACAGTCCGACTCAGGGCTTGATCTCATGGCCCTGAGATCATGACCTGAGCTGAAATCAAGAATCGGATACTTAGCCGACTGAGCCTCCCAGGTACCCACCCCTATTTACAGAATTCTTACTTTATTCTCTGGGTTGTAATAACCCTCAATCCTCCCTCTTAAAACAGGTCAGGCAACAGAAAGAAAATGAATTCTGACAGCACACCTATCTTCAGCTTATATTTCAATAAAATAGGTCTATCTTTCAACAGTTTTGGGTGCAAACCAAGCGCAGACTAAATAAAAAGATTTCATGAGATGCCCTTCACAGTGCCCCCAAAACAAATAATTCATTATAATGCAAATATGTGTAATAGCTACTCTACTTAACAGTGGTCTAGGAAAATCATGGGAAAATTACAAAATCAGCTCCTGCAACTCTTAATAAAGACTCAATAATAGTATTAAGTGCCTGTAATCTGCTGCATCTGCTACTGAGGCAAATCCAATTTATTTCTTGGGAAAGTCAAACATCTAGTATCAAGGTCATATTCTCATGAATGGATTAAGACACTAAAATTTCCAAAGCGACTTGTCAAAGATTATAAAACTATTTCAAAGCCAAGGTCAGAATTTAGACCTGAATTTTAAGTTTCTTGTGCTCTATACATCTACACAAAGTACTCTAATAAAAAACCAAGTACGACTGCTTTGTTTCACACCAGTACCAACAAACAAGACCTCAAAATGAGAATTAAAAAAAAAAAAAATCAAACAGTAAAGGACACAAACTCAATATTTACAGTTGCGTTGGAACAGCTGTACCATAAGAGGACCAAAGAGTTATATCACACAGCAGACAGCCTTGAATAATTAATTTGCCTTGCCATGAAGAGGTGAGAGCTGTAAGAAATGAGTAAGAAAGAAACTGATTATTTATGAGCAAAACATTTACTTAAAAAACATAAAAGAACCAATTAAATAATTTCTTACCATTTTCACTGAGTTCAAATCTAGGGAAAAAGGAAAGGCATGTTTATAAGAGCAAACAGAACAGATCCAGTAAAACAAAGTATGTGCATAATTACTTACATGCTTTTATGAGCTGATGCTGCCATCCTTTTAGGCTCCCTATACTGAAAAGCTACAATAATATAAGGGCAGATCTGCCTGGGTCGCTCAATAACAGAGCTGCCTGAAAGTTCATAGAGGTAATACTGAAAGAAAAGAAATAAGGATTATCAGAGTAGCACCACGGAATGCTTTATCTCAACTCCACCCAGTCCTAACATTTAACACATTAGATTCAGAAATGTATCTTGGGAATGATTTATTCCCAGGTGACTATACCTGACTCAGTTCAAATGCGCGAAAATGACTCGTCTTGTGAGAAACCTTGTTAGTATTTGCAGCCACGTGGCAATCATAGCCAGAAGATGGGCTAGTATAGTTAGTGGTATAATTCTCAGACACAAACTTGACTTTTCCCTAGAATAAAAATATTAAGACTTATCAGATGTCTTCAAAAGGCAATAATCTTACTCTAGGATTCATTTAAAAGTAGCCTAATAAGTAAGGATGTGGATGTGTTTCAAATTGTGTTAACAACTATGGTTCTTAGCAAATTATCTTAAGGCCAACAATAGTTTTAATTATCCATGAACCTCTTAACATTGTACTTAAAAATCTGGGATGTCTGGGCATCTTCCTGAGGTAAATGATCACAGCTTCTACCACAACATGAAAGGAGTACGTGAATCCCCCCAAATTTAAGAGAACCATTTCTGTAAAAGAAAAATTACACAGCCCACCAACTGAACAGATTAGCTTAGTCAATGACTGTAACATAGAAGGTGACAAATGGAATCTAAAATTTCACAAGATGAATTTTCAAACTGAAGTATTAAGTTATCAATTGTAATTTTTAGATCAAGGTATTTCTATTATGCCAGGACCCAGTACATCAGCAAGAAGCAAATATACAGTAAAGTGCTTAGCCGGACCTGATTACTGAATAGTCGATAGTATTTCCGATTATAGATTTCTCTTCATCAAGGGTTACATGTCTTCCGGGGGGCGGGGCGGGGGAGGCAGTTAAGGTTACCATACAATGAAATATCATACAATGATTTTAAAAGCTGTTGTGAATATAGTGACATATGTGGAAAAATACACAGAATATATACCAAAATGAGGTAAAGTTATAGGAAACTTTAATTTTTATCTTTACAGAAAGAATCTAATTTTGGGGGGGGGTGTTAAGGTCCTGCCTCTTCATTCATAGGACCACTAGGGGCATTGATAAAAAGCCAAAGAATATAAATAGTAGTTCTCAGTGAGCAATCACAACCTGTATCTTCTCCCCCTCCAACATTTTATGATGTCACGCATGGCTGGCTTTTGAGCAGTAAAGTAAGGAGAACTGAGAGCATATAGGTAAAAACTGACCAGCAACATCCACCAGACAGGGGGTTACAAGCCAAGAAACCCAGGACGAAGCACAATCTGACAGAGGTACGACACAGAACGAGGGTTATGTGAGCCAATGGCCCATCTACTGCAGTAGCTCTCCTGCAGGAGGAGGCAGAGGGAGGAGGAGTGGGGATCGCGCTCGCCAGTGTGATGCCACCTTCCCTCCAGTTCTTGGGGACACACCTTAGAATGTGAACAGTTCACACTCAAAAAAACACATCAGTAGTGTTGGTTTATAATCAGAGAACTCAAGATAGTAAGAAAGCTAAAACTGAAGCAAAAAACAACAAAATGAGACCACAGAGTATGTCCTCACAAAGCCCACCAATCTCTAAAGTCAGAATTTTCCTAGGAACTACTTGAACTATTTGAGGGTGTTTTAAGAATTTCTGAGATCAGCAGTTACAGATGCCACAAAGAACTGTGAACGGGTCTGGATGTTTTAGGGATAAAGGAAATAAGGCTCTCTTATTTCAACAATTTAAACAGAAAACGAAAGTTGCTGTCTAATTCCTCTCTTATAACTGTAATCACATTGTTCTTATAGGTTGCTACTTATGTTCTGTTATTTAATGTTTAAAAAGTGGCACTGTGGGCCAGGGCGAGAGGAAGACTTTTTACTGATTACCTTCTGTGTTATTTTGAAAGTTGTTTTGTTTTTTATTTTATTTATTTATTTTTTTAAAGATTTATTTATTTGACAGAGAGAGAGAGAGACAGTGAGAGAGGGAACACAAGCAGGGGGAGTGGCAGAGGGAGAAGCAGGCTTCCCGCTGAGCAGGGAGCCCGATGCGGGGCTCGATCCCAGGACCCCGGGATCGTGACCTGAGTTGAAGGCAGACGCTTAACTGACTGAGCCACCCAGGCGCCCGTTTTGTTTTTTTAAAGACATATTCATAGATCATTTATCAAATGAACAAAAAAGCTTTGTCTTTAAAGGAAAGCAAGAACAGCAGTTATCGGGGCGCCTGGGTGGCTCAGTTGGTTAAGCGACTGCCTTCGGCTCAGGTCATGATCCTGGAGTCCCTGGATCGAGTCCCGCATCGGGCTCCCTGCTCCGCAGGGAGTCTGCTTCTCCCTCTGACCCTCCCCCCTCTCATGTGTTCTCTCTCATTCGCTCTCTCTCAAATAAATAAAATCTTTAAAAAAAAAAAAAAAAGAACAGCAGTTATCTTTTCTGAATTTATAGCTGTCTACAGTGACTATGATGTTTAGCAAATGATCCTCAAAGAACATTATCACAGACTGATAACCTTTAGTTTTTAAAAGAAAAATTACATAAAAGAGCATTTGGGCTTTACCTTAATTAGGTTAAAAATTACAACATAACCACACTTCCCATGATACCATGGTCTTGCATGAAGATAGTCTGAGTATTTGGAAATATACACACCTATAAAAGTATAAGATTTAGATTAATTCACACTTTAAAAGGATTGTTTACTCACATACATTTCACATGTAGGGCTACCTTTAACAGAACAAGACAACACAAAACACAAATAAATAAAAGTCAACATTAAACTGTTTTGAAACTGCTTACCTTTTAAAAACTATTCAAGATATTCTAAAGGTATGGAAACATTAGAGCTAAGACAAGACAGGATGTATCTGATGGACAACCAATGTTCTAGTTGGGTACAATAACTAAAAAGGGATACAAGTATCACAATTCTTGGTAAATTCTAAGTTTATTTTTTTTGAGGCAATCATTCAGTGAAAAGGCCTATCTGTAGTAATCCGATTCTCAACTTATTTTTTGCAAAAAATCTCAGTAAGGACTCTATTTAATAATAAGCACTAAGGTCTGCCACTTGGCAGGTATGTGCTAGGCAGCAGTGGCACCAAAGTAAACAGGACAAGGTCCTGCCTTGAAGCAGCTTATGCTGCTAGTCTGTGCAATTTCCAGTTGAGGCAGGGGTCACGTTTGTTCTACTCACCACTGTAGCCACACCACAGCCCAGTATATGGTAGGTACTTAACTATTCGTCAGACACATGTATTTGAGGACACAAAGAAATGGAAATAAGCAATTATATTTTCTTAGAAAAGGAGTTCTTTAAACAGAGGAAGGAAATTCTCAGAGAACAGAGTGAGCACAAGTATGGAAGCATAAAAGATTATAAACTGTGCAGGACGGTGGGTCACTGCATGGGGAGCAGGGGAGAAAGCACAGGAAGCTGAGGCTGAAGGGGAAGCTTGGAACTGGGTGGTAAAGATCTTTGTAGGACTTCTTCAGGGGAGACCTCACCCTATAGGCAGCAGAGACCCACCAAGGGTTTTCAGCAGCAGACTGCCACTTACAAGACAGTGGAGTCTCCAGAGGGGAGAGGCTAGAAGCAAGACCAACCAGAAAGCTACGTCAGAGCTGAGACAGGTCCCCAGGTGGCAGCAGCAGGGGAATGGCAAGGGAAGAGCAGATCCCACAGAGATTCCTAAACTGAGGCATCTCTCGAAATACGAGACAACGGAGAGAGTCCTTGGATATCCTGGTAAGAGCAATGAACTTGTGGTCAGAAGCTTGGGTTCCAGCACCAAGTCATTCACTTCCTACTAATAACCATGTGACTGAGGAGCAGGTCACTTGAGGTGGGGGGGGGGGGCACTTGGATACATAGACCACAGGGTCCTCAGGAAGATTTAAAAAGATCTATAAACTTTTAAAAAACTAAAAGACACTACATTCACAGAACTAAACATTTCTATTTGAGCCCGAAACTATAAAATATATGCGGGCAGCAGTGCTATTTTCTTACCCACCCCAGTACGTGTTTAAGAAAGTATATTTGTT
Source organism: Phoca vitulina (assembly GCF_004348235.1). Taxonomy (NCBI): domain Eukaryota; kingdom Metazoa; phylum Chordata; class Mammalia; order Carnivora; family Phocidae; genus Phoca; species Phoca vitulina. The sequence continues at coordinate 7,640,512 of NW_022589736.1, read as the reverse complement.
AAGAATAATGCAGTTTCTACTCCAGCACCCCACCAAAGCCAGCCTCTTAAACATCAACCATATAATTAGGAATTAGAGTAATGCAGAACAAGGGCCTTCTATTTTGGAGATGTAAGCTAAAGTATTTACTTGTAATTTACTTTCAAATTCTTCAACAACAAAATTTTTTAACCAAATGAAGGGAATAATGCAAAACATGATCTGTTAAACCTAGGCGATGGGTACATTATACCATCCTCTCTTCCTATGTTAGCTATGTTTTACAATGAAGGGGGGGTGAAAAAGAGTAGGAAGAAAAAAAGGTTTTATGTAAAATGTTATCGGGGTTATGAATGTATTCCCTGTCATGGCCTTTAGAAGATGTGAATGTAAGTTTTAAAGCATTTTGTGTTACAGAGTGACTACATAACCCAGCAATTCCACTGCTGTGTCTATACCTAAGAGAAGGCAAAACACGTCTCCACAAAAACTTGTACATGAATGCACACAGCAGCATTTCCGTAACAGCCAAGAAGTGCAAACAACCAAAGGTCCCTCAAGTGCTGAAAGAATAAAGAAAATGTGGTAAAACCATACAACAGGATATTATTCAGCCAAAAGGCAGACAAAGTACTGCTACGAGCTACAACAGGGATGAGCCTTGAAAACACTAAACTGAGAAAAGGAGTCACAAAACATCACATAGGATTCTGTTGATGTGGAATGTCTGAAGGAGGCCAACCTGGAGAGGGGAAGAGCAGGTTAGTGGCTGCCTCGGCCGCTGGTGGCGGGGAATGGGGCATCACTGCTAATAGGCATAGGACTTCTTTTTGGGGGCATGAAAACAGTCTAGAATGGACTGTGCTAATAGTAGCACTACTCTATGAATACACCAAAAAAAGCTGAACTGTACACTTGAAATGGGTGAATTAGAGGCTGTATAAATTTTATCTCGATAGAGCTGTGAAAAAGAAAAGGCCAGCAGGAAGCTAGCCACTCCTGATCTCCACAGTGGTAGCACCTGATAGCGCTAAATACCCGTCCTCCTCTCCCTCCCCAGTTCTTCCTCCACTGGACTGCCCCCCCGACCCGGTCCCACAGCGATCCACAGTCCTGCTCTTTGTCATCTTTTCCTTCAATAATGCCCCATGTAACAGTATCTTTGGCTTCAACTAACACCTAGTCCTGCCACCTTGAGCCCCCATCTCCAGTTCTGATCCTTTTTTCCAGCTATTTTTTTTTTTTTTTTTACCATCAGGAGGGTATCTCCTGGTAACACCTAGGAAAACCTCACTATTTCTCAAATTTAATTCATGAAAGTAGTAGCATCCATTTACTGAGAGCTAAGTGCTTCACGTAGCCTCACATGATCCTCACAGCAGATCTAAAAGATAGTTTCATCTATTTCACAGATGAGGAACTTGAAGCTCAAGAAATTTAGTGCTAATCCACATTCTTAACCGTAAGATTACCTTTCTCTTTTAACTCCTCAGCTTCCCTACCAATCTCCTTTCCTTCTGTGTCTCTTCTCTATTAACAACATGACTGTAGTGTAAGTTTACAAGCTTATATCTGAATATTTCCTTTCTCTTACTCCTCACATTCCACAGTTGCCAAGTCTGGCCAGTTCCATCTATTCTCTATTCCTACTGCCATTATGATAGTTTAGAAGACATCCTCATTAGCCCTGGATGATTGCACTAATCTCTTGGTACTTAAAGCTAATTTCAGTATCTCTTCTAGTCCAACTTTTAAGAAAAAGTTCTGATCATGTAACTCCTATTGGAAAATCTTAAGTCTTAGACTCGAAGCTCATTTACATGTTTAAAGCACTGATTCTAAAGATTATTATTTATCACTAATGAAACTGGCTTTTAATGTAAGTATCTTATGAAATGAACTAAACCCCACTTCATCTTGTAAAAGAAGAGACTCTTTCTCTCACAGACTTACCTTTTGCTGGGTCACCGAGAGTGGTTATAGCACTGCTGCCCACACAGAGCCCGCGCTGACATACTAACTTTGCCTTTAAATAAAAGACAGTACTTTGCTTATCATGTCAGTCTTAGGAGAGACAATGAAATAACACTATAATATATAAGCTTTCAAATAAATATATAACCTGTATATGGTATGTATTTATGGCACAAAGCAAGCTTGTGTAAGGCAATTGTGTTTGGTTAATAGTTCATGAAATTTTATCATTTCTGTTAACAAAAATGTCATCAGCAAAACCAAATTAAACAAGCTCCCAGATTAAGTCCTCTCTTGAAGATTTTGATTATAGCTTTGGAATCACTAAATTTGAAAATGTCTTATCCTCTAATGCCTCTTTTAGTATGAATCCATAGTGTATCTTATTTGTAAGTAGATGATTAAGTAAATAAATGAACTCTTCTGGTCTTACTATATAATCCTTATGTTATATGCTAATGTTAAGTATTCTTTAAGCAAGCCTACCCTTGTTCTTTAAAAATCACGAACCCAATCAAAATATGAAATTATTTTAAGTTGAATTCTAAATCTCTGGTATTGTTAAAACTTTATCTAGGAAGCCACATACATCTTTGGGGACACGCTCCACACAGTAGCTTCCTTCTCCCACAATTTGGGTATGAGCAACAATATGGAATCTCCATCTTTAAACACTGGCATGAAATAATTTCAAGTAACTCAACTGCTGAAAGTATTCACCTTATGCCCAAAACCATGTAACTGAAACTTGAAAAACCTCCACAAGAAACAAAGTATCTATGTGAAGAATGATCCAGAATGAAGAAATACCCATTCACTCCATTAGAAGGCATTACTGATACTTAGGAAACCCGTATTAATCCAATTCTCACCCTGAGCTGACAAATGTATTTACGATGAAACTGAAGAGGGCCTGTGAAAAGGTACAGGAATCCAACCTCTTTCAGGACTAGCTGTCACGATCATTCCCACTGCCACCAGACTCAGCAACAAAAAAGACTGGAGAACTGGTAATTTTACAAATCTTAGAGAAGTGAAATACCAATATTTAAGTTTAATGATATCATTAATTTTGTACATTAATGTCACAAAACTAATGTTCTACAACCTAATTCCCTTACCTGATTTTCAGTTTCAAACAGAAGAAACCCATAAGTCTCTTGAAGTTCTTCCTGAGTATAATTACTTGATTTTTTTTCTTGGTAAAAAGTTTTGTACTGTATAAAAGAGAGAATAATCAAATGCTATAAACATATTATTTTGCCTTGCAAATTAATTTTTAAAAATGCATCATCTGAATTCCTCCTGTTAAAGGACTAACAAAATTTATTATTTTTCTATTCCCTAGAATATATTCTTATTACCTTCCAAGGATTTCTTATCTCATCTGAAAGTGACAGCTGAGAAGAACTAGATAGGCTTTTATACCAAAAATGATGGGTCTATTTCTTTAAAACTAAAATAAAACTAACACACAGACACAGTGTGTACCAAGCACCTCACCTCATTTAAGAAAATGTCATTTTTCACCAAAGTCACTTGACTGTACTGAAAACCATGCTCAGATGCAGAGTCCAAGTAAGAAGTATGAAGAATTGAAACTGCCCTCTGGAAGAGAAAGTCTGAACTCAAGGACACTGTATCAAAAACTGTAAAACACAAACAAAAATAATGCAACTGTTTAAGATAACCAAAAGATGGGGTTAAAAGTGGCATACTAAATATCACTGAATACTTCACCTATTTCCTTCCTGTAAAACTCAGACACTTACATTGTATTTTGGCTCCATATCTGTACTATCTTAAAAGACCTCTCATTTGAAGAACATAATCTACACGGAGGTGAGTTACTGAAGGTGAATTACTTTCAATACAAGAGTAAAATAAACCCTGCCAGATTCCTTGGGCCTTTTGGTTGAAAGCTGTGTGTTGTAACTACAGTTGGGACAAGCAGATCAAATGTGGTAGCATCAAGGTGGTGGTAAGCAATCACTTAGACCAATGTTTCTCATCCTGAATTTTTTTAAACTTATGCTACATTTTGATAAACTTCACCCTTCCTGTCTTCTCATCAAATCCCCCCAAGTAAGCCCATTAGGTTCCTTTTAAGGGGCCTACTATTGCACACTCAACAAACACATTAGAAATTGTTCTATCTTTGGGGTTTCCTCATGGCCTAGACATGTCTGTTGAACTTTACTTCTTACGGGTTATATTATGAAATCATTATTTTTTTCATTTCACAAAAATAAAACTTTATTACTTTTAGAAAGTGCTTTTTTCAAACCCCACCCATGTGCTAGCCCAGAAATTCTGACATGACCTTCCCAAGAGAAGCAGGTTTCCTAATTGAGAATTACTGACTTGACCCAATAATTCTCTTGATTGAGGCTTTGTGCCTTTTGTTTTACAAGTTTTTACTTTAGCAAGAATTGATCCTAACAAATTCTCGTAACATTTAACTATGATTTGGTTACTCCCTTATATTTGTATCTTCTCTATGTTCTTTAACAAGGTCAAGGCAGGGAGGTAACAAACTACTTATAAATAATAGAGAACGGAATAACATACAGAGCACTGGAAGTTTGGGTGATATAGTATAAATAAATACATTAACATGGCTTCCCGCTTTTACCAGAACTCTCTGCCAATTACATTAAAGTTCAAAAGCTAAAGGAAAGACAAGCATTTTAATTAAAACTAACCTATGAACAACAGTAAAAAACTAAACGATCATAGAAATGAAAACAAACATTTCAGTAAAGTTAATTTGGACTAAACTGTCCTAACACTTCCAATTATCCATTAAAAATGCTTTACGTCTGCCTTCGGCTTAGGTCATGATCCCGGGGTCCTGGGATCGAGCCCCACATCAGGCTCCCTGCTCAAGTGGGGAGCCTGCTTCTCCCTCTCCCTCTGCCATTCTCTCCACTTGTGCTCTCTGGCTCTATCTCTCTGTCAAATAAATAAATAAAATCTTAAAAAAAAAAAAAATGCTTTACTAAACTTCCTAGTATCAAAAGTCAAAGACTTAAGTAGCAAGGAAGGAAAGAAAAGAGGATGAAACATTTAAGAATATCCTGAAGTTCCTACATCTGATCCATATCAGTTGTTTTACTTTTTCTCAGTTTCACTTTTTCCTTCAATATCAGTATATGAATGCTATAAAAAATATGGATATTCTAAAGAAGTTCAAAGAGCAAAACAACAGGGATGATAGTTAAAATGATGGCTTTCTTGAGCTACATTACCTTCTTTAGCTACATTAGCTCAAAACAAACTGGGAAGCCTAAGCATGTGTGACTCTGTCTTACAAATAAGCTGCACTGCTAGGCCAAATGCAAGTCAGATTCCTCTAAAAATCCTAATATGGGAAACCTTGTATTTAATATTTGTAAAAAGGCAAAATAATATTTAAAAATCTAAGAAAACTCTAGGGGTGCCTGGGTGGCTGAGTCGTTAAGTGTCTGCCTTAGGCTCAGGTCATGATCCCAGGGTCCTGGGATCGAGCCTCGCATCGGGCTCCCTGCTCAGTGGTAAGCCTGCTTCTCCCTCTCCCACTCCCCCTGCTTGTGTTCCCTCTCTCGCTGTCTCTCTCTCTGTTAAATAATAAATAAATTCTTTAAAAATCTAAGTAAAGTCTCTTCCTAGAAACATCGCCAAAGGCAAGGGAAGGAAGGGCAAAAATGAACTATTGGGACTTCATCAAGATAAAAAGCTTTTGCAAAGCAAACAGTCAACAAAACCAAAAGACAACTGACAGAATGGGAGAAGATATTTGCAAATGACATATCAGATAAAGGGCTAGTATCCAAAATCTATAAAGAACTCATCAAACTCAACACCAAAAGAACAAAGAATCCAATCAAGAAATGGGCAGAAGACATGAACAGACATTTTTCCAAAGAAGACATCCAAATGGCCAACAGACACATGAAAAAGTGTTCAATATCGCTCGGCATCAGGGAAATCCAAATCAAAACCTCAATGAGATACCTCACACCAGTCAGAATGGCTAAAATTAACAAGTCAGGAAATGACAGATGTTGGCAGGGATGAGGAGAAAGGGGAACCCTCCTACAACGTTGGTGGGAATGCAAGCTGGTGCAGCCACTCTGGAAAACAGTATGGAGGTTCCTCAAAAAGTTGAAAATAGAGCTACCATATGATCCAGCAATTGCACTACTGGGTATTTACCCCAAAGATACGAAAGTAGGGACCCGAAAGAGTACGTGCACCCCGATGTTTATAGCAGCAATGTCCACAATAGCCAAACTGTGGAAAGAGCCAAGATGTCCATCAACAGATGAATGGATAAAGAAGGTGTGGTATATATATACAATGGAATATTATGCAGCCATCAAAAGGAATGAGATCTTGCCATTTGCAACGACGTGGATGGAACTGGAGGGTATTATGCTGAGCGAAATAAGTCAAACAGAGAAAGACATGTATCATATGACCTCACTGATAATGAGGAATTCTTAATCTCAGGAAACAAACTGAGGGTTGCTGGAGTGGGGGGTGGGGTGGGAGGGATGGGGTGACTGGGTGATGGACACTGGGGAGGGTATGTGCTCTGGTAAGCGCTGTGAATTGTGCAAGACTGTTGAATCTCAGATCTGTACCTCTGAAACAAATAATGAAATATAGGTTAAGAAAGAAAAAAAGAAGAAGAAGAATGTAGCAGGAGGGGAAGAATGAAGGGGGGGAAATCAGAGGGGGAGAAGAACCATGAGAGACGATGGACTCTGAAAAACAAACTGAGGGTTCTAAAGGGGAGAGGGGTGGGAGGATGGGTTAGCCTGGTGATGGGTATTGAGGAGGGCACATTCTGCATGGAGCACTGGGTGTTATGCACAAACAATGAATCATGGAACACTATATCTAAAACTAATGATGTAATAATGTATGGGGATTAACATAACAATAAAAAAATTTAAAAAAAAATCTAAGTAAAGTCTAAAGCTCAATATTTGAGAAATAAGTTGCTTACAGTGAAAGAAATAAAAGTTGTCAGAGCTTTGGAAATGAACATTCTATGGTTATGAACTCTTAAATTCCACAAGATGTTAATATGAAGACACAGGCTTTTAACTTTTAAAAGTACCAAATACTACATATATCCACATTTTTGAGGGTCAATGCACAATAATAAACGAAAAACTGAAAAAATAGTGCAAGCTGAAAAGCAAACAAAAATAGCCTAACACAGTGTTTACCAAATACATGTGGTCAGAGAACACTTTATTTACCAATGTGAGGAATACTGTTCTCAATAAAGCTATGAATAGATATAATGGTTTAAAATAAACAGTAGGAAATGATTTTGTGCTAACATATTTTTATTCCTAAAACTATTTATAGTTAAAAATGCTTCCCCTTTAGGTCAGCATTCTCCAAAAAGCAATATATTTATATAAGTAACCATTTTACAGTTAGCAGAAGGTAAAGCATGTCCAAAGCGAAACAGTTAGAAATCCACAGTAAATCTTGAATCTTTCATGATTTCATAATAAAATGATGTCAATTATACTCAAGAAAGCACAAGTTTCCTGCTGTATAACAAAGGAGATAGATGAACATTTTATCAAGAAATTATTTGACATTATCTCTTCTTACACAATGTACTCTCATTTAAGAGTCAAACTAGTGTACAAAACAGTATGAGCACTAAATAAATGGATGGCTGCATTTTTGCTGAGTAATACACATGCTTCACTTAAACATTCAAGGTTATCAGAATATTAAGAGAATGAAGAGAATTTCTCTACAGAGAAATACTAAAATAACTTAAAAAGTACCTGTCTGTAAAGTGAAAGAGTATCCCTTAGGGCTTAAGTGACCAACAGAGAGCAAGTAGGGAAAATTCAAGTTCAATCACATTAATTCTAGAAACTGAGTTAATATTCTTTCCTATGGCACCTAGCTTTGGGCATATTTCCCTGCTATTTATGGATTCAGTCTTAAAAGTTAAGTCAAGCTTGACATAAACTGGATTCTGTTCAAAGTGCCCTGAGATAATCTCTCCATTTCTCAAAATCTATCAGCAATACGGAGTGTCTGCTTTTGGACACTTGTTTCTCTTTTTAACTTCTAATAAATAAGAGGGATTAGAAAATTATAAACTGATCTCTGATGCTCTGGCACACATATCTGTTTTCCATTCTCTAAGCATCTGGTCTGAAAGCAAAGAATGAAATTTAGAACTAATGCCAACAACTTAAGTGTCACAGTAATTCTAACATAAATTAGCCACTTCTACATCTCCCCGGGACTTTTGTGACCACTTCTCTTGTTTATGCATTATACAATAGCACTCATCAAAGACAGAAACACTCAGAACCCAACAGTATCCACCATTAAAGGTCCTTATTAGTATTTCCTACAGAAGGACTGCAACCTACCTCCGTTAACATTGTGGATGCCTAAATATTTGACCTAGGCTAAGTAGGCCCTTTAATAGTTGTTAAAGAGCCCATTCCTTCATCATCTAATCCTAAAATGTATTACCTTTATCTTTAAGACATTAAGGGATTGCCAGTTTAAGATAAATACAACTTTTTTGGATCTAACAAAAACTTAAATGTGCATACCTAATAACCATTCCATTTCTGGGAATCTATTCCTCAGAAATACTAGCACGAGTGCACACAAGATATATACAAGGCTACTCCACGCACCGACATCTATAACAGCAAAAACACTGGGGATAACCTAAATTGCCATCAATAAGGAAACACCTTACAACTACTACATAAAAACCAAGTAAATCTGTATACACTGACATATAAAGATATCTATTATTGAGTAAATAACATGCATTATATAATGCCATTTTGATAAAAAAATACATAAAAAATTATGTGTTTGAAAGTTTACAGAAAAAGATCTAGAAAGATGGGAAACCAAATTGTTAATGGTGTCTAAACCAATGTTTATCGAAGTGGAAGTGGATAAAGGTGAACTTAAACTTTTTAGCTTATATATATTATTACAACCTAGCTTTTTTCTTACATAAGCATGTACTACTTCTAGTATTTAAAATATCTCAATTCAAAATCAAGTAAAATGAATCATAATTTCAAAGAAGTACAAATAGAGAAATGTGACAATTTCCCTTGAACCTTTTCTGATGCAATTCGAAAATTTAATCACCTATTAATTTTGGATTAATGATTATTTTGGATTAATGAAATTTGTAGTCACTGGAAATTGTAAATATTTTTTAAAAAGTCCTTTCATTTAACATGATATAAATTAAAAATTTTCAATTGTACTGTTCTACTTGGATTCATTAGTAATAACTCATAGCATTTAGTTTAATACCCACTCTTTTCTGATATGAACCCTGGCTCGGTCTTCTCTAAGAGAGAATGTAGCTGGGAGGGTGGTCTTAATTCATTTTCACCAAGTATACCCCCAGAATTCTTGACATAGTCCTGTTCTCTGTTAATGTCATAAATGCTAAAATGAGAAAAGAAAAAATTAAATCATAAAGTGAATAGTTCTATTTACGGCAAACCTACCATATAAACAAATGTCTACTGAACATCTAATTTACATTAGGTACAATTCTGTAATGTTACCTCCTTTGACAAGTCTCCAGAGCTAAGGCTAAATTGGCTCTCTAAGCAGTAAAACATAAAATGAAATGCTTTTCCTTCAATATTTAAGTTCTAAAGAAAATCTGTTCACAGAAATAAGTTATGCTTATAGGAATCAATTTTGCCTCAAGATAAAAAGTAGAGGTTATAGAACCACATTTATGTTCTACTGGTTGAAAATAAAATAGAACACAAATAAAATCTCTCCCCACCCCCAAATTAGTATATGACCCAACCATTCTTGTTTTTTTTTTTAAGATTTATTTATTTTAGAGAAAGAGATGGGGGGAGGGGCAGAGTGAGAGGGAGAGTCTCCAGCAGACTCCCCGCTGAGTGTGCAGCCTGACGTGAGGCTCAATCCCACAACTCTGAGATAACAACCCAAGCCAAAGGCAAGAGTCAGAGGTTCAACTGATTGAGCCACAGGTGCCCCGACCCATCCATTCTTTTAAAAAAAAAACTATTAGTGATGCCTATTACATATACAGTACCATGCTATATCCTGGATTCATCAAGACAAATGAGAAACCATCTTTACAATAAAAGCTTAGACTAGAAAAGGAAGACAAACCTATACAGAAACCAGTACTATAAATGTGTGGGAGAATCTAGAACACGATGCAGTGGATGCATAATAGGGATTTCCTTAAGACAGGGAAATGTCAAGAAGTTTTAGAGGCATTCATACTTGAAATCTGAGTAGGTATTCAAATAATAAAGGAGCCAAAAAACGAGCTAGTCTGCATGTTTTCTAGGCAATGGAAACAGTAGGAGCAGAGGTAGAAGCATTAAACATATAAGGAACCACAAGCAGTTTCTTTGAAGAATTCAATATGCTTCACACAAATATTAGCATGTCTAGTTTTATAATAGTACACCTTTTTTCAAAAAGGATTTGAGGCAGAACTGTATGGATATCTTCAAAATTCTGTAGAAAAAGTAGCAATATTGGTAACATTCATTCATTAAGGAAACAGGTTATGTCAAGAGGGGAAAATTAAATGGGTCTTCTATATTACTATCTCAGTATTTACTTTTTAGAAAGATCTATTTGTTTGCTTTGATTCACTTTTCTCATGTTATCTTTGGTTTTGTTTTATACAGTAAAAATCATGGTAAAATAAACACATAACATTTCACATCTAATCTTTATGTCCTTTGCCATGGTACCTAGTCTCCCTGCGCCTCGTAATTTACGGTTTCTGAAATGGTTTAATCTTTTTCTTCCTTTTCTTTTCTGTTCTGCTAGTGCCCATTTCACATCCACCTGTGGTCTGGCTATCTCTTCCTCAAATTCTTATAATTCTGCTTTGTGGTCTTCATAACTCTGTGCTTCATTTATTTTTATTTTTTAACACTTTGAGATATAATTCACATAGCATACAATTCACCCATTTAAAGTGTACAGTTCAATGGTTTTAGTTTATTCAGACCTGTGCAACCATCACTACTATCAATTTTAGACCATTTCATCACTCCAAAAAGAAACCCTGTACCCCTTAGCCACCATCCTCATCTTCCACTGTTCCCCATTCCCAGGCCTAGGCAACCACTAATTTACTTTCTGTCTGTATAGATTTGCCTATACTGGACCATTTTATGTAAATGGAATCATACAAGTGGTCCTTTGTGACTGGCTTCTTTCACGCAGCATCATGTTTTCAAGGTTCATCCATATGGAAGCATGTTTACTTCACTCAGATTTCATTTCATTGGCTCATTTAGGGCCAAATGATATTTTACAGATATACCACATTTTCTTTTATCCAATCATCAACTGATGGACATCTGGGCTCTTTCAACTTTTTGGCTATTATGTATAATAATGCTATGAATGTTCATGTACAAGTTTTTGTGTGGACATTTTTTCATTTCTCCTGAATATATACCTAAGAGAACAGCTGGATCATATGATAAATCTATGTTTAACCATTTGGAGAACCGCCATTCTGTTTTCCAAAGTGACTGCACCATTTTACATTCTCATTAGCAGTGCGTGCAAAGTTCTACTTTCTCCACATCATTGCTGACACTTGTTATTATCTTTCTGATTACAGCCATCCTAGTAGGTATGGAAACGATATATTAGTTTATTTGTAAGTTTATGTTGGAATTTTAGGTTACACTTTTCACCTACTTCAAGAGGTCCACAAGCTTTTTCATAAAGGGCCAGACAGTAAATATTTTAGGATTGTGAGCCATACAGTCTCTGTCACAAAGACTCAATTCTGCTGGTGAAGCATAAAAGCAGCCACAGACAATGTGTAAATGAATGGAAATGACTATGTTCTAATAAAACTTTATTTAGAAAAACAGGCAAGACTACAGGCAGTAGCTTGCCCACCCCTGATCTACACTGTACCAGTATTTTGGGCTTTTCTTATCATCTGTAGAAAACTGTGGTGCATATCCCTCCACCTTAGCCTTTTCTTACACATTTATATTAGTTAACCACTGCTTAGTAACAAACCATCTCAAAATTCAGTAGCTTATAACCACAATCATTTACTACTGCTCACATTTCTACAATGTTGGCTAAATTAGGCTTAACTCAGCTGGGGCAGCCCTGACCCATGTGTCTCCCATCTTCCTTCAACCAATGAGTTAGGGAGGCATGTTTTTTCTCATGGAAATGGCAGAGGTGCAGAGAACAAATGGAGAATACCCAAGTCCTCTTAAGGTTTACTAGGCCTGAAACTGACATACTGTCATTTCTACCTGATATTATTGCCCAAAGCAAGTCATATGGTCAAACTCAAAGTCAAGGGGGAGGGAAAAATACCCTGTCTCTTTAGTGGGAAGAATGCAGTCATGGAAGGAGGGAATAAAGCCCTGGGGTTCATAACGCAATTGATGGTGGTGATGGTTGTACACCTTGTGAATATACTAAAAACCAATGAATTCTATCTCAATATTAAAAATATTATGTTAAAAAAAAAAAACAACAGGGGCGCCTGGGTGGCCCAGTCGTTAAGCGTCTGCCTCTGGCTCAGGTCATGATCCCAGGGTCCTGGGATCGAGCCCTGCATCGGGCTCCCTGCTCCGCGGGAAGCCTGCTTCTCCCTCTCCCACTCCCCGTGCTTGTGTTCCCTCTCTCGCTGTGTCTCTCTCTGTCAAATAAATAAATAAAATTAAAAAAAAAAACAACAACAACAAACCAACAAAGAAATGCAATCTACCACAGTATCACTGTAAGGATGCTGTGCATATTCTTTTTGTTTTTCATACTTGAAGAACAAGAGGAATTATCCTGAACCAGCAGAAGGGTGTAGGGAGGGATCAGAGAAGTTTTCTGTTCCTGCATCCAAGGATTTTTGAAAAAATAATATGGTGCCTTTGTTGCCAAACCTCTTGTAACCTGCAAGTGTAATCTGGTTCAGGAGGGCCTATACTTCCAGCTCTGTTTTCCTCTTCAAGACTACTATTACTAAGAGCCACATTCCTTGCTTTCCAAGGTCATACACTCACTTCTAGTGGTATTTTGTTAGCACATTCTAAGATCTCTGGGCCACCCAGGCACTTTCCAATTCCTCCCTGCTTTCCTTAATGGACATGGTATGGCTGTTCAGTCTTAGCCTGGTATGCAGCAATTCTCTCTTAGGATGGGACTGCTTCTGGACTAAACAGCTGCTGGTGATTTCTCAGCTACGCCCCCCCTCTGCACAACTCTGCCTTTTCTCACAGAACTGTTGGGGCTTCCCAACAATACTTACATATAATTTCAAGTTGACAGGGTTTCTTTTATTCCTGCACTTGTTCAAAGTGTAGTTTGAGAATTGCACCTCCACCCCCCATTCTTCTTTCTAGAAGTAGAATGATTAAGAACTAATCTGGTTTTTGGTTTTGTTCTCCTGTTTTCTTCTTCAGGACACCAGACGAAGTCCCGTTCAACCAGAAGCTCACCTCTTCCAGTGCTGAGACTTAGATGATGGTTTCCTCCCACTGTATAAGACAAAAGACCTCCTTGACTGGTTCTCCATTTTTTCTTATTTACTCACTCTTATTTTCTAATTCTTGTGGCTGTTTTATTTTGGGGGAGAATTCTTCAGCTTTATTATCCAATCCCTATATATTTTTTTCTGCTCTCACAGAGACCTTTTCTGTTTTCTGAACAATTTCTCTTTTTTAAAAAATAGAACCTCTTCTTTCACAGATGTCATTTCTTTTCTCTCTAAAGGTACCATAATTTTATTTGGTTCAAGTTTCTTCTGTTACATGCAGTAAATCTGTTTCTACCAAGCTCCTTTTATTTCCTGCGTTTATTCCTGTTTGGTTGTTTTTTTTTGTTTGTTTGTTTTTTTAATTTTATTTATTTGAGAGAGAGAGAGAGAGTAAGCACCAGCAGATGGAGGGGCAGAAGGAGAAGCAAACTCTCCACTGAGCAGGGAGCCCGACTCGGGGCTCAATCCCAGGGCCCGGGGATCATGACCTGAGCCAAAAGCAGAGGCTTAACTGACTGAGCCACCCAGGCGGCCCCTCCTGTTTGGTTTATGTTAGAGACTTCCACCAAATGGCTGGTGATCCTTGGCTGTCCATTTAGGTTTACATGTGAGGCACTTACAGCTGACTGAAAGTCTGGTGCATAAACAGTGTCTCTTGACCAGCAGCTCACTCACTCTCTCTCTCTTTCTCTCTCTCATGTGATCTGATGGTGATGCAGCTGTTCAATCAGGCGAACTCCCAAAGTCTGTAGCTGTTAAATATTTTACCATAGGTTGATGTTTCCCCAGAAAAGAATCCTTTAATATCTTGTTTAGGGGGAGCATAAGCTTGACTATTAGTTCTGAGAGTCACACAGAAAGACAGCTCTGGCTTCACTGTTCAGTATGTTGACTTCCACTTAATCCTCATTTTCACGTAGGTATTTGCTCCGCCTCAGCTGTCTGAGCCTGCCTCCTGAGTGTAATCATCTCCTGCAGGTAAATTTCAGTGCTCTGTCTGAGGAGAAGATAGCTAGGCAGTTGTCTAGGTGCAAGGAGCAGGGAAGGAAATCCAGAGCATCAAAACCACAAAAATCATCACTGAATCATTCTACTTCTACTCCACCCTCTAATCTTGCTTTGAGAAGTACTTGTAACTTCCAAATCCTGAGCTGCTGCCAGATTGACTGGTGGGAATCAGCTTGCTTCTTGGCGGCTTACTGCTCTTCAGCCTTCAGCATCCCCTAATCCATAAAGTCATTATCACTTGACCATCTTCTTTCTAGTTTCCCAAACGTGATTTCCCCTGGCTCTACTGTTCCATTCTTTTTGCCAATTTATATCTTTATTCTTTTACTACCACCTCAGTGGGATTTCCAGAGGGTGTATACAATGGGACATGTTAAACTAGAAGTGTCTACTTAAACTAAGTCTTAATTTCTTCATTTAAAAAATGTGGACTACACCCTTTAACTCTGGTAACTATGATTACCAGTATTTTTTTAACTTCTATAATTATGAAGACTTTATTTTATTCACCACAGACCTAAGTGCATATCAAAGCTTCAATAAATATTTCATTTAAAAAGAATTACCTTTTAGTGCATATGTACTCAATAAGCATGTCCTCAAATACAGAAAAAGTACAATCGCAAGTAGAACTTCAATGATATTTCTCTCAAAGCACTCTGTTCCTTTCTTTCAGAGTAACTGTTATGACTTATAACTACATATTCATAATTACTTCATTAATGGCTAATTCCCTAATAAACCAAACCCTATGAGGGCAGAAACCACTTCTGTTTTGTTTACCTCTGATTACTCAGCAACCAGCCCAATGCCTGGCATACAGTAAACATGTATTTGGTAACTAAATGAAAGAGTAAATAATATTTATGCTATTTAATCTGTTCCAAAACTCAGTAAAAGGAATAAAGCTTCCCAGCTTTTTAATAAAGCAGCCAAATGCAGTACCAAAATCTGACAAAACATGAAAAAGGAAATTAAAGACTTATCTCTAGTATGAATATTGATACTAAAATCCTGAACTATATGCACTGGCAAAGAGAATCTATTAGGATATTATAATACAAGATCAATTCAGATTCATTACAGTATTGTTAAGAATTGGTTCAATAAATAGGAAATCCATAAATTTAACTAACTACTTTAACAGGTGAAAGTAAAACAATCACAGAGGAGCCGCTGGTTGTGGGTAAGGTAGGAAAGCCAAACGTCAGACTGTCAAAACAAGTTACTATATACCTGTTTATATTATGATGCCTTATAATTTGTAAATTTTTGTTGCTGCAGAGTATTTTTAAAATTTATGCATTATGTTTGCCATACTTAATCTAAAAAACAAATTAAGATGCCCCCAAATAAAAGCTGTTTAATAACATCGAAAAATATCCTACCACACCAAAAGAAAGCTGGGGTAGCCATACTTATATCAGACAAACTAGATTTTAAACCTAAGACTGTAAGAAGAGATGAAGAAGGGCATTATATCATAATTAAGGGATCTATCCATCAAGAGATGTAACAATTGTAAGTATTTATGCCCCCAATTTGGGGGCACCCAAATATATCAATCAATAACAAACATAAAGAAACTCATTGATAATAATACAGTAATAGTAGGGGACTTTAGCACCCCATTTACAGTAATGGACAGATCATCTAAGCAGAAAATCAAAAAGGAAACAACAGCTTTGAAACACACTGGGCCAGATGGACTTAATAGATATATTCAGAACATTTCATCCTAAAGCAGGAGAATACACATTCTTCTCAAGTGCACAAGGAACTTTCTCCAGAACAGATCACATACTAGGTCACAAATCAGCCCTCAACAAGCACAAAAAGACTGAGATCATACCATGTATATTTTCAGACCACAACTTGAAGTCATCCACAAGAAAAAATTTGGAAAGACCACAGATACATGGAGGTTAAACAACATCCTACTAAAGAATGAATGGATTAACCAGGAAATTAAAGAAAAATTAAAAAATACATGGAAGCAAATGAAAATGAAAAGATGACAGTCCAAAACCTTTCCGATGCAGCAAAGGCAGTCCCTAAGAAGGAAATTTATTGCAATACAGGCCTACCTCAAGAACCAAGAAAAGTCTCAAGTATACAACCTAACCTTACACCTTAAGAAGCGAGAAAAAGAAGAACAAATAAAGCCTAAAGCCAGCAGAAGAAGGGAAATAATAAAGATTAGAGCAGAAATAAATAATACAGAAACAACAGCAACAAAAATAGAACAGATTAACAAAACTAAGAACTGGTTCTTTAATTAATAAAATTGATAACCCCCTAGCCAGACTTACCAAAAAGATAAGGACCCAATTAAATAAATTCACAAATGAAAGGAGAGTTCACAACCAACACCACAGAAATACAACTATAAGAGAGTATTATGAAAAATTATATGCCAACAAACAGGGCGATCTGGAAGAAATGGACAAAGTCCTAGAAATATACAAACTACCAAAACGGACACAGGAAGAAAAAGAAAATTTGAACAGACCCATAACCAGCAAAGAAACTGAATAATCAAAAATTTCCCAATAAACAGAAGTCCAGGGACACATGGCTTCCTGGGGGAATTTTACCAGACATTTAATACCTCTTCTTCTCAAACTGTTCTAAAAAATAGAAATGGAAGGAAAATTTCTAAACTCATTCTGCAAGGCCAGTAGCATTACCTTGATTCCAAAACCAGACAAATACCCCATTAAAAAGGAAAATTACAGTCCAGTGTCTCTGATGAACATGTATTCTCAACAAGATACTACCAAATCAAATCCAACAGTACATTAAAAGAATTATTTACCATGATCAAGTGGGATTTATTTCTGGGTTGCAGGGGCAGTTCAATAGTCTCAAATCAATCAACGTGATACACCACGTTAATAAAAGAAAGGATGAGAACCCTATGATCCTCTCAATATATGCAGAAAAAGCATTTGACAAAATACAGCATCCATTCTTGATAAAAACCCTCAACAAAGTATAGGTATAGATGGAACATACCTCAACATCATAAAAGCCATATACAAAAGACCCACAGCTAATATCTTCCTCAATGGGAAAAAACAGCTTTTCCTCTACAGTCAGGAACAAGACAGGTATGTCCACTCTCACCTTTACCATTTAACATAATACTGGAAGTCTTAGTCTCAGCAATCAGATAACAAAAAGAAATAAAAGGCATCCAAATCAGCAAAAAAGGGGTCAAACTTTCACTATCTGCAGACAACATGATACTCTATGTAGAAAACCCAAAAGACTCCACCAAAAAATTGTTAGAATACATGAATTAAGCAAAGTCCAGGATATAAAATCAATGTACAGAAATCTGTTGCATTTCTATACACCAATAATAAAGAAGCAGACAAAGAAATAAAGGAATCGATCCCACTGACAACTGCACCAAAACCAATAAGATACCTAAGAATAAACCTAACCAAAGAGGCAAAAGACCTGTACTCTGAAAACTATAGAACATTTATGAAAGAAACTGAAGAGGACACAAAGAAATGGGAAAAAATTCCACGCTCATGGATTGGAAAAATAAAGACTGTTAAAATGTCCATACTACCCAAAGCAATCTACACATTTAATGCAATCCCATCAAAATAACAATAGCATTTTTCAGAGATAGAACAACCAACCCTAAAATTTGTATGGAACCATAAAAGACCCAGAAGAGCCAAAGTAATCCTGAAAAAGAAAAGCAAAGCTGGAGGCATCATGATTCTGGACTTTAAGCTACCTTACAAAGCTGTAGTCATCAAGATAGTATAGTACTGGCACAAAAACAGACACACAGATCAATGGAACAGAATAAAGAACCCAGAAATGGACCCACAACCATATGGTCAACTGATCCTTGACAAAGCAGGATGAATATCTAATGGGAAAAAGATGGTCTCTTCAACAAATGGTTTTGGGAAAACTGGACAGCCATACACAGAAGAATGAAACTGGACCAATTTCTTACACCATACACAAAAAGAAATTCAAAATGGATTAAAGGCCTAAATGTGAGACAGGAAACCATCAAAATCCTAGAGGAGAACACAGACAACAACCTTTTTGACCTTGGCTGGAGCAACTTCTTACTAGACATGTCACTGGAGGCAAGGGAAACAAAGCAAAAATAAACTATTGGGACTTCATCAAGATAAAAAGCTTCTGCACAGCAAAGGAAACAATCAACAAAACTAAAAGGTGGCCTACAGAATAGGAAAAGATATTTGTAAATGACATATCTGATAAAGGGTTAGTATCCAAAAGCTATAAAGAACTTATCGGGGCGCCTGGGTGGCTCAGTCGTTGGGCGTCTGCCTTCGGCTCAGGTCATGATCCCAGGGTCCTGAGATCAAGCCCAGCATCAGGCTCCCTGCTCGGCGGGAAGCCTGCTTCTCCCTCTCCCACTCCCCTTGCTTGTGTTCCCTCTCTCACTGTGTCTCTCTCTGTCAAATAAATAAAAGAAAAAAGGAAAAAAAACTCATCAAACTCAACACCCAAAAAACAAACCACCCCATTATGAAATAGGCAGAAGACACGAATAAACACTTTTCCAAAGCAGCCATCCAGATGGCTAAAAGACATAAAAAGATGCTCAACATCACTTATTATCAGGGAAATGCAAATCAAAACCACCATGAGAGGGGCGCCTGGGTGGCTCAGTCGGTTAAGCATCTGCTTTCAGTTCAGGCCATGATCTCAAGGTCCTGGGATCAAACCCCATGTCAGGCTCCCTGTTCAGCAGAGAGTCTGCTTCTTCCTCTCCCTCTCCTCTTCCCGCTTATGCTCCCCCCTTCCCTCCCTCCCTCTCTCTCAAATATATAAAATCTTAAAAACAAACAAAAAAAATGAAGAGATACCACCTCACACCTGTCAGAATGGCTAAAATTAGCAACACAGGAAACAACAGATGTTGGTGAGAATGTGGAGAAAGGGGAACCCTCTTACACTGTTGGTAGGAATACAAATTGGTGCAGCCACTCTGGAAAGCAGTATGGAGGTTCCTCAAAAAGTTAAAAATAGAACTACCCTATAATCCAGCAATTGTACTGCTAGGTATTTACCCAAAGGATACAAAAACACAGATCTGAAGGGGCACATGCACCCCTATGTTTATAGCAGCATTATCAACAATAGCCAAATTATGGGAAGAGCCCAAGTGTCCATCGACTGATGAACAGATAAAGAAGTTGTGGTATATTTGTACAATGGAATACTCAGCCATCAAGAAAAAATGGAATCTTGCCATTTGCAATGATGTAGATGAAGCTGTTTATATTATGCTAAGCAAAAAAAGTCAGAGAGATAAATACCATATGATTTCATTCATATGTGGAATTTAGGAAACAAAACAGATGAACATATAGGAAGGGAGAAAAAAGGGAGAGAGAGAGGGAAAGTGAAGCAAACCATAAGAGACTCTTAAGGATAAAGAACAAACTGAATTGATGGAGGGAGGTGGGTAGGAGATGGGTATTAAGGAGGACACTTATTATGATGAGCACTGGGTGTTATATATAAGTGATGAATCACTAAGTTCTATTCCTGAAACCACTGTTATACTATATGTTAACTAACTAGAATTTAAATAAAAATTTTGAAAGAAAAAAATTTTTTTATAATAACATTAAAAAATAAAGTAACTTAAAATAACTTTATGTGAGTTGTACCTCCAACTCAAGACACAGTGCAAATTATTCATTTAATTGAGCTCTTGATATTTAAAAATTGAGTTAAAATTATTACATAAAAATATAACAAATCTATAATACATGGTATATGCAGAAACATCAAAAAAAAAAGAAAAAAGAAAGAAAAAAAAAGTCCTACCATAAATTGTTTAGGGGAAAGAAAGGTAGAGCCACAAAAGAGAAATACATGTATCTATATAAAGTCATTAAGAACACACACCACAGGGGCGCCTGGGTGGCTCAGTTGGTTAAGCGACTGCCTTCGGCTCAGGTCATGATCCTGGAGTCCCTGGATCGAGTCCCGCATCGGGCTCCCTGCTCAGCGGGGAGCCTGCTTCTCCCTCTAACCCTCCCCCCTCTCATGTACTCTCTCTCTCTCATTCTCGCTCTCTCAAATAAATAAATAAATCTTTAAAAAAAAAAAAAGAACACACACCACAGTTCAAACAATGGTCCTCTTCTGCCTAACACTTATCAAAATATCCAGTATCTTTCTTGTTTATTTGGTTATCCTCCCACCACTAGTTTATTAGCTTAGCAACTACAGAGACTTTGTCCTTTTCCATGCTGTATCCCCAATGCCTAGAACACTGCCTGGTACACAGTTAGGTTTCAATAAACCATTTATGTAATGAATAAATCAAAAAATTGTTTTCCAGATCATTTTTCTATTCACCTTGATCCACCTTCCCCTGACTTACCACTAAGTTCCAGCTACACTGATCTTTCTGATTCAGGCTCTTTCCCCTTTTCAGACCTTTGCATCTGCTGTTATTTCTGACTAGAATGTTCTTTCTCCTATTCTGTCCATGGCTTAGCTCCCACTCTTCCTTTAGTGAAATCTAGAAGTTATTCCCTCAGATAAACCTCTGATCACCCCACCTAAAGTAGGTGTTCTCTTTGAAAGCACTCCTTACAACGACACGCAATTATTTTATCAATTTACATTTTGGGGGGTGCATCTTCCCCACCAGGATGTCAGATCCATAGAGGCACATACTTGTTCACCAAAGTTCCCTATGGTCCAGCAGAGCTCCTAGCACCACAGGAAATACTCAATACGAAGTTACCTTTAAGTGGGTCAAGTATAGGTATTTTTTATCTTTTCTAACTTTTTGTATTATCTAAAATTTTACGTAAGCATAAATATAATCTGGGAGAAGTAAAGCAATTTGCATTTTGGAAAAAAGGATCTCCCACAGCCCTAAATAGCAGCAAGCTAGTTTTTAAATATGAAGACAAAGCAGAGAAAACAAATGGAAATAACATTTCTCATGAGGCAAAACAATAGAGACCCATAAAACAAAGCATCCTGTTAAAAAAAGAAAATACTATAGAATAAGATATGATTTTCATAAAATTTTTTAAAAATATAAAGAAGTTTGCCATGTACAAAAGTTTAAATGTTTTCTAATGCCCAGATAATCATACACAGAAGGAATAAAAACTAAAGGACCTTTGCTATAAGGGCAAAACATGTGTACTCACTGTTTTACATTTCAAAAGGTGACCTATAAATCTATACACACAGTAGAGTTGTAAGAAGTGATGCCCTCTCTCTACAAGTTTTGCAAGGGTTTCCTCACTACCATACTTAGAGAACCCGGTGAGGAGTTAGGAGCAAAGGAGTTCGGTAAACCTGTAAGTACCATCCAACCTGTCTTGGTGGCCCCACCGAAGTTTCACTCTCTGAAGTCCCCTGAAGGTTAGACACCTAATCTGTCCCTTCTCCCAGTCTCGCCTGCACCCGGCGCTAAGGAAGATAGCGCGCTGGCCAGGTGGGGCGCCCTAGCAGCAGAGGGGAGCAGAGCTGCGGGTGGCGGCCAGCCCCTCCCTCCTCACCTCATGGTGCATGGGGGAGGGGGCTGCACCCCTGCCCAGCCGGCCCGTCGGCCCCCTCCCGCCAGCGAAGGCCAGTGCGGTGGCCGGGGTTGCGCGGGGCGGCATCTTTTAAAAGTCAACGAGGACCGCCAACCGCGAGCCGGCGGAGGGCAGGCGCAGACCCTAGAACCCCAGCCACAGAACCCGGTAGGGGGTTCGTGGGAGTTGCAATCTGGTTTGAGGGCTGGTCGAACAAGCAGAGTGCCCTTGGTCTTCCCCTTTCTCTATGTCTCTCAACATCCTCCCTCAGGTGTTTGTTATTTTACAGTGAGTACTCCAAACTTCAATTTCTTCAAGGATCTTGCCCACGGGCTCTCAGTAATGCTGTAATGATGACTGACTGCAAATCCCAGACCTAATCTGAAATCCACATCTTTTCACTACGGTGATCCCCAATTATTCTACATCAGTGCCCCTATAAAGCTTTACCATTATCATCCATATAAATTCACCAGCTACAGTTTCATGCGGCTTTGTTGTATAATTTACAAAAATAGAAGGTCTACTGAATATGATTTTTAGTGCTCCATAGATCCCCAGGAGATGCTGATATCAGCACTTGTGGTCAGATGGGGGTGCTCACCCACTAAGCCAGGCAGCCCTAACAAAACCTACCAAAAATAAAACTTTTGGGGGGCATGAAGTATTTGGCCTGACCCAAGGACATCTTTACTTTTGGCTCATGCTTTAACAAAGTTACTGAAGACATGTACCTGCATTTCCTGAACATATCTACATTTGCTAGAGGAAAACCTATTCAGGAGATCCTAGAGAATCATTACCACTATTGTGTTGTACATATAGAAAACACACAGGAAAATCTTAACTCACAAAATACACTTAAATTTATAAAGAATCATGTAGATTGATTATGTACTATTTAAAATAGCAAACTCACTTTGAGTGTTTAGTATATCCAAAGGGAGAGAAACTGCTTTTTTAAAAAACATTTCTGGAGGATTATATCCATTGTGTAAAATGAGATATACCCATGTACTATGACTTTTTCATTTAACTGTGGCATACTTACTTTTGGATTTAATATTCAATTTCTAAAGATTGTTTTAACATCCTCAGAATCCAACCTGACAGTAAAAAGTATTTTTGTATATCAAAAAGATGCTTATAATCTTATATCTACCAAATTTTCTCTCTTGCTATGCTATATAAATTCTTTGGAGGCCATACTTTCCACGTTCAAGTTATGCACCTTTTATTGGAACCATTTCAAAGTTTATATGGTGTCATTTTTAGACATCTGTATAAAGTAACTGACCTTTTTCTGGCTCTTTACCAAACTGGATTTACTAATTTGTGTTTTACTTTTTAAAAAAGATTTTATTTATTTATTTGAGAGAGAAAGAGGGAGAGAGGGAGCACAAGCTGGGGAAAGGCAGAGGGAAAGGAAGAAGCAGACTCCCCACCAAGCAGGGAGCCCGACATGGGGCTTGATCCCAGGACCCTGAGATCATGACCTGAGCCGAAGGCAGACCCTCCACCAAATGAGCAACCCAGGCACCCCTAATTTGTGCTTTAAATTAAACTATCAGCCTGCAATGAGATGGCTGCATTAAACTCACTACTGTATTTTATTACAAGGACACTGTTAAGTAGTTTTGTACCTCTTAAAAGAAAATCCTAAGAATAAATTTTTCTCAGAGACAATTACATTTTAAAACCTGCTTTGGATTCTTTTGATTACAGATGATGAAAAAGAAAGTGAGCTAATCCATGCCATAACAAAGGTGACTTTTTTTTACGGCTCACACCCCTAGAAATATCCCATCCCAAAAGTCCTGGGCAAATGAACAGGCCTGTTCACTAACAGTGGCTCACAGAAAAGTAGGGGATAACTACAGGGTAAAGCAGGTACTTCAACTGGTCAAACTAATCTCAGAAGTTAGGGTCTTAAATATTCTTCTAACCAGGGAGGGAGCAGATGTACTCAAAGGTTCTAAACAGGGTCTATTTCACCATGCTAAGGAAGGTAGTGAGTCTTTATACAGAATATAAGCAACGGATTTAATTCTCCAATTTTCCTTCCCTTATTAAGGGAAAACAAAGTATGCTCCAGACACATTTCTTATGATAAAAGTAGTAATGTTAAAAAGAGAAGCCAGGGCGCCTGGGTGGCTCAGTCGTTAAGCGTCTGCCTTCGGCTCAGGTCATGATCCCAGGGTCCTGGGATCGAGTCCCACGTCGGGCTCCCTGCTTGGCAGGAAGCCTACTTCTCCCTCTCCCACTCCCCCTGCTTGTGTTCCTGCTCTCGCTATCTCTCTGTCAAATAAATAAATGAAATCTTTTAAAAAAAAAAAAAAAAGAGAAGCCAAACTTAAAACAAAAACAAAAGGCCAATTGAGTTAATCAATAAAAATAAAACCTGTTACTTTTAGAATGAAATAATCTTTTAGCAAATATATTAAAAAAAGAAAAATTAAAAAACAGAAAAGGAGACTATAACCACAAATACAGGGAAGACATTCCTAAAATTATAAAACATCATACACAACTTATACCAATTAATTTGAATACTATAAAAATATAAATTGCCAACACTGATCTAAACAGAAGAAACATCTAAATAAACCAATTATGATGAAAAAACTGAAAGAGTAGTCACAGTCCTACCCCTTCTCCCAAAAGACTAGTTCCAGAGTTTTATTGTCAAATTTCACTTCTCACTCAGATTATCAAAAATCCACAAGTTTGGCAATGCATTCTGTTGGTGGAGCTGTGGGAAACAAAGTGAAGGGAAAAGCAAAAAAAAAAAAAAAAAAAGAAAAGCAAAAAAAACGTACTATGTAGATGATAAAAGACTGATTTAAACATTAAGATGGATAGATCAATAGAAATGGAAATTCACAGTTCAAGATTTATGAACAGCTAATAAACACATTTCAAAATACCTCCAGTTTACAGATTTAAGAAGCCAAACAATCCCCAGCAAGATAAAGATACACTGCATTGAAACAGCACAGAGCTAAAGACAGAGAGAAAAATACCAAAGTAGTCAGAGAAAAAAGAACTGAGACACAGCTGACCTCTCCGTGGCAATGGAAAAGACAAAGGAATGAGGGATGAGATCTGCAATGTGCTCAACAACTGCCAACCTAAACTGCTATTTAGCAAAACATCTTCCATAAATGACAGTGAAACAAAGATATTTGCAGGTAAACAAAAGTGGAAAGAGTTCATCATCAAGCAATCCTTCAACAACAACAAAAAAGCCATCCCAAAGGACATGCTTTGAGCAGAAGGAAAATGGCCCTAGTTTGATGTTCTAAAAGATGAAGCAATAGAGAAAGGTAGTAAAAATGTGGGAAATGTAAATAAGCACTGACCGTAAAACACAACAATAATTCTAAACAGGCCCCCTTCTGTCCAGTAAGAATATTATTTAAAAATATTAAAACATATGATAACATATAAGTCATGCAAGGACTGAATGAAGTTAAACTTCTAAGGGTCTTGTACCATCTAAGAGGAAGGTAGAACTATTGCGTTTTTTGTTTGTTTTAGATTTTGAAAAGTCAAGGATGCATATTTCTTTTTTTTTTTTTTTAAGATTTTCTTTATTTGACAGAGAGAGACACAGTGAGAGAGGGAACACAAGCAGGGGGAAAGGGAGAAGCAGGCTTCCCGCAGAGCAGGGAGCCCGATGCGGGGCTAGATCCCAGGACCCGGGGAACATGACCTGAGCCGAAGGCAGACGCTTAACAACTGAGCCACCCAGGCGCCCCAAGGATGCATATTTCTAAGAGAATTATAAAAAGGGGGGGAAAAAGCATATTTTCCAAATTAGTACATGGGGAAAATGGAATGATAAAGATATTAAATCGATACTTAAAAAATAACAGAAAGGGGACGCTTGGGGGGCTCAGTCAGTTAAGCGTCTGCTTTCGGCTCAGGTCATGATCCCAGGGGCTTGGGATCGAATCCCGCATCAGGCTCCTTGCTCAGCAGGGAGCTCCTTCCCCCCTGCCTGCCGCTCCCTCTGTTTGTGCGCTCATGCTCTCTCTGATAAATAAATAAATAAAATCTTTAAAAAAAATTAAAAAAACAAAAAGTAATAAAATATAACAGGAGCGGAAAGAAATATAAGATAGCCAGGGCAAATAGAAAGCACAAAATAAGAGTAATTACAGTGCGTGTAAACAGGCTAAATGTCCCAGCTGAAATGCTTTAAAACTGCATTAAAAAATTCCAACAGATGCTCTTTAAGAGACATCTAAACCATACAAGTGCATGAGTCTACAGCTATTTCAAAATAAATGAATTTAAAAAACACAAAAAGAAATGTATTAAAGAGAAAATCACAAAGCATAACTGATGAACTATAAGCAAGATGAATTAACAGTACAGAAGGGAGAAATATTCAATATCAAAACTGAAAAAAAGACAATTACACATGCTTCACACATTAAAGATAGCAAGAGGGCACTGTTAGCAACCATAAATATTAAAAATT
Organism: Phoca vitulina; assembly: GCF_004348235.1. Classification (NCBI taxonomy): domain Eukaryota; kingdom Metazoa; phylum Chordata; class Mammalia; order Carnivora; family Phocidae; genus Phoca; species Phoca vitulina. The sequence continues at coordinate 7,613,946 of NW_022589736.1, read as the reverse complement.
CAGACAAAACAGAGACCTAGAAAAATCTAAGCAATACTGACAATTTTTTTTCAAATCTTGATTAAATCATGTAACCACTAAAAAAAATTAAATCACTAGTCAAAAATTTGCCACCAAAAAAACTTCAGACCTAAGTGGATTCAATGGTAAATTCTACCACAACTGGTTATCTACATGAGAATAAAGTTAAATTATATCTATACTCCAAACTACCCATAATTAACAATTCCATATATATAGACAAGAAATGAAAAATCTTTAAACAACTTCTGTTCATCAAAAAGCACCATGGAGAGAGAGAAAAGGTATTTGCAACCCATTTAACTATCTAAAGATGAGTACCCAGAGTATATAAAGAAGTCCTATAGTCCAGGAACACCGGGGTGGCTCAGTCGGTTAAACATCTGCCTTCGGCTCAGGTCATAATCCCAGCATCCCGAATCAGGCTCCTCGCTCAGCAGGGAATCTGCTTCTCCCTCTGCCTGCTGTTCCCCCTGCTTGTTCTCTCTCTCTCTGACAAATAAATAAAATCTTAAAAAAAAAAAAAAAAAGTCCTACAGTCCAATAACCCAATAAAGAACAGAAATGGACAAGGGATATGAACAGTACAAAGGGAGAAAAAAAAGGCCTCTAAACATATGAAAAGATGCTCAAACTCAGTCATAATTATCTGTAAACTGATTTATCAAACTACCAAAGCACACAAGTTGAGCAATGCATCCTGTGAGGGGGGCTTAAGGAAAACAGTCACTGCAGTATATTTGCAAGTAACCATGCAAAATCCTAAGAAAAAGCAGTTTGGCAATATTTCTCAAAATTTCAAAGGCATTTAACCTTTAACCCAGTAATCAGAGTTCTGGAATTAACAGTACTAGAAATACCTGCTCACATACAAAATGACAACTCTACAAAATTACTCCAAGCACCATTATTTTTAACAGCAAAAGACCAGAAACTAATTATCTACTACAGACTAGCTAAATAAACTGGTACAGCCACACAATGAGAAATTGTTTTCCTATGCTGTAGAATAAGCATGCTACCTTTATACTGATTTGTATTTGTATGTATGTATATACTGATTTCCTGAATATACTGTAAATGGAGGAAAAAAAACGTAGCATAGCACAAATCAGATTAAGAGGAATATAAAAACAAACACTGGGGAATGAGTTGGATACCTACAGGAAAGAAAAGATTTTTCTTTGTATGGTCTTTACACATTTTTTAGTTGTTTAAATAAATTATTCTAGTAATTTTTTTAAGCAACAGGAAGAGTTCAACTTGTATATATAACATTTTTTAAAAAATTCATACATATAAATAAAAGAAGTACCCAACAGAAAAAGTGGCAAAAACATGACTAAACATTACACAGAAGAAAACAAACGTTTTACTTCTTTTATGTAATCACAGAAATGCAGGTGAAAGCCACAATAATATGTCATTTCCACCAGACCAGCAAAAAGTAAAAAGCTGAACAATGCCATACATGGAGAGAATGTGAAGCAATGAGAGGTTTCATTCAAAATTAGTGGTGTATAAATCACAACTACCATCTGGGAAAAGTTATACATTATCTAATGAAATCGAACATGCACATATCCTCCCAATGGGTCCAGCAATTCTACTACTAATATGCCCAAGCAAGAGTATCATATATATGCACTTGAGGATGAACAAGAACATTTTGGCAGCACTAATTATAACAGCCCCATGTTGGAAATAACCAGGATGTTCATAAAGAATAAAACAGCTAATTATATAATCCAATTATAATATATTCTTAGAGTAGACCATTACACTTCAATGAAAATGAATGAATTATAGCAGTGGTTCCCAAAGTGGTGATGGTGCTTAGGTGGGTTTTTATCTATACTGAAATGTGTCATCATCTGAGAGATCTACAGAACTCAGAGAACTAATATCTACTGCATGACCAATGTGTGGATGAAAGATCCCTTCAAAATGCAAGATAGACCAATGGGTTTTCACGTCACAGAATTTGAGAAGTTCACTGACAAGGCTTCAAATTTTACACTGCAATTAACCTTTAAAGAAACTGTTAGTTTTATTTTTCTTTGATATTCATCAAAACCTATCTTAAAAGTTTATAAAAACATTCCTCCCCTTTCTAAATACACAGATGAGTCTGGATTTTCTTCATATACTTTCAACCCAAACAACATATTGCAACACACTAGAGAAGCAGACAGGAAACTGAGTCATTAAAGATATTTGTGAAAATGTAAAAACAATGCCCCTTGTCACTAATTTTTTTGGAAAAGTTTTTTCATTAAAATGTTATTTAAGATGTAACACGTTCATTATTTTTTAGAGGTACCAATAAATACACCAATAAATGCCATACCTACCATATTTAAGATGAATCAGTTTTAGTATCTAATGACATAATCCCCATAAACGAAAGATCTTTAGGGTCCTCAATAGTTTTTAAAATCATAAAGGGAGTCATGAGACCAAAGTTTCTGAATTGCTGAACTACAGGCACATGCTTCACCAATGATGAATCTCAGAAACATAATGTTTAAGTAATTCACAGATAAAGCTCAAAAACAGGTGAAAGTAAACAAACAGGATAACTGAAAAAAATATATATGTGATAAAACTGTACAGAAAGGTAAGGGAATAATTAACACAAAATTCAGGATGACCATGGTGATGGTGGCAGCAATACATTGCTTCTGGGGAGAGGACACAATAAAGCTTCTAAGGCACTTAGATGTCCTTTTAAGCCAAGTACACAGATACACTTAAAACAACAACAACAGTACATATAAATGGTATACTTCACAACAAAAACTTTAATAGAAGAAACAAAGGGACATACCTACTATCCTAGAAGGAAAAACCCAAAAGAATGTCTCTTCTCAAATTAATCTATAAATTCAATGCAATCACAAACAATATCCCAACATGATTTTCTATAGAACTTGGAAAGATGGTTCTAAACATCATCTGGAAGAAAAATGCAAAAAATGCCCAAAGCTTTTTTTCAAAAGAAAGTAACAAGATATATTATAAAGGTACAATAATTAAAACGGTGTGGTAATAGGTAAATGGGTCAAAGAAGAGTTCAGAACCCAATTAAAAAAAAAAAAAAAGCGAGGGATATGACCCAGCCAAGATGTTTCTTTTTTTATCACCCAGAGGATAAAAATTAAAATGAGAAGTTACTTTCAGTTATTAGAAAAATTAGTAAGATGTTAAAGAAATACTGTTATCATCCAGTGCTGGCTAGCAGGCAGATAAAGCATACCTTCTGAGAGTGGATTTTATTAAAGGGTATGATATTTGAGGACAATTTCACAGCATTATTATCCAGCATTCCCACAGGGAATCAACTCTGCAGAAATACTATCATTGTTATAGGAGAAAACTTGAAAATAAATATCCAGCAAAAATGAAAGACTCATTTGATAAAGACACCATACCTACTTAATCATACTAAGCAGATACCACACTACATTTGTTAAACACTATGTCTCAGGCAAGTTTTTAGGCACTTTGGGGATTTTAATTCATTTAAGCAACTATAGAGTACAGGAGATGCTTATAATACAGTTCTTTTTAAAGAGAACTGGTTACCTTTGGGTCAATGTCCTGAAAACCCCACATTTTAAACACTGTTCTTGGTCTTTCCTAAAAGAATTATGTACACTCTGTCACTTTTTACTTCTCTCTCGTCTGGGTTATTTACTGGTGTGCTGAACATACTGCATAGTGCTCTCCAGTTCTGGAAGACAGTTTTTCAACAGAAAATATTCTTACACTGTAAAAGAGTATCTGCTTTGTTATAAATCTCCTGAGTAGGCTTACCAATCTCAGATCCTATAAATTTACATATCACACCCTTTTTCCCTTCTAAAAGAGCTTCTTCAGGAAAACACCGTGGGCCCTTTGATCACTAATGTTAGAATAACATCAAATACTCGCTCAACACTTAAGTTTACAATAAATATCCGTTCATAAACCCTACCATTTCTAACTACCTTACAGGAAAAACAAAGGTAAGACAGGTGTATTTACATTTTTGGATTTCAAATAGACAAGTACTAGGGTGCCTGGGTGGCTCAGTTGGTTAAACCACTGCCTTCAGCTCAGGTTGTGATCCTGGAGTCCCGGGATCGAGTCCCGCATCGGACTCCCAGGGAGTCTGCTTCTCCCTCTGACCCTGCCCCATCTCGTGCTCTCTCTCTCTCTATCTCATTCTCTCTCTCAAATAAATAAATAAATAAAATCTTAAAAAAAAAAAAAAAAATAGACAAGTACTAAATGAAACTAGAGGATTTTCAAAGTGTCTCCCTCAAGTTTTGAGGTTAACCTGCCATGTTCCCCTACAACCTGCTGCTTGGTGCCACCTTCGGATAAACTGCTGGGCTGCATGGACCAACATAACTACGACGTTCCTTGGGCACTACTTGAGCTTTCTGCTACATGACCCTCCCTAGGGATAGACCCTTTCCTTCCAGAACTACTTTAAAAGAGAAAAGGTCATGCACTGCCGTGGATTCACGACACAGAGACTTGAGATGCAGACTTCATACAGAAGCCTTTACAAACTATTTAACAGCTAGTCCAAAGCAAATGAGCAAAGCTTGAAGTAAGTATTGTGGCTTGTATGAGGATGAAGCTGTCCTCTGACAAGCAACTCAAAGGCAATGCTTCAACAGTTCTGGACGTCCTGCCTCAAAGGGCAAGGATGGGTTCCGAAGCTCTATACGAACGTGTCAAATACGGACGTCGCAGAATCAAGTCAGGGTGGAAGCGTTAGCCATGTTGAGAATGGCCACAGGTTATAACAGGCCGACTCATCCAAACAGCAGCACAGCAGAAACAATTCTGAAAACCACCGCCCCCCTCCCGCCCCTTCACCCCGAGAGCAGAGCAAACAGGCAAGAGAGCGTTAGTCACGCACCATCCAAGGAAAGCATGCAATGTCCTTCCGAATTTAAACAATTTTGTGCACGACAGCAGCGAAGCCCCCAGCAGACAACGACAAAAGCCCAAGCAGCTACGCCGCGCACTCAGCCTTGGAGGCGGGGGCTGCTCCTTTCCTCCCTCCAGGTGCACAAACAGAAGCGCCCACCGCGGGGAAGGTTTACCTGTCTCCCGGGCGGCCGCCGTCCCCGAGGATTTGAGGTTACTGTTCAATTTCTTCCCCATGCTTATGGGCGTCCGCTTCTCCCCACATGCACTTCCTCTCTCTCAGTCCCCGCGGCCAAACGTGACAGGTACGTCCGGACCCTAGTAGTCACCCGCCGCGCTCTGCCCCCTCCCCGACCAGGGAGCCCTCGAGGCGCCTTCGCGACTCTTCGCTCCCGGGGTCTCCAGCGGGAGCCCTCGGCGCTGTCTGCACCGACTCTTCAGGGACGCGCAGAACCCTCCACGTCGCAGCCTGGGCTTCCTCTCCGCCCTGGTGCCGGCAGCGCCCGCAGCGCGGCCCGGGCAGTGCCCGGCGGCCCCGAGACGCCGGCGCTGGGCACGCGGGCCTGGCGCCCAGGCTCCCAGCCCGCAGGCACCACCGCGCTCGTAAGCCAAAAGTCGTTCTTCTCCCGCAGGGTCATAGGAAGGAACGCTCCGCAAGACGCGCCCCGGCCTGAGAGAACATGTCGATTACCTGAGGTACGGCGGCAGGAAACCGGAAGTAAAACCTCTGGCCTCGGGAAAAGGAGAGGTTGGGGGGGGAAAGAGAAAGTGAAAACTGAACCGTGGCGAACGGCGGGAGCCAATCACTGAGGAGAAGCCAATGCGCAGGCGCGGACTGCGGCCGGCGTCCACGCGGCGCTCGCCTCTCTCCTGTGCGCAGGCGCAAGACTGCAGCGTGCCCTGGGATTGGAGGATGGAGTCTGGCGTGCGCAGCTGAGGGCGGGGCGAAGCAAAGCCTCCTGTCTCCAGGGGTTCGTGCGTGGCCGGATGCGGAAGACGTGCAGGGGAAGATGTCCGGCTGCCATGACGTGTCTGCGTGGGTTCTAGCAGCTGGCTTGCTCGGGGCTGTGGTGTTTGTCTCCCATTATGTCTTCTGAGGGTGCGGTGGTGACACTTGTCTTGCCCCAAAGTGACATTAATAAAATCTTTTTAGTAAGTTCTTTAAAAATAACCTTAAAAGAGTGTTAACCTTAAAAATAGAACTGCCAGTAATGTTACCAGGCTTGCTTATAAACAGAGGAACTGTAGTTCAAGACATGCAGAGTATACTGATCCACAGGCAAGCCCAAAGAAAAAAGGGGGAAAGTGTCCTTTTATAGAGCAAAGGAGGAAGTTGGGAGAGGTTGTGACAATTCATTGGAGGAGAGCCAGAGTTCAGGGTTGTGGTGGCTTCTGATTGGCTGGGTTGTTGCCAGCAAGGAGAAAAATCTTCCTGCTGGGGTATATAAAGTAAGCTTCCAGGACTGGTGCTTACTGAGCACCCTTCATTGCTTCTTGACTCCATTTTGAATTTTTTTTTTTTTTTTTTCATTTTCACACATGTAATATTTAACTGTTCATTCCCTAGGAAAACACCTCTAGAAGTTTATAATCTATGCAGAGAGAGCTAAGGGACCACATATGGCATTAATTCTACAAATGAGAGTTTAAGTATTGTAGACACTTACCATGAGCCAGGCATGTACCACATGCTGGGAATGGAGGATTTATTCATTCAGTAGCAGCTTAGTTTACTCTGGCTAGCTACTAAAGTAAGCACTAGGATTACAGTTGTGACCAAGCCAGACAAGCCCCCTGCACGTAATAGAACTTACTCTAGAAATGGGTACCAAACACTAACAAGTAAACCACCACAACAATAAAAATAGAATTTCATTTAACAATACAGCTGTGAAAGCAAGCTGGAAATGCTGGAGAATGGGGTTGGAGGCTGGAGGCCAGGGGCAGAAGAGACAGAGCTGCCAGATCTCACTGAATAAGGGACATTTGAAGTCAAATCTCAATAGTAAAAGCAGACCAAACCAGTCCTTGGAAGATGTGGAGGAAGAGCTTTCCAAGCAGAAGGCAAAGCAAGTGAAAAGTCCCTAGAAGTGAAACTAGGTGTGTTCAAAAACTGAAGAGGATTGGGTGTAGAAACAAAATATTACTTATTTTTAAAGCACACAAAACCAAAATGTACAACTCCCTGGTTTATCACAAAGCAAATATTCATGAAATGACCACCATGGTCAAGAAATAGAACATTGCCAAAACTCCAGAAGTGTGTCAACTCCCAATCAGTACCTACCCACTTTCCCTACCCTGATACCTAATCACAAATCTAACTTCCTGGGTAATCTCTCCCTTACCTTTCTTATTAGGTTTGCTGCCTAAACATGCATCCCTAAACTTCACCATTTAGTTTTGCTTGTGGTTTGAATTTCATATAAATTGAATAATTTTGTGCCTAGTTTCTTTGGAGTGACATTGTTAGACATGTTTTCATGGGTACTTTTTCATTTTCATTGCTGTATATGTAGATGTGACTATAGCACATTTTCTTTATCCATTCTACTATGGGTTTTTTTTGTTTGTTTTTGTTTTTTAATGTAGGTACCATGCCCAACATGGGCCTTGAACTCATGACCCTGAGATTAAGAGTTGCATGCTCGGGGTGCCTGGGTGGCTCCTTTGGCTAAGTGTCTGCCTTCGGCTCAGGTCATAATCCCAGGGTCCTGAGATCTAGCCCTGTGTCCGGCTCCATGCTCAGTGGAGAGTCTGCTTCTCCCTCTGCCCCTCCCCCCTCAAATAAATAAATAAAATCTAAAAAAAAAAAACTTGCATGCTCTACTGACTGAGCCAGCCAGGCACTGTCCATTGTACTGTTGATAGACATTTGGATTGTTGCCAGTTCTTGGCTATTATGAAAATTCTGCCTGAACATTCTTACTCATGTCTTTTGGTATTCATGTGCATCATTTCTATTGGGTGTGTACCACACTGGACATGATAATTTGGAATTGTTTCAGCAAGTATTTATTCTCTCCCCGTTCTGCTGTTGGCCAAATTTACTTCCCTATTCCATTGATATTGCTCTTGGTTGGTCATGTGGATATTTTTGGCTGATAGAATATTAGCAGACATGATAGGAGCAGGAATCTTAAGTATTCATATGTAGATCATTTGACTCTTGAGTTCAGATGCTGTGCATAAGGAGACCATGTCTCAAATAGCTGTGCTCCTTCAGCGCGGGCCTTCAGAACAAACGTATGTGGAGAAGATGTGAATCCAACCTGTGGCATAAACCCACCTTAGATTCACAGAATGTCAGACCTCCTGAAGATTGATAAGCATGAGAATTAATGCTGTTGTCCTAAGCCACTGAATTTGAGGTGGTTTATTATGCAGCATTATTGTGGCAGTAAAAAAGACATAAGTTCAACTTCAATAGATAATGTCAAATTTTTTGCAAATTGGTTTTACCAAGTTACATTCCCACAAGCAACACATGAGAATTCTAGTTGCCCTACATTTTTGGCAACACTTTTTTAGTCACTCTGGAGAGTGTGTTACGGTTTGAATTTGCATGACCTCCAACTTTGTTCTTTTTCATATATGTTTTGGATGTTCTAAGTCTTTCGAATTTTCACATAAATTTTAGAATTAACTTATTTTCTATCTAAAAAATTGCTAGGATTTTGTTTGGGCTTGTGCTGAAAATATATATCAATTTGGGGAGAAATACCATCTTAATATTCCATCTTCAAATTCATGAACATGATATTTCTACTTAAGTCTTTTAAAATTTCTCTGGGCAATATTTAAAGCTTTAAGTGTACAGGTATTATGCACATTGTTATATTTATCTCTTTATATTTTTGATGGTATTTAAAAATTCAATTTACAATGGCTTATTGCTGATACATAGAAATACAATTGATTTTTCCATGTTAGCTTTTTACCAGCAACTTGCTGAACTCACTTATTAGATCTGATAGCTATTAGTGTGTATAGGTATATTCTTTAAGATTTTCTAAGACTGGGGCACCTGGGTGGCTCAGTTGTTAGGCATCTGCCTTCGGCTCGGGTCATGATCCCAGGGTCCTGGGATTGAGCTCCATGTCGAGCTCTTTGCTCAGTGGGAAGCCTGCTTCTCCCTCTCCCACTCCCCCTGCTTGTGTTCCCTCTCTCACTGTCTCTCTCTCTGTGTCAAAATAAATAAATAAAATCATTTTTTAAAAAAAGATTTTTCTAAAACCAACATACTGACTGCAAATAAAAATACTTTTCTTTGTTTCCAATCTGTATTTTCCTTATTACATTAATGCTTCTAATGCAGTGATGAATAGAAGAAGTGAGAACAAACATCTTTATATATCACTGATCTTAGAGGAAAGGCATTCAGTTTTCGATCATTAAGTATAATGCTGGCTTTTGTGTTTTAGGTCCTTCTTTAGGCTGAGGATTTTCCCTTCTATTCCTAGTTTTTGAGAGCTTTTATCACAAATAAGTGCTGAATTTTGTCTGCATCTATTGGAGATTATATAGTTTTCTTTTATAGTCTATTAATTTGGTGAATTACATTAATTGATTTTCAAATTTAAGTCAACCTTGAATTCCTGCCAATTTAATCCTTTTTATATATTACTGGACATGAATTGAAGATATTTTGTTAAGAATTTTGGCATTTACATTCATGAGGGATATTGGTCTATAGATTTTACTTTTCTTGTAATACCTTAGTTTTGTTATCAGTTAACTCTAGCCTTACAGAATTAGTTGATAAGTGTTCCTCTTTTAAATTCCATCCAAAATACTTTGATTAAAATTGCTAATATTTAGGGACGCCTGGGTGGCTCAGTCGGTTAAGCGTCTGCCTTCGGCTCAGGTCGTGATCCCAGGGTCCTGGGATCGAGTCCCGCATCGGGCTCCCTGCTCCGCGGGGAGCCTGCTTCTCCCTCAGCCTCTGTCTCTCTCTCTCTCTGTCTCTCATGAATAAATAAATAAAATAAAAAAAAATTGCTAATATTTCTTGCAAAAATGTTGAATAGAATTAACCAGTGAAGTCATCAGGGTCTGTGTTTTTTTTTTTAATAGAAAGGTCTTTAAGTACAATTTTTTTTTTTTTACTATTAATATAGAGTTATTAAGATTATCTATTTCAGGGGCACCTGAGTGGCTCAGTCGGTTTGGCATCTGCCTTTGGCTCAGGTTATGATCCTGGGGTCCTGGGATCAAGTCTACATTGAGCTCCATGCTCAGCAGGGAGTCTGCTTCTCCCTCTGCCCCTCTCCCCTGCTCATGCTCTCTTTTTCTCTCTCTCTCACTCAAATAAATAAAATCTTTTAAAAAAAATATCTATTTCAGAGGGAGATAGCTCTACCAATATGACTGTCATTCCAGGATGACTGTTGGCATACCCAAAGCTATGCCTCCCTAAGAAGGAATAACAGGAGCTTCACACTGTGTGTATGGGGAAATAGATATCACTAAAATAATCCAGCAAGTCACTAAACAAATAAGCAAATAATAGTAACAAGACCCAAAGGGAGGAGGAGGAAAGACCAATACACAGAATTGAGGAAACTTACTATCTAAAATGTAGCAGTTTTCAACGAAAAATTATGAGGTGTGAAAAGAAACAGGGAAGTATGACCTAGACACTGAGAAAAAAACAAGCAACAGAAACTCCTATGAGATTGACTAATGTTGGATTTAAGAGAGACTTCAAGTAGCCATTATAAATATGTTCAACAAACTAAAGGAAAATATGATAAAAGAAAGAGATATGATGACAATGTCATGTCAGATAGAGAATATCAATAAAGAGAAATTATTTTAAAAGAGCCAAATGTGGAGTTGGGGAAGCCTGGGTGACTCAGTTGGTTAAGCGTCTGCCTTCGGTTCAGGTTGTGATCCTGGGGACCTGGGATTGAGTCCCACATCGGGCTCCCTGCTCGGCAGGGAGCCTGCTTCTCCCTCTGCCTCTGCTACTCCCCCTGCTTGTGCTCTCTAACAAATAAATAAATAAAATTTAAAAAAAAGAAAATGTGGAGTTGACCAGTGCAATAACTGAAAAAACACTAGATGGGCTCAACAAATTTGAACTGGAGGAAGAATTAGCAAATTTGAAGATAGATCAATAGACACTATGTAAGCTGAAAAACAGAGAAAAAGAATGGAGAAAAATGTTAAACCTCACAGAAATGTGGGAGAACATCAATATATGTGTGATGGGAGGACCAGGAGAGAGAAAGAAAGAAGAAAAAAATATTTGAAGAAACAATGGTTGAAAACTCCCCACATTTATAAAACAACAATAATATACACATCCAGGAAGCTCAATGGACTCCAAGTGGGATGAATTCAAAGAGATTTGCAAACGTACACATCATAGTAACAATGCTGAAACTCAAAGACAGGGACAAAATTTTGAAAGCAGCAGTAGAAAAAGTACTTGCCACTTAAAAGTGACACCCAATAAGATTAAAAGTTTACTTAGCAGTGATAATGGAATCTAGAAGGCAGTGGGATGACATATTCAAAGTGCTCAAGGGAAAAAACTGTCAACCAAGAATCATATCCAGTACATCTATCAAAATGAAGGTGAATAAAAGACTGTCCCACTCTCTCTATCTCTCTGTCAAATAAATAAATAAAAAATCTTTAAAATAAAATAAAATAAACGACTGTCCCAGGTTGGGGTGCCTGGGTGGCTCAGTCGGTTAAGCGTCTGCCTTCAGCTCAGGTCATGATCCCAGGGTCCTGGGATTGAGGCCCGCATCGGGCTCCCCACTCCGTGGGAAGCCAGCTCCCTCTCCCACTCCCCCTACTTGTGTTCCCTCTCTCGCTGTGTCTCTCTCCTTCACATCAATAAATAAAATCTTTAAAAAAAAAAAAAAAGACTATCCCAGGTAAACAAAAACTGAAATATGTTGTAGGCAGATCTGCCTTACAAAAAATATAAAGAAGTTCTTCAGGCTGAAACCAAGTGACCCCAGATGGTAATATGAATCCATGTGAAAAAAACAGAGAACACTGGTAAGGTTAATTATGTAATGATACAAAAAAGTATAAGTGCATATTTTCTCCTTTATTCTAATTAACTTTAAAAGCCATGAAATAATATGTATATAATATTGGATTTATTGGGTTTGTAACATATAGAAATGTAATATATATACATATATATATACTATTTCTACTAGCAGAAATAATATACATATACTATTTCTGCTAATAAAAGCACGAAGGAGGTAGGTGGGAGCAAAGCTGTATTTGGCTAAGGAAATGACAATGGATAGTAAAGTAATAATTATAACAATAGACTGTTGGGCTTTAACATTAATAACAATATACCACAAAAGAGGGGAGAAAGGATTAGAGCTATATAGCCACAGCATTTCTACACATCATTGGAATTAAGCTAGTATAAATCTGATCTGATTCTAATAAGATGTATATGGCAAACTCCAGAGCAACCATTAAAAAAATAAGTAAAATTAAAGAAATAAAATTATACAATAGAAAATATTCACTTAATGCAAATGAAAGCAGTAAAGGAGGAACAGAGGAACTTATAAGACATGAGACATAGAAAACAGAAAAATAAAATGTGAGACATATGTCCAGCTGTATCAATAATAACATGGGAATGGATTAAACCATCCAGTCAAAATGCAGAGATCAGTAAAATGGATTAAAAATGATCCAGCTATAAGCTGTCTGGATGCACTTTGGATTTAAAGATATAAATACATTGAAAGTAAAAGGATTCAGATATATCATGAAGATAGCACCCATAAGAAAGCTGAAATGGCTGTATTAAGATAATATACTTTAAAACAAAAAAAGTTACTAGAACTAAAGAGGAAAATTTTGTAATGATAAAAGGGTCAATCTCTGAGGAAAATATAATATAAATAGATATGCACCTAATAAGAAAACTATAAAATACATGAAGCCAAAATTGCAGAAATGAAGGGAGAAATAGACAATAATAGTTGGAGACCTCAATACTCCACTTTTGATAATGGATAGAATAAATAAAGACAACAGTAGAAGACTTGAACAACATTACAAGCCAACTAGACCTAATGAACTTTTGTAGAACACTCAACAACAGCATATAAATTCGTCTCAAGTGCATGTGGAACATTCTACGGAATAGACAATGTATTAGGTCATAAAACAAACATTAAATTTAATGTGTTTCTCTGAACACAGTGGAATGAAATTAGCAATCAATACCCAGAAAAAAAATTAGGAAACTTATAAAAATGTGGAAATTAATACACGCCTAAGTAGCCAATGGATTTAAGAATAAATCAAAAGGGAGTTAAAAGACATATTTTGAGTAGAGTGAAAATTAAGACACTAAATGCCAAAACCTATGGGGTGCAGTTAAAGAAATACTTAGAGGGAAATTTATACCTGTAAATGCCTATATTAAGAAATAAAATCTCAAATCAATAATCTAACTTCCACCTTAAGAGACTCACAAAAGAAGAGCAAACTAAACCTAAAACAAACCTAAAACAGTAAGATAGAAATAATAAAAATTCTCTCAGAAAATAAGGAAATAGTGTGTGTATAACTTTTTTTTACACTGCTCTCAAGTCCCAGGCTATTAAAAGGAAATGGAAATTCTGGTCACATTCACCACTTTTCTGATGTAAAGTTATACACACACATATATTTATAAGTACAAATATATATATAATACATGATATACATATTATCATAAATATACTTACACACAAATATAAATGTATATGTGTGCATAAACTGACATTTGTATTATTCATAGCTCAAAACCTTTAAAAACAGTAGCACTAAAAAAAAAAAAAACAGTAGCACTAAAAAAATCATAAAGTAAAAACAGTGAAAATTAGCATTTACTTGCAGAAAGAATAATATTAGATTTTTTTTTTTAAAGATTTATTTTAGGGGCACATGTGTGGCTCCGTTGGTTAAATGTCTGCTTTGGCTCAGGTCATGATCCCAGGGTCCTGGGACTGAGCCCCACCTCGGGCTCCCTGCTCAGTGGGAAGTCTGCTTTTCCCTCTCCTTCTGCCCCTCCCCCTGCTCGTGCTTTCTCTCTCGCTCACTCTTCTGCTTAAATAAAACCTTTAAAAAAAAAAAAGATTTTAGAGAGAGAAAGCGTGTGAGAGTGGGGGAGGGGCAGAGGGAGAGGGAGAGAGAGAATCTCAAGCAGACTCCCCACTGACTGTGGGGCTCAATCTCACGACCCTGAGATCATTACCTGAGCTGAAATTAAGAGTCAGATGCTTAACCGACTGAGTCACCCAGATGCCCCTAGATATTCTTTCTTTGGTTACTCTCATTTGGAAATGACTTTGAAAGCAGTTGCTTAGTATTACTTATGATTATTTTTCTAACAAGAGTCAGAATTATTTTGTATGCTTTAGAAGGATTTTTGAGAGCTGACTCTGCTTACCTTTTCATCCTCATAATCATACTTATATCTGTTTTGCTTAGATGTCTGGCTATAGCCTTATTTTGTCCTTTCATTTGGGATAAATTCCTCTGTCTTCTCATTTTGTCTCTCTCTGCCTTCTTTGTGTTAGAAAAGCCATTTACGTCTCCTGCTCCTGAAAGCAATGGCCTTATGAAGAAGAGGTCATATAGTATCCAGTGTCTGGTGCTTGAGGGAATGTCTCCAGTGTGTATTGTGTGCACTCGGCTGTTGTGTTCTGGTGGCTCAGTCCTTCAGGCCAGTCTTCTGCAGAGTCTCTCCTTGCCTACGGTGGGCAGTGTTTTGGTCCCTGGCCTGAATGTGGTGAGTTTTAACTAGGTGTGTTTTGGTCTGCTTGTTAAATGAGATGTGTCACTACCTCTACCAGAACTGAGGGCCTGCAAAACTCTCTGATCAGGAGATGTGGTGTGTGCAGGGGTTTGTGCTGGTCTTCTGGAGGAGGGGTCTGCTGCACTGGCACTGAGGCAAGCTTGACTTGAGAGGGACAGTCCCACCAGAGCACTGGGAGTGGGGCTTGGTGTAAGCAAGTTAGACAGCTAGTATCAGTGCTGCGCTGCTTCCCTCCCACAGGTGTTTATGTTGAGGGGCTGGGTGGGGCGGGGAGGGAATGGTGCCAGCCAGCTCCTTTGTTCCCAGAAGGGTCTCTCTTTGTTCTCAGGTACATGCTCAGAGAAGAGTAAGTACTCTCCCTGCTGTGTGCTCTGCACGCTCTTCAGATTGCTGTTTCCACACTGTCTGCCCCTGCGTTGTTTGCCTGCCTTCTCTCCAGGAGCATCACAGTACCCTCTGGGATCTATGCCCCGCCAAGCTTGCTGACCTTTAGAACTCCAGGCTTTAAGTCTCACTCATGAAATTTGGCCTTTCTCATTTTCCAAGCCAGTGGTTATGGGGAAATGTTCTGTGCATTCCCCTGTGTGTTCCACTCTCTCTCTCTCACTGTTCTCTGCAATCATGGCTCCCTTCCCTCTGCAGCAGCCAGGAATCCTTTTCTCTCCCAAGCCTCATTTCCATACTTCCTACCTTTTTTGATGTGGTCTCGTCTCTCTCTTTAGTTGTGGAGTTTGTTGTTCCAGTCTTCAGGATGATTTCTGGGGTATTTAGGATTGTTTGATAGTTATCTAGTTGTATTCATCAGACGAGGTGAGCCTAGGGTCTTCTTACTCTGCCATCTCCCTGTCTCTCCCCAAAGAGGCACACTCTTATTAGGAGATTCAACATGTGTCCTCTACATTGCAAGCTAAAGCTGCCACCATGACATTTTGGCCTCTTATAGCCAGAGAACAGCAGGTGAGAAGAAGAGTCATTATCTTGACAGTGGCAATTGACACAGATCAGCAGGAGGAGGTAGGGCTATTTTTACACACAGGGATACCTTTTAGTCCAGGAGCCAGTTGGGTGTGTCTTGGTCCTCCCATGCCCTATTATAACTGTGAATGAACAAACACAGCAATTCCAATCTATGAAATGATTACTATGGATGCAGACCACTCAAGAATCAAGGTTGAGTCACATCACCAAGGGAGCCATAACGACCTATTGAGATGATAGCGGACAGTGAGGGATGACAGACACTTAAAATGGATAGTAGAGGAGGAAAAAGATGAGACTAACTGCACAGACAGAGGTTGCAGTGTATCCTATAAATTTTCTAAGTTCCCCTTGAGCAGCCCCTGATAACAATGGAGGAACTGATCCCCAAATATGTGTTGAGAAATGGATCTGTGTGGTGCAAGGGTTAGACTGTGGTAGCAATAGAAGTGATCTCCTTCAAGAGAACCTGCTGTGGAAGCATAGTTGACTCATGGACTCCAACTGCCAACCCATTGGACCCCATCATGGCATTCAAGCTTCCTCCGGGATGCTCCTAGATAGTTACAGAGCACGTCAGGATTACTAGTGCCGGCCCATTTCTACCTGACTCTTACAGTGGGTAACTTTTGCTCGGGGACTCTCCATCAGCCTGGCCAAGACTTTTTCAGGCCTGAGCTGCCGCCTGAGAATCCTTATATTAAAATCTTCCTTATCTTTTTTTCAGTTATTAGACTTATAGCTACATCTGTAGGTTCTCCCTGCCTATCCCTGTGCTCGCCCCTTTTATCTTTTATGGAATTTTCCCTAATCTCTTGAACATTTATCCCATCTTGGTATCTGCTGTGTAGAGGACCCAAACTGGAACACTCTTCAATAAACATTTTAGACTCCTAACCCTAACTAATTTTAGCATCTGCTTCCCAGAGAACCCAACCAGTACACTTGTGGAGCTTATTAGAAATGCAAATGCTTCTGGGGCACCTGGGTGGCTCAGTCAGTTAAGCATCTGACTCTTGGTTTCAGGCCATGTCATGATCTCAGGGTCCTGGGATCGAGCCATGAACTGGGCTTAGCACGGAGTCTGCTGGAGATTATCTCTCTCTCCCTCTCCCTCTGCTCCTCCCCCTGATTGCATGTTCTCTCTCTCTCTAAAATAAATAAATAAAATATTTTTAAAAAATAGAGAAAGAAATGCAAATGCTGGACCACAACTCTGGGGTACTTATTTTTAACTAGGTAAGAGTCAGGAACTGATCTTTCTTATTGGCATTTCAGGTGCTTCTGTTGCAGTTGAGATTTGATGAGACACTACCCTGTTATCAACAGTAATGACTCCAAACCAGTATAAGACCATCAAGCCAATTTAAGAGCACTAAAATTGATTTTTATTAACAACAGCAATACAAAAGCAATTTGAGCCAAAAGAGCACATGTTATAATATTAAAAGAAAGAGCAAAACTTTTAAGGGCTAAAGATGAAATGAGAACATTGACGGCATTTATATAGAGTAGAATTACTGCCATAAAGTGGGGGTTGGCAAACTATGCCCACAGGCCAAATCTAGCTTGCTACCTTTTAAAATAAAGTTTTGTTGGGACTCCATTACTACATTTGTTTTTGTATTGAGTATGGATGCCTTTGTACTTCAAGAGCAGGGTTGAGTTTTTGCAATGGTAATTGTCTCACAAAGCCTAAAGTATTTACCATCTGACTTTTTACACAAAAATTTTGTCAACATTTGCCATGAAGTAAAGACTTGGAGAGAATGAAGTAAACCTAGTGAACTTAGTGAACGCTCTGGAGACAGACTAGCTAAGTTCAAGTTTCAATTCTGGCACTTACCAGCTGAGCAGATAGTTTAAGCTTTCTATGCTTAAGTATTCTTTTTTTTTTTTAAGATTTTATTTATTTGACAGAGAGAGTACAAGCAGGGAGAGCAGCAGGCAGAGGGAGAGGGAGAAGCAGGCTCCCTGCCTAGCAGGGAGCCTGATGTGGGGCTTGATCCTAGGACCCTGAGCTGACCTGAGCCGAAGGCAGACACTTAACCCACTGAGCCACCCAGGCGCCCCTTAAGTATTCTTATTTATGAAATGGAGATAGTACGAGAACCTACCTCATAGAGGTAATATAATAATCAAAAGGATTGTGTATTGTATAAATATCAAATATGATTGCATACCGGTTGGTATACGGTAAAGAAGTTTTTTTTTTTCTCTATTTATTTTAATGGATGGATTGGGCTGAAAACTCCTAGACCAACTGATCAAATTAATTATCATACAAAGAGGAAAATGCATACATTAGAAACTTCCTGATTTAATGCAATAGGAATTTTCCAATCTGTGAAGTATTCATACAAAAAGACCTGATCTAATGAAACATCTGAGGTATAGATCCAGCTTTCAGTGTATAGGAACTACAAAGAACAGAGGAACATGTTAAATGACACCATAGAGATGTAAGCAGCAAAATCTAGAATGTGGAAAATTCTATACTTAAAAAAACTAGTTTCTTTTTAAAGTACATTACAAAAGGGAAAATAAGATGAGGAAACCTAGTTCAAGAGAGACTTAAGTAGTATATCAGCAATATACTGACCTTGTTTACTTTCCAATTAAAACAAATAGTAAAACATTTTTTGGAGACAATATAGAAAACTAGAATACTAATTAGAGTTTTAATATGAAAGAATTAATATATTTTACATGAGGATAATGGCATTGGGTTTATATTTTAAAATTCCTTGTATTTCAGAGATATGTCCTAAAATATTTAAAGATTAAATATTATATTGTTTTGGGTTTGCTTCAAAATAATCCAGTGGCATAAGGAATTGGCAAATTATAGACAAAACAAGTTTAGCAATGCATTAATACTAGTTAAAGCTAAAAATACCAAAGGCAGCATTTTTCTTTCTGACTATGATGGAGTAATGGTACCAGTATAGTCGTCCTACTATAAAATTCTGGAAAACTTGGGAAAATATATGAATAAACAACTATTTCAGACTTTGGACAACAGACAGTTCAAGACCTCAATTCCTGAAAAAAGTGAACAATGCAAGTTCTATAATTGTTCTCGTTTTCTGAATGAATACATTTATTGCACCCTGGACATGAAGGAGAACTTCACATAGAATTATGGTATTCTTGAACTGAGGAAACAAATTTCAGCTTCAAGAGGTTAACATGGTTTGAATTTTGGGGACAGCACACAGGAGGAGAAAGTATTCAGAGAATTCCAGAAATCTTTATAGGGATTCCCTTGAGTCTCTGACAGAATACTAAACTGCACATAGATAGGGAAAGAGTCTAAGAGGTCAGGAGAAGAACAACTTCCAGAGAAAGACTACTGGGAGCTATATAACTACCAAGCACCAGGGGTGGCTGGGTGGCTTAGTTGTTAAGTGGCTGACTCCTGATTTTGGCTCAGGTCATGATCTCAGGGTCCTGGGATGGAGGCCCACATCAGGCTCTGCCCTTAGCAGGGAGTCTGCATGATATTCTCGCTCTTCCCCTACTTTTGCCCCTCCCCTCACTCTCTCAAATAAATAAATCGATCTTTAAAAAAAAAAAAAAAGAAAGAAAACTACCAAGTACCAGAGCTCACACAGGCTTGGGAAACATTTGAGTTCTGACCTACCAGAGTGGAAGGACCTTGTTGAACACCAGGGGCATCCAGTAGAAATTAATAAAAGCCATGCTTTAGTAGGGATAAACTAGCCCTAAAGGAAAGGTACTGCAGACAAGTCCTAACAGAGTTAAGAGAAGATGTGAATGAATCAAACCAATCTGCAAGTAAACTAACTGCCTGCTGGAACAAAATTCAATGTTCTTTGAAGACAACACAATCCAAACACCCCATGATGTAAAAGTCATAATATTCTGCCTTCAATAACCACGGACATAGAACAGAGCAGAAAAAGTGTGTCCTATAATGAGGAGAAAGAAATCAGTCAATAGAAACATTCAGAAATGACAGAGACATTGGCTTTGGCAGATAAAGATTTTTAAATTGCTGTTATAAATATGTTCAAAAATTAAAGAAAACATGAAATACAAGAAATGGGCACTATGTTAGAAACCAAGTGGAACTTCTAGAACTGAAAAAATTAATATCTAAGATGAAAAATTCACTAAATGGACTTAACAGAAGATCATACATTGTAGAAGAAAAAATCAGTGAACATGAAGGACATAGTAATGGAAACTACATTTAAGTACAGAGAGAAATAGTCTAAAAAAATAAAACTCCAGTGACTTGTGAAATATTCATCAGTCTAAAATATGTATAATTAGAATTCCAGAAAAAAGGAGAGAGTAGAACATATTTAAGGAAACAACAGTTAAAACATTTTCAAATTTAATGAAATATATAAACCCATAGCCCCACAAAGTTTGAAAACAATCCTAAGAAGGATAATTACAAACAAAAGCATATCTAGGCACATCAATGAAGTTGTTAAAAACCAATGATAAGGAGAAAATCTTAAAAGCAGCCAGAGGGAAAAAAGGAAAAATCTGATACTTAGAAAAAATAATAATAGCAAATGACATTTCATTAGGAATAACTCAAGTCATAAAGCAACAGAAGAATATCCGTAAAGTAGTGAAATTGAAAACTGTCAACTTAATATGCTATATGCAGAAGATGGCCAGGTAGGAGGATCCTAAGCTCACCTGATCCCATGGATACACCTGGATAACACCCACATCAGTGTAAATAACCCAGAAAATGACCCAAACACTGGAAGAACAGACTCTACACAGATAAATGTAGAAAAGATGCTACATAAAAGAGGGAAGGAAGGGTGGATGCAATTGGGAGCCAAATTGACCCACTTGACTGTCTTTAGGAAGGAGAGACAGCATGGGCACAGAGAGGGGAGAGGAACAGACTCTACACCAGGGACCCCAGGCATGGGGGACCTGCACTGGAAAGATGAATTCCCCTAACATTCGGCTTTGAAAACCAAAAGGGCCTAACTTCATGAGTTCTTAGAATCAGTGGGGCTTAACACCTGGAATTTTAAAAATCAGCGGGGTCAACTCTGGGATAGCCAGAGAGTGATAGGAAACTGAGTCCCTGTCCTTAAGGAGACAGCATGACAAATAGCCTTGCTGAGATAAAGCATAGAAAGAGCAGTTTGAAAACCCCCTGGGGTATATAGGAGGGAGATTTGTTTACTAATCTCAGAACAGGTGCTAGAGGGGCAGAAAAATGGATCAGTGACCTGGGGACAGACTAATGGGAAGTAATCAAGCTAAACAGGAGAGAGAAAAAAGAAAAGTAAAAAATGAAATCAGATTAAGAGAACTCAGTGACACCATTAAGTGTAATCACATTAGCTTTATGGGGATACAAGAAGAGGAAGAAAGAGAAAGGAGGCAGCTACTTTATTTGAATAGCTGAAAACGTTCCCAGTCTAGGGAAGGAAATAGAAATCCAGATCCAAAAAGCACAGGGAGCCCCCAAGAAAATCAACCCAAGGAGGTCCATACCAAGACACAAGTAATTAAAATGGCAAAAAAGTAGTGATAAGGAGAGAATTAAAAAAAAAAAAAAAAAAAAAAAGCAAGAGAAAAGAAAACAGTTACATAAAAGGGAAACTCCATAAGGCTATAAGCAGATTTTTCAGCAGAAACTTTGCAGGCCAGAAGGGAGCTGCACGATATATTCAAAGTGCCGAAAGGGTAATAACTGCAGCCAGGATTACTCTATCCAGCAAGGCTTTCACTCAGACTAGAAGCAGAGATAAAGTTTCCCAGATAAACAAAAGTTAAAGAAGTTCCTCACCACTAACCCAACCTTTAAGAAATGTTTAAGGGGACGCTTTGAGTGGAAAGGAAAGACTATAAGCAGGAGTAAGAAAAGTAGGAAGCACAAAAGCAGTAAAATTAAGTATATCTGTAAAAATCAGTCAAGGGATTCACAAAATAAAATAATGTAAAATAGGACACCAAATACCTAAAATGTGGGAGGGGAGAAGTAAAAATTTAGTACTTTTAGAATGGATTCAACTTAATATGACCTTCAACTTAATATAGACTGTTATATACATAAGATGTTATATATAAGCCTAGTGGTAACTACAAATCAAAAACTGGTAATAGATAAGCAAATAATAAAGAGAAAGAAATCCAAGTATATCACTTATAAAAGCCAGCAAACTGAGAGAAAAGAGCAAGAGAAGAAATTAACAGAGAAGAACTACAAAAACAACCACAAAACAAGTAACAAAATGGCAAAAAATACATACCTATCAATAATTACTTTGACTGTAAATGGACTAAATGTTCCAATCAAAAGACATAGCATGATAGAATGGATAAAAAGCAAGATGCCTTTATATGCTGCCTATAGGAGACTCATTTTAGACCTAAAGACACATGCAGATTGAAAGGGAAGGCACGGAGAAACATTTATCATGCAATGGATGTGAAAAGAAATATGGGATAGCAATATTTCTATCAGACAAAATAGACATTAAAACAAAGACTATAAGAAGGGGGAAAGGGGGAGACTATATAATCATAAAGGGAACAATCCAACAAGAAGATATAACGATTGTAAATATTTATGCACCCAACATCGGAGAACCCAAATACATGAAGCAGCTAATAACAAACATAAAGGAACTAATCTACAGTAATATAATAAGAATAAGGGAGTTTTAACATCCCACTTACGTCAATGGACAGATCATCCAAACAGAAAATCAACAAGGAACAGTGGCTTTGAACAACACATTGAATCAGATGGACCTAACAGATATATTCAAAACATTCCATCCTAAAGCAGCAGAATACACATTATTTTCTAGTGCACATGGAACATTCTCCAGAATATTTGTCTAACATGGAGATAAATAAAAATGAAAACACATGGTCCAAAATTGTTGGGATACAGCAAAAGCTGTTCTAAGAGGGAAGTTGATAACAAGATAGGCCTACCTCAAAAAAGCAAGAAAAATTTCAAATAAACAACCTAATCTTATACCTAATAGAGCTAGAAAAATAAGAACAAACAAAACCCCAAACCAGGAGAAGGAAGTAAATAATAAAGATTAGAGTAGAAACAAAATAGAAACTAAAAACAAACAAACAAAAAACACCAAAAAAACCACACAATAGAACAGATCATTAAAGCCAGGAAATGGTGCTTTGAAAAGATCAACAAAATTAGTAAAACTTTAGTCAGACTCATCAAAAAGAAAGAAAAAGAAAGAGGACTCGAATAAACAAAATCAGAAATGAAAGAGGAGAAATTACAACTGACACCACAGATACAAAGGATTGTAAGAGAATATTATGAAAAATTATATGCCAACAAATTGGATAACCTAGAAGAAATGTGGGTGGGGGGATGGCTGAAATAGGTGATGGGTATTAAAGAGTACACTTACCATAATGAGCACTGAATAATATATAGAATTGTTGAATCACTATATTGTACACCTGAAACTAATATAACACTATATGTTCACTATCCTGGAATTTAAAAACTAAATAAGAAAATAAATACCAAAAAAGCCCCTAGAAAAAGTGGATAGAGTCCAAGAAACATATAATCTCTCCAAACTGAATCAGGAAGAAATAGAAAATTTGAACAGACCAATTACCACCAATGAAATTGAATCAGTAATCAAAAAACTCCCAACAAACAAAAGTCCAGGACCAGATGCCTTCACAGGTAAATTCTACCAAACATTTAAAGGAGAGTTAATTTCTATTCTTCTCAAAATATTCCAAAAAATTGAAGAGGGAGAAAAGCTTCCAAATTCATTCTACACAGCCAGCATTACCCTGATACCAGAACCTGATAAAGGCACTACAAAGCAAAAAGAGAGAGAGAAGAGAAAGAGAAAGAGAGAACTATAGGCCAGTACCTCTGATGAACACAGATGTAAAAATAATCAAAATACATTAGCAAACTGAATCCAACAATACATTAAAAAAATCATTAGCCATGATCAAATGGGATTTATTCCTGGGATGCAAGGGTGGCTCGTATAATCAAATTAATCAATATGATAAATCATATCAATGAGAGAAAGGATAAAAACCATATGATCATCTCAATAGATGCAGAAAAGCATTTGACAAAGTACAACATTCATACAGGACAAAAGCCCTCAACAAAGTACTTTTAGAGGGAACATACACCACAGGTAACATCACACTCAAAATGGTAAAAAACTGAGAGCTTTTCCCCAAGAACAGGAAAAAGACAAGGACATCCACTCTCACCACTTGTATTCAACAAGGTATTGGAAGTCCTAGCCACACCAATCAGACAACAAAAAGGAATAAAGGCATCCAAATTGGTAAGGAAGAGGTAAAACTTTCACTACTTGCAGATAACATGCCACTATATATAGAAAGCCATAAAGACTCCACCAAAAAAACTACTAGAACTGATCAATGAATTCTGTAAGGTCACAGAATACAAAATCAATATACAGAAATCTATTGCATTTCTATACAGTAATAATGAAGCTGCAGAAAGAGAAATTAAGAACACATTCCCATTTACTATGCACCAAAAATAATAAAATACCCTGGAATAAACTTAAGCAAGGAGGTGAAAGACCTGTACTCTGAAAACTATAAAACAGTGATGAAAGAAATTGAAGATGACCCAAACAAATGGAAAGACATTTCATGCTTATGGATTGGGAGAACAAATATTGTTAAAAAGTCCTTACTACCCAAAGAAATCTACTGATTTAATGTAATGCCTATCAAAATACCAACAGCATTTTTCATAGAACTAGAACAAATAATCCTAAAATTTGTATGGAACCTCAAATGACCTGGAATAGTCAAAGCAATCTTAAAAAAGAAAAGCAAGGGTGCCTGGGTGGCTCAGTTGGTTGGCCATCTGCCTTTGGCTCAGGTCATGATCCCGGGGTCCTGGGATCAAGCCCTGTGTTGAGCAGGGAGCCTGCTTTTCCCTCTCTTCCTTACTCCTGCTCTCTCTCTCTCTCTCCAATAAATAAATAAAATCTTAAAAAAAAACTATAGTAATCAAAGCAGAATGATCCTGGCACAAAGATAGACACAAAGATCAATGGAACAGAATAGAGAGCCCAGAAATAAGCCCATGCTTATATAGACAATTTTTCTTTGATAAAGGAGGCAAGAATAAGCAATGGGAAAAAGTCTCTTCAACAAATGGTGCTGGGAAAACTGGACAGCTACATGCAAAAGAATGAAACTGGACCATTTTCTTATACCATACACAAAAATAAACTCAAAATAGATTAAAGACCTAAGTGTGAGACCTGAAACCATAAAAGTCCTAGAAGACAGCACAGGCAGTAATTTCTCAGACATTGGCTGTAGCAGCATGTTTCTATAAATGTCTCCTGAGGCAAGGTAAATAAAAGCAAAAATATACTATTGGGACTTCATTGAAATAAAAAGCTTCTGTACAACAAAGGAAACAATAGAAAAAACTAAAAGACAAACTATGAATGGGAGAAGATATTTGCAAATGACATATCTGATAAAGGGTTTATATCCATAATCTATAAAGACCTTATACAACTCAAAACCCAAAAACCCCAGATAATCCAATTAGAAAATGGGCAGAAGACATGAGCAGACATTTCTCCAAAGAAGACATCCAGATGGCCAACAGACACATGAAAAAATGTTCAGCATCACTCATCATCAGGGAAATGTAAATCAAAACTACAATCACCTCGTACCCGTCAGAATGGTTAAAATCGGTAACACAAGAAACAACTGGTGTTGGCGAGGATCTGGAGAAGGAGGAACCCTTGTGCACTGTTGGTAGGAATGCAAACTGGTGCAAGCACTCTGGAAAACAGTATGGAGGTTCCTCAAAAGTTAAAAATAGAACTACCCTATGATCCAGCAATCATACTACTAGGTATTTACTCAAAGAATACAAAACACTAATTCAAAGGGATACATGCACCCCTATGTTTACAGCAGCATTATCTATAATAGCCAAATTATGGAAACAACCCAAGCGTCCATTGACTGATGTATGAATGTATGGATAAAGAAGTGTTTTATATATATATAATATTCTTAACTATAGAGATTCTTAACTATAGAGAACAAACTGATGGTTACCAAAGGGGAGGTGGGTGGGTGATGTGTAAAACAGGTGATGGGGATGAGGGAGTGCACCTGTTGTGATGAGCACTGGGTGATGTATGGAATTGCTGAATCACTAAACTGTATACGTGAAACTAATCTGACACGGCATGTTAACTGGAATAAAAATAAAAATAAAAATAAAAACTTAAAACATTATTCTAAGCGAAAGATGCCAGTCACTGAAGACATATTATATAATTCCATTTCTGTGCAATTTGAAGAGTAGGCAAATCTATAGAAAGTACTTTAGTAGATTCTCAGGGCTGGGGTTAGGGTGGGAATGGGGAGTGACTGCTAATGGGTAGCAAGTTTTTTCTTGGGGTGATTAAAATGTTCTTAGAGGATGGTAATGATTTCACAAATCTGCATATGCTAAGAAAATTGTACATTTTATAAAGGTGAATTTTATGGTGGATAAATTATATCTCAATAAAGCTATCATTAAAAAATTGTTTAAGAAAAAAATAACAATGTATCATGGTTTAAAGCACACGTAGAAGGAAAATACTTAAGTATAGTGCAAAGGGTGGGTGTGGAGAAAATGTGGCATATTATTGCGGGTTTCTTAAATTATGAAGTGCTATAATATATTTTGCAAGGAGACTGTCTTAAGTCTATTGTACATTATTATGTAAACCCTAGAGCAACTTCCAAAAAATAAAGCAAGGAGGTATGGAAAATAAATCAATAAAAGAGGCAAAGTGGAAATTTTTTTTGAAGATCTTTGACCCAGGAGAAGGCAGGAAAAGAGGAAAAAAGAATTAATGGGGGAAAATAGAAAATAAATAGCAAACCCAACCCTATCACAAAATACATTGACTGTAAATGCACATTAACTAAAGGGTGTAGATCATCAAACCCAAGTGGATGCTAAATATAAGGAACACACTTTAAATATGGACAGATAAGTTGAGAGTAAGAGGATGGAAAAATATATACTTGTAAATATTAATCATAAGATAGCTATAATTTCTAATCATAAGGGTGGCTATATTTATATCAGATGATGCAGACTGCCCAGCAAAAAATAAATAAATAAATAAAAATAAATTACCAGAGATAGAGGAACATCCAAACTGTTTGAAGGGTTAAATTCATCAAGAAGATGCATCTTAACTGCGTATGCCTCTCATGAGAGCTTCCATAAACGCAAGACAAAGTCGGACAGAATTGAAAAAGAAATTCTCCCAAGCACTTACAAGCAACCACTCACTCCATTTATTTTCACTAAGGTGTTTTGTGGCTGCAGCTACTTGGTCACCCAAAGCCCCGCCTTCTTTCAGGTAGCTCCTGGTGATGGTTTTAGGAACTGCTTTGCCACTTCATGCGATAGACTACCAGTGTTTCCGTTACCACCAGCAACAGCATCATCAGTGCCTTAAATCTAATGAGAGCTGGACTTCCCATGCCAGCCAGTGCAGTCAGCCCATTATAGTCTGTCTCCCACTGGTTACAACTAAACACTGGACAAATACCAAAAGCCACTTTCCAACATCTCTGAAAAGTTAACAGCAGCAGAAGATTGGATTGGGAGGAGGGAATCCTCCACACCTTTGGGAACTCTTCAATGCCCATATAGTCAGAAAAATCATCTCCCTATATAGGTCTTTTGCTGAGTGTGCTTCCTCACACCCTTTGGAGGACAGGGTACACCAATGTTTGCCAAACTTGTCTATGGAAAGAATCTCCCTTAGCAATAGTTAAAAATTATAGGGCAGCTTCCCAGGTCTCTTTCTTGCACTCTAGAATCTCTAGTAGGAAATTGGGGATATAAATTTTTAACAGCGATCTCAGATTATTCTCTTTATTAATCAAGTTTAGAAAAATTGACTTAACCAAGCAAAGAGAATTGGACTCCCTGTAAGTTCAGTCCTCATCCATGCTATCCCTTTTCTGAAGGTAAAAGGAGAATATTATAGGACCTAGAAGACTCTGAAAAATGTGGTATGAAGGCTTTTATTAGAAAAATTGGTGCTGCTCTTGTAATTATTTGCTTTAGGAGGTGGGGCCTAGGAGTGTGCATTTTTCCACTTCCAACACAGAAAAAACAAAACCTGGTGATGGATGGGAAAGAAAGATGACCATAGATATGATTCCCCATTAGTCCAAAAAGAGGTTTCGGGGTTATAAAACTTCTCTGAGTCTTGGTTTCTTTGTCTATAAAAAGGAGACACTGGTCTGAATGGAGGAATTCTGAACATTTTCCAGATTGCCAAGACTTTACAATCTTGCATGCTTATCAATCAATCAATCATGCCTATGTGGTAGATATGTCGTATTTCCATTTACAGAGAGAAAATACAATAAAAATACTCCCCGGTCTTTAAAAGACTCTTTTGCTCAATACCCTCCAAAGCCTTCCCATTGCATTTAGAATGAAATCCACCCTTTTGCCCTGTTTCTTGCCCTTGCTTCTGAGAGAAGTTCCTGTTTTATGACCACCGGGGATTTCTCTGTTTTGTACTTTAGCCTTGAGAATGGCATTTGGCTCTGAGAAGACTCTCAAAAGGAATTTGTTGAGTAAATGAATAATTAATGGCTGTCTTTCATGAGCATGTTCTCCTTTTTTAAAGATTTTATTTATTTGTCAGAGAGAGATAGAGCACAAGCAGGGGGAGAAAGAGAGTGAGAAACAGACTCCCCACTGAGCAAGGAGCCTGATGCGGGGCTCAGTCCCAGGACCCTGGGATCATAACCTGAGCAAAAGGCAGACACTTAACTAACTGAGCCACCCAGACGCCCCATGTTCTCCCTTTTTGACGGTAGAGAGTTATCAGATGTTTATTGTATATATATGTTTATTCATCAAAAGATGTATATGTTTATTCATCAAAAAGATGAAGATAAGGCTTCAAGCTAAGGTGAATCAGGATAAATTCAGAAGGATGAGTGGTACCTGGGTGGCTCGGTCAGTTAAGCATTTGCCTTCGGCTCAGGTCATGATCCTGGGGTCCTGGGATCCAGCCCCGCATCAGGCTCCACGTTTAGCACGGAGTCTTCTTGTCTCTCTCTCTCTTTCCCAATCCCACCTGCTCATATGCATGTGTGCACTCTCTTTCTATCAAATAAATAAATAACATCTTAAGAAAAATAAATTCAGAAGGATGAAATCATTCCCGTACTTGGCATCCTAAAGCAGGAGTCTTTTAAAGCATTACGTGACTGCCACGTTGACATCCATTTTACTCTGCTTTTGTTTCTATTGCTTATGCAGAAAGGGAGGCAAAATCATTCCTTCAATCTTTGTCAGGGGCTCTCTGATGCCTCAAGCTGACATGGTGTAAACTTTGCTCATATGGGTGCTCCTTTTCCTGGTGACACCATCATCTTAATACTTACCCTAAACCCCTAGCTCTTACCCATTTGGAAGAATAAGTGAACAAGAGAGCTAACATTTTAAAAAGGAAAAGGTAGATTTACCCTACCGAGTTATAAAACTTAAAATCTGTTATGGTTTTAAAAATCATGAAGATAGTATGTTTTATAGTTAACATGAAAAGCAGAGACAGTAGGAAGAACACTTATCAACCCCTCAAAAAACTTACCTCACCCATTACTGTTAATAGGCTGGTTTATTTACTTTTGAGATTTTTTTCCCCTATAACCTGGTACTCAAAAATATAGGTGTAATCATATTATCTTCATATTTTTAGTTTTGATTTTTTGACCTAACCTTATAATTTTTCAAGTTATTTTATATTGGCTCCAAACATTTTTTTTTTTTTAAAGATTTTATTTATTTATTTATTTATTTATTTATTTGTCAGAGAGAGAGCACAAGCAGGGGGAGCAGCAGAGGGAGAGGGAGAAGCAGACTCCCCGCTGAGCCGGGAGCCCGATGTGGGGCTCGATCCCAGGACCCTGGGATCATGACCTGAGCCGAAGGCAGACGCTTAACGACTGAGCCACCCAGGCGTCCCGGCTCCAAACATTTTAAAGACCCCTTAGTGTTCTGAAAGGTATATAATTCACTTAACCATTTACCCGTTACTTTGTGTTTAAATGTTACAACTTTCACTATAATTAATAATCCTATAGTGAATATCTTATTTATTTTATACTCACTATTTTTTAATAGATTCCCAGACAGATATCAGACAATGGGTGTGAGGTTTCTAAAGACTGTCTTGATATGTAATGCCAAGTTAATTTTTAAAAGTCTCCTAATTTAGGGCATCTGGCTGGCTCAGTTGGTAGAGCATGTGAGGCTTGATCTCCTGGTTGTAAGTTCAAGCCCCACATTGGGCGTGGAGCCTACTTAAAAAAAAAAAAAGTTTCCTAATTTATACATTTGCCAGCAGAACTGTAAAGTTATAGCTTCATAATAGGTTTCCCTCGCTTTTTACTTAATATTAAATATTCTCACTTAATATTAGGAAATAAACTAATTAGGATTAAATTATCCTCCATTAGGATAAAAAATGTGTTAATTCTTGTTTTATTTTGCATGTCTGTGATTCTGCGGTGGGAATAGTCTGGTGTATGTTACAGTTGACTAATTTTGTTACCTCTTCAATGAAGCTTCATAGGAAAAACCCCAGTGAGGGCTTTGGACCCAGACCAACCCAGGCTATAATCACAGCTCTGACACCTACCATGTGTGACCTTGGGAAAGTCAACAGGTAAGAATCCTGCCATGTAGGGTTTTATGAGCATTAATAGCAGCATGTGTAAAGCATCTAGCACATAGTAAATAATCAATCCATGTTTGATTCAGTAGCAAACACAACACCACAGTCTGTTTTGCCTTTACGATTTGTGATGGTTTTTTTTTTGTGTGTGTGTGTGTGTGTGTTTTTTTTTTTTTTGCTTTCTACAGCTAATAATGTGTTAAAACAATTAATCATTTATTTAGTATATTTTCTAGATTTAATCTCTCAGTTTTTTTTCTTTTACTTTTTATTTTGTTTTGGAATCTGGGCAATTTGGCCTCTATTAATAGGACAGATATGCTTGGCCTGGACTTATGTCGATACTTCATTTTATACTTCTATTTTTATGGCATTTAAAAACATTTCATTAAGTGTTCTTTGCAGGTTTCTTGTGAGAATCAGGGAAAAGGATGTTTATTTTTAATTGTGTGGTATTTCAAACATACAAAAATACAAATAACAGACATTTATGTACTTATGAAGATTAAACAGATGCTAATATTTTGTTATATTTAAGATATAATAAAATCCTCCTTTCTTAGAACTAAAATTTTACAAAGTACTCCCCCCTCCCCTGGGGAAACATTATCTTGAAATGGAGGGGTCATCATTCCTTCGCATATTCTTGTTCTTTTGGGGCATACATGAAAGTATGGTTTTATACAATTGAATCATATTGCAAATATTCTCTTGCCCCTTTCTATTCTCAAAATTTAAAAACAATTTTGGGGTCTGTGGCTGGCTCAGTCAGTAAAGCCTGTGACTCTTAATCTCAGGCTTGTGAGGTTGAGCCCCATGTTGAGTGTAGAGATTAAAAATAAATTCTTAAAAATTTTTAAAAAATATTTTTGTTATATATTCAGGTTGATACACATAAATGTAGTTTGTTTCATTATAAAATAACACAATTGATTCATTTTCTTACAATTAGATGGTTTTGTACTTTTCTCTTGCAAACAGTGCACATGAAGATTTCTGCACATCTCTTAAGCATGCTTGGGAGAGAGGCAGAAGTGCACCATCATAGGGTATATATAGAATGACCATATAATTTGTTGTGTGACCCCAAAACACTTGGGAGATGAAAGGAAGTCTTACTAATAACTATTCTGGGACAAGAGGCTGAAACCATGAGTTTCCCAAATAAGCCTTAGGTATATGCATCTTCGAATTTACTAGGCTTAAAGTGGTGAGGTCATTTTGCCCTGCTACTAGTTATGTGTAAGAGTTCATATTTTGTCACTTGTCACCAAACTTCCTATTGTCAGACTTTAAACCTTTTGCCAATCTAATGGGTATAAAATGACATCTCACTGGCATATCAAAGTTTTTATTTTCTTTCTCTGTGAATTGCCCATCCATACACTTTGCTTACTTTTTTTCTATTGGTTTATCTTTTTCTCACACATTTGTGGAACTTCATCATATTATACCAGAGATCAATCTTTTGTTGACTACGTGGATTGCAACTATCTTCTTTCTATCTGTGGTTTATCTTCTCAGCTTGTTTATGGGGTCTTCTGTCATACAAAAGCTTTTTATTTTAGTGTAAATTGACCAATATTTTCCTTTATGCTTTGTCCTTTTTGTGTCTTAAGAAATTCTTCCCTATCCTGATGTTATGACAGTTTTCTTCTATGTTATAGTTACATTTTTGTTTTTTATACTTGGATCTTTAATCCATCTGGAATTAATTTTTTGTGTGTTGTGAGGCAGGAAGTAAATTTTAATAATCTTTCTTCACATAGACATTTGATTCAATATAATTTATTAAATGAGTTCCTCTTTCCCATGGATACTTCTTCTATTGAACACCAGGTTCCGTCCGTAAGTGAATCTGTTTCTGGAAAGTTCTCTTACAGTCCATATTATCATGCTATTTTATTTACTGATTTAATTGCCCATTCATAGAAAGTTATCTGGCAGGCAATCTAACTCTTTAAGACCTCTCAATTCATGATGTGTGGGAGTCCCTAATATACTGTTTTCCAAATAGCTGTCTTATCAGATTAAAAAAAAGTTATGAATTTATAAAATGACATTTATTTAAAAAATATAATGGTTAGTTTAAAAATCGCCTACCTTAAATTAGGTAATCAGTAAATGTTTGCTAAATAGAACTTTTAATTAATATCATAGATATTCTTAAAATAGATTTGAAAGATAATTGTAAACTTGTAATGAAGTGAGTATAGAGGGAACATACCTCAACATAATGAAGGCCACATGTGACAAGCCTACAGCTAACATCACACTCAATAGTGAAAAGCTGAAAGCTTTTTCTCTAAGATCAGAAACAAGCATGCCTACTCTTGCCACTTTTATTCAACATAGTATTGAAAGTTCTAGCCAGAACAATCAGGCAAGAAAAGTAAAAGGCATCCAAATTGGAAAGAAGGAGAGAAAACTGTCACTATTTGCAGATGACATATTATATCCTAAAGATTCTACCAAAAAAACTGGTCAGAATAAATTTAGTAGGGTTGCAAGATACAAAATCAATATACAAAGATCTATTACATTTCTATACACTAATAACAAACTATCAGAAAAAGAACTTAAGAAAACAATCCCATTTACAATTCCATCAAAAAGAATACAATACCGAGGAATAAATTGAACTAAGGAGGTGAAAGACCTGTATACTGAAAATTATGACATTTATGAACTAAACTGAGGAAGACACAACTAAATGGAAAGGCATTTCATATTCATGGATTGAAGAATTAATATCATTAAAATGCAATCTATAGCTTCAATGCAATTCCTATCAAAATTCTAATGGCATTGTTTCACAGAAATAGAACAAGTCTAAAATTTGTATGAAACCAAAAAAGACCCTGAATAACAATCACGATCTCGAGAAACAACAAAGCTGGAGATATCACACTTCTTGATTTCAAACTATATTACAAGGTCATGGTAATTAAAACACTATGGCATTAGCATGAAAACAGACACACAGAGGGATTGCAGGGAAGATGGCAGAGTGGGAGGACCCTAAGCTCACCTTATTTCATGGATACAACTCGATAACACTCACATTAGTGTTTATAACCCAGAAAATGACTGGAAAACAAACTCCACAACTAAATGTAGAGAAGAGGCCACATCAAAGAGGGTAGGAAGGGCAGAGACGTGGTGGGGAGCTAAACAGACCCGAGGGACTATCCATGGGCGGGAGGGACCCACAGGTGTGGAGAGGGTAGAGAAATACACTATCGCACTCGGGAGCCCACATGGGGAAGATGAATCCCCATAACATTTGGCTTTGCAAAACAGGCTGAATTTCATGAGTTCTTAAAACCAGGAGGACTTTAAAAACCTGGAATTTAAGAAGTAAGTAGTCACGGAGAGCCCAGAAGGCAAGAGGCAACTGAGTCCCTGCCCTTAAAGAGACAGCACAACAAACACCCATAGAGATACAGCCTAGAAGCAGCAGTTTGAAAAACGCCTGGGGCACAGAGGAGGGAGAGTGAGTTACTAATCTCAGAGCAAGTCCCAGAGAGGCAAGGATGCTTGGAAGCTTCTTCAGGAACAAGGAGCTGGCAGGAACTATTTCCCTCCCCCACCTCCCACCTCTGTATTTATACACAGCGCCTGTGGGAACCAGCGCCACCTGACACTCACCACTTAACTTGCTCACACCTTCTCCTATGCATGCTTTGGCAGATCCAACCCTCCCTTCCCCCCACAGCCAGGTCGGCCTCAGTGCTGGTGCTGCAGGGCCTCTCCCACAGACGATAAGCACAGCATACAAAACACCCTGCCAGCCCATGCATGTTGATGACCTGCCCCTCCCAAACACTCTTGGCCAGAGACCTTCCAGGGCGGTGCCACAGGCCTGGCAGTGTGCAAGCAGCCCCAACATGGGCCAGCACCACTGCACAGTGATTCCTTCCCCAGGGAGAGGGAAAGATAACAGCACACACCAGTCAGACTGGGCCCAGGCAGTGGGCTAGTGGCAGACAACTAGTCTGACTGCAGGCCCTGCACACCAACGGAAGCTTTTCAGGTGAAACACACCCTGCAGTTTATTGCCACTGCATCTCCAGCAAATGTCTGGTCTGACTAACCTCAAGCCAAAGGAGGCCCCAGAGTGGCTCACTAACACCACAGGGAGCAAACCCTGCTCACGACAGGCAAAGAGAGCCACCGCGGACAACTGGTCTGAAGGAAAAAGCCACTCAACCGCAACAGCAGGGTGCACACAACACACATAGCAGTCGCCCTTGAAGCGCTGGGTTCTGGTGATCAGGGGACACTGCGCTGCAGGGCACTACAGGACCTCTTTTTCATAAGGCCATTACTTGCAAAAACAGGGAGATGTAACTGAATTTCCTAGCACACAGAAGCAGACATAGAGAATTAGAGGAAACACAGGAATACGTCCCAAATGAAAGAAAAAGACGAAATCACAGCAAGAGACCTTAAGTGAAACAGAGACAAGCAATATGCCTGATAGAGATTTTGAAGTAATGATCATAAAGATACTTACTGGACTTGAGACAAGAGTGGAGGACATCAAATAAGATCTTTGACAAAGAGATAAAAAAGAACCAATTAGAGATGAAGAAGACAATAAGTGAAATTAAAATACACTAGAGGGAATAAATCGTAGCCTAGAGGAAACAGAAGAGTGAATCAGCGACCTGGTGGACAGAGTAATGGAAAGTAATCAAGCTGAGCAGGTGAGAGAAAAAAAATGATGCAAAATTGACAACAGGCTTAAGGGAGCTCAGTGACATCATCAAACATAATAATTCACATTATAGGGATCCCAGAAGGAGAAGAGAGGGAAAAGGGGGCAGAAAATTTATTTGAAGAAATAATAGCTGAAAACTTTCCTAATCTGGGGAGGGAAACAGAAATCCAGATCTAGGAGGCACAGGGAGCCTCCTGCCCCCAAAATCAATCTTAAAAGCAGCAAGAGAAAAGATGACAGCTACATACAAGGGAAACCCCATAAGGCTGTCAGCAGATTTTTTCAGCAGAAACTTTGCAGGCCAGAAGTGAGTGGCATGATATATTCAAAGTGCTGAAAGGGAAAAATCTGCAGCCAAGAATACTGTATCCAAAGGCTGTCATTCAGAATAGAGGAAGAGATAAAGATTTCCCCAAACAGAAGTTTAAATGAATTCATCACCACTAAACCAGCTCTACAAGAAATGTTAAAGGGGACTCTTTCAGTGGAAAGGAAAGACCATAAGCAGGAGCAAGAAAAGTAGGAAGGATATAGTCAGTAAAAATAAGTGTATCTGTAAAAATCAATCAAGAGACTCACAAAGTAAAAGGATGTCAAGTATGACACTATATACCTAAAACATGGTGGGGGGAGGCAGGGAGAGGAGTAAAGAATGGATTCTCTTTTCTGTAAGTTGTACCAAAACATCAACTTAACTTGTTTCACTTGTACTATTCCTTCAAATAAAGTAATCTGGTACGCCTCCCTCAAAAAGAATGGGTTCAAACTTAAGTGACTATCAACTTAATATAGATTGCTATGCAGGAGATGTTATATACATACCTAGTGGTATCCACAAATCAAAAACCAGAAATAGATAATATAAGAAATAAAGAGAAAGGAATCCAATTATATCACTAAAGAAAGCCAACCTATCATGAACAAAGAGAGCAAGGGAAGAAAGGAACAGAGAAGAACTACAGAAACAACCATAAAACAAATAACAAAATGGATGGGGCACCTGGGTGGCTCAGTCATTAAGTATCTGCCTTCAGCTCAGATCATGATCCCAGGGTCCTGGGATCGAGCCACTCATCAGGCTCCCTGCTCAGCGGGTAGCCTGCTTCTCCCACTCCCCCTGCTCACTCCCCCTGCTTGTGTTCCCTCTCTTGCTGTGTCTCCCTCTGTCAAATAAATAAATAAAATCTTTAAAAAAAACCCAAATAACAAAATGGCAATAAATACATACCTATCAATAATTACTTTGAATGTAAATGGATTAAATGCTCCAATCAAAAGACACAGGGTGATGGGATAGATAAGAAGCAAGACCCATTTATATGCTGCCTACAAGAGACACACTTCTGACCTAAAGACATAAGCAGATTGAACGGGAAGGGATGGAGAAGTGTTTTTATGCAAATGGATGTGAAAAGTGATGTTTTTTTTTTTTTTGGATTTGACACCAAAAGCAAAGGTAACAAAAGCGAAAATAAACAACTGGAACTATTCCAAAATAAAAAGCTCCTGCACACCAAAGAAAACCATCAGCAAAATAAAAAGGCAGTGTATTGGATGGGAGTCAAATATTTGTAAATCATAGATCTGATAAGGGGTTAATATCCAAAATATATAAAGAACTCCTACAATTCAATAGCAAACAAACAAGCTGATTAAATGGGCAGAGGACCTGAATAGTCCTTTTTCCAAAGATGACATACAGATGGCCAATAGGTACATGAAAAGGTGCCCACATCATTAATCATCAGGGAAATGCAAATCAAAACCACAATGAGATAGCACTTCACGCCTGTTAGAATAGCTATTATCAAAGACAAGAAATAACAAGCGTTGGTGAGGATGTGGAAAAAGGGAACCCTTGTGCGCTGTTGGATCAGCCACACTGGAAAACAGTAGGGAGGTTCCTCAAAACATAAAAAATAGAACTACTGTATGATCCAACAATCCCACTTCTGGGTATTTCATGGGAAGAACATGAAAACACTAACTCGATGTGGTATTCTCTTCCAGCGTGAAAACACTAACTCGATGTGGTATTCTCTTCCAACGTAAGGCTGCTCCATCTACAGGAATAACCTGGGATAGCCACCTTTGTTTTCTTAGCTAGATCTTCCAGAGAACTCGCTTCAGCATCTACATCAGCACTTGCGACTTCGCCTGGCACTTTTATGTTTGGAGGGGTGGGTTCTTTCCTTAAACCTCACAAACCAACCTCTGCTGGTTTTTCTTCTGCAGCGTCCTCACATCTCAGCCTTCGTGGAGTTGAAGAGAATTTGGGCCTTGCTCTGGATGAGGCTTTGTATTACGGGAAGGTTGTGGCTGGTTTTCTTTTCCATCTAGACCCCTATAACCTCATTATCAACAATAAGACTGTTTGCTTTCTTATCATTTGTGTGTTTGCTGGAGTAGCATTTTCAGTTTCCTTCAAGAACGTTTCCTCTGCATTCACAACTTGGCTAAATGTTTTGTACAAGAGGCCTAGCTTTCAGCCCATCTAGGTTTTTTGTTTTTGGTTTAAATTTTATTTATTTGAGAGAGCGAGAGAGCGCAAGCACAAGCGGGGAGGAGAGGCAGAGGGAGAAGGAGAAACAGACTCCCCACGGAGCGGGGAGCCCGACGTGGAACTGGATCCCAGAACCCTGGGATCATGACCTGAGCCAAAGGCAGCCACCCAGGCACCCCCAGCTTTTGACTTAAAGTGAGATGTGGGCGACTTTTCCTTTCACGTGTATACACAGAGGCCATTGTAGGGTCATTGATTGGCTTGATTTCAATATTATTACATCTCAGGGAATAGAGAGGCCTGAGGAGAGGGAGAGTGATGGGAATGGCTGGTGGGTGGAGCACTCAGCACAGGCAACACTTATCTAGTAAGTCTGAGGTCTTACGTGGGTGTGGTTCATGGCGCCCCTGTAACATCAAAGATTGTTGATCACAGATCACCACAACAAATACTGGAAAAAATGTGAAATACTGCAAAAATTACCAAACAGTGACAGCAAGACACAAAGTGAGTAAATGCGGTTGGAAAAATGGCACCGATAGGCTCCCTTGACACACAAACCTTCAATTTGTTAAAAAAAAAAAAAATCTGCAAAGTGCAATAAAGCAAAATGCAATAAAAAGAAATTAGTGCAAAAATAAATTACTAGTTAATGATATTTTCAGAACAACTTTATTTCAAGTTGGAGGAAAGTTAACGTACATCCTATAGATGACAACAAATTCCAGACTTAAAGACTTAACAGCAGAACAGAACAAAAATATACATGTTCTGGCTCTTGGTGGGGAAATACATTCTGACTATTGGAGAAAGAGAGGGACCACTCTCAGAGTATATATTTCTGAATATATAAAAACTTAAAACTTTTCTGCAATATTGAAATCAAGCAACAGAATGGAGAAAAATTTACAAAATAAGCTAATTAGGAAATACCTGCTTTCTAAGATATTTAAGAAATACCTGTCTATATGTAGACATAAATACAATATAAATATATGTGGTTTATAAATATATATGGTGTATACAAATATACAGTCTATACTAAGATCTAGATGATGCTTTGTCAAGGAAGAAAAATCAAAAATACGAACCTATGATACAAGGCATTATTATAGGAAAAAACATAACATTCCACAGCAACTAGATTTTAAAAGTGTACATTTAATACAGAATGCAAGAAACTCGCAAGAAATATGCAAAAGCCTCATTTTGGTGGACAAGTGGCAATGAGGGTGCAAACACACACGGCTAACAGGCTTGAAGTGTCATTTGCAGGTCTGGGGCTGGGACGTCCCAGGAGCTTTGGTCAGACAAGGTTCAAACTCCCGTTCGATGCAGTGCCTGCGGTCTGGACCGGAGGAAAAGACTCGAGGCGTCCAGGGGACAGATCAACCCTTCTGCGCTCCACGGGTCCTCATGTATTTCCGCACCGGGTACGTCCTGATATTTGTACTTTCCAGCCCAAACTAACGTCTATGCGTAGGCTCCGTATAGGTCAGGTGGGACAGTAATCTCGTGACGAGGCCACAAGGAACTTCGACAAAGTTAAACCTTCCGAACCGTGCTACCTGTTTTGCAAAAGCAAAGCAAAGCACACCCCACTTACTCGGCTGTCCACCCGGACTTATCCGGAAACCCGTGCTTCAATCCTGCCGCGGGCCTGGGAAAGGCGCGTCTGCTTTGTCCTCACCAACCGAAAAGACTCGGGTGAAAAAAGCGGGGAGCGTGCCAGAGCCGGCAGGAAGCCCGTCTCCGTGCAGAGAGCCGAGCAGCTCCGCGGCGCCGCCCAGCCAGCAGCGCGAAGCACTGCCGGGAGCCCCAGTTGCGCGCACTCCGCGCAGGGCCCCGCGCAGAACCCCGCGCACCGGCGCGGAGTCCCGGGCGCCCGGCGGCGGCGGCTGCGGAACTACAACTCCCGCGGCCCCTCGGGCGACCGCGCTGCGTCCCCATCGGCCGGCCTAGCCCGCGGAGCTCCGCCCAGGTCGCGGGCGCCCGAGTCGCCGGGGTGTGCGGGCGCGCGGCAGCGAGCGGGCGGGCGGCATGGAGCCCCGCGGGGCGGACGGCTGCTTCCTGGGCGACGTGGGTAGGTTAGGTGCGGGCGAGGGGAGAGCGGGCGCGGGGCGGGCCCGGAAGCAGGGACAGCCGGGCTGCTCCCGGGCGGGACAGGTGCGTCTGCGGACACGCGCTCGGCGGTCGTGACGCGCGCTGCCCGGAGGGCGCCGGCGGGGGCGTTTTGGTGGGCCGAGGTTGGAGCGCCGCCGTTCCCTCACGGGAGCAGCCTCGGTGACCCCCAGGCATCTCAGGCGCGCTCTGCGTCCGGCTCCTAGTCCCCGGCCGGCGCGTTGCCAAGCCAGTCACGGTGTTGACGCGTCGGTCGTGAGACTTCAAAACTGCAGACCCACCCGCGCGCCGCGCACCTTGGGGAAGGCGCGGGGAGGGGGGTGGGCATAGTCATGGCCAAGCTCAGAGCACCCAGGAGGTGCCGGGTGTGGGAGCTGGACCATCTTCCGGGGGCCCTGTGAGAGGGTCGTGGCGCACTGTCATTAGCATCCTACGGGTACACCCAGTTTGTGATAGAAGGCATCTGCTCCAGGAGAAGGCGATGTTCTTGCGACAGGTCAGCCTGTGTTTAAAAAAAAAAAAAAAAAAAAAGCCATCTCGGTTCTTCACTGAATCTTGCTTACCATTCGGTTGCTACGGAAGAATAAAATGAATCGAGGGCAAAGGCACATTCTCTGGGGAATTAAACATCTCTGCCTATGAAGTAATACTACAGCAGGTGAAATGTCCCCAGAACGCACTTTGAAAACCTGGAAGAAAAAAAAAAATCTAAAGTCCTTTTACACTGGTAAAAACAGCAGTACCAATAAAAGTGGGAAGTCTTAAGAGTCAGTTCAGTGTAAGAGGAATTATAGTCCTAGCAAGGCAGGTGTTTGAATTGATCTGGCAAAACAGCCACCTTCAACCAGATCAAAGGCCTCTAAGAAGCATCTGGTTTTACTTGGCATTCCACCCCAGGCAGGCACAGACTCTGACCCCACCAGTGTGTTCTGTGTTTGGTCCAATTAAATAAGCAATGAACAGCTAAGCAGGGCACGCTAGACACAGTTGCATATTTTTGTTCATGTAGAATGCTTTATAACAGCATTTACTTCTGAGCGTTTTTGTTTTGTTTTGTTTTTGCATAGTTTAAGGAATCTTGAAGAGAAAAGCACACTCCACCAATGGATTTACGGCTTCTGAGGCTCATGCATAGTTTTGACTGTCATTGTTTGATTTCCCCCAAAAAGATACGCCCTGACACTTTGATTCTCAACGCTAATGGATCAGCTGAATGTATTGAATCTGGAAGCCTGCTATCCCAGCAGAAGCAGAGGCCCATTGTCAGAACTGTAGCCCATTTTAACATTCTGATCTGAAATTCTAGATGCATGGGATACTTAAAAGCATTACATTTTCCATTTTTTAATAGAACACCTCACAGAGGTAAAGACGGTGCTTATGGAGGCCATATTGTAAGGCTCTGCAGAGAATTTAGGGCAAGTCATCTCCTAAGTGAATCCAGTATTCATAACTTAGCAAACGTAATACAGGTTGTTATGGACCCAAGGTAAGTGTCCCTTTGCAAAGTTGAAAAAAATGACCCCATATTCAGGATCTGTACTCAAGAGCTGTACCCGAGAGGCTGGTAGAAGACAACAGAAGGGTACTTAAGGATTTGGGGGCTCTAAGTCAGATGAGCTAATTTTTTTTCAGTCATCCTTGGCCAAGAACTCCAAACACAGCTCACTACTGTCTGGGGTAATCAGAAGGTCAGATGGAGAGAGAAAGAGTTTCTGGGACCACCATAAGAGCCTGGAGCTGCTAGGTTACGGGCCAGCACTAGCCACACGTCCTGGGGCAGCTGCAGGATGGTCCTTACGTCTGATAATTTAGAGGTGCAACTGAGTTCACACAACTAGAAAGAAGCAAGGCTGAGGTTTAAACCCAGGTGGATTTTTTTCTGGGTTGCTTGTTTTATGCTAAAAGGCTCGCACACTTCCCATCAAATACATTTATCCCTAATCAATTTGTAGGGTTACCTGAGTGCTTTTTCCCCTGAGCAGTAAGTCTCAAGAGTAGTCTTAAAATATTCAGTAAACTGTGTTGAAAACATATGCTCTCTCACCTAGGCTTTGTTATTCCATTTATAGAGCACAGAAAGAGTAGATTTAGCAGAATTCTTAAGGGCCTTAGGATTTTTGAAATGTTCAGTGACCATTGGCTTCAACTTAAAGTCTCCAGCTTCATTAACCCCTCACGTCTGCCCCCTGAAGCCAGGCTTTGACTTCTCCTCTCTAGCTATGAAAGTCCTAGATGGTATTTTCATCCCATAGTAGGCCGTTTCATCTGCATTGATAATGTTTGGTGTAGCCACCTTCGTAAATTTTCTTAGCTAGATCTTCTGGACCACATGCTTCTTCACCTGGCACTTTTATGTTTTGGAGATGGCTTCTTTCCTTAAACTTCACACACCAACCTCTGCTAGCTTCCCATTTTTCTTCTTACAGCTTCCTCACCTCTCACCTTTCATGGACCTGAAGAGAGTTAGGGCCTTGCCCTAGATTGGGTTTTGGCTTAAGACAATGCTGTGGCTGGTTTGATCTTCTGTCCAGACCACCTAAACTTTCTCCATATCAGCAGTAAGACTGTTTCATTTTCTTATCATTTATGTGTTCACCGGAGTAGCACTTTTCATTTTCTTCAAGAACTTTTTCTTTGTGTTCACAACTTGGCTGTTTGGTGCAAGAGACCTAGCTTTCAGCCTGTCTTAGCCTTCCACATGCCTCCCTTACTGAGCTTAATAATTTCTGGTTGTTTAAAAAAAAAAAATTTTTTTTAAAGATTTATTTTAGAGAGAGAGCCAGCGCAGGTGTGCGAGTTGGGGGGAAGGGGAGAAGGAGAGAGAATCTGAAACGGATTCCCTGCTGAGCTCCATCTCATGACCCTGAGATCACGACCTGAGCTGAAATCAAGAGTTGGGCACTTAACCGACTGAGCCACCCAGGCGCCCCTCGTTTCTAGCTTTTGATTTAAAGCGAGAGATGTGGGACTCTTCCTTTCACTTGAACACATAGAGACCATCATGGGGTTATTGATTGGTCTTCATTTCAGTGCATGGTCTTAGGGAATAGGGAGGCCTGACAAGAGGGGGACTGGGGAACAGCTGGTTGGTAAAGTCAGAACACCCACATTTGTCGATTAAGTTCACTGTCTTCTATGGGCATGGTTTGGGGGCATCCCCAAACAGGTAAATAACATCAAAGGTTATTGATCACCAATCACTATAACAAAGGTAATCAAGTTTGAAATATTGCAAGAATCACCAAATGTGAGGCAAACACCGTTGGAAAAATTGCAACACAGGATTGCCACAAGCCTTCAATTTGTAAAAAACGAATTATCTGCAAAGTGCACGAAATCGAAGGCTCTCTGGCCTTCCTGAGCTGCCTCTCCCTTCCTTCTGCGAGACTGAGGGCCTTACCCTGTTTTCCTCTTTGTAGGGTTGCAAACCGTAGGGTTTTGCTTCTTCCAGACCGACTTTACAGTGATAGCCACTTCTCACTAACCCCCAAGACAGGCACGCCAGTGACTGGTAATTACCACTGGGGAAACAAACATCCTGGGGTCCCCTTCTTGAGGTGGTAAAGAGAAAGTCCCACAGGCTTGGTTTTTATATTTTGTGAGAATCAAATCTTCCTGAGTTTCAGCTCTCCCTTTGCTCCCTCTGCCCCCACCCCACATATGATCAAGTCCCCATTTCATGGGGTCACAGGCTCTTTGGCTAGTGGGCAAGACAGGGAGGCACAGTGGGGGGTGGTGGAATATTACTAATAGCATTTTCTGAGTCACTTTGTGCCAGGCCACACACTACGTGCTTTTGCGTTACTTTAATTCATTTACCTTTCATGAACCACCAATGAATAAACTGTTATCATCAGCCCAATTTCTAGGTGAAGAAATGCTTGGGTGGGGGGGGGGGCGGTGAGGTCCTGCAGAAGCTGATAAATGGCAGAGCCCAGTGTCAGGTGTAGCAGAGTCCCTGGCCCCCGTCCTTCCCTGCCCCACGGCGGAGGTGCGGGCCCTAGCATGGTAGAGCCGGGGCCATCTGGGTAGACTGTCATTGACACACAACCGATGAAGTTGTTCCTCTGCAGAGGAGAGCATCCCACCCCACTTAGGGTCTGTAGAAGTGCTCTGGGAAGATTTGGGAACTGACGAGGTGATTAGAAGGTTTTCTAGGGAAATGTGATAATAAGATGTGCAATGTAATAAAAGGGAACTGCTATCATAAAGAGGTATGTGACGTGATCTTGCGGTTTGCAGTAGGGGGCGTGACAGTAAGGATAGGTCGGTGTTAACCCAACATTGTCATTTAAGACTTTTTTTTTTTTTAAAGCCTAGTGTCTGGAAGATGCCCCTGTATCCTAGGTAATGGACACTGAGGAAACATAGCCATAGTGTGTGCATTCAGGTAGTTCACGGTCTCGGCTAGTTAGCGTGCTTTTGTCTGCACTTGGCCCAGACAGGAACCCTCATTCCCACATAGTAGGGAGACCAACGGGCAGCGGGGCACCAGGCCCCCCGTGACGCCGGATGCACCACGTTCAGGGCTCTGGCGCCCAGTCCCAGCACGCTCTGGCAGGCAGCCGCATGGCTACAGCACCGCCACGTTCCGGTCTAGGCCGTACGCAGACGAAGAAGGGAGAGGGTCTTCTGGAAGTCCTGGGGAAAGAGAGGAGTTTTGAGGCTGTGAAACCAGTCACAGGCTCTCCTTCCCTTCTTGGGAACTACAGTTGGGTCAGATGTGCAACAGGAACAAGGATTGCTGTGATTAACTGAGATCACTCACCTGGGGTGGAAAGGATGCTTCTGGGAACCGACCTCTGTGGCCATTCGTCTGTTTCTCCAGGGCAGCAGGTAGCTGGCACACTGGTGGCTTCGCCCCCCTCAGCTTACAGAGGGTCACCTTCTCACTGTGGCCTCATGGGCTTGTCCCTGTTCGTGCACATCCCAGGTGTGCGTCCTAATGGTTCTTTTTTAAAAGATTTTATATATTTATTTGAGAGAGAGAGCACATGCGTGCACATATGAGTGGTGGGGAGGGGCAGAGGGAGAGGGAGAAGCAGGCTCCCCGCTGAGCAGGGAGCCCAGT
The DNA here is from genome assembly GCF_004348235.1 of Phoca vitulina. NCBI lineage: Eukaryota > Metazoa > Chordata > Mammalia > Carnivora > Phocidae > Phoca > Phoca vitulina. The sequence continues at coordinate 7,569,015 of NW_022589736.1, read as the reverse complement.
GCAGGGTTTGATCCCAGGACCCCAAGATCATGACCTGAGCCAAAGGCAGACGCTTCACCAGGTGAGCCACCCAGGGGCTCTTTGTGTCCTAATCTCTTCTAAAGACCCCAGTTAGATGGGATGAGGGCCCACTCCTAATGGCCTCACCTTAATTCCTTCAGAAAAGGCGCAGTCTCCAAATACAGTCACATTCTGGTACGAGGGGTTAGGGCTTCAACTATGAATTTGGGGGGCACAGTTCAGTCCATAACAAATTTTAGGCCAACAGATCAGATGACGTACATAAAGTGGACAAAGTCCTCTATAGACACAAACTACCAACTGACTCAAAAGATAGAAACTTGAGAAGTCAGACGCTCAACCACCTGAGCCACCCAGGCTCCCATCACCCGGGATTCTGAAGAGCGTCTGGACCAACTCCACGATCATACGTGGCGTCTTGGGATCGTACGGGGTTCCCTGGACCTGGAGGGCGGCGGCACGGTCCCAGCGCTCGGTCTGCTCTCCTCCGCAGGTTTCTGGGTGGAGCGCACCCCCGTACACGAGGCGGCCCAGCGCGGTGAGACCCTGCAGCTGCAGCGGCTGATCGAGAGCGGCGCGTGCGTCAACCAGGTCACGGTGGACTCCATCACGCCCCTGCACGCAGCCAGCCTGCAGGGCCAGGCGCGGTGTGTGCAGCTGCTGCTGGCTGCGGGGGCCCAGGTGAGCGGCCCCGCAGGACAGACCCCCGCCCGAGCCGGGGGAGCCACGGCACCTGCTCTGGAGAACGCAGGGAGGGAGAGGAAAGAGACACGAGACCTGGGATTAGCGTTGTCATGTGCAAACGCGTGGGAAGTAGAGAAAGCCCTGGAGGGGAAGAGGAAGCCGGAGTGGGCTGCCGTGGAAGCCAGCGGAGGAGCGGCCTGTCGGTCAGCTGTGCGCGGAGGGCCCGTGGGTCATGGCTCGGCTATCAGGAGGGCATTGGTAGCCAGAGAGAAGGCAGTTGTAGGGGGGGAGAGGCAGGGGGCGCGCCAGAGCAGGCCTGCCCATCACACGGGCCGGCGGAAGAGCTGCCGCTGGGGTCCCGGAGATGTCGGAGTGGAATGCTGGTAAGCCAGCTCTCCATGGGAGGTGGAGGTTGGGGGGCGGGGGGCCCAGAACACAAGCTTCTGGTTTGTTTTCCCCGGTGTAAACACGCCGGCCGGGGCGGACTGGGAGCCCGCCGCGGTTTCTGGCTAGGAACTGGCCTGACACCCACAGCCCGAAGGTGTCGCCGGAACGCGGGCTCCAGTGTCCATTGTGAGCCGCACCGTTCACACTGCCCCACTGGCTCTCCAAAGCCTCGCCTACGAAGGCAGCCCCCGAGGAGCCAGAACAGGGTTTGGCGTGTCCCCGAATAGCAGCTGAATTCTAGGCAGAATCTGCCAGCTTGCAGAGTCGCCTTTTTCCTTCCCGGATGGTGTTCCAGCTAGAGGGGGCACATGAAGCTGCTTCCGGCACTCCTGAAGTTCAAGCTCACCTACCCTGTCTCCCTCAGCTCGCAGTCTGGGTGTGTGGGGGTGGGGTGGGGTGGGGGCAAGAATGAAGCAGAGAAGCAGAGTTCAGCCTGTCCCGAGAGAAGAGCCCTGAAGAGGGCGCCTCCTGCACTTGGCAGGCTAACAGGCACTCCCAACACCCCCCCCCATCCTTTGTCCTTGAACGCCCTTGCCTGGCGCAGCACCTTAGCACACACTCGGAAACTGGTGCTTCTAAGAAGGGCCTTTGCAAAGATGAAAGTGCATCAGGGGGAGAGAGCGGCTCACGTGGGTTTCGCCTCTGCCCTGACACGCGTTTCTTCCTTCCCACGAGGTGGATGCCCGCAACATCGACGGCAGCACGCCCCTGTGTGATGCCTGTGCCTCAGGCAGCATCGAGTGCGTGAAGCTCCTCCTGTCCTACGGGGCCAAGGTCAACCCACCCCTGTACACAGCATCCCCGCTGCACGAGGCCTGCATGAGCGGTGAGTCTGCGCAAGCAAGCAGTGTAGATCGGCTGGCTAAGGAGCGCCCCCAGTCTGCTTCTGGCTCATGGTCGCCCAGCCACGAGAGCCTCAGCTTTTCCTCCTGAAGGTGGTTTTCACCCAGGAGTAGGGGGCCGTGGTTTCTAGGACAGGATTCTATTCTCAGCGGTGTCCTCCAGTGCCTTTCAGATGTTAACACTGAAGTCACTGCACCCTGCCGTGGCTCTCTCAGTCTTCCCGGCATTCTGCCCTGTGGCTCCCTGTTCTAGTTGGGAGAGGAGACCCAACATATGCCCGGAGGACAGGTGCTCTGGGGGGGGATGAGGGGGAAGGGCTCATCCTGGAGTCTCGGAACAGGTGAGATTTCAGTTGCCCTGCAAGAATGGGTAGGGTTCAGATGGTGGGAGGGTAAGAGGAAGGCCACTCCATGCACAGAGAAAGTGACTTACTGGACCCAAAGTTCCCAGTGGAGGGGCAACAGAGAAGACTGGAAATTTAGGGCAAGACCGGCAGGTGGGAAATCATTAAATGACAGACTAAGGAGCTTGGATTCTACTCTTTTGAGCAGAGGTTGCAAGCTTCTGGCTGATGTTTTGATTGGCTGGCACCATGCTGGTCTTCGCTGCCTGGTGTGGGGGTGGGTGCATGCTCTCCCGTGGCTCCTCTCAGTCGCTGTTCTCTGCTGCCTCTCACCCCCCTTCCCAGGGAGGTCATCTTTTGTCACCCGGATCTGGTGCTGAGACCACACCACTTCCATCCAGGTCAGATGAACACTGTACAGTTCCAAGGACACTTTATGAAACCCAAGACACTATGTATGATCGTGTAGTTGGTCCAGATACTCCTCAAAAATCCTTGGGGGATCCCCACGGCCAGAGGGTGGAGGCCAAAGTGTTTGGCATGGTCTGTAAAGGGTTGGTGGCCTGGGCCTTGCTCAGGAGCTCTCCGAGCCCTCCCCCACCGCTGCCCCACACAAACCCACTCTCCAGTCCCGCCTATAGCTGCCCAGTGCCCGTGCCATTTCACACCTGCATCTCTCTGCATATATTCTTCCCGGCCTGCAGAATGGGGGACTGGACAGGAGCAATCTCCTGTTTAGATATTACATACTCCACCCTGTTATATGCTTTCCTCTGGTGCTCTCTCTGGGCTGGTAAGTGTCTGGAATTTTCTCTGGTCATTTGTCCTTCCACATGGAGGGCAGTAGGGACACCTTTATAAATTTGTGTCCTGATCTTAGGCAAATACAAGCTTTTCTTGTATCTGCTTAATTACCTTAAACTCAAAATAATCCTTATGCTAAGGTAGACTATTTTGGGGTGGCGTAGTCTGCAGCTCTGCAGTAGAGGAGTGGAGGGGGTGGTATCCTGATGTGGAGAGATCACTGGGGCCATGGCAGTGATCTAAGCACAAAGCCCTTCGAGCCCAAGCGGGATGGATTCATTTAGAAGGCTTTGGGGAAGGATCAGCAGGATTTAGTATGAGGGAGAGCAGAGCACAGGGTCAAAGCCAACTCAGGAGTGATGCCGATGATGGAGACAGATTGGCCAGGCACAGGGGCCCCCTGGGAGTGGAGGGAGGGGACTATGCCATGGCCAAGACATCCCCAAGAGCATGGCCAGCAGAGGGCTGGAGGTAAGAGGCTGGATTTCAGGGCTGGAGGTGGAAACTTGGTAGCTACCAACGATGAAGCATGATTAAGTGAGGAGAGAGGATGCAGCCTGGGACAGAACGAACCTGCACTCAAGCCGAGTTGGAGACGGCCGTGAAGAGGCAGGAAAAGCACCTGCTAGGGAGAAGAGCAGGGGACCTCCGAGGTAAGGAGGCTTAGGGAAGTTCATCCAGGAGCCTTGGACTCGGGCTGCCAGCATCTTTAGGAGACCACCTGCAGGCTCGGCGTTCCCGACACAGCTTGGGAGACAGCCCGGAGGTGGGGGGCACCGTCCTTCCCGCTGAGGAGCAGAGTCCGGCCGTTCAGGGTGGTAGTGCCAGACCTTTTGCTCTCCCCCAAGAGGGTCGGCTGTGCCCTCTCTCCCTGTCCCGCTGCCAGGCAGCCTCGGAGAACCCTGCAGGCTCAGAAGGGACAACTTCTTTAGCTCCCTAGGACCACACGTGGTTGTAAATCAAGGTTGGTTGGGCCGCAGCTCCGGTTCGCCTCACCTCCCCCTGCAACCCGGCATGGGGCTCACCTGTCCACCTGCCGCTCCCTCAGGCTTATTGCAAATGCACACATTCATTCATGGTTCTCATCCTTTTCCACATGTTTGAAGGAAGTTCTGAATGTGTGAGGCTGCTTATTGACGTTGGGGCCAACCTGGAAGCGCATGACTGCCATTTTGGGACCCCTCTTCATGTTGCCTGTGCCCGGGAGCATCTGGACTGCGTCAAAGTGCTGCTTAATGCAGGTATGTCGGCCTTTCTCCCTGCGCTGCTCAGGGTTGGTGTTGGCGTTTACACATGCGTGCCTCAGTGCAGGTGTTTTGTTTACCTGCACCGTGCGCTGGCCGTGAGCTGGGCAGTGGAATCGGACAGACCAGCTTTGAAGCTGGCTCTCCCACCCACCAGCTGGGACCTTGGGCCTCAGTTTCTATATCTATAAAACTGGAGAAAATAAGCCCCGTTTTGCAGGGTTGTTGGAAGGACTTGTGATCACATTTCCGCAGGACCTGATGCTCGATGAATGCTGGGTCATTATTTTTGGTAGCCGTGGGGACCATCCACAGTACCTGCCTGATGAGTTTGCAGCTAAGTCAGAAAGAGGTGAGAGGATCCGTGGGAAAGGAGCTGGTAGCACATTTGGAATCCAGGTCCTTGTCGGATGTTCTAAAAAGGCTCAGGATAGGGAGGGTCCCAAGGCAAAAAACAAAAAATGAAATAAGACATAGCCCAGTCAAGTGAAGGTTGGATTCAGGACCTATCTACCACTGCAGTTTTATAAAATGTAGCCAAAGTGGGTGTTGGCAAGGAGTTTTCATTATGAACCCAATGTAAATATTTTGTTGGAAAATTTTAGCTCAGCCATTCTGGGTGCAACTTAGGATAAAAACAAAACTGGTCAGGAATAGAAAGATGACGAGCTCTCTCCGGACGATGGTCATTTGAGCTTCAGTTATATGTGCTGTTCTACTCGGGAGTCTTGTTTGCTTTCATGAGCGACTTTTACATGTTTTTAGTGAAAAGGATTTATTTTGTGTCAGACTAGCCATTGGGGTGGTTTTCTTTTTTACACAAGGATAAAACATCTAGATGAGAAGTAGTCCTAGGCCTTCCAGCCAATCACTCAGCTTTTCCATCAACCGAGGGTTATTAGTTGCTGTGACTGCTGAGCTTACGAAATGGTAGTATCACAATCAACAACTGTCCCCAGAGCACCTGCTGCCCTTTTTTCTTTAGTTCCTTTAGTGATGGCTGGAGGGGAAAGGCTCGAATCAGGGGCTTGAACCCCGACATCCCTTCTGTATTGACTAAGACTTTATGGAACTGATTACTCTTGTAAGTAACGGGAACCAAGTACAGGGGGCTGAGGGGACGTCTTGGTCCAGGTGACTGAAAAGATGAGAAGGAGGTAGGTGTCAGGGTCACTTTGCTCTGAGGGTTGGCGGCAGCATCAAGCTGGCACCGTCTCTGAATCTTTCAGGTCCGTTGTCCACCCCACTCGCTTGATCCTATGCCTGGCGTCCCTAACAGGCTGAAAATGGCTGCATCAGGGTCACGCTCAAATCCAAATACTTTTCTTCCCAAGGCTTTGGGTAGTTTTCTCATAAGAGTGAGAAACCACTACTCCAGCTGTCTCCCGCACACTTCCCTTAAGTCCCAGGGGCCCAAATTGGGTCCTGGGTCCGAACCTAATCCAGCCCCTTTGTCCAGGCTCAGCCACATCCTCATTGGCTCAGGCCCAGGTTATTTGAACCAATTCCTGGGGGTGGGGAGAGAGGGATTAACAAGTCAGAGCCCATCCCTGGGGTTGGAGGCCAGGCCATCCCACCCCAGCCCCCCCCGCCCCCCCATTGCAAGGTGTGGGCTCAGTTGGGTGGGTCCGAGTGGGAAGGCATACACCTGGGGGATGGAATGAGGGCTAGACTAGAGCCCCCCGGGGAAGGCTCCCCCATGGAGGAGGGGAATCGCTGCTGCCAGGCCGGCACCTCCGGACTTGCCTGCTACTGTAGACGTGGATGGTCGCCTCCTAGAGCATCTTCTTCCTAGATTGCAGGGATTCTTCTCAAAGAAAATGTTTTCAGCTGTGGGAAACCTCCCACATACAAAAAAGTAGGGAGAAGAGGGCAGCATATGGGCTCTTCTGAAAGTAGTGGTTCTGGTCACAGAGCCCTTGGAAAATCCACTGGAAGCCTCGGACAGGTCTCTGGAAAACAGGTGCTCGCGGATCCCCCCCCACCCAGCTGCAGGGTGGTATGACAGAGGAGGGGGCTGGGGCTAGTGCCCGTCCAGTTGTCCAGTTGTCCCGTGAAGTCACAGTGATTGTAACCGCCGCAGGAAGCGCTCAGAGGCGCCGGGGAGGGTGCTGGCTACCAAGCTGCTGGGGCCTCAGTGTCCCCGTCCTGCCAGCTTCTTGGCGCGCGTGGCCAGCCCTTCTCTCTGCATGCTTAAGGCTTTACCCTGAGTCCACTTTGATCCTGTTGTGCTTTGAAATCAGACTTTGACCCCTTTTTCTCTGAAGCATGAGGTTGAGAAGTTTTAATGCCTGGATGCCTTTAGTTGTTTTGCTGGCTTCCTCTCTCCCTGAGCCCCCCTCTTTCTCCCTCCCTCCCTCCTTCCCTCCCTCCCTCTCCCTCTCTCCCCTTCTCTCCCTGCCCTCCCCCTCCAGTTCAAGGCACATTATCATCATCAGTTCCCACAAAGCCACCTTCTCCCCCCTTCCTTCTTTCCTCTATTATTGCCCCCCAGCCCCCTGTTTTAATGTGTGTGTGTGCTTCCTCCGTATGTGTTTTGTAAGAGACCCGGGCGGGTTGAGGCATGTATTTGTAATTGACAGTCGGTGCTGTGTTACAGACTTTGCCCTCTTTGCTGTTTTTTTCCGGCCTGCCCTGTGTTTTCAAGTCCCCCCCACCCCCCATGTACTCTGTGTGCTCAGGTCTGCAGTTCCCCCAGCAGCAGCGTGTACCAGCGTCCCCTCCTGATCGCCAGTCTGTGTGACGCCCAGGCCAAAGGAGCCAAGAGCACAGGTTAAAAACGGCCTGTCTTGTACCTTGGGATGCCACCTTGTGGAAAGAGTCATCCTGCCGCGGCCTTGTATCCTGGGAGCCCTAGTGAACGGGATGGAAGGGCGGTGTGGTTTGAGAGCTAGCCTACCCCTAGTTTTCTCCTTGACCGCGTGTGCCCCCTTCTCTCTTGCTAAATAGAGACAGTCTCTTTCCTTCCCACTTGGCAAGATTATTGCCACAATTAATGACCTGCGAGACAGGTCCTGCACTTTAGATTCTGTACACTTTACAGTTTATTTTTCGTTACCAGTTTGCGTCTCGCATTCGCACTCCTATTTGCTTTATGACTGCAACTATGAAATTCTTTATTCTTCTAGGCGGCTATTGGAAGAGCACCCCCAATGTGGGGGTTACATGGGGGGCGGTTCTTTTCTTTAACATATTGCCTTTCAGTATTATTTTTGCAATGCATATCTGCTGAATTAAATACTTAGGTGATGTAGCCTTCTTCCTGAGGGATTTTTTTGCCCTGACCTGACTTGGGAGTTTTGGCTGCACTTGTGTTATCTTGTTGGGGTGACTGCTGATAGGCACACAGTTTTTAGGTTCTACTAGGGGATCAAAACTGTTTTAAGTCACGGGTGCCTGGGTGGCCCAGTTGGTTAAGCATCTGACTTCAGCTCGGGTCATGGGATGGAGCCCCCTGTTGGGCTCAGTGGGGAGCCTGCTTGTCCCGCTTCCTCTCCCCCAACTTGTGCGTGCTTGCACATTCTCTCTCTGCCTCAAATAATAAAATCTTAAAAAAAAAACCAAAAACAAAACGCTTTTAAGTCAGAAACCAGAATTTCCAAATACTCTTGAGCAGTGGGACAGGAGACCTAATAGCCTTACACCCCTTATTTCCTTTAAATTTATCATTACATGGAGATATGTTGGTGATCTGATTTCTTTTAACCCCACTTTCCTGATATTTTATGACTGTGATTGGAATCTCTTTTGGGGGGGCTGGGCTATTTGCTTGACTTCTTTAAAATACTTTTCTCCCGTCCCCTTTCTCTTATAACCTCCTTATCCATTAGGAGCAGACTTCAAAGAAGTTGGTTAAAAAAAAAAAAAAAATCCTAAGCGTCCCGGAGATCCCCTTGCATAGAATTGGTGATGGCTGTACCCTATGAAAGATGTTTTACACAAATCCTATTTTTATCAAAATCTTTATTTTTTAATGCATCTAAAAATACTGTAATTAGCTACTTGTTCTCCTCTTTCTAAATATCCACTATTTTTTAAAAGATCGTATTTATTTATTTGAGAGAAAGAGAGAAAGAGAGCATGAGCAGGGGGAGTGGGAGAGGGAGAAGCAGACTCCCTGCTGAGCAGGGAGCCTGATGCAGGACTGAAACCCAGAACCCTGAGATCATGACCTGAGCCACAGATGCTTAACCAACTGAGCCCCCCGGGCGCCCCTACTATAACGTCTACTACTATCCCGAAAACAGGTGGGTGGCAGAGCTGAATTCAGAAGTACGACACCTCATCTCTTACCTGAACTGCGGAGGGTGTTTGGGGAACATGACCTTCATTCCCTTTGCGCATCTCTTTTGTGAAAGAATATTTACATTTAAGGACCCTTCCTTCATTCCTGCAGCACAGCTTTCTAGAGCCTCCAGCCTGCGCCTACTGTGTGTGCACTCGAGCGGGAACAGTGTGCACGCGAGCGGGAACAGCAGGAGAGCTTCTGTAGCTTCGCCTGAGCTCTCAGAGCCTCAGGACCCATGGGGACAGCCTGTACGGGGTCTTAGAACTGCCTCGTAACTCACAGGGAAGTTTTCTTTTTCTTCTTTGGGGTTCTGTTTCCAGTTACATTACTTTCCTACAGCTATCGGTCTGTAGCTCTCTTACCATCAGAAAAAAAGTAATTACTGCTTTCTTTGGGATCTTGAAAAAAGATTCTGAAAAGGCTGTAGCAGAATCTGTCTTGACTTTCTTTCCTGGCTGGGGCATTGCTTTTGTGCACCGTGCCGAACGAGAAAGTAGCAGCCGACGTTTCTGTTGGCTCCGCGGCCTCTCCTTGGTGATACTTGTTCTCCACCCCGGACTGGCAGGGGCCAATGTGAATGCAGCAAAGCTTCACGAGACTGCCCTGCATCACGCAGCCAAGGTGAAGAACGTTGACCTCATCGAGATGCTCGTTGCGTTTGGAGGCAACATCTACGCACGGGACAACCGGGGGAAGAAGCCATCCGACTACGTGTGGAACAGCAGTGCACCTGCCAAGTGCCTGGAGTTCTACGAAAGTAGGCCACCCTGTCCTTGTCGTGTGAATGTGCTCGGTTGGTTGGTTTAGCATTGCACAAGATAGCCTGCAAGAAGCTCTGTTCTGACAGTCTGCCCAATCATGTCCGAGCGGGCCAACCATCCCGAGTCCCTGTGAGTCACCCCACCCTGCAGGAGACAAGGGACAAATATGATCGGAGGACAAGACTTCTTTGCGTACAGATTTTTAAATGAGTTTACCCAGCCTTGCAACCACGAGAGGCTTTCAGACACCTCTCGGTTGGGGAAAAAACCCTGATTTTTTCAAATGTTTGCCGGCCCCACCCAACCAAAATCCATATGAACTTAGAGGCAGATACATCCGTACGTGTCAAACATTTCCTGGAGGGTATTTCTTTTCCTGCATCCAAATAATTTGGGGGATGAAGTAATATGGGAAAATGAATTTCTCTAGGATTTCTTTTTTTTTTCCTCCCAAAGAGTTTTTTATTTCATAAATCTTCATAAGTTGAGAATACCGTTTGGCTAATTTATATTTTTATCAAGCAGATATTTGCAGCATACGTGGGTTTTTACAGCATTGAATCCTTGTAAAAGGCCGACTGCTCTGCAGGTGTCTCAGCGGCCGGGGGCCCCCAGGGACCTTCCATCGTTGGCCCTGGTTTGCTCGCCCTCCTGAGCCATGGCTGCAGGCTTCACCTTTCATCCAAGGTCCTCACCCTCGGGACTAGGACATGGGCTTGCGTGCTGTGTCTGTCAGAGCTGTTCTGTGGTGTGTGTGCGTTCTCCCCGGGTCCCCTTGTGCCCCGTGGCTCGTGGCGGTGAGAGCAGGGCCTGGGACTTGCCCGGCAACTGACCCTTGCCCTGTCCCTTACTTATCTGGAAGTTTGACAAATGAGCCCGCTAGCCACAGAGTAGTCCTTTGCTGATGAATCCATGTACCAAGTTATAACATTATGGAAAAGAAAAAAAAAAAAACTCCCCAGAACCCCACAGAATAAAAGCCCAGTGGACGCCCCCTAAATTCCATTTCCTGGTCTTCCTTCCCGGGTCCCTGGCTGTCCTTCCTGGTAGCCTTCCGGAGAAGGCATGCAGGCCGCATCCCAGCTCCAGGGAAAGGGGAGTATTTCCGGTCCCACCCTGGTTATTTCCCAAGTTGGAGGATGTTACGCTCCTTCCTTCAGCTGACCGCATGTGATTCCTGTTCCCTTTTTTCAGAAACACCTCTGACCCTGTCGCAGCTCTGCAGGGTGAGCTTGAGGAGGGCCACTGGCGTCAGAGGACTGGAGAAAATCACCAAGTTGAACATCCCTCCCCGGCTCATCGATTACCTTTCCTACAACTGAGCCGCAGGCCTGGGAGGCAGGTGGGGGCTCCCCTGGCTGCTGGCCTCGCTGAGCCCAGCGGCTGGGCCACAAGGACCCCCCCTTGTCTGCAGCCGCCCGACTGCTAGAGAAAGAGCAGCGTTCCCTGAGTCCCTGCTGGCTGTCCTGCTTTGTCTTCTCTGCAGACTCCTGGAGGGTATTTCCAAGACCCTGAGAGGGCCCTGCCTCATCTTCTGCAGGCACTTTGTTCTCACTCCGCCCAGTCCCAGCCATCCAGCATCCTCCTGTCACTGACCTTCCTCAGGAGGACTCTCGGGAAGGATACAGGGGAAGGCCAGGCTGGGGCTGGGGGTGCAGGGCCCTGCTGCCTGGGAGGCCGGGGCACCTGGCGCCATCTCTGAGTCCTTCGGCACTAGGGTGGCCCTGGGTGTCCGAAGGGAGGAGCCTGTGCTGCAGAGGTCGGGTCCTGACCATGTGGCCCCGGACAGCTGCTTTGATGACATCCTGCTACTTGGACAATTTTTTCTGGAGCTCTGGTGGGCACTTTCCAAGGCCCACCTGTACCCAGGTAGACCCATCATTCAGGGGACTTTGCACGGGTCTTGGTCGGGGAAGCCTCGGGCGACTTATTCCCCACACTAGCACAGTGTTTCTTAGGAACTTTTCAGGCCTCAGCTCTTAAACAGCTTATGTTGGGGATAAAATCTTTTAGAGCATACATAGGCTGCTGCACTTAGGTTTTGTTAACGAGTCTGCAAAACCACAGATAACGTGAAGGTGTGTCCGTGCGTATTCCAGGAGGAGTTGTTTCCAACGTGAAGGACCCTTAGGATACCCTTTAGGGATGATTGCGCATCTGTTTCTGCAGTTGCCAAACGGATTCTCTTCCTGCCCTAAAGTTTGCTCACTCTCGAGGCTCTGAAATTGGTAGGAGAGGGAGGTTGCCAGCGCCCGGCATTACCAACCACTGACTTGCGCATCGTGCAGATACTTACGGAACGTCTGTGATGTTCTAGGAATTGTCCGAGTGCTTTGAGCTGTGTAGGAATCAGACTCGTTACCCAAGGCAGAGAAAGAAAACACTTTCCGGTCTGTTCCCGTGGTAATAGAAACGAATTCTACACTCTCGGCCATGAGGTGACCTCTTCAGTAGTATGTTCAGACTGCACTTGTGTCAGATTCTCTCTCCTAAAAACACAAAAACCAGGCAGTTAAACTAGAGGACGTTTGCATAATTAGTTCAGGTGTATTTGGTTTCTGAGGACACGGGAGGGCACCACCGGTGAACGCTGCTGGGAGTCGTGCCTGAAGCCGCCGAACGTCCCCAGATGCTCCCAAGGGGGGGGAAGTGTGTGGGGCGGAAGGAGCCTGGATGGGGGAGCCCAGCTGTGCTGCACGCCTGGGGTGTCTCTTCTGCTCAAAGTTACTTGGCGGGGCCCCAGATCTGCGGAGAGTTTCATGGTAGCTGCCAATGGGCATTTTCTGTTTTGAAAATGACATGGAGGCCATTGTCACGATGGTGCCTCGTTAAGCGCTGAGAATGGGTCGCTCCTATCCAGGTGCCATGTGAGATCCAAGTTCGAGGTAAATGGCTGCTTTTGCATGTACAAACAACAACCACAACAAAATCACGGGGTTCTGCCCATCCATCTGTGTAACAGAAACTGGCCTCTAGCCATGAACGCTGATACGCTTCCTCCCGTGGAGCACTGAGTGCAGAATCGGTCCCCACACTCACTGCTCAATAAAAATCGTTTCACGAGAGTCCACCCTGACGTGCACAAAGCCCTTTTGTTGGGAGCAGACACGCTGATGGGCTGCTGTCATCTTCCAGTGATGGAGCCCTGCCCGTCTCCCAGATTCCCGTCTTCCTGCCTGTCTCCTAGTGCAGATGTCAGTGACTAAGATTTTAGGGCCTCCTGTAGCTTTTCTCCCCTCGCCTTACTGAGATGTAATCGACATGGATCCCACCTGTACCCTGAGTAGGGGGGTGACTGTAGACGCATTGCTCCGCTCCTCTGAGCGGGGATCTTCCCAGCTGCAGTGGAGGGAGGAAAGGTCAGACTCCGATCATTAAAAGGACATTGTTGGTCAAGTCCTGAATCTTACGAATGAGAACATGAGGCCCCGATAGCCTGTGTTTTGGTAAGGCTGAAGTTAGCTGATTAAAAGATGCCTTGAAAAGTATAAAGAGCTCCCCACACATAAAAGTTAGGTGGGTATGTGTATACTGTGGCTTTATTGATGTTTGTAGAGCTTATAGCTGTGTAAATGATTCTCTTCTGACTTTGGGACAGTCCCACTTATTTCAGGAGAAACAGATCAGAAGACCTCTGCATTGGCATTTTAAAACTCGACGTGCATCAGACAGATCAGGTGACATTTGCAGCACAGATAACAAATGACAAACAAAATATAGAAAGATCTCCTAGAAAAAGATTAGGGCGCCTGGGTGGCTCAGATGGTTAAGCGTTTGCCTTCCGCTCAGGTCATGATCTCCGGGTCCTGGGATCAAGTCCCATATCGGCTCCCTGCTCAGCACGGAGTAGTCTGTTTCTCCCTCTGCCCCTCCCCCCACTCGTTCTCTCAATCTCTCAAATAATAAATAAAATATTAGAAAAAAAAAGATTAATAACCCAACAGAAAAAAGAAAACAGGCAAAGACTCTGGACAAGAAATTTACGAAAGAGAAACCTCAAATGTCCCCTGATGGGAAAGGGTGGTTAGAAGTGATCAGGGAAACGCAAATTAGTGAATATTTAATTCAACAAAAAGATATCAGTATATAGTGTCATTTTGATGAAAATTGAAAGGTCTGATGGGCCTTATGGGCATATGGGGCTCCGGCTGCTAGTAGGGCACAGACTGATACGTGTATTTTGGAAGGCGGTAGATGATGTCTAGGACAACTAGAAGTGCATACCACATGTACCCGGAATTTCTCCTTTTAAAAACGTAAAGAAACTCAGGCATATCACAAGGAGACAGCGTGAGGACGTTTAGAATAGTAGTGTTGGTAACAGCAAAAGGCTCTGTTAGTAGGGCTAAGTTGCAGAGTATATTCATAAAATGCCTATCCTCTATTACGGTTAAGGTGGATTCGAGTTCTATGCTTTCACACTAATAGATCTAAAACTTCCAACAGCAGATGGAAAAAAAGTTGCCAGCCTATATTTATGTGCGATATGACTCCATTTGTATAGACTGAAATACAAAGCAGCCTAAGTATCTGAGGATGCCCGAGCGTGTAGGAAATGCACGAAATCACGGAACCGCACGCTGTGCTGCGGTCACCTCCCGGGTGAGGAAGGGGTGTGTGACTTGGGGAGAGACACAGGGAACTTCAACTCGGTGCTGTTTCGTTTCTTGAAACAAAGTTATGAAGCAAATACCGAATACTCCTATTTGCTCACGTTGGGCGGCAAATAGACACATGGGTCTATGCTCTCTGCCTTTCTTGTTTTCACAGTAATAATTTAAGGCACAGAGGAGGAACAAAAGGCAGAAATGTCTTTTAAAAAAAGAGGATGAGATCTGTGGAGCTGTTATAAAGTGATTCTGTTTAAGAATACCTTTCAGCCTCCCATTGGCTACGAGGTCCTGTTTCCGTTATGAGACCTTGTATTTGGCAACAGGACCTGACACTTTTTTCCACCATCCTTATTTTTGGGCCGAGGAAACAGGTTGCAGCTACTTTCTTAGGTAAACTAGATTTCGAAAGCCCTGAGTGTGCCGTGTGGCCTCCAGAACCCGCCTGCCTCTCTTCCGAAGGGCAGTGTTGGCTAAACCGCCCCCACTGGTTAGCCTCGCCTGCTCTGGGATGGCTCACTCCTAGGTGGTTGTGAACCTTCTAGAAGTGGCTCTGGGCAAAGTTCCCACCTCCAAATCCTACCCTTTGGAGACATGGGAGCCTGAGGAACTGGTTCGGTAGGAAGACCCGTCGTCCGGCTCCGGGATGCTGCCTGCCCCCCACAGGTCAGAGGGGAGGCACAGGGAAAGAAGGGGTCTCCTGGCACCCTTCACTCTCCTGCCCCTCTCTGGGTCCCTTCCCATCACCAGGAAAGGAAGTAGAGTCTCCTCCTACCCTCCTTCCCTTACTGACGCTTGCACACCCAGAGATGCTGCACGTGGTACCCCATCTGTACTTCTGGATGAATCCGTGCAAAGCTTGAAGTTGTTTGGGACCAAAAGAATGCCTTGGCACGTCCATCCCCTCCCGGGGTTGCTCTGTTAGAGCTGGTCATGCTTTCCTTCCAGGGGGCAAGCACCCTGACTGGTAAGCGGTTGAGCTCCTTTATGAAGAAAACCAGCCTAAAACTGGCTCTGCACACAGAGCTCAGCCGCGGGCTTATGTCGTGAGCCGCTGTGCTGTCTTACAGATGTCAGGAGGGATCACAAGGGTGCGAGCAGGCTGGCTGCGTGCCCGCCGTCTGGGCAGCTCCAGCCTTTACGGTTCTCCCTGTAACGGCCTGCAAAGTACTTCCAGACCCTAGAGTCTTTGCTTTTTCTCTTTTCTCAGTGTTGGTACCACATGGCATTGACAGCTGAGCCCCAGTTCTGTTGGTGTGAAAGTCTTGTGATCTCTGGCAGTCTGAATGAAAGTATGTCTTAAGTTGGTCCAATCTAAACAAGGTGCCTCCTAAAAGCCCAATGTCTCGAAACCACAAATAAAGGGAGAGAAGATTCATGATGGGTCTCCCACCCCCCCGCACCCCACACTTACTTCTTTATATAAATTTTTTCTTTCCAGCCGCTCGTCTCCAGGTGTGTGGTTCTTGTGAACCAGACTTCAGAGCGAGGAAGTTGCAACCGAACTCTGAGCCAGGAGGTGCAGTTAGTTTAGCTCTCTGCTTTCTGCGTGATCAATAAAGAAAACTGCCATTGCTCTTCTTGTTAATCCAACTCCTGAGACACATTCTGCTGTGTTAAAGACAGAGTGCTAGATGGGACAAGACGCAGGAACTTTTACTTAAGCCTTGGTTCACTTTCCCCATCCATCCCTCTAGCCTGCCCCGCCCCCCCCGCCATCGATCCATCCAGCTCTCCATGCATACATTCATCCTTTTTCCCCTTTCTTTTTATTTATTTTAAAACAGTTATTCTATTTTAGATTTTCTGCTGGTCCCTAAGGATTTAAAAAAGATCCATGAAAACAAACCTCGGCCCTGAAGGATTTCGAAGACCATTCCTCAGGGAGCAGACAGGGGAGCAAGTGCTGAGTCTAGAAATGTAGCAGTCAGGGCATGAGCCCTGAATAGGACAGAAGAGCTAACTCTGCTCTTGGCAAAGGGAAGAAGAGAGATGCCCCCAGACTCGCTTCTCAGGTCTTGGGTTAATAAATGCAGTTGCATTCATTTTTATATTCCTGGTGCTGTGTAGTTTACAAAGATTAATTTATTTTTTTTAAGGATTTTCTTTATTTGAGAAAGAGAGCACGAGTGGGGATGGGACAGAGGGAGAGGGAGAAGCAGGCTTCCCACTGAGCAGGGAGCCCGATGTGGGACTCGATCCCAGGACCCTGGGATCATGACCTGAGCCGAAGGCAGACGCTTCACTGACGGAGCCACCCAGGCTTCCCTACAAAGCTTTATAAAATGTCCATAATTGGCACTATTTTTCTGGAGAGATGGATTCATTTGTTTTGTGCCTTTTCTCCCAAGCACAGAAACCAGAGAATGAAGTTCAATCCTGTGGAATTTTACATGAGTAGAGTTTACTGTAATCCCTTCTTAAAAAAATAAAAAATCCCTTCTGTGTTTATGGTTCCCAAGACATGGATGAGACTTTCCTAGAAGGCCAGACTGGCACCCAGGGAGCAGGGGGACTTTGCTGATGAGCCTGTAGGAATCTACACTTTGCAGAACACATGTGGGTCATTTAAAAAAGTTGAAATAAACTGAGGCATAAAAGAGAAATCCATCACAAGCTATTTTCAAAGTGTCTAATTGTTAGTTGTTTTCCCTTTTTGGGTGGGGGTCAGAGGGGTCCCTTGCTTCTTTTAAAGTAACAGTATAAAATTGTATTCAAGACACATAGCAAATATATGCTTCAGTCCCATCTACTAGACAACTGGAAATGGGATAAGAAAGGTAGCAATGGGGGAGGATGAAGGGAATGAAGCATGGAGGAAGGGGGAGGAAGAGAGAGCTCCAACGAGCAGGTGGGTGGGACGCTGGGCCATGCTGGGTGGGACTGCCAAGTTTATCAGCTGCCCTTCATGGCGTCATCTGAGGGGATACCAGCCGGAGCTCTGGAGGGATGGGGGCTTTCCGCTCAGAGCAGGTTGCAGTTGGGTGCAGCTTTGGATGAATACGGCACTGACCCGAGCAATCCTATCTGAATATCTGGATGACATCAAACCCAATGCCCACATCTGCCTCTCCCCGCCCTGGCTCTTCCACCTGGGGGCTGCCCCTGAAACTCCCCGGACGCTCTGACCTAGTTCGTGGGTGGATTCTGCGTGGCCCTGCAATGGGGCAGCATAGTGCCGAAGACTCAATAAAACCGAAAGCCATCTCTAATAACAAGGAAACTGTGACCCAAGACTGGAGGCTTTGGTTCTTATTTTGAACACAAAGATTGCAAGTTCCCAAGCCAGCAGTATTCCTTTGCATTCTAGAAACATTTCATTGATCTGATTGCTTATGATGGTCAGGACATTCTGCGGGGCCCTTCCTGGGTCACAGAGGAATAAAACCCAGAGTAAGGCAGCTGGCTAACCTCAAACACAGGGCTCTGCTCGGGGCTGCCAGGAAGAATCTCAGGAATGAGCAGCCACGTCCCATTTGGAAGTACAATGGAGTCCAAAGGGTGGATGGTCAAGAAGCGTGACCGCGTCTACTCAAGACTAAACACAGGAAAATATGATTTCAGAGCGAGGCTGCTGATTTATACTGAAGGCGAGAAAAAGCAGGAAGAGGCAGAGGAAGTGGGAGGAAGGCACTCTGGGGACTTGGAAGGGTTTTAGAAGTTTGCCACACGGGTCGTTTTCCTCTCCTCAACCCAAGCGTGCTTCCAGAACTACTGGGCGTCACCAGAGAGACCGGTTTGAGCCGACAGTGGGGGGAGAAAAAGAGAGATTAAAAAAATAATAAGTTTCTCAAGCCATCAGACAAAAGTCGGATGAGAAGCAACAAGGTAGGGGTTAGAGATGCTGGAAATCTGGTCCAACAGTTGAGTTACAATCTGGAGTAATATTCCGGGGCAGGATGCTTCAGGGTGGTTGGAGAGACAGGGGTTCTATGAGGGGTGTGAGGGCTAACCTGACTGGGCCAAGGGATGCCCAGGGAGCTGGCAGAACGTGATTTCCAGGTGCCTCTGCGAGGGGGTTTTCACAGGAGATGAGCGTTTGGTTTGTGGGACCGGGTAGAGCAGGTGGCCCTCTGCAGGGCAGGCTTGGTCCCCTCCACTGAGGGCCTGCATAGGACAGAGCTGGAGGAAGGGGGAATCTGCTCTCTCCGCCTGAGCTGGGACATCACCTTACTCCGGCTCTCAGACCAGGACTTACGCCACAGGCTCCCTTGCTTCTCAGGCTCCATAATCATGTGCGCCAACTCTTATAATAAACCCTTCTGTTGATATTTCTCTCTCTCTAACACGTTCGTTCTATTTCCCTGGAGAACCCTGGCTACCACAACTAGCGAGTATTCTGCAAATCTCACTGTCATAATCCAACATGGTGATACCTGTTGAACATGAACCTAGGACCCATCATTTGCTATGCAACAACGTGGCTTAAAATTGGGCATTTATTAAAATACGTGGTATAGTCTATTACCTGCTAAGCATTGTTTTTTCGTCAGGTGGTAATGTAGGAAAGCAGCTAGGTTGGGAAGGGCTCAGGGTCAGAGGGAGCTGAAATATCAAATCCCACACCCTGATTGATCAGGGAGGCGGTGAAGGGGGTCGGGCAACCTTCCGAAATCTTCTATTCTGGTGGCTCTCGAACTCTCAGCGTGGATCAGTCACCTGGAGGGCTTGTTTTGTTTTGTTTTTTAAGATTTTATTTATGTATTTGTCAGAGACAGAGAGAGCGAGAGCACAAGCAGGGGGAGCGGTAGGCCGAGGGGGAGGGAGAGGGAGGCTCCCTGCCGAACAAGGAGCCCCACGCAGGACTGGATCCCAGGACCCCTGAAGGGCTTGTTAAACTGCTGAGCCCCATTTCCAGAGACCTGATTTAGTGGCCCTGGGGTGGGGCCTGAGGAGGCACATTTCTAGTAAGTTCGGGCCTGCTGCTGCTGGTGGGGGAACAGGGAGATGCCCGTTTCAGACAACTGCCCTCGTCAGCTGCGGTCTGCTCTTTACTTGACTCGCTCACTTTAGTCTCTCGCCTCAGTGCAACGACATGTCCTGGAAGCTGAGTGCTTCAGTGGGACTTGCGGACCTCGCTCCAGGCCTCCTGGAGGAATCCCTCGGGACCAGGTTTCCGAGGCCGAGTCCCCAGCAACGTGCTCTGCAGCCTGGGCTACAGGGAACACGACACTGGCTTCCTCTGCGTCTCTGTGTTTGCATGTCCCGCAGCCGGGCGGCCGCATGCACACGGTGTCACAGACGACGCATTACCTCAGGCCAGGTGCAAACCATTCTCCTCAGGGTGTTCTGGCCGCTGAAGGGAATGACGGAGGAGCACAAGAGGTCCCACCATGCCAGAGAAATCTCTGTCTCACCCGTGAATAAACACATGCCATTGTTAAGGGGGGTTTCTTCTGTGTTTCTTCTATTTCGAAGCAAATCAAAGCCCCTTGTAAAGTTTGGCCCTTGGGCAGCTTCATGAGGTAAAGGAGAGGAGTTGCCACCATCTTTCTGCACGGAAACACTGGGAATAAAGACATAGCCCGGGGGCGGGGGGAGTCCCTGTCCACCAGAAGGTCACGTTGAGGCAAGGCCTCCCCGTGATTCCTGTTCATATTGGGAAGCTGCCACTTGATTGCATCCTATTTCCTCAGGAGGCCCTTTTGCCCAAACTGGGACATCTGGTCCCTGGGGACATCAAAATGCTCACCTGGGCTTGTGAGGTGTTCCCGGGGGACATGGAGGAAGGCAGGGGGCCTGGGGTCAGGATTGTTTCTTACAGTGCTCAGGAAGCTGCGGCCAGAGTAGGGGCCCATTCCTGGCTCGATGCAGCCAGGACTTTTAACACGGCTTCAAGAGCATCCCCTCCGAGGCCCGAGATAAAGGCTGTTCATATCCTCTGTCAGTCTGTCTGTCTATGCATTATTTAGTAGACATTACTGAATGTCCAATACATGATTCTGAGCTGGGTATTGGGAAGGGGAATGCAAGTCTTAGCTCCCCTCTAGGACCTTGCCATTTACGAGGGGAGAAAAGACATTTAAACAGTATCAACATCAATGTCAATAAAAGGCAGAACGGAGCGAACGCCTTACAAGAGGGAAAAAGTGCTCGAGAGCTCTTAGAAGAAAAAAATAAGTATATACCTGGAGATGTTCATGAAGGAGGGAACTCTGGACTTTGAAAATTGGGTAAAATGCAAGTAGGGAGAGAGATCACGAGGGTGCGCGTGCTTTACAAGCCCAGGGCATCGAACAGGTGGACAAAGGTGGGGGACAGGAAAGCTTAGGCTTTTAGGGTCTTTTAGGATGTATTCGCCTGCAAGGGGACCCCCAGAATCAAAGAGGAATGTGTTCTCTCAGAGAACAGGGAGTTAGCGGTGGGCAGGCTCCAGGATGGGTCAGCAAGCCCCCTCCCCAGCCCATCCCAGCTTGTCCTTGGGGCAGAGGACTGCTGCAACATCCCCATGTGACAATGTCCAGAGGAAGAAGAGATACCATCTCTTTTCTGTTGTTCTCCTGGGGGGGGGGGGTGGGCATTCCTCAAATCTCCACAGAAGACATCCCTTCTCTTTCTACAGCCCCACACCCCGCTCCCTGCCCCACTCAGCGGACACAGGGTGGATTTGAACTCGTGTCCAATCCTGAACCAATCGCTGACAAGGAGTCACTGAGACTTGCTTAAACTAATCACTGGGGGAGTGGGGGTCGGGGGTCCACAGGGACTACGGCGAAGGGAGTGCCGGGGCACAGAGGAAAAGACCACCTGCTGTGGCTTCGGACACCTGATCAGCAAACAAGATGGAAAAGGCCAGGCTGTAAGTGCCTGGGGAAGGCGGCCAGGGGGGTTTTATTCTGGAGACGGGGAGTGATAAGAACAGAAACGCGTGCATGCATGTTCTGGAAGATGGGCAACAAGCAGGGGCAGGAGGCACGGGATCTGTGAGAGGTTCTCTCAGGAGCAGGAAGAAGGTGAGGAGGGTCGTGCCTGCCACTTGGTTGTGCCAATCAGAGTTCCATCCACTGGATGAGGGACTAACTGGATTAAGCCTGGGCGTGGCTGGTCTTGTGAATCCAAGCCTGAGTTCCTGGGAACATGCGGATGCCATATTAAATAAAATAACATAAAGGGATCGAGAGGTGGGGCTGGTTGACCAGCGGTGCCCATTCCCCTTGGTGGTGAGGAGCCAGAATTCAGCTCATGGGCCATAGTTTGCCAACCCCTAATATCAAAACTTAAATATGCCAGAGCCAAAGTTCTTACAATTTTCTTACAACCTCGCTCAGGTTAGGACCCTGGTTCCTGCTCTGCAAACAGGTGTCAGTCACCTGACCAGGGTGCTCTAAGGTCGTGCATCTGACCTTGCTGCTCAGAGTGAGAAGGCAGAGGCGGTGAAACAGCTAAGTTGAAAATGGAAAGATGACTGACAGACCTCAGAACTGGAGGAAATGAGGGCTGCGGAGTCTTGATCCTGCCCCTGTGCTGTTTAACTCTCTACTCAGACTGCAACGTTAACAGAGCCGAGATTCCTGGAGTAAAGAATTTCCATTCTCCCCACTGGGGCTCAGGAGCGCTTGTCCCTGCTGGCATTCAGTACCTGGAGTGTGTCTTTGTTCTCCGACCGCTGCCAAGCTGGGAACTTGCTCTCTACTTATATGTAACCCAAATAAGGAGAGGAAGAGAGTCCCTGAAAGCTTTACTTGGGGATGTTGGCCCCCGGAATGCGACCCCATGATTTCTGCACATTTCGAGCAGCAAGCTCAGCCTAGGTCTTCATTCTCTCCTGTACAAACCTTGCAGTCCAGTCTTGTCAGCCCTGTGAGTGGGGGCTGCTCAGGGTGGAAGGAATGGGACCTTCCTCTTGAAAGCCTAAGAGTTCAAATTTGAACCTCCTCTGAGGCTCCATTCTTAAGTCTCTGTATTAGTCAGGAGAGCCAGCTGCTGTAACAAATGCCCCAAATCCCAGGGGTGTAATATGATACAGTTTACATTTCCTCCATGGCACAGGGGACCTGGGTTTGTGGGAGGGCTCTGCTCCTTGTGGTCATTAGGGACCCAGGGTTCACTACCATGGGGACCTTGGGATTCTCCTCTCAATCTCTTCCCACAGATAAAGGAAGAAAAAACACATGGTGCTCCCCTGCCTCAGCTTGGAGGGGACACCCATCACTGCCACTTACAGCCTATTGGGGAGAACAGGTTCCAGCAACAGGAGTGATGCTGAGAATGTAACATCGCTGTATGGTGGGGAAGATGAAAGCACAGATACTGGCGGACAGCTAGCCTGAGTGCCACTGAACCCACGTCAAGTAGAAAACCATGTGTATTGAAGCATGCCAAATGCAACCTCCTCCTAGAATTCCCCTTGGTGGTGAGGGGCCAGAATTCAGCTCATGGGCCATAGTTTGCCAACCCCTAATATCAAAGCTTAAATATGCCAGAGCCAAAGTTCTTACAATTTTCTTGACTTTTCCCATGTGGTGCCAATACAGCTGCCACAGCTCCAGTCATCATGTCCTTATTCCAGGCAGGAAGAAAAAGGAAGGGTCAGGGACAAATGCATGTCTGCCAGCTAAGTAAGCCTCGTTTATTGGAGGCCCCACCCAATAGCTTCTATCTCACAAGCCTCCCCACCTCTGCAAAGAAGACTAAGACAAACAGTTGTTGCTTTTTTCCCTCAATTTGGGCTCACTGTCATCCTAAACAACATGTTTTCTCTTATTAAGGAAGAAAGGAAGAATAGATAGTGATTACTTAAATAAAACTTAAGAAAAACAGTAAGTAGCACCTAGCAGCCCCTACCACCGCTGCTTTTTTACAAAAAACCCTCCATGGAATCCATCAGGAAAGCCTCCTCTGTTCACTTGTTTCTGGTCACCTCTAACTTCACTCTGTGCTGAAATCCTGAGAGGAGAGTATGACCTTCACAGTCTAACGCTGCAAAAAGACTAGAATTTTCTGATCCTTGCCGAAAACAACAACAAAACCCCACAAAATTCAAAGGCTCCTTTCAGGCTGCATCGGTTTTCAGGGTGGAGAACAAGACGGGCAGAGGCAGGGGAGCAAGGACGTGCTGTGGGGCCGTTAGCAGCTTGCGGGGAAAGACCGAGGTCCCCGGCCTCGGGCAGGACTGCTGATGCGAGGTGGGTACCTGGGACTCTGTCCTGCTTGTTCGAGGGTCTGGGGAAGCAGATTCCATGACGTCTCTTGGTCATCACTTCGAGGCTCCCTCTTCCAAAAGCATTTTATGACCACGCAGGAATTCTTGAGCCCCAGGTTGTGCTCTGTTTGCTGCAAGTCTTTCCAAACTGCAGGGTGGAGACCCTGCAGACTCGCTGCTGGTCCCGTGAGGCATGTGCTGCTGCAGAGTTTCCCACCAGTAGACCCGGGGATACCCAAGTCCTCCTGGACCCCAAGTGTCATGGTCTTTCTGTTCTCTTTCCCGTCATCCCTTTCTCCTTTCCAGAATGAGCACTTTTTTTTTTTTTTTTGGTGACAAGGACAGGATGAGACATTAGCATTAGAACCCAGGAGAGCTGGTACAGAAGAGGAGACTGTCGTGGCCCCTCTGAGCCTGTCCCCTCGATTTAGGAGCAGCCCGGACCGGGCTCTACGTGGTTCTTACAAATGTTCAGGGACTCTCTCTGACACCCATCTTGGCCCCTTCCCTTCTGACTCTTTCCTCTCCGGTGTTCCCTCCCCCGCCTCCCATGTTCTCTGGCTGCATTGCTGGGCCTGACGCCCGCACACGGAATTGCGCCCCCCCCAGAGGCATCGGTGGGAGCCCCATCTCCCATGTGGCTGTATTGGTCCGCGGGTGCTGAGGGCTGAATGAGCTCATAAGGGGTGGGGCCCTGACCAAGAGACCTGCGGTCCTTATACGGAAGAGGGAGGGTCACGGGAGCTCTCTGCTCAGCAGGTGCGGAGGACGCAGCGTCTACCCGCCAGGAACAGAGCCCTCACCAGGAACCAGCTCTCTTGGACTTCCAGCCTCCAGAACAGGTGATGAAACAAGAGTACGCCTGTGGTGTAAGCCCCCGTCTGTGGTCTTCTGCTCCAACAGTCCGAGCGGACGAAGACAGAGCCCCTACAACTGGCATTTCTGGAAGGAGCAGATGGGTGCTGGATATCTGGGGCTCTGGGACTGGCATCTGTACCTGCCGCCATCACCGGCACGCCCTCCCCCCAGACACCCGCGTTAACACCGGGAGGCGTACTGCTGGCTTCGGACGCCAGGAGGCGCTCTCCGCCTCTCGTCGAGCCCCCGGGACGCCCATCTCCGGCTGTGTAGAAGGCTCTACAGTTGGACGATAAAATCACTGGGTGTTATGCTTAACTGATGAATCACTGAACACTACATCAAAGACTAATTATGTAGGATACAGTGGCTAACTCAACATAATAAAAAAGTAAAAAATAAAAAAATAAAAAAATAAAATCCTTTTCATCTTTCAGGGTTTCAGCTCATTTAGGACCCTTTCACCATCTCCATAAATTCACTCCCTTTCTGGGTTTCCACATGTGTTGCTTATAACTCTCCTCAAAGCACCTTTACCTCAGTGACAGTCTGATTATATGCCATTCTAGCAATTCACTGATGAGCTTGCGTGGTTTCCCCAAACCGCGGGTGCCTTGAGGATGGCGACCCGGTGCTGTTCCTCATCACCCCGTGATCCTGGTGCCAGCACCCGGCCCGGCTCAGAGAACCAGCTCACGTGTGTGCGCTGAGCGAGGCTCAGGAAGAACGGTGTTGTTCAGGAGCGTGTGTGTCCTGGCGCCGGGTGCCCAGAGCACGTGGGAGGGACGTCTGGGGCTCCCTTCCTGTCGCTCAGTTGTACGCTGGGCACTGAGCAAAGAGCCTGAGCATCTCAGTAGCTTGCTCTCACTTCCAGGTAGATACGGAGCCATGGGCAGCAGGACTGTAGGCAATGCCCTGTAGAGAGGCTAAGAGGTCCCAGAGCAGCCGGCTCCGCTAGGGCGTTTCTGGGATTGGTGGTTAAACAAACGGGGCAGCCTTCTAGCTGAGTTTGAAATCTGGGGTTTGGATTTTAGTTGCAGCGTGGGGTGGATGGGGGAAGAAGTCCCCGTCCTGAGCTGGTTCACTGGACAAGGCAGTAAGCCCTCCATGAAGATCTCCAGAACCTGCCAGAAGGACATAGCCTTCTGGCCCAGATGTTGGTCAACACCAGCTTCACTCCCACAGTTTCCAGAAGTTCAATTACACTTTGGGCTTCCTGACCTTCGAACCAGCAGTGCCCTGGATGTCCTGGCCACATGACCCATCTGCAGAACCTTGTCCTCAAGCCACAGTCAGCAAAAACTAGAGACAGAGCAGGGTGGCTCCTACAGCAGAGACCCGTTCTGCCACGCTGGGTGGTCAGTGATGGGCCAGCTCCAGGAGGGTCACAGAGTGGGTCATCTCGCTATTTTTCTGGAACCTGTGAATCTCCCCCAAACCCAGTCCCCTCTCTCTCCCAGTGAGAGAAGCCTTCCTCCTTCCTCCCTGCACCTCCCAAGGCAGTCTGTGGACCCTGGTCTGGCCCTCAGTCGTGAGCCCCACCATCCCAGGCAGGTTCTGGCCACAACCAGAGGGCTTCGGGCCCATCTTTGGACAACTCAGGATTTGCTCTGAGATGACAGTGAAGCTTTTGAACCATCAGCCTTTGCTCTATCCTTGGAACTAAAGAAAACAAGTCTACCTTTTCTGCCACTTGGCAGCCCTGCAAATAATAATAATGGTGATAATTTGTCTTCACCAGCTTGGGCTGCCATCACAGAATACCACAGGCTGGACGGCTTCAACAACAGTTATTCCTCACAGTTCTGGAGGCTGGACGTCCGAGATCAAAGTGCCAGCAGATTTGATTCCTGGTGAAAGCTCTCTTCCTGGCACGCAGATGGTAGCCTTCTCACTGAGTCCTCGCATGGTGGTGAGAGTGAGCCCTGGACTCTCTTCTTCATCTGATAAAGACACGAATCCCCCCATGACCTGATTTAACCCTAATCACCTCTCAAAGGCCCCACCTCCAAATACTATGGCACTGGGGGTTGGGCTTCAACATAGGAATCTGAGGGGACACACGCATTCAGTCACTGACATTATTATTAAGCTTCCATTTCTTATTTTTTTAAATTTATTTATTCTTAAAATTCCAGCATAGTTAACATGCTATATGAGTTTCAGGTGTATAATACGTTGAGTCAACAATTCTGTACATTACTCTGCTCTTCATGATAAGTGTGCTCTTAATGCCCTTGGCCTATTTCACCCATCCCTCCACCCACCTCCCCTCTGGTGACCATTAGTGTGTTCTCTGGAGTTAAGAGTCTGATTTTTTTGGTCTTTTTTCCTTGTTTTCTTTCTTAAATTCTACATATGAATAAAATCATATGGCATTTGTCTTTCTCTGACTGGTTTACTTCTCTCATCATAATACCCTCTAGATCCATCCATGTCGTTGCAAATGAAAAGGTCTCATTCTTTTTTATGGCTGAGTAATATTCCGCGTGTGTGTGTGTATCACATCTTCTTTATCCATTCATCTATCAATAGACACTTGGGCTGCTTTCATAGTTTGGCTATTGTAAATAATGCTGCAATAAACAGGGGTGAATATATCTTTTCAGATTAGTGTTTTCATTTTCTTTGGGTAACTACCCAGTAGTGGAATTACTGGATCATATGGTAATTCTATTTTTAATTTTTTGAATTAATTTTGTCTCCCACAGTGGCTGTACCAGTTTGCATTCCCACCAACAGTGTGCAAAGGTTCCTTTTTCTCCACATTTTTACCAACACATTTTACCTTTGTTTCTTGTGTTTTTGAGTCTAGTCATTCTGACAGGTGTGAGGTGATATCTCACTGTGGTTTTGATTTGCATTTCCCTGATGCTCAGTGATGTTGAGCATCTTTTCATGGACCTGTTGGCCATCTGGATGTCTTCTTTGGAGAAATGTCTGTTCATGTCTTTTGCCCTCTGAGTTTTCTTCTCTCTAGGCTACACATCTCCCTGCCCCTCATCTCTCCGTCACATGACTTCACCTTCCTGCTCGCATGGTCTGACCATGCTCCCTCAGTTGTTTGCCCCGTCTCAGAGAAAAATGAACTGGTCAACTTCTTGCCAACAGACGAGAATGAGCTAATCGTGTTCCTCATTTCTGGAAATAGAGTTTTACTTTACTAAGAGCTTTCTGGAGGCATGAGGTCTTCAGGTCCACATTATGACTGTTGTGAGTCCTATATACTTTTGCTCTCATGGTCTCCTCCATTAATAAAAATTTAAACCACTGTGTTGGAACAAAGGTGAATTTAATCCAGGCTGTATTCATTATTATATATTCATATTTCCTTCTCATTTTAAAAGAGCTTAGGGGCACCTGGGTGGCTCAGTCGTTAAGCGTCTGCCTTCGGCTCAGGTCATGATCCCGGGGTCCTGGGATCGAGCCCCGCATCGGGCTCCCTGCTTGGCGGGAAGCCCGCTTCTCCCTCTCCCACTCCCCCTGCTTGTGTTCCCTCTTTCACTGTGTCTCTCTCTGTCAAATAAATAAATAAAATCTTTAAAAAAAAAAAAGAGCTTAAAGTTAAAACTACTGTGGGCCTGAGGCACTGTCCCCGCTGTGCCCAGAGACAAGGTGTCCCTGAGTGTCTTCACCCTTGATAATGAGCAGGAATTTAGTCACTGGGATGGGTGGCTAAGGGGCTGCTCTGGGGGAGGTGGCTGTTCTGGGATTCGATAACTGCTGAGGACAGAACCAAAGGGGAAGCTCTGGAGGTGAGCTTTTTAATGTCACCAATATGCTCCTGTAAGCTTGGGGTCCTCCACAAGTCCTCAGCTTTCATAAATGAACCAAGGGTTCTCCCCAAAATACTGGTCAGCCACTGGTAGGGCACACATTTATAGCCTGAGTCTCATTCTCATATAAGACTTTCTTAGCTTCACTGGCCAGTGCCCCCCAGGGGTGA
Organism: Phoca vitulina; assembly: GCF_004348235.1. Lineage (NCBI taxonomy): Eukaryota > Metazoa > Chordata > Mammalia > Carnivora > Phocidae > Phoca > Phoca vitulina. The sequence goes on along the minus strand of NW_022589736.1, from coordinate 7,541,024 downwards.
AACGTGCGGGATGGTTAGGGGGCAAAGAGTACCTGCAGCGTTGGTCCCCAGCCCGGCGTCTAAGTGTTTGGCCACGCGGGGGCACTGAAGAGCCAGACTGCTGTCCCCATTGCCCAGGCCTGGTTCTGCCCTGGGGAATCTGTCTCTGGAGGTCAGTCTGGCCCCAGAGGCCTGGTGGGGGGTTGCCCAGCTGCCTGAGGCCTGGGCCAGAGCAGGGCCCTCTCCCTGCCACCCCCAGTAACCTCCAGGACTCTGGAGACACTAAAGGCGACTCAGTTTCAGGAAAACACGGATAGGGAGGTGGAGCTGGACTGTCACCTCCCCTGTCACCATTTGGCCCTGGGGACGGGATGTCACCTCCCTGGGCCCCTTCTCTGAAACCCTCAGGGTGGCCTTTAGCAATCTCTAAGGCCACTTCTGCTCTCAAATTGTAATTCTGCGGGAAATACAGCAGGGCGGGAGCGTCTGCTTTACACATCACAGAGGGCCATCGAGCGGGTGTCCTGTGGCTACTTGGCCATTGTCTTGGAAGGGTGACCGTAGGCAAGTCACTGTCCCTCTGCCGTTCTCACTTGCCTTCTCTGGAAGAGAGAGGCCTTTCAGTGGGGTATCTTCCGACGCACATGACCTTGGCCTTCTCCCACCTTCCTCCCAGAGGGTGGCTGAGACAGGGCTGGTGGGGGCCTCTCTGAGAAACAGGGGTGGCTGGACGCAGGCCATCTGCACCTGGGAACTAGAACCTTCCACCTTCCTGCTGCCGAGGCTTGGGAGTACAGAAAATGGGAGGAGAGCTGAGTCGGAGTTACAAATTCCAGGGTCCCCTCCCACAACAAACACATCTTCCAGCAAGAGCTCTCTCTTAGCTCTGCTCAGAGCCCGTGACAAAGAGTAACGTTGATTGTTCCTTTTTAATTGAAGTGCCTGTGCAGCGTGGGGGGATTCTCCTGTATTCAGACATCTCTGTGTCTCCAGCTGTCCAGCGCGCCCATCTGCTGAGGTGCCGGAGTCGGCCCGGGGAGGGGGGCGCGGGAGGGGGCAGGTTGTCGATTACGGATACGGAGGCCCAGGCCCTGTTGCTGAGGTTGACTTCATAGGGCTGGGGTGGGCCCAGAAATCGCCATTCTCTTCACCAGCCGGCCAGGTGGAATCACGCCACAGAAATGTTGAAAGAACAATTTTCATTAGTGAGTACCATTTTTCCTCTATCCTTTCTTTTCTGTTTCTTTTTTGTTTTAAATCGTATCTCAGGGCCTTGGAATCCTGGCAAGGAGGATGTAAAAATAGCCTTTTTCGGAGCCAGCCTTTCCCGCCGTCTCCTGTTTAGTCTGGGGTCCGCGCTCCGGGCCTGTCTGCTGGCGGGGGCACCTATCTCCGGCCCCCTCCAACCCCATCGGATCGGGAGGCCTGCGCCCAGCCCCTCAACTACCCCAGGCACCGGAGGAACCTCCACAACAAAGACGCCAAGTGCCAAGTACTCGCGGGAAGGGCTCCGCGCATCTTCCCGGCTGCGTCCCACTCACCTGACCCACCTCGCGGAGCCCACACTGCGCCCCTCCAGCCCGCCGCCCCCCGCCCCTGCGGGCGCCCCTGCTCCCTGGACGCCGGGTTCCAAACCAGCCCTAACAACATCACGAAACAAAGGGGGAAAGGTAAAAAATGTACCTCGGCCTCAAAGCCCAGAACAGGGTTCACTCGCGCAGCCCCTGCAGCAGCTCAGTGCGCGCTGGGGCCCCGCCCGGGAGAGGGGGTTCGCGAGGCCAGCGCGCCACGGGAGGGACGGTCCCCGCGGGGCGGAGCCGGGGGTCGGCCGGGCTGTCTCCCCGGGAGCGGGAGCTGCGGCGCCCCGGCCCGGCCCCAGCCCTTCGGCCTCCTTCGGGAACGGAGCGCCACTTCTGTCTCCCACCTTTCCAGGAGACAGGGCGGCCCCGGCCCGCGCGCACCCGGGGCCCGCGCGTTGCTGGGGAAGCGGGGCAGCCAGGCTGCCGCGGCGGCGTCTTCAGAGACCTGAGCGGTGGGACTCCGACGCCGCAGGCCCCTTTCTCCAGCAGACCCGGCCGGGGGGCGGGGGGGAGGCGTGGCTGCCCCGGCAGGACCTTTGCCATGGAAGAGTGGCACTCACTCACCCATTCACGCATCCAGCATTAGGGCATTTCATGAGCACCTACTCTGCTCCAGGCTCTTTCCGAGATCGGCAGGTGCAGACGAGGGGCTGGAAAGCACAGGCTCTGCGCTCAGGCTCTGGGGGCAGCTTTGAGCTCCACCTCCCCGGGGGTTGCAAGACCCTTAGCCAGCCAGATCATCATCAGCTGTGGCCAGCCTCGGGCTGTCAGGTGGCCTTGCTCCCAAGAAGAAACGCGAATGCCTGCCGCAACCTGGGGAGAAGAGCACCTGTGCGTGGTTTGATGGAGCCCGCCCTGAGTCCTCTAATTCTGCCCACCTGATTCCTCCAGGAACTCAGCCTCCAGGACAGGGACTTCCATAATTTTTGTCCCCCACCCCCACTTTGAACACTAGACACTGTGTAAGGCTCAGGCCAGCACCTCCCTCCTCTCTGCCTCTAAGATGAGAAGGGGGGCCAGCCTCTTAATAGAGCGTTGCCCCTTGGACAGTCCTGCGACTCTGCACACGAACCTCCCGAGGTTCCTGTCCTCATCAGGAACATGAGGGTAATTGTCACTCTTTCCTCCAAAATTCTCAAAATTATTCAATTTTCATTTTATTGTAGTCTTATACAAGGTATGGTTCAAAGGGTGTATTATGTCATGAAATCGTCAGACTATCTTTATGGGGTAGATGTTACTATGATTCCTAGTTTGCTAATGAGGGAACAGAGGCCCAGAGAAATTAAGGAATGTGCACAAAGTCACACATCTATTAGAGGTACATTTGCTAGTCCAACTTGGACGTTGGACTGCAGAACTCACACTTTCCACCACCCCCCAGGCTTACAGAGATATTCTTGACCTGAGTCCCCCTGCTTTTAGAACACCTTGGATTCACCTTCAAAGCAGATGCTGAGTCCTGCCCCAGCCTCTTCCTCCCACCTTTGGGTGATGAGCTGGGGTCACTGTGCTGGTTCAGTTGCTGAAGGACTGCATGGGACTGCCCCGCGGTGAGGCAAGGATCTTGGTCTGAAGCAAGGCACTCTCACAAGGCTCCTTCTTGCTTTAAGGTCTCAGAGTTATTGGGTTTCCACCGGGTCTTCTTCTTATGACTTATATCTGAAGGCCATTTTGTCCCCCATGAATTGGCTGAATCTTCTGCCTCTAGTCCTGCCAGGCTCCCTCGATGCCCTGCTAAGGATCAGAATCTTGGGTCCTCAGAGCAAAACCCAGTCTCCTTAGCATGGTATTCAAGGTCCTGCCACCTACCCCGACTTACCTGTCCAGCCTGCCCTTTCCTGGCCACCTGTTGCCGTCCTGCCTGGCAAAGCCAGCACTGGGAGTCTTCCCGGGCTGCCTCCCCAGCCAGCCCAGCTCTTTTACAGCTGGGCCTACCCCTCCACCAGCTCGAGAACTCACACTCCCTCTGCTCTGGGACCCTCCCTCGGGCAGTGACTTCCGCTTGAGCATCTTCATGTTCACGTGGGAAATTGTGGAAAACTCACAGCAACAACTATCTTGCAGGTGAGAGGATCCAAAGTAAAGACGCAAAGGGATTTTCCATCAATCTCCAAGAAAATCGACACGAGAAGCCAGACTGGAACCTAGTAGCATGGTGTCCTGGGTGGAGCTGTTTAGGGAGCCGGACGGCCTCCCTCCCTGTGTCCACACCACTGCACTGAGAAAGAGCGCACAGGGGGCTGACCAAGGGTCCCCAAATGCCAAATGGCTGTGCTCCCAACGGGCAGGCATCTCCCACCGAGAAAACCTACCTTCTCCCTGCCTCCCCAGGATCCTATATCCAGATAGAGGGAGGGAATGCATAAAAATGAAATAACAAAATGAAACATGTCCCCCAAATCCCCAGACAGCCTTTATTAGAGTTATCTGAAGGATTAAGTCACTGGGGGAGACCACACAATTTTAACCCCGGGCTCATGTGTTCAGATACACACCTGGTCCCGAGGGGAGAAACCCAAGCATGAGAAGAGCAGAGGGCAAGCAAATGGAAACTTGGCAGGAGCACACAGGCTGCTATTCGTGCCGGCAGCCAGACAAGGAAAACTGAGAGGGTGTGAGCAGACATGGCTGGAAGGAGAAGCCTTTTCCAAGAAATTACAGAGGGATCTCCTTCCAAGGGGCTGCGGGCCTCTGCAGACATGATCTCATTGCCCCCTCCCCCCACGGCCGCCGGGGGTACCTGGGGGTCTCTGCCCAGCTCCCAAGTCCAAAGAAAACTCAAACCACCCACTTCCCTAAAGAGGCCTGGATCCGATGTTTGCTCACCAACAGCAGAGGGACCACAACGTTCCCCCGACCACGGATACAACAGAAGTCTCCTCAAGCTTCACGAGTCTTTAAAAACACTGGAAATCTCTCAGGACAAAGAATGACTGGGAAAAAAGCGCAGTTATTTAAAGAAGAGAATTGTCTCATTCTGTGCCAAGGGGGTTGACCGTCTGGAGGAGAGAGAACAGGACCCAGCATATTAGAACCAATGGGACATACATAGATATACGGGAAGATTATGAGGGATTGGCTCTGCCATTATGGAAGCTGAGAAATCCCACCATCCGCCGTCCGGAGCCAGAGGCCCAGGGGAGCCAGTTAGATAGAGCTCCAGTTCAACCCCGAAGGCCAGAGAACTAGGAGAACCAACGTCTGAGGGCAGGACAAGGTGGGTGTCTCAGCCTAGAGAGCACATTCTCCCTGCTTCTGCCTTCTGTTGTAATCGGGCCCCCCGGATTGGATGAGGCCCCCCACCCCCACATGGGGGAGGGCTTCTTCTATACTGAGAGTACCCATTCAAGCTAATCTCTTATAGAACCGCCCTCCCAGACACACCAAAAAATAACCTTTTCCCCAGCTCCCTGGGCGTCCCTTAGTCCAGGTGAGTTGATGCACAAAATCAACCATCACCAGCAGTGTGGAGGGAGAGGCCGGGTCCCGATGCTGTGGGTAGAGAGCGTTTTGGGGGTCCACCAAGCAACGTTTCGGGGCCTCTCCTCTGCCATGAGCACTTTGCTGGAGTGCTAGGCGCTGGAGGATACCCAGGTGAGCCAGAGCCAGGCCTTCTGGGCGAGGGTAGCAGACCCGCGCTCGTGGTGAGTGCTAAAGTAGTGTCACAGAGTGTGTTCGGAAGAAGGGACGCTGGTGGCTGTGGGCGCTCCAGCAGGGCTTGGTGGGGCTGTCTGTGGGGCCCGACTCTGCGCCAGCTCTGTGTAAGTGATCTCTATACACCTTCTCGCTCTATCTCCATAACAACTGTGGCTGAGGGGCGGGGAGCTTGGAAGCACACCCCATTCACAGCCCTTAGCACAGTGCCAGGCGGTGTAGGAAAATGTTGGCGGTTGGGAGCAAACGGTCAAGAAAGAACTCAGGAGATGCCTTCGGTGCAAAAAGGTGGTTTTATTAAAGCCCGGGGACGGGCCGTGGGCAGAAAGAGCTGCACCGGGGTCATGAGGAGTGGCCCATTATATACTTTCAAGTTGGGAGGGGGTTGGGGAGAGCGTAAGCCTCTAAGGAATTTGGAAGCAAGGTTTGCAGGACCTTGAGGGGCTAGCTGTTGTTAGGAAAAGGTCATTTACTACCGTCTAGTAAAACCTTAGTCATGAGAACTTTCAGATGGATATCGGCGGGTCATATGCTTGGAGGATGATTGCCAACGTATATCTTGGGGTTTAGAGATAAAGGAAGTTCCCAAAGGAGTTTTTACATGTTAAGGAAGACTCACAAGATCCTGGAGGTCAGGATAAAGTTAAGCTAAGAGTGCCTTTTGCTAACATCGAGGCAGCCCCTGAGCTCCTGGGGAAGGGCACTCTGCCTGTCCCAAGGACTTGTCAGTGGGCTGTAGGTTGTAAGGAAATTCATCTTTTTTTCTTTCGTCTTTGTTCTCCACATCACCTGGCAGGCGGCGAGCAGTAGGGCAGGGATACCCACATTTGGGACAGTTCGGGGAAAGGGGTCCTTTCCAGTGCAGCAGCATCTCGTTCCCCTGGCTGCTGACCTAAAGAAACTCAAGGAGCCTTCTTAGTAGCTGGCCAGGGCATGCAGCTAAAACGCAGGTGGGTACACATTACAGAGGGAAAGACCCGCGGCTCTCAGCCCTCTTTTCCAACTCCCGGGGTTTATTTTGGCTCTGGGCAGCAGACCCTCCTGGGGACGGAGGAACCTTGTGGAACGCAGCAGGGAGGAGGCATTTGAAAACCACAGGGTTCGTGATGAGATAGTGCAAAACAAACCTGACCAAAATACTGAGTTTCGGGTGGGTGGGCTTCAGGACTATTCCATGACTGCCAAGGGTAGTGTGCAGAACCAGCCACACCCAGATTCCTAGTTCCTGGCAGACGTCGATTTCCTGAGAATTATTCCACAAAGTGATTCCACAGCTTTAGCTAAATGGCCCTCATTAGACACCCCCTCCCCCCATAACCACAAATAGCAGCTCTGAAGGTTGGTGAATTGGCACATGATAAACAAGGCTTCCTAAAGACCAGGAGAGATTTCCATTTGCCTCCCCAGCCCCACTCCGGCTCTCTGGGCTTGTGAGCCCCAGCACAGACCTGACCTGCGTCCTTCCCCAGCATCCCTGGGGATGCCACCAAGCTCTCCGATTGGCTGGAGCTTCGTGTCCATCACCTCTAGCTACAAAGCCTCCCAGAGCCTGAGCTCACCTGGAGTTCTAAGGACGGAGAAAACCCATGGTCTTATTCTCCTGGACTGGTGCTTTCAACCTGTCCTTGGCAATGTGCCTCTTGTCTCCTTCTGCCTGCAGGGAGGTGACAGAGGTGGAGTAGAGAGCTGCAGGTATCAGGCTGAGTCTCAGGCGGGGCCCAGTCCTGAAGAAGCACATTCCTGAGCTTAGCTTACCAGGCCCCTTAATCGCTGTTCACATGCTTGGGCTTTGGGCCCTTAGGACCTTAACTGGGTAAAAGGTCAACGGTCACCCTGTGTCGCTTCCAAGTTGCCCCCACTCCTCCCTCCCATCCAACAAAACAAAACACACAAGCAAACAAAAACCCTTCCAACTGCCCAGAGCTTGCCTGCTTAGGCAAATTCTGTCTTGGTGAACGGAGAAACCACCAGATTCAAGGGGATTGTGAATGCAGGCCTTCTCTCTGCTTGCTGATTATAAATGTCATCCCATGGCCTGGTTTGGCTTGTGGACTTTAATAAGGATCAGACAAAAATGCCAGGACTAAGTTAGTCTGTGTTCAGACACTTCTCCAGGTGTCCCCTCATTCCTTCTACGTTTCCATGGGAAGGCGACAGATCTTTCCAGGCTAAACCTGGTTCAGTGTCACCATCTTTGGGAGGACCAACCACACAGAGGCCATCTGAGGCTTCGGGTTCTATGCTTCCGAGAGTCGCTTCTGGGTGACCAGTAGTGTGAGGTCAGGAAAAGGAGCCACAAACCTAATTTTAAGACAGCACAACTGTTTGGGGATGCCGACACCCCATACCGAGCATGGCCTTCAGGTTTCCGGGTAAGACCCAAAGCACAGAAGACTTTCCTCTTGGAACTGTTCACTTGCAAGAAGTGGTCAAGGATTCAGCTTTCCTTTCCCCTTGCCCAACACCCGACGCACATGACACAGTTCTTACTCCTGGCTGGCCTCAGTTTGTCCCCTTGCGGCAGGGATGCTGCATTAGCCATCTTTGTATCCTCGGGGCTTAGCACACAATGTCGCACAGAGAAGTTTCCCGATATGTTGAGTGAGTGATGAGGAGGGACAGAGAAGTTACCCGCTAGAGAACTGGGGCCAGAAGAATGAGGATGGGGAAGGTGAAGAGCCCATTTTGCTCTCAGACTTCTCATGCTACCTGGTATTCTTACTGAATCACTTTCTGCCGTCTTTCCTAGATATTTCTTAAGATGCTAAAGAGGGGATTACCCAGAGAGGCAGTAGCTTTCTCTTCTCAGCGGCCAAGGGTCAGACAGATGGCTGAGGGTGGTGGTGGGGGTGCCAGCCTGTTGTGAGCTTCACACTGGATCCTCGTTCACTCTTGGGACCCAGGCTCCGGACTGCTCCCGCCAGGCCTGTGCGCTCTCGAAGGCTGCTGGGGGGGGGGGGGGTGGTGGTGAGTCATTCATTCCTCATGCTACAGCTGTCGCCTTCCCAGGAAATTGTATCAGACATGTACGCAGAGATACACACACTGTGCATACACCCACGCACAGACCGGGTCCACCAGCAAGAGAGCGGATACCCCATGCCAGGCCCGTCCACGGCCCCTGGAGCTCCCTGGTCCAGCAGAGCTGGGGGTGTCTGGGGGACAAGACAGGTGGCGAGGTTTGCTGCGATGCTTCTTCTCTTTGCGGTGCTGAAGTGACCAGGATGAAGACTCTGGCCCCTTTGGGGGCTCCCGCACGGGTGAACACCCGTGAGGAACGTGCAAGTCCGCCAACATTTCCATTCAGGGCCTGCCATGGAGACTGAAAACAGCCTGACCGCTCAGAGGCTCGAGCAGACTTGCTCTTTTATGCTCATTTCTGATAGCATGTAAGCATTTCAGTGTGAACCTAGAGTCCTCGTTCAGATCATTGATCTCCCCTTTGCCGTTAGACCCCTGGTTCTGCACTGGCCAGGGTCATGGGCACGGGGGTCTGTGCGGAGAGGTGAGGAGACAGAACGCAGGCTCTCCGTGCCAAAGCAGGGGTGCATCCTGCTGTCATGAGGCTGTCCAGCATGGTGAGTGCCATGGGCCCAAGACTCACTGTCATCCAGACAGTCACCAGAGGGACAGATTACGGCCAGGCCCCGCTGCCTCCTGGGACAGCAGAGGAGGAGGTCCGGGCACAGGAAAATTTGGACTGGGTTTCTTCTCCTGGGCCTTGGTTTTATCCTCTTTAGACGTGCCAGCCTTGCTACGGTCCCTTCTCTGACCAGTCCCTTCTCTGACCAGTCCACAGGTAAATCACCAAGTTCAGTAGCCGCCCGGAAGAGAAACGAGACCTAGGCGTGACTCAGTGTCCCAGTCCGGTGGCCGCATCCCTGCGAAATATCAACCCCATGAGAACCTTCTAGCACTCTCTTGCCTTCCTCCTCAGCTGTGTATTCCTGAGCAGCCGCCTGAGGCCTGGCCCTTGCCTGATGGTTGCTGACCACGTGCCAGGCACCGGCCAGGACTGCCCATGGCCCCCCAACTCTGAGGACCCCGAGAGACTTGTGATGGCTGTGACTGTTGAACTTGTGTTTGCAAGTGCTTGGTAAGTGTGTGAATTGTGTGTTGATGGTGGGGAGGCGAGCAGCACACTCCTTGGAAGGGGGCCCCTTCCTCAGCCCTGCAGCCAGTCCCTGAGGTGGAAGACCTGGGCTTGAAGACTCACAGTAGTTTTCCACTGGACCCCAATCTCCCCTCTGGGTTCTCATGCTCCACTAAGAGAAGGACTTGGGGATTCTAGGTCCTCGGTGTGTCCCGAGTCGGCAACCTTGGAGGTAGTGGGCCGAATCATTTACTGTCCAAATCAGGACCTTTCCAGAGTGATGATGCCGGGCATGGAGGGACCCCAGACCTTTGTGCAGAGACAGGAGATCTGCACTGATCTTTCTGGGCCTCAGCTTCCCCTGTGGTCAGATGGCGTTATTCTGCTGTGACACGTTTTTGCCTCTAGTTACTCAAAACACGGCAGCTACTTTACAGTAAGTCTGTCTCATTGTGGGGGAGGGGGCTCGTGTGCTTCCCGTCTTCTAGAAGAGCTCCTAGAAAGGAGGACCTTCTAGCTGAGCTTACCTTTTAAGGAGCCAAGCCGTGTGGCCAGGATGTCAGCATGGATGCTAGTTGCCTCTGAGACCCCTCGGGGTTTTAGTGGTGAAATATAAGGAGCTACTTCCCCACCTCCATCTTCGCTTCTGTCAGCAGAAGAGTGATTTCTCACGCTCTCAGCCCCATAAATCTCCCGCGTAACCACTGGAGCTCCCACACCGCCCTGCCAAACCAAACAACGCTCAACTAAAACAAATTAGACAAAACTGTAAATGGTCTAAGACCGAGAGAGACCCTTCTTGGTTCCACCCTCGCGGGCATTGGGGTTCATTTAACCAAATCCCTAAACCCATCTTCCCGGTGTTCACTGCCCCCCACCATTTTGTCCTTTATGAAAGGCATCACCATGCACTTTGAGGCTCGGAGTCACTGCTGGCCCCTCAGCCCCTCTGACTCCATCAGGCCACTCCTCCTTGGGAGTGTCTCTCACCCTCCCTCCTTCCTCCCTCTTCCTTCAGCCCCAACCCTGCCAGCCGCCGCTGGTCTGCGGAACTCTGCCAGGCCGTCCCCCCAGAATACCTCATTCATCACGCTGTCCCTTCTGCTCAGGAATCTACGGTCTCCGGGTGTGGGACCAGTCGGGGTGTTGCATGGGACTCTGGGAAGCTCCAGGCTACCTGGAAAGCGGGACTCGGGGTGGCAGTCTGGCGGGAAGGGAGGGATGAGGGCTCGTCTTGGAGCCTACTTCTATAGCAAGCACAGTGGGTTTACTTCTTCGTGATAACAGGTGCCTACGAATAGGAAAGGTTTCTAAAGATGGTTTTAGCAGAGTGCTTCAGGGGCCAATACCAGAAAATGCACATCCAAGTGGTACGGGGCACCGGTCGGCCACACAACAGAAGAACCCAGACGTGGAGTGAGCTTCTCTCTGCAAGTTCTCAGTCTCGTCAGGTCGGCAAGTGGATTTATCTGTTATTCTCTGAGCCCTGTCTCTTCCAAGGGCAGTTTGTCCTCAGGCTGCTTTCCCCCATGGTGGTGGCAGGTGCTTCCTTGTTCACCTCTCAGAGAGGGGAGAGGGGGCCTCTTCTCCCTAAGGGGGGACAAAGCCCCGCCGTCCACTCTGAACACACGGCTTGAGTTTTTGCGTCCATCCCTGAGCCATCTGTGACGAGAGAGATCACCCGGAGCTTGGTCAGTCCTATGCAAACGGTGGACATGGGCAGATGGTCCAGTGTCCACGATGGTGTAAGACTGAGAAAACTGAAGATGAACAAGGTCAAGGGGTGGCTTGCATGAGGGCAGTGGATGGGGATTATATGTGAGTGTGGGGATCTAAAGCCCCCGCTCCTGCCTGGCCCCCAAATGCTGGGCTTCTGGGCATGACAGCGCTGATTCTAGCCAGAGGGGTGGCATTTGAGAAATAGCAGGCAGGGGGCCTTCTCTGAAAGAACCAATTACTCTTTGAAAAGGGAGGATGGTGGTTCTGGAAGGATCTCCTCTTGGAGTTTGGCTTGAGTACAAGCAAGGTTCCCGAGAGCACATCAGGTCTATGGGAAAAAAAGGAGAGGGATCCAGGATGTGGGGCCTCTTGTGCACCCCTGTCCTGAGACAGCCTGCCTAGGGATGCCCGCCCTGCAGGATTGGAATCATGTACCCCCACCCTGCATGCACCTCGCCCTCTTTCTTGGCACTATGGCAGTTTAAAATTAGTCTTTTGCATAACACTTGAGACCTGGTTCAATGTGGCCGCAGAGTCGGTGACAACCTCCTGTGTGCCTCGGTTTCCCCAGGCAAGAAGCGGAGATGAGTCCGCAGGAAGCCAGGAGGGAGAGGCTTCTCGTTATCAGCCCTCACCTCGAGGACCAAACTGATAACATGATTTCCTCAGAACCGGGCATCAGGGCTTTCTGTTTCTTCTCTGGCAGAAAGTCCGGAAAGGCCCCTGCCCAGCCGGTTCATGCTGACATGTGACCTCTCCATTCTTTGCTTCCTGTAGGCAGGAAACCGCAAGCAGCACGTTGCTTTACTCCATGTCCAGACGCACACCATTTCCTCTGCTGGAAAACACATTAATCCGCGTAGTGAGGGAGAGGTGCCTGAGCTCTGAGGGATGCCGTGTTCTGTGTGGCCCACTGGTGGCTGCTTTAAGGGGCTCCCGCACACCCTCACAGCCACTGCCCTGGGGGTCACACAGTGGCCCCTGGGAGGCGCTGGGTTTGGTGGATCTCAAGTCTCAGAGCAGTTGGACCCCTGGTGGGACCCGGCTGAGCCTGGGGCTGGGGGCCCCATGGGGACCGGCTCTTGGACACCAGAGGACACTGTTGCCAAGGCTGGCCGAAAGCCGAAACAGGATAACCCAGGAAGAATTGAATCAGACACTGGCGACCCAGGAGGGACCCTCAAGGTCGTCGGCTTCCCTCCTTTGAGATAATATAGGATTTTGAGGCCTGGGGAGGAGGACAGGATGTACCCCCAAAATTAAGCACTAGGAAGTGATGGATTTAGAATTTGAACCTGGGCCTATTGCCTCCTGATCGCCATTCCTGGGCTTGCTGTTACAAATACACCATGTACACGGACACGTGTAACACTTAAAGGACTTTATTTCTTGAATATTGGGCGCTCCTGACTCTTTGGGGACCTAAAGACAGAAGTAAAAGCAGCCTGGGGTATCTCACCACGTCGCTGTTCCCGGCCTTCCCCTCACAACAGGATGGATGCTCACCTGACGCAGATGCCCAGCCTTCAGGGAGCCCACTGGCTTGGGAGTGGCTCCCCGGTCTGCGTCTCGGGGGGAGTCTTGCCTTAAGATGCTTTGAGAAAGCGTGACAGATGTGAGAGAAGCAGCCGAACGAAGATTTTAACGTGAGTCGGTGAGGTATTTCTGGAGGCATCCTGGAGTCCTCAGCACTTACCTTGGCGACATTGTGGGCACAGAAAGGGGACGGCAAAGAGCAAGAGGATCTTTCGAGGGTCTCCCCAATAAGATCCACTCTCGTTCATTGGCACGATTGTTGCTTTTGAGAGCAAGAGCTTTATTTTTCCATTTTCCTTGCTCCCTATGCCTTATGTAACTCTGTGGGCTTGTTTTAAAGCCAGATGATACACGCGGCTGATTCTTGTTCTGGGAATTAACGTGGTATGTTCACCCGAGTTCGGGGCATCAAGCTGCCTGAGGAATGTTGCTGGGACTCCACATGGATTCTGGCCTCTGTTGACACCTCACCTTCCAGGTCTTCCTCAGAAGCATCTCATGGATGGACATCCTTGAGGACAAGGATCTGAGCCTCATTCTGAGACAGGCAGGGAGGGTCTTGGCCAGGAGTGCATACCTGGGTCTGTGCCCCCCAACGCAGGGCTTGAACTCACCACCCTGAGATCAAGAGCAGGATGCTTAACCAACTAGGACCATCCTGGTGCCCCCAAAAGGGAGATTTTTACCTTTCACCCTACTTGACACATGGAGAAATAAGGAACGGAAAACGAGGTCGGGTGGGTCAGAAGACTCCGCTTCCCTGTGGAGGCGTGAGTGCAGACCACGCAGACAGGTGACAGGCGAGGGCCAGTCCTGCTGTGACTTGCTACCAGTGTACCTGGGCGTACGTCCTCCTGGCGCCACGCCGGTACCCCGTCCTGCTGGAAACACCTCCGCACACGCAGACGCTCCAAGGACCGCCTTTGGGCTTCAGCGATCCCACAGACAGCTGGAACCCGTGTATCAGGGCCTTGTCACGGGGAAGGACCTGCAAGGGTTTTCACTTGACCAACCCCCAGCAGCGTCCTACCATTCCCCAATCCCCCCTTCCCCTCCGCTGACAAGAGCAGGAGCAGAGGAGTTCTCACGAGGAGAACACTCTCGGTAATGAAAATGACAATTCACGACCCAGTTCGAGGCCCTGTCCCTCTCTTTTACACCTCCTTCGAGACTGTAGTTATTTGTATTACTTTGCTAGACGCTGTAACAAAATCCCACACACTGAGGGGGCTCAAATGACAGATATGATTGCCCCACAGTCCCGGGGCTGGGAGTCCGAGATCCAGGTGTGGGCGGGCGGGCTCCCCCCGAGGCTGTGGGGGAGAATCTGTTCACGCCCCTCCCCTGCTTCCGGTGGCTCAGTGGCCGTCTCTGGCTTTCCGTGGCTTGTAGAGGTATCACCCCGATCTCTGCCTTCGTCATCACACGGTGTTCTCCCTGTGTGTGCATCTCTGTCCAAATTCCCCCTTTTTATAAGGATATTGGCTCATTGGGTTGGGACCACCCGACTCCAGGGTGACCTCATCTTAATGGATTACACCTGCAAAGACACTATTTTTAAGGGAGGTCACATTCTGAGGTACTGGCAGGTGGGACTTCAACACACAAATTTTGGAGAGACACAGTTCAACCAGGACAGTGCCCTGGCATTCCAGGATGGGGAAGAGAGGGAGGAAACGAGCAGGAAATGGTTCTAGTGGAAGCCTGACAAAGCTAGATGCCGTGTTGGGAGTCAGGGGAGCAGGGATGGTTGGGAGGAGGGAGGGGAGAGACCCAGAGGGAAGCTGCAGGGAGCTTCCGGGGGGCCTGGCCATGGGCTACCTCCTGCCTGTTGTGTGTTGTGGACCGCACACTATGCCCAAACCCCCTGCCCTGAATTCACATGCTGAAACCCTGCCGCCCCCCCATGTGACGGTACGTGGAGGTGTGGCCTCCCAAGGGGGATTCATGCCCTTGAAAGGGTCCTGAGAACGCCGGCCTCCTCTGTGCTCTCAGCCACGTGAGGACACACGTGCAGGTGGCAGTGACAACCGGGAGGAGGGCCCCACGCGCAGGCGCCTAACCTGGGACCTCCAGCCCCCCCGAACTGTGAGACATTCGTGTCTGCTGTTCCAGCCTCTGTGAGTGGGTCTGTTACTACAGTGGACCAGTGAAGACCGCGCTCACCTGGCGGCTCGCTTCACGATAGTCATTCCCGAAAATCACGAACGTTCATGTTGCATGCACTGTTTCAACATGTGTTATACTCCACATTTTTTTTTAAAGATTTTATTTATTTACTTGAGAGACAGAGAGAGCATGAGCAAGGGGAGGGGCAGAGGCAGAGGGAGAAGCAGGCTTCCCGCGGAGCAGGGAGCCCGACGCGGGGCTCGATCCCAGGACCCTGGGATCATGACCTGAGCCGAAGGCAGATGCTTAACGACTGAGCCACCCCGGTGCCCCTACTTCACAATTTTTTAAAAGTGAAAGGAAGAGGGGGACGTAGATGTTTTGCTTATTTGAGTGAGGTTGCCGTTGGTGGTAGGAGAGCCCGATCTCAGTCTGGGTCTGTGGGTGCAGGTCCTGTGTGGAATGTGGGTCTGCTGTATGTGTGCACATGTGTGTGTATGTGGGTATGTGTGTGGCGGCCCTAGGCTCCTTTTGTGGCTGGAGGGTCTCTGAGAGAGGGGCTACTATGTTCCTCAGCGCCCCCTCCTCAGACACCTCCTCATCTCCTTCCTGAGTGGGGTGTTTGCTGCTTCGGCCTCTCTTCTTCTTGCTCTGCTCCTCTGGGGGACCGTGGGGCCTGAGGCCCTTTCTGACTCTCCAGAGCCTTGTAGAACAGGGATGGATGTCCGCCTCTTCCCTTTCTGGGCCACATAAAGCCCCTGCTGATAGCAGCCTCTGCAGGGACCTACCCCTTCATGCGTGCCCAGACATCGGGGACCCCGTCTTTCCAAGCTCAGCTCCTGCTTAGCAGGTGCCCAGCTGAGGAAGGAGAGGCCGGTGTCCCTGTGTGGAGGAAGCTGACATCTGAAGGAATGTCCCTTGGCTTCAGAGAGAAGGAATCATCCCCACGGGGCTAGAGAAGAAATGCATGGGGCCACACCCCAACTTCCTCTCCCCTTCCCCGTCTTCCACCTGAGGTGGGCATTCCACCGTCTTTGCCCTCTGGGGTGGTCCCTCTGCTAGGCCCTTTAGCCCCCTTAGAGCACGAGGCCTCGAATTCCTTTTGTTTCCAGCAGCAGGTCCTCGTTGCCCACTGTGGCCCTTGGCTGGAGTCCGCTGTCGTGCAGGTGGCTTTTGAGTCGGCAGCGGGCAAAGGGCTGGGGCGTCCAGGTGGACAGACACCTGGTCCCTGCCCTCAAGGGGCCGCTGTCCAGTGGGGGACAGACTGGAAGGGCAGGCGATTGGGGTGTGGGCTGAACGGACAAGACGTGAGCGAGACACCAGGCAGGCTTCGTGAACACCAAGAGATGATCAGCACGGGTTCTACCTCTCGGAGCCTCAGTGTCTTCATCTGCAAAATGAGAATGAGTTTTTTAGTGATTAAATGAGACAGAGCAAGTAAAAGGCCTGTTAGATCATAAGCACTTAATAAATATTGGTTATTTTATATCACATCAAATATACACAAATATAGGTATATAACCTAACATAATACATTATCTTATATCATTATTTGTATTATTTTGAATTCTTCTTATGACTGGGACAGATACCTAAAATGTGAGGTGTTAGGACAGAGAAACGTGCAAAGCACAGTGGGTGCATGAGGAAGGACCTCCCCTCATCCTCATGTGAGGCCCTGTTGAGGAGGGGCCGTGTGGGATGGCCCAGCAGGAGTTAGCCAACAGACAAACAGACCACGGGCCTTCCCTGCAAGGGGCGCACCAAGGGAGTGGGGGCCTGGCTTCTTTGGGGCTAGCTACCTACTGAGGGTTAAATCTAGAAGTACAGGAAAGGAAGTAGAAAAGGTGGCCATGGACCAAACCAGGGGAGTCTAAAGATTTAGAATTTTACTCTGGTGGTGATGGGAAATCACAGCAGGGTGCACATAGACAAATGACATAGATTCACATTTTTATTTTTATTTTTTAAAATTATTTGAGAGAGAGCACAAGCAGGGGGAGAGGCAGAGGGAGAAGCAGGCTCCCCGCTGAGCAGGGAGCCCGGATGTGGGACTGCATCCCAGGAACCTGAGATCACCTGAGCCGAAGGCAGACGCTTAACTGATGAGCCACCCAGGCGCCCCTAGATTCACATTTTTTTTTTTAAATCATTCTGATAGGGCAGTGGAGTTTGGTTTGGAAGAGGCAGATCTGGGAGCAGATGGAGAAACTCCTCTACTTCCGCACACTGAGGGGGATCTGAGTGCTTAAAGGTGGGCGGGGCCGGGTAGCTGGTTCTGGTAATGAAATGAGAGCAGAAGCTCCGGGTGTGTGAGTCATGATCTCCAGAGAAACAGAACCAGGGCGATGTATACATACATGGAACAAAATATATTTTAAGGAATTGGCTCTGAGATTATGCAGTCCAGCAAGTCCGAAATCTGCAGGGTGGGCTAGCAGATTGGAGACCCAGGGAAAAGATGATGTTGCAGTTCTAGTCCAAAGACCTTCTGCCCTAGAATTCCCTCCCACTCAGGGGAAGGTCATTCTTCTGTTCTATTCAGGCCTTCAACTGATTGAATGAGGTCCATCCACATTAGGAAGGGCATTCTGCTTTCCACAAGGTCCATTGATTTAAATGTTGATCTCATCCAAAAACACCCTCGTGGAAGCATCTAGAACGTTTGACCAAATATTTGGGCACGATGGCGCAGCCAAGTTTGCACATACAACTAACCATCACAATGTGTTACCTCCACACAAAGCACTTAATTGTTAGTGCTCAACTCCCCAACCCTTGGCCAAGATGAACCTCCAAGTCTTGACGGAGATGTCAGCACCATAATATGGAGGAATCTCAGTGCATCTGGGGCCCTCAGTGAGTAGAGTCCTCCCTCAAGCCCTAACTGGATTTGTATCATGAGCAAGAAACAGACCTTTGTTGTTTAAGTCAACTTTGCGATTGTTTGTTACTGCAACCAACCTACCCTGTCCTCACCAATGATGTAGGACTGAAATATGGCAGTGGCCGTGTGGATGGAGAGGAAGAACAGATCTGGAATAAATTGAGGGCTAAAATCAACCAAGGACAAGGGAACAGGAGGAGTCTACCATGATTCCTGGGGGGTACTTGGGGAAATGCATGGGAGTTGCCACCATTTTCAGAATCTGGGGGCTCAGGGAGGCATGTGTTTGGGCAGAAGATGAGAACTCACGTGGGCTGTGACAAGCATGAGGAAGTCATGGGCCTCTGGGGGGGACGGCCAGGGGGCAACCACAGGGGCATTTCCCCCCTTCCGTTCACTGGTGCCTTTGCTTTTGAATTCTAGGTATCAACAATATAAACAGAATTCTTGAGCAAGTTTGGGTCCTCAAAAAGTGCTCTGTGCAAAATAAAACCCAATAAAGGGAGAAAATCACCGCATGTCATCACAGGAAGGGTTTTCAAATGTCAGTGTGTAAGCCCTCTTTCTCTGGGCTCCCCCAAAATGTCTCCCTCTAAGGTCCTATATCCTGAAGTTATATCTGTGTTAACATTGTTCTTTTTCACTCCCCTCAAATAGCTACCATATAACGCCTAGCACAGAAACTTTAGGTATACTGTGTAGATAATGTTTTTAAATTGACCAGCAGAAGCCATGTTAACAAGTGGTAGGATGTCTCTTCTACATCAGACTCATTTGAGCTGAAAACCAGGAGAAGGCGCACATACCACACACTCAGCTTCTCTGTGTGGATCGCTGGGGGACTGGGCTGGCTGGAATATGGTGCTGAAGGGCTCATAAACAAAGATCATGGCTTGGATACTCATCTTGGCCTGTTGGTTTAATTTTGCTCATTAACCACAGACTGTACCGAAACCTCTCAGACGTTTTTGCACATGTGTGTCTCCGTCCTTTTGGGCTGCTCTAACAGAATACCATAGACTTACTAACAACAGACCTGTATCTCTCCCAATTTGGGGGGGGGCTGAAGTCCTGGATCAGGGTGCTGGCACGGGGGGCAGGGGGAGGCCTCCTCTGAGTCATAGGCTGCCACCTTCTCACGGCTGAGAGCAGAGATAGGAAGCCAGCTCTCTCGTGATGCTCAGAAGGGCACTCATCCCATTTGTGAGGCTTCATCCTCACGACCTTACCTGCTACTATCACCTCCCAGAGGCCTCACCTTCCAATACCCTTACATCGGAGCCAGGGTTTCAACATATGAATTCTGGGCGGGGGAGGGGGGGCCACAAGCATGCAGTCCCTAACAAATGCGTCTCCTCGGTCTAAGAAGAACGAGATGGGAGTATGATACCCTTCAAACCAAACTGTCTCCATGTTTAGTTAATGTTAGCAGGGGCCATTCGTGTAGCTTTGGCCCATCAAAGAATCTTCTTGGCATCAGGACACAAGCACAGAGATTTGCTCAAGGCCGGATCAGAGTCGAGGGTTTGGCCTCTGTCTTTTCCACCAAGCTTCAGTGTTTTTTGGGAATTCAAACTCATCATCATTATAATCTATTGCAAATGTTAGCCTGCCAGACCCCTGCATTCCAAGCTTGTGGGGATGGGGATGACGCTGTTGCCTGGGGCCTTCCAGGTTAGCGGCCATTCAGGATTGAGTCTTTCACGACAGCCGCTCTGCAGAAGGGTGCTCAGCAAGACAGAGTGTTTTCTCTCTTTTGGAATGCTTGAAGACTTTATGTCTTAGTTCCAGTGCTAGGAGCACCTGGAGGGGGAATGGACGTCCTACGAGCACCTCATGTGTCAACCCCGAGATGTCTGACCTGTGGATAAGGTAGTAATAGTACAGGAGGAGTAGAGTACTGATGTATGAACCCCTTTCTTTCAGGGGCAAGGGCTGGTTTGGGAGCTTGTTTGCTTAAGTTTGGATTGGCTGAGTGCAGAGAAATGAAGATCAAGCCCAGTGAGATCCTTTGGGGAAAACGGAGACCAGGAAGCCAAAGCAAAGGTCAAATCCACAAAGTGCTAGCTGCCCAGCTGAAGTTAGGGAGACATGTCCAGGTGTTCCATGCTGGGCGAGGATGAATGGGGTCTGGAGCGAGTGCAGATTAGGAGAAGAGGAGGGTTTCAGATGGTCCCAGGACAGTTCTGAGGATCCCAGGCCCAACTTCCTGGGTGGGGGGGTGCAAGTTCTGGCTGGGGCGAGGACTCTGGGGTCCTCTTCCTGGCAGCCGAGGACCTGGCCCAGGAGGAGCTTCAGCTGCATGGGGCCGGGTTCTGTTCTGCTAGACTTTCTGAAGAGCATGGGGAGCTCTGCCCATACCAGCTCGCTCACCCCACACATACGCAGCCTGGCATCCCAGCAATAACGCATGAACGAGCTGAATTACTGTCTTCCAGCCAGCCAAGGGAGAGAAGGAGTGCAGTGCTGACACAGCCTGCTTCTTATGGGGGGAGAAAACAGGGGCATGAGAACAATATTTGTGGGGTTCATCTTGCCCAGACAGCACGTGCAGCAAAGAGAACCATTTCCAGTGGTCCCAGGGCTCTTGTGAGAAGGGTCTTAACCCCAGACCCCTTGCTCTCCCCAAACTCCTTTCATGGTGCCTCAAGTCTCTCCAGACTTTAGTGGGTCCTTTCTTTCCAGCTTTCTCTCTCTCTCTTTATTTTTTCTGGTTCTTTTGAGATTTGGGAGTTCATAACATTCCTCTCTGGCTCACGCACCACCTTGGGTATTTATCATTTGGGTCTACCGGCGCCAAGGGGCTAGGAAAGCCTAGCCCAGGTTGTTTTTCTGCATGCTGTCACAATTGCTAGAGAGGAAGAACAGGTTCCTCCCCACTCCTTCCATGTTCCCTGAACTCTCAGTGTCCCTCCACCCCCCACCTTCCCTCTTTCCTCAGGCTACAAGATAAGACTTTTAAAAAATGGAAAGAGAAAAACTAAAATTAGGCTTATGTGACCAACGATTCTGCTCTGAGCAATGGAAAAATAAACCATACCCACATTTCTGTTTTTCCCAGGATCTGAAGAACAACCTTGGCTATTTGGGTAGTTGGCTATTCCTGGGTACATTTCAGAAATAACTCATGTTTATTTATTATTGGGTATTTATAACAGTGTTTCAGAGCAGGTTTCCAATAGCCCCACAAAGAAGCGTGGGCTCCAGCACCGGCTGGGGTGGGGTGTGGGTAGGGAGGGATGCCAACCCTGCTAGGACCCATGATCCACCTCTCGGCAGCATTTTTGCCTGCTGAGGCCACAACCTGGGGCAGGGAGGGGAGGGGGCAGCCTGAGCTTTGTTTCTCCTCTGAGGCTTTCCTGGAAGGACGTCAGAGCCTAAATCGGATTACCTCGAACCTTTGATGGAGTTCGGACATACACACACACACATACATACACCCGCGCTCTGGGCTTGGGCAGAGATTAGAGGTGACGTTTCTGGAGGAACAAAAGGATGGTGGATTCCTGAACAGTCATCCATAGACCTGAGCCGCCAGGAATGCTGACGGGTCCCGGGCACTGACATCATCGTCCCCTCCTGGCTCTGGGAGGAACCCTCTGACCCTCAGGTCATAGGGCAATTATTTTTAGCCAGAAAACCCATCCTGTGGCATTCCCATGGTGCACTCAAGGGAGCCAGAATTTCAGAGAGGGCCCTTTTGAATTTATGGAGCTTCCATCTCTACCTCGGCCTGTGATATTAGAGATTGTTAAGGATGGAACCTTGGAGTCCATTAGTCCAGTATCTTCATTTTGTAGATGAGCCTGGAGAGGCTGAATGTCTTGTTCAAGGTCAAACAGACAGTTGCAAATCTGCCCTCTTTTCTCTTCCACCCTCTCCCTCCTCCTGCTTTTTGTCACAGCAGTTCCCAAACAATTCGTTCTTCGGACCCCATGTGCTCTCAAACATTATTGAGAATCCCTAAGAGCTTGTTTATATGTGTCATGTCTATTGATATATCCCCTGTTAAAATTAAAGCTGAGAAGTTTTAAAAATATGACGTATTCATTACTTAAAAATACATTCTAAACAAAGCCATTGCAGGTTAACATAAAATATTTTATGACTAATAGCTATGTTTTCCAAAACAAAAGAATTTAGCAAAAAGAGTGGCATTATTCTACATTTTGCAAAAGGTTTTAATGTGTGGCTTAAGAGAACAGTGGGATTATTGTATCTGCTTCTACATTCGATCAGTTGCAACATCACCTGTTACGCTGCCTCTGGAAAACCCTGCTGTGAGAGAATGAGATCGAAAAGAACAACTTCATGTCTTTGGATTATTATGAAAATGTCTTGGACACCCACAGGGGTCCCTGTACCACACTTTGAGAACCAGCAATCTATACCATATCTGTATTTGCCTCATCTATAACACTCTGTTTTACTGTGGCTCATTCAGTCATTCAAAGAATATTCAGTGAAGAACTAGCAGGTGTTAAGCTGGGAATTTAAAGACAAATGCATCATATGTGATCTCAGTCCAAACACTCAGTCACAAAAGAAACAGAACCAACTTTATTTTTCTTAACAATGTATTATCTGATTTTATTCCCACCTTCCGCCAGGCTGCTGGGAAACTTAACCTCAACCCTTCCTGGGCTTTGCCCATCCAAAGATTGTGGCGTATTCTTGGGGTCTTGTTTAGTGCAAAAGCCTTGGGGGGCAGTGCTATAGCCCTTGATGCTCAGTCTCTGTAGGAGCAGTTGAGACACTCACCATCCAGTCCAGTGGCCATTTCAGCCCGGTGCTTCCATGTCAGGCTTGAGGTGGAGGGAGTCTTGCCTGTTGCCATTTTCCTCTCTCCCTCAGAAGAGCCAGGAAAGTGGGCGCAGATTCCCCCGTCTCCTCCTGCCCCAGAAACCACGGATCCTCTCCCTCATTCCTGCTTTCTCCCCGTTGCTTCCTTCCTTACAGGCCAGATCAGTCTTTTGTTAAGGGGAAAACCTCCCTGCACGTTTTTCCAGACGTTCTCCAATTCTCCCAACAACAGCCAGAACAATGCGCAGGCTATTTCTGATTTCCCCCATGCCTTGGGCCTTTCCCTTGGGATTAAATAAGTTAATAATAAATGTGCCTGGCACCCACTAAGTGCCCAATAAATGTTACTATTAATATTCTTTGAAATTTTTTCCAGCTTTATTGGGATATAATTGACATGTAACATTGTGTAAGTTTAAAGTGTACAACAACTTGATTTGATACACATATGTAACTATTAATAGTCTTGCTATTTTTGCTCAGGGATACTAAGGCACAAAGTTTGAATAGAGAAAGGGGAAAATTCAGGAAGGGAAACCCTCCAGAGTTCACATGTGCACGTGTGTCCCGTGACGGTGACACATGGTCCCCTCTTTGCTAGCTGCCTCAGTGGTCTCTTGAAGCAAAGCGGAAGGCTGAGAAGTGGTCCCAGGCCCCCTTTCCTCCTTAGCCACTCTTTTCTCTTGGATCATGCCACATTTTTACTTACAGAGAAGTCTGCTCCTAGGCTGCTCCTCGGTGCCCAGGTGGTGGGGGGTCATTATCATGGAATATGAGATTCAGCAGGGGCTTTGGAAGTTTCTGCGCTGTCCCTGGGTCCCCCAACACAGCCCTGCTGAGGCCCCTTCAGAGATGGGCAAATCTGCAGAGACCCTCCACCCCACCCCACCCCCGCCCCCCATTCCTCTCCAGCATCTCAGTCCTCCAGGCAACCACCTGCCAGGACTTTTCAGGGGCATTCATTGCAAGCTCAGCGCATCCTGGAAAGCGTCCCCTGACAGCCTGATGGGAGCCTCGGGCCAGTTCAGGCCATACTGTGGGCAGGCAGACCACGGCAGGTCCATTTTGCAGACCGTCAGTAATGATTCATGGAATGACAGGTGCTAATGGGCAGCGCAGTTGGTCTCTGTGCAGACGGACAGCGTCCTCTATGGGATGCGGGTGGAGTTGCCACCTGGTCTCCTAGCAGAACTGGAGTTCCTGATGTGCTTCTGTCTTTGCCGAGACTCGTACTGTTCCTCATTGCGGCTGCTTGTCCTGATGGAACTGCTAAGGCATGGTCACTATGAGTTGTGTGTGTGTGTGTGTGTGTGTACCCGTGTGTGTGTGTGTGTGTGTGTGTGTGTGTGTGACATGCATGTCCACAGCCCCACAGGAGAGAAAAAAGGCACACTATGGACAGTCTTCTTTCTTTCTTCTAGGCTGTCAGTTGCAATCCCCTCCACCAGGCCTTGGAGGTAAGTCTGCAAGAAATGTGGTTGGTGGACAAGTAAGACCTTTTTTAAGAGGAAAATACCCTTGACTGGGGTGTGATGTTCATGGCTGGGTGAGTGGAAAGCCTGGGGAGAGCTGCTGCTGAACTCCCTTGGAATGCCAGGCAGTGGGGTCTGGTCCCGAATGGTCCCATCCACCCTGTGGGCTGGATGCCACGCTCCTGTGCAGGGGGCAGCCTTATCCTCCTATCCCTCGGACCGGAAACCGGAGATGAGTGGGATCCGTTCCAGGCACCACCTCCGCCTCCAGGTATGAGCAGAGAAACGGGATGGGGACTGAGCCCCCAGCCCCGGGCTTCCTGCGTGCGCAACAGGACCTGTGGGGCCCCAGTCAAGAAGCACGCGAGATCACAGCTCAGGAAAAGCACGCACCGTCTGGTTCTGAGCAGACTTGTGCGAGGTGAATCAGAGGTGAGTCTAGTGCCTCCAGAGGAGGAAATGACTTATCAGACTGACCTTCCTCGTAGGGTATCCATCAGTCACTCGCAGAAAACAAAAGAGAGTGAGAGAGAAGACAGTTTGCAAGCTCCTGGTTGCAAACTTCCTTTTTTTCTGGGATTTGATGGGACTGTCATGGCCGATGAGCCTCCTGGGGGTGGGGGTGGGGGGTGTCAGGACCCCCCACCCCCGCCCCGAGTCAGGCCCATACTGTGAGGCTGCAGAAAGGCTATTCTGCTCCATGCACTTTCCCACAGCACAACCTTGGCTCCTGTCCTGGGGGGTTACTGCGAAGGCTGGAGCCCCTGCTGCATCATAAAGCAGCTCGTTAGAGGCCTTCCTTTAGAGGAATCTGTGGTTTAGAATCCAAATTCCATCCTGTGCCCGGATGCTGGTTAGTGCATTTACAGCCGTCCGTGTGGACTCTGGAAAGCCTAGGCCTTTCTGTCTAAAATGCTCTGGGTAGTGCACAGCCCACCCTGCTCACTGCTACGTATGGTACGAAGAAATTTCTCAAATCACGGGTGACTTTATTGGCTGATCATTTTATTTCCCACATCTCATAAAGGTGTTCAGAGTCCTAGAGAGTTAGAGATGGAGGGACATTCAGATCTTCTACACCCTTAATCCAGCAACAGAGGAAACTGAGATTCAATGTCTGGGACGTGCCCAAGGTCACGGAGCAAATTCATGGGAGAAGCTCTCTGGTGGGTCCACTGGGTGTTTCATGGTCTCCGTGAGGCTGGTTAATACAACGACACTCTTCATACGCCGTGAGGAATAATAACCATAAACAGCAGTATGTTGCTTCCATGCCTCTCTGCATTAGGTTCGGGACGTAGGTCTCCAAGCCCATCGCCGCAAAGTTACGAGTGAACGCAGCCCACAGCTCCTGATGTGGGGAGCTGCCCGCGGAGCTTAGCCGTTTGTGTCCTGGGGGGGTTGGTTTGCTGCGGAGCCTAGAATCCAGATTTCTCCTTCCTCCGTTTTCAGTGAATGCAGGACTCCATCTCCATACAATCTGGGGACTGTCCCACCACAACGAGACTGTCATCATTTCATCTCCCACCCCCCACAGATAACACAAAGGGGTTGTAATTGATGTGGTTCAGAGACCCGCGTCGAAGCAATAAAAGTGAGTCCCTCATGACCGTCTGCAAGAGCGCCGGTGGATCCAGCGTCTGGCTTTACTGGGTGTGGGAAATCGCTCCCAGATGACTGTAACGTTCACGGGGCTGGAGTCTCAGGCCTTCCCACTAAAACTGTTCCTGACGGCCGCCCATCCTCCCCACATGTGCCCCCCAGACGTGGGTTATTTGCAGGACGCCCGGAGCGAGGCGTTGCTAAATGTATAGCAGTGGGAGCTGCGTGTGTGACGGCTGAGGTCATGGTTATTCATTTCCAGCCGTAAAGACATTTGGTTTTAAAAACCCCAGTGACTCCACTGGGATTGGCTTTCAGAGAAGAAAAACAGCCCCAGAGTTCTTTTCCTGTCCAAAGCTGGTGGGATCGGCGCTTACATCACTGGCCCCCACTTAACCCTTTGGGGTAGGAGAAGGTCCCGCCTCCTCTAACTTGCTCCGGGAGATTTTGCCTTTTGGAGGAAGATGCTGTGAGTAACTGCGATTTACCATGAACTCACTAAGAATGTGTCTGATGCGTCTGGTCTCAAACCAGAGGCACAAAAACTGCTAAGAAATTATACAAGGCTCCGAAACAAACATGTTGGGGCTTTGCAGGAGGCCTTTGGATAAGTCCATTTCTGGAACCGGGCTTCTCATCTGTGGCATAAAAGTGGCCGGGGCCACCAGGACCGGAGTATTTCCCAATCCTTCTTGGGCTTGCGTTATGCAAGGCCATGAGCACACTCCATCACACGCTGCATGGCTGCGTTTCATCTGTGTGCTGCCTCCCCCATGACGGGCGTTTCCTGGAGGTCAGGGGCCACATCTGGGTACACACGGCTATTTTCCTACGTCCTCCTGCCCCTCTGGGTTCACTACTGTTGAACCGGATAGGTTAGAGAGGCAGGGAGGTGACTAGAAGTATTCTAAATATGCCTCCCTTTCCACGTGGTGTCACACATGCGCAGCTGGGAGAGCCAAGGGAAGATGGGTGGGAACAGGCGGTGACGGGGTGGGGGAGGGGAAGTGGAGGGTGGGGGGACTTGCCTTTACTTTGTGCAAAGACGCCCGGGTTGATGGTAAATCCAAGGGATGGCGTGACAAGTGACCGTCATCCCTCCCAAAGAGTGGCTCTTCCCAGGCCTCCTGTGCACAAAAGGGGTCATCACCGTCACTGAGCCGCCTTCTAGCACATGCAACAAGAGCACAATCTAAGATGAGCACACCCTAAATCACTGCTCTACTTCACAAATGGCAATTTAGCAAGACCATGCTCTCGCAGAGAAAAAAGACTGGAAGGACAACGTGTGGCCGTGGGTGACAATACATATGATTTGCATTTTCTTCTGCTTGCTCATTTGTAGTTTCTAAATTTTCAACTGTAGATATGGACGAATTATTTCGGGAATGAGAAAAAGATCTTAATCCCATTTAATGGGTACTTTAGGAATGGCAGAGCCAGGGGGTGGGTAGTTTGTGGAGATGGGCTTCCTATCGCCCCCAGGGTTAGAACCATGCCCATTCTATAGCCACATGCAGAAGAACGAAGCTGGACCATTTCCTTACACCACACACAAAAATAGACTCAAAAGGGATGAAAGACCTAAATGTCAGACAGGAATCCATCAAAATCCTTGAGGAGAAAACAGGCAGCAACCTCTTCGACCTCAGCCGCAACAACTTCTTCCTAGAAACATCGCCAAAGGCAAGGGAAGCAAGGGCAAAAATGAACTATTGGGACTTCATCAAGATACAGAGCTTTTGCACAGCAAAAGAAACAGTCAACAAAACCAAAAGACAACCGACAGAATGGGAGAAGATATTTGCAAATGACATATCAGATAAAGGGCTAGTAGCCAAAATCTATAAAGAACTTATCAAACTCAACACCCAAAGAACAAATGATCCAATCAGGAAATGGGCAGAAGACATGAACAGACATTTCTGCAAAGAAGACATCCAAATGGCCAACAGACACATGAAAAAGTGCTCAACATCGTTCGGCATCAGAGAAATCCAAATCAAAACCTCAATGAGATACCACCTCACAGCAGTCAGAATGGCTGAAATTAACAAGTCAGGAAACGACAGATGTTGGCGGGGATGCGGAGAAAGGGGAACCTTCCTACACTGTTGGTGGGAATGCAAGCTGGTGCAGCCACTCTGGAAAACAGTATGGAGGTTCCTCAAAAAATTGAAAATAGAGCTACCCTATGACCCAGCAATTGCACTACTGGGTATTTACCCCAAAGCTACAAATGTAGGGATCCGAAGGGGTACGTGCACCCCAATGTTTATGACAGCAATGTCCATAATAGCCAAACTGTGGAAAGAGCCAAGATGTCCATCGACAGATGAATGGATAAAGAGGATGTGAGATAGATAGATACACACACACACACACACACACACAATGGAATATTATGCAGCCATCAAAAATTGAAATCTTGCCATTTGCAACAACGGGGACGGAATTAGAGGGTATTATGCTAAGTGAAATAAGTCAATCAGGGAAAGACAAGTATCATATGATCACACTGATATGAGACAGAGGATCATAGGGGAAAGGAGGGAAAAATGAAACAAGATGAAACCAGAGAGGGAGACAAACCATAAGAGACTCCTAATCTCAGGAAACAGACTGAGGGTTGCTGGAGTGGTGGGGGGTGGGAGGGATGGGGTGGCTGGGTGATGGACATTGGGGAGGGTATGTGCTATGGTGAGCGCTGTGAATTGTGTAAGACTGATGAATCACAGACCTGTATCCCTGAAACAAATATTACATTATATGTTAATAGAAAAAAATTTAAAAAAAATAATAAAAATAAAAAGTAATAAGACCACACACACACACACACACACACATACACACACAAAAGAGAACTGTGCCCATTCTTCCTCCTGTGGGCATTTGGGCAATTCACATTCCTCTTTCCAAAGCCAGACTCCTACCTCTTGGCTTCCGGCTTTGATATCAGCAGCCCTGAGCCCAGGCCTGGGTGAATCCCCCCTCCTGCGTCTCCCTCCTGCTGGTCTGTGGGCTCCCTGCGGGAGCCTGCCTGAGCTCAGCTCCGCTCATCAGCTCGCCTCTCCAAATCCTCCAGCAAGCCCCTCGAAAGGGGCGATTCTGTCCTTTTCCTCTTGAGTTTTTTCTTTCTCTCGTCTCCCCCCAGCTTTATGGAGATATAATTGTCATATAATACTGTATACATTTAAGGTGTACAAAGTAGGGATTTATATATATATATATATATCAAAATATATGTATATATTACAAAATGATTAAGATTAGTTAGCACATCCAAAAATATGGAACGCTTCTCGAATTTGTGTGTCATCCTCACCAGGGGCCAGGCTAATCACGTCTGGCTGGTTACCATTTTAGCACCTATTTCTAATGGCCTAGCTTGGTGCTCCCTATATATGAAGCATCAAGAAATAAACGCAAACTGCAGTCACTTTGGAGTAGCCCCGACAGCATCTTCCCTGAGTTCTGAGACTCTATCAGACAAGGACTTGAAGACATCCCGATGCAGTTGGGCAACTATACAAAGAGGAAGAGCTCCGAGCCTCAGGGGTGTGACCCCGGGAGCCGGGCGAGATACGCAGGGAAGCCCATGAAGCCTCGAAGCCTCGTGTGTCACAGGTCACCTGTTTGCCTTTGCCTGCTGGGGGGCCGATGAGCAGTTGTTGCCCGCATGGCCTGGGGGGGGCTCCCGGAACAGACCTCGGCCCCTAGAGCTCCACTTACATAACCAAGAGAATGGGCAGTAGAACCAGCAGGAACTAGGCCTGAGACAGGCATTTGGCGGCTGTGAGTCCTGCCCCCAAAGGCTCCAGCCTGAGGCTCGGCCACATTCCAGAGGGTTTGCCTGCGACGCGGGCCACACGGGCTGGAGCCAGCCTCCCCTCCACCCCTGGCCCAGCTCGCGGCTCGTTCCTGTCCCACAGCTGTCTGGCCACAGGACAGCAGGTGAAAGCAGCCGGCTCATTGTTCCCAGGAAGCCTTTAGTACGCCTGCCACCCCCCCCGCCGGCCGCCAGCCGCGCAGACCTCCAGCTTAGTGCGTTTCCCGCCGGGAGGCCCGCTCTCCCAGCCACTGTGACCCGGAAAGGCCTCGGTCCAGACCCAGCCCTTGAAAGTTCCCCGTGTCTGCGCCTTGGGGCCTCTCCGGGGACACGCCAGCACAGGTGGCGCTTGCCCCTGGGGAGCTCGGCCGGGGGCCCCGATGCCTGGGGGTCAGAGAGCACATTCCAGGCCCAGCCCCCCACCCCCCGGCCACCCCGTGTGGCAGCTCGCCTCCCCAGACTTCAAGCAGGCCACTGGAGGGTGGTAACTGGGTCATCGTCCTCTTAAGTTATGTCTAATGGCTTAGATGGGCACTTCACATATCTCTGTAAAGCATCGAGAAACAAACGCAGAAGGCCATGTGTTTGAGCCACAAGCTAGCATCCTCCCAAGATTCTCAGAAACTGTGGGGTGAGCTCTTCAGGGCCTCCGGAGTGAAGCTTGCCAACCCCGGCAGGAGGAGAAAGCCGGCCCAGCAGGGGACACCGGTGAGGCGAGGCCGGGCAGCCCTCAGGAGGGGTGCGGTGAGGCCTGAGGCCTGGGGCGGGAGTCTCCCTCCCTCCCTCCCTCCCAGCTTCCTCTGCTCTCCCGCCCCGGGCCTTCCCCTCTTTGTCACCCCGTGTCTTTCCTCCCCTATCTTGGGTGGTGGGGGCGGGCGGTGAACATGAGGACAGACAGAACCGCAGTGAGGTGGGAGGCTGGGGACAAACTGTGGAGGAGGGAGGCGGTTAGGCGGGGGGCTGGGCCGACAGGTCAGGAGAAGAATGTGTGACATCAGAGGAAGTGAGGGCCAATGGAAGCCTCAGTGTCACATCAGACCTGAAGTAAAATTCGAGACTCCTCGCAAACAGGCCTGGCGTTGGCTGCATCGGAGAGCGAGCAGGCCCCTTTCATGCAGGGGGTGCAGCCAGGACTGGGAGGGGTCGAGGGAGGGTGGATGCTGGGGGCTGGGCCGGCCACTGCTTGAGAGAGAAGGCTTTCTTCTTCCGTCCCCAAGGGTTTCCTCCTTTTCTCTGTGGCCTCTGCAGTCCAGATGGCAGTAGCCCGGCGCAGTCATCTGCACAGAAAGAGGGTAGTGAGATGGGCGATTTACCCCTAAACTGTGCGCCACAGTGTCTCAGACCCCTGGCAGCAGCCTCGCACCATTTAATTAGGCAGCTTAAGTCATCTGTGAGGGCAATTACTTAGCGTCCCTGTGTGAGATTTTCCAGCCTGGAAACTGGAGTCATCATTCTGCGCCCCCTTTCCCCTCCCCTGCCCCCAGGAGTCCGCCGACTCTGCTGTCCCCCCTTCCTTTGGCTGACCCAGCTCCCCCTGAGCTGTCCTCCTCCTTCTCACCTCCCTGCACCCGGGGCCTCCCGGGTCACAAGCAAGTGTGGGGGGCTCAGGAGACTGGCTTCAGAATGGCTTCGCTAAGCCCCCTGGGGACACCAGTCTCCCTGGCTCCCGCTCTCCTGTTTCTCCGCCACGTAGTCCCAGCTGTGCCCACGGTGGGGCTGTCACTCAGTGGCCAGAGAGCAGGCCGATTTCTGGCGGCTCCCAGTGCGTGCCAGACTCTCCGGGGCACCTCCTAAGGTCCCCAGGTCCTCCCTCCCAGACCCACAGTTGCTGAGCATCCCTTGGTTTTCTCTAAAAGCAGCTCTAGCCAGGGGCATCCTGGGATCTAGCAGAGCAGATGGGCATTGGGAGAGACGGAATAGTTGCTAGGTTTTGGGGGGCTCTCCTTGGACTAGATAAGGGGGATGACTGAGCTGGTGACCACAGGGTCCTGGCTGTGAGGCCTGCCTTTAACTCCAGGACAGAAGGGCCCTAGGACACTGGGTGCCTAGGTGAGGCAGGTGGGGTGCCCTGGCCCCACATTCAAGGGGTGCTCGCTCTCAAGCATGAGCCATTCCCTCCTGGTTCCCCTCTCCCCTTCGGGGCACCCTCATGCCCCCAGTGAGGTGCTAGATGGGAAGCGCCAGAATGAGAGTCCGCGTGGGTGCCATCCCCTAGATCAAAACCCTGCACCTGAGTGTTCTCTTCTGTAAAATGCTTGCAGTAAAACCCTTAAAACCCTGCCCTAGCTACTTTTGCAGGCTTGCTGTGAACACGTGTGTGAGAGGGCAGTCATTGGAACCCACGAGATGCCGGCAGCCCCCTCAAAATGCACCCAGCGCCGGGGCGCAGCCGTGCAAGCCGCTGGGACCATCACTGGGAGCCGGCTCTTGTCCCACCCAGCTCAGCTTCTCCAGTGAGGAGGCTCACTCGGGGGCCAGACTTCCTCCAAGAACAATGAGAGAGGAGATGCTGTTTTCCCCGCGGGGGGAAGCCGGTGGGGCGGGGTGGACTGCAGGTCTTGGAGAGGTCAGGCAGAGCCCCAGGAAGGCCTCCCCATGGAGCAGGCATCACCGTGCCAGCCCTTCCCCGGGCCCCCGGGCCAGCTGTAGGAGCTGGTTTCTCCTGCTTCCCAGGCCCGGAGTCGTCACTGCCGCGAGCGTTAGTGGCTACCAACACCCTACAAGCCGCTTGTTGATTGCCTTCAGTACCCACTGTAAGATGTGTTTGTGAAGATGCTATCTGCACTTTCTAGAAGATTCCAGGCTACCTATGGGAAATGCAGACCAGAATGGCAGAATGAAAAGCCAGGGACCGTGGAGCCTGCCGCCCCGGTGTGAATCCCGACTTGGCTACTTACTGGCGATATACCTTGGGCATGTTTCTTAACTGCTCCGTGCCTCAGTTTCCCCTCTGAAAATGGGAATGGAGGTAATTACGGCATCCACTTCACTAAGCTGCTATGAGGATCAAATAAGTCACTGTTTGCAAAGCCCTCAGGACAGCATCTGGCGTTACACCTTCCCAGCGTCTGTAAAATAAATAACATGTAAGGGAAATAAGAATGGGGCCACACTGATGGGAAGAGACGGTATGCAGTTTTTAAGGTGAGGTCTGGTGGTTTTCCAGCACGGGTTTTGTTTTCAAGCCTAGTTTCAGTTGCTCTGACTCTGTTTGGGGTTTGTGGGCGTGGCTCTCCCAGAACAGTAGCCTGCATTCTTGCAAAGCATTGTGTAAATCAGTTCTCTGACACGTTGGGGTGGACGGCTAGGGTTCCAGGGGCTCCTGAAATCTGTGCTGCTGTGTGTAATGAGAAAGGCCTTGGCTGAGGTAGTGTGTGGGGCTGATTCAGACAAATCGAGGGCCTGGGTGATGACAGGACAAGCGGACCTTTATATAATGTTACATCCCCGTTGGGTCGGGCCCTCTCCAGTCCTCCCAAGACTTGGGAACACAGATAAAGACTGTGACTTCCCATTGCTCCAGCCCAGGCTGGGTGTGGAGTTTGGGTGGAAAATATGCTTTCCTGGCACCCTTGGGACCTCAGAATAGTGGGTCGCTGTGGACCCACCCACAGGGGGACAGCCTTCTCATTAGTGGGTCCCACCAAGGGCCATAATGTGGGCTGGGAGCTTGTAGGCTCAGGCTGTGCTGGGGAGAGAGAGGGTCATTGGTCCCTCTAACTGACGGAGCTCCCTGGGTACGGACCTTACCGCTAATGTGCACAGCCTGACGATATCAGGGCGGCTGGGAGTTTGGAGGTTGAGTTGTCCAAGCATATGGAGGCTGGCCAGGCATTCAGAGTCCAGGGCCCTCCAAGGCAAAAATAACTCCTGAAGCTTTTAAAAGCACACAGCTGAGTCACTGATAACCAGTGAAAACCACTGACAAACGTTTACTATGCGCCAGGTGCGCAGTCCTAGGAGTGTTATCTCCATCGTAGAGATGAGACAACAGATACACAGAGAGGGTAAGTAACTGTTTCTAGGACACACAGCTTATAAACACTAGAGCTACATTCAAACCCAGCCATTTTGGCTCCAGAATTCTTGCTCTTAACCACAACATTCAACAAGCCCAGAGTCACACCATGACATACCTACACTCTAAATAGGGCACTGTAGGGACACCTGGGTGGCTCAGATGGTTAAGCGTCTGCCTTCGGCTCCGGTCGTGATCCCAGTGGGATGGAGCCCCGCGTGGGGCTCCCTGCTCAGTGGGGAGTCGGCTTCTCCCTCTCCCTCTGCCTCTCCCCGTGCTTGTGCTCTCTCTCTCTCTGTCAAATAAATGAATAAAATCATACATACATACATACATACGGCACTGCAACCCGGACTCAGAATGCATCAGCCACCAACTTTGAAGAACTGTACTCATTACCTGAGGGAGTCCCAGCCCCAGGGCAGGACAAGGGAGCAGGTGATAAACCAGTGCACCCCCGAGGGGGTCCCCCCCCCCCGCTGCTTTCTAAGACGCCTGGACTCCTATTGGCTCCCACGGGGTTTGTGAGTGATTAGAACCCTCTAGACAAATTCTTTGCAGCCAAACCTCCCCTACAGTGAATTTCTCAAAATTATTGGTTTGGGCCCATTCTTCTCATCTAATAACGTCTCTGTTATGAATAACTCTCCAGTCATCTGAAGCACGCTCTGCCCACAGCTCTGTGTCATCTGTGGGTCTGATCAGCCTGTTTTCATTCCAGTCACTGAGGAAACAATGAAGGAACAGGACGGGGCAAAGACGTGTTCTTCGCTTACTGTTACTTAATCAACTACAGATGGGTCCCCCATGGACTCTCGCCCTGCGCATTGATCCGAAAGGGTCTAACAGGAAAGCTCCTCGTTCCCGCTACCCTGCAGCTGCTCTCCCAGTCTCCAGGCTTCTGTGGCCCCCTGTTTACCTTTCCTCGGGATCCTGTGCACCCCGCCTGACGTGGGGGTGCGGTGTGTCCTTGGGGACAGGTTCTGAAACCAGAGCCGCTGCTCAGCATTCCCTCTATTGTCTTGAAAGCCAACAGAGCAGAACAAACCTGCCTGGGATTTGCATTAAGCTGGGGCTTTGGGAGGCCCGGGGCCAGCAGCAGCTGTTGCCAAGGCAACCGGTGGGGCAGAAAAGAGTAACAGAAAAGAGCCTGGAGCCTCGGCAGGCCTCCAGGGGGTCAAGGAGGTGAGGGGAGGGCCAGGGGTTGGGCCCAGGTCCAGTGTTCAGGAGCAATTGTTCCAAAGGTCAACTGCAGATCCCCCGCTGGCTCTGGCTGGCTGGCTCTGGCTGGCCGGCTCCCCTGACAAGTGCTCCTGAGGGTCAGCCTCTTCAGGGGTCTACCCGGCTTGCCCTCCGCCCTGCTCACCAGTCCCTGCTCCCCTCCTCTCTTCCTCTGTTGAGACTCTGACCACCCCTCCCCTGCCTTTCTCAGGTAAGAGAACAACAGCATCCAAAGACCGAAACATCAAATAAAAATCAGATGAAAACAAGGCCTAGGAGGGACCGGTGGTGGCCACACCAGCAGACCCACCCTGCAGCTTCAGCCAGCACCTTGACCTCCAGAGGGCCTGTCCCAACATCTGACCCAGGTCAGCGATGCATCAGACACCATCTGGAGGACCCCCTCCGGAGACTGGCCAAGCCCTTTCTTGGCTCCCTGTCATTTGCAGCCACCCCGAGGAGCCAGACTTCACCCTGTGCCCAGCCCCTAGCCGTTCCCACTTCTGGAACAGGAAAACCCTGCGGGTTCTAGGTACCCACGGAGTTCCCCGCCCCGAGCACAGGCTTAAGCCATTCCTCACTTCTTCAGACCATCTCTGCTTCATTCCCACCCTACCTACAGCCTCAGTATTTTTGGTTAGCTCTGTCTTTCTCAAAATATCCCAATCAGAAGAATCACTCAGAGGCAGGTGTTTAGAATTCAGGTTCCTGACCCCCACCTGAGACCCACAGAATCAAAACCTCTGGGAAGGTTAAATAAATAAATAAAATCTAAAAAACTAACTAAATAAAAAGGGCGCCTGGGTGGCTCAGTCTGTTGAGCATCTGACTCTTGATTTTTGGCTCAGGTTGTGATCTCAGGGTCCTGAGATCGAGCCCCACATGGGGCTCTGCGCTCAGCGTGGAGTCTGCTTGTCCCTCTCCCTCTGCCCCTCTCCCACTTCCCACATCCTCCCTGCCAACCCACCCTCCACGCACCCCCCGCTCATGTACATGCGTGTGTGTGTGCGCTCTCAAAAATAAATAAATAAATAAATAAAATAAATAAATAAATAAAATCTTACCCCCACACCCAACTCTGGGAAAGTTGCCTGGGAATCTGTCTTGGACAAAGTGCCCCCAGTGATGCTTATGTTTGGACAAGGCTGGGAAACCTAGGCCCAATTATGTGTTTCTCTTCTTAGGTCCAGCCCCTTATCTCTGCCTCTGGGCCTCAGGGGCACCCTCTCAGCTGCAAGGGGGGACCGATCCGCAGAATTGGGCCAGCATGCCCACACACTGCCCCCCCCCTCCAGGGAGGCGCTGCGGGACGTGGTGCCGGTGAGCATGGCCTGTGGCCCACCGTGGGCTTCACGCTGGCCCCATTGGCTCTGTCTGTTCCCTTCTCCACCGTGGTCATTCCCGGGGTCATCTGGGTGCCGTTGGGCGCTGTGCGGTGGGTAGCACATTGGTGCCTATTGGCTGGCAGCAGCTTGAGCCCCATAAGAAATGGGTGGGAGCCCTGCAATACCGACCAGGTATCTCACATCTCCTGGCCCCAGGAGCTGGAGAGGAGGTGATACACCTGTGACATAAGCTGCCCCCACCATATGCATCGACCCTGGCAATACTCGAACATTCCATCCTGCTGTTGCACTGTGGCAGCACCAGGTACTGTGGGGTTGGAGCTCAGTAGCTCTGGGTGGCAATCCTGGCTGCCACTGCCGACTGCTGGGATCTCAGAGCATTCAATTTCCTTATCGGTACACATGGATAGCAATGAACTTCACAGAGTTGCTGTGAACATTACATATGTAGAAGGTGCAGCAGAGCACTTTGCAGACCGAGCACTCAACACACGATAGCTCTCTTTCTGTATCTCTTTTCTCTTTCTGTTCAGATACAGGCTGATTCATTAAACCTCTCTCATCTCTCCTTCTTTCTGGTCCTATTGAAGCACTTCTGAAAAAGGTCAATATGTAAAAATTAATTGAATTTCTGTATATTAGCATTAAACAATTGGAACATGATATTTAAAAAGACCAATGTCATTTACAATATTGTTTAAAAACATACAATACTTAGAAAGGAATTTAAGAAAAGATGTGAAAAAATTCAATGCTCAAAACACTAAATGTTGCTGAGAGACATGAAAGAAGACACAAATAAATAGAAAACTATCCTATGTTCATGGATTGGAAGATTCAGTATGAAGGTGGGCAATTCTCCCCAAGTTGATGTATAGTTTTGGTATAATCCTGATAGGTCTTCATTTTTTAAAAATGGAAATTGACAGTTGATTCTAAAATTTATTTGGAAATCCAAAGACCTAGAAATAGCCAAAAATGATTTAGAGAAAGAAGAAAAAGTTGGGGGGCTTACCCTACCTGACATCAAGGTTTACTGTGAAGCTCTGTTTATTAAAGCAGTGTGGTATTGACACGGGAAGAGACAAATACATCGATGGGACAGAACAGAGAGTCCAGGGATAGACCCACACTTACCGGTTCAGCTGGTCGTTGACAAAGTCACTGAAGCAATCCACTGTGTGTTTTTAACAAAGGTACCAGCACAACTGGAAGACCGCAGGAAAAAAATGAACATGATCATTACCTCACCATATATAAGAATTAATTCAACATGCATTATAAATAAAAATATGAAAGCAAGAAACATAAAACGGAAAATGTAGGGTAATAGCTGTCTGATCTATGGGTAGGCAAAGATGTCTTTGCTAGAGCACAGAAAATAGAACCATAAAATAAACAACCGATGAATTAGACTTCACAAAAATTAAGAATTTCTGCACATCAAAGCCAACCTCAGAATAGACAAGCCGCAGGCTGGGAGACAATACTTGCAAAACAGATTATCTAACAAAGGACTTGTAGAGATAATATACAAAGGATTCTTACAACTTAATTAAAAATGCCAATTAAAATATGGGCAAAAGACTTGCCAAACCCTTCATGAGGGAATAAATTCAACTGGGCAATAAATATATGGAAAGGTGCTCAACATGATTATTCATTATGGTTCTAATTTCATGAAATTCAATGGATTAAATTGATTAACTTCATGAAATTAAAATCACGATGAGATACTGCTTCACCCACTAGAACAGTTAAATTAAGAAGACTTATAACTTCAAGTGTTGGCAAGAACTCCCATACATTGCTGGTGGGGGTATAAAATGGCGAAACCACTTTGGGCAAAGGTGGGGCACTTTCTTATACAGTTAAACAATACACTATGACCCAGAAATCCCACTCCTAGCTCTTCATCAAAAGGAAATGAAAGCACACATCTACAATAATACATGTACAAGAATGTTCATAGCAGCTTTATTCATGATAGCCAAAAACTGGAAACAACACAAATGTCCATCAGAAAAGGAATGGATACACAAAGTTTGGAATATCCATATAATTGATTTTTACACAATAAAAAAGGGGTAAACTAGTGATACATGCAATACTTGGATGACCTTTATAGACAGCTAAACTACACTGATGACATCCGACCTGTGATTGGCTCTGGGTGAGGGCTTGATCAGGAAGGCCACAGGGAACTCTCTGGAGCGATACAAAGCTTCTGTATATCTTGGTAGGGGTGTGGCTCATGTGGGGATATGCATGTGTCAAAGCTCATTGAACTGTACACTTAGGATTTGTTCATTTTAATGTATGTAATTTTTACTCTAAAAGAACTACAAACAGGTATTGATGCTAATAGTAGGTTTGCTTCTTTCAATGGTCTGGGTTAATAATTCTGAAACCACTTTGTTTGCTGTGGGCTTGAGCAAACAAGAAAAACATATTAATGATCTTGGGAGCCACGTTTCTTACTTGGGGAAGGGAATGAAAAATATGGAAAGTGGATGAAGTAGAATGTAGTTTTGTGGGACTGGATTGGAGGCATCAGCATGAGCCCAAGAGTTTTCAACCTCTTTGTCTCTATCTTTATGTGGAGATAAGATATAGATATATTTATAGACATAGAAATATAGACACCGGGGGTGGGGGGCGTCTGTGCGTATTCCTAGCTTCTTGAACTATTCTTGCAACTTTTCTATAAATCTGAAATTATATCAAAATGAAAAGTGACAAAAATAGATGTCTTTTGGAAAGCTACCTTAAATTCCTGGAAGACGTTTGGAGCCAAGTTGATGTACCAGACTCCTTGAGAAAGAGCCCCTGTCTCCTATTCTCACTTCCTTACTTGGAGCTGAAACCATGGTGAGTAACCCGTCCACCTTGACGTCCTACAGAGACACTTCCTCACGTCTTTGGGGCTTTCTGATTCTCCTCCCAGCCAGAGGGTGACCTCCTTCAGCTCTCCCCATGTCCCTCTGACAACCTCCTGTGCTTTCTGTTTCTCATAATGGAGGAATTGCCAGGGACACATCGAGGTCACCTCTGGCGCCCCCTCCCTCACCTGCAGGCGGCTTCTATTCCAGAGCAGCCCCTCTGAAGAGTCCGCGGGTCCTGGGAGGCACAGTCGTAGAGCTGTTCTCGCTCATGGTGGGTTCACGCAGAAATCCCACCTGAGTCACAGACTCTTTACAGTTGTGGGTCCTGTGAACTACAAGTAAGGGGCGCCAGGCACTGGAGGAGTGACAGAATTAGGGAGGGCGCTTGATGCCAGAGACTGCAGTTGTTGGGCCGTGACCATTTTCGGCTTCGCAGAAATTATGTTCAGTGGGGTGTTTTGTTGTACTTATTTTGTAGTGTTTCGGTTGGCTTGCTTGGTTCGTATGCACATCCTTTATCTCCATAGAAATGTCGAGGAGGAGTGTGTGTGTGTGTGCATGTGTGCATATGTGCACATGTGTGAGTACGTGGGGTGTGTGTGTCAGACCAACAAAGAGACCCGGAGAAGAATGGAGGGAGAAGAGACCGCCGGAGAGACGGCGGGGGTGAGGTGGTGACAGAGGCTGAAAGCCGGCCGTGTAGACAGGAGGGGTGTGTGCACGTGTGGGGAGGGGACTCTTGTGTCTTTGCAGGAAGTGGGGGAACGTAGGCTTTTGGTGCGCCCCATCTGGGGTGAAAAGGCCTCTCCTTGCGCAGGTGCGTGTGCTCATGTGTGAGGGGTGTACAGGAGAGAGCAGCTGAGGGCCTCAGTGAGTGTGTGTGAATGTGACTGTGAGTGCATCATGAGGGTGTCGTTGTGATCCTCTGAGTGTCTGTGATTGTATGTGAGCATGTCAGGGCTCATGAATATATGTGTGCATGTGTGTGTGAGCATGTCAGCATGTGCCTGTGAGTGTGTGAGTGTGTGCGTGTGAGCATTGCCTGTGTGAGTGTGTGAGCACGTCAGCATGTGTCTGCGTGTGTGTGTTCATGGGTGAGCATGTGAGCATGCACTTGTGAGTGAGCATGAGTGTGTGTGTGAGCACATCAGCACGTGCCTGTGAATGTGTGCATGTGCATATGTGAGCAGGTCAACATGTGTCTGTGTGTGTGCATGTTCGTGGGTGAGCATGTGAGTGTGAGTCTGTGAGTGTGCATCTGCGAGAGTGTGTGTGTCCATGAATGTGCGTCCATGAGTGTGCACCTGTGAGTGTGCGTGCCCGTGTGTGTCTGTGAGTGTGCATCTGCGAGTGTGTGCGCCCGTGAGTGTGCATCTGTGAGTGAGTGTGCATCTGTGAGAGTGTGCGCATCCGTGAGTGCGCGTCTGTGAGTGTGCATCTGTGAGAGTGTGCACGTCCTTGAGTGTGCATCTGTGAGTGCATCTGCAAGAGTGTGCACCCGTGAGTGTGCGTCTGTGAGTGTGCATCTGTGAGAGTGTGCGCGTCCATGAGTGCGCGCCCATGAGTGTGCGCCTATGAGTGAGTGTGCGCGTCCATGAGGGAGCATCTGTGAGAGTGTGCGCGTCCGTGAGTGTGCGCCCGTGAGTGCGCGTCCGTGAGTGTGCACACACGTGCAGCAGGCGTGCACGGGGGAGGCCGAGCAGCAGAGGCCGAGGCGCCTTGCCCTCTGCTCACGGGCGCTCCAGATCCTCGGGGCCGCCTCAGGGCCTGGGCTTGGAGCAGGAAGCAAACAGGCTCTGCGAAAAGGCTGCGCAAAACCACACCAGAAATATTCACGTCCAAGACAACCCAGGGGGACTGGCCTCGGCTCCCCAGCTCTTCTTAGCCCCCTGCCCACCCCCCTGGCCCCCATGGAGGGGAAATGGAACAAATGTCTGCAGAGAGGCCAAGAGCAAAGCAAGCTGTCTGGAGGGGCTTGTGGCCTCTGCGGAGGAGAAACACAGAGGAGGAGGGAGAGGGAGAGATGGGGCGAGGGGGAGGGAGAGATGGGGCGGGGAGGCAGACACCAGCAGGCCTGAGCTGGGATTGGGGGGGGGCACGGCCGGCAGCAGAGCCGCGGAGGGGCGAGCCTGGCTTGGTCCTGAGCGGCTTCCGCGCCCCCCTGCGGGAGAGGCCACCCTGTCCCCACCCGGCCAAGCTCATTTCTGGGCAAAGAGGCCAGAGGACCGTTCGGTAGCGCAGGGCCTCAGCTGGGGGGTGAGGGGTGGCAAACAGGGACGGCTGTCTCCTCTGACCCCGGCCCGTCCGGACACCACAGCGGGGAGGCGCACGGCTCCCTCAGCTGAGGCCTGGGCTCAGACCCCTGGCCCGGGGGCTCAGACCCTTGGCCCGGGGGCCCTGCTGGCTGGTGTTGGGTGCCAACACGTGCAGTGTGAAGAAAGGCCAGAACAACCAGCCTCTCTTTGGTGCCCCGCGTGTAACATTGCTACACCAACTCCTTTTCCATGGCCCTTCCATCTGCACCAGGACATGCCAGGGCGGGGGGGGAGTCCCCATCTTGCAGCCCGGAGACCTCCGTGTGTCCCTCTGAACTGCCGTGGAGACTGTCTGAATGCAGGCCCCCTGCCCGGCGCTGCCCTGGGGTCCCAGCCCTGCGCGCCCGGCGGAGGCTGCTTGCTGATGGTCCACACGCAGTCAGAGGAGTGACTCAGAAGCTGAGGGCCCCTCGCAGGACTGACCCCAAGAAGTTGGCGTATGACTCCTCTGCCCCCTACCTTTACGAGGGAGAGGAGTATAAACAACCTGGTAAGGACGACTGCTTAGCGGGAGAAAACTGGCCATCTTTCTCTAACGTGGGAATGCATGAAGTGCTCTTTCCCGCCTGTGAGGAGTGGGACCATCGGGCATGTCATTCCGCAGGAATGCCTTCTGGTTCAGGTTGTTTATGTTCCCCTCCCTCACTTAGCATGATATTCAAGACTGGTCTCTGTACTAAAAGAGACCTCACTTCCTGGGCAGCTCCTCCTCGGTGGCGGGGTGCTGGGTAGATGAAGACACGATCCCTGCCTCACAGGGTCCACCGTGCTGGGACAGAGACCAGCGCCGTGTTGCCAGGCCCGGGGGCCCCGGCGCCCAGGGAGACTGAGCATCACGCTGACCCTGGGCCTGCTACCTGCTTCATACACACTTGTGCATCTAACCCTATGGCATCAGGTTTTACAAATGGGGAAACCGAGGCACGGAGCATGTAAGTGCCCCTGAAACCCAAATCACATGGCTAGTGAGTCAGATTCGAGGCAAGCCAGGTTCCTAACCGCTGCCCACTATGGCCTTGAGGGAGTGGACGGTTGAGGCTTTCTGGGGGGAGGGCCCAAGGTGTGAGCTCTTCTGGAGAAGGCGTGTATGTGTGGGCAGTGGGGACAGCGTGTCCACCCTTCCAGCAGCGACGGCGTGCGGGGGCGAGGCTCAGACACGAGGAGGAAGTGTGTTGGCTGTGTGTGTTGCCGTGCCTTTGAAAGGCCGCTAACCCGCGTCTTCAGGGTCACAGGACGTTTATGGCCACCCATAAACGGGCAGGTGCTGGTGAGCCAACGGCCGGGCACACTGCCACGCACTTTGGATCCTGGAGAACTCGTCAGTCATTGACCAGGTGGCCTTCCTGGCTGCAGAGGCTGATGCAGGGGCCCGGAAGAGCCATGGGGGCGTGAGGAGAGGGGGAGAGGCCTCACTAGCCGGTGGGACCATGGCCAAGCCTCCGTCCCCGGGGCCTCTGTTTGCGGTGTGTGACCCGGAGACAGGAGGCTTCCTGGCCTCGCAGGGCTGCTGAGGGGATTGAAGGAGTGGACGGTGTCTGTGCGGGTTCCCTGGAACCTTCTCTCTAGGTGTTGGGCGTTGTCGTCATTACAGAGGTCAGCAGAGCGGCCAGCGGTCTCGCTCCCGACTCTGAGCCAGCCGGGGCTGCCTCTCCGAGCCTCAGTGCGCCCCGCAGTCCCTGGCGGTCCCTGACGCTGAGGCGCCCCCAGGTCCAGAGCGGTCTTGGCTGCCCAGCCATGCGGCTTCCTTCCTGCCTGGGCTCCCTCGGCCGGCCCGACAGCAGGCGTGGGCGGCCTGGCGGCTTTTCCTTGTCAGATAATGATATTCCTGGCATGTTTATGAGGCACAGAACACCGTGTGCCGTCCGGTGCTGCGGGAGCGGCGGCGCTTCGTGCCTGGCCTCCTCCGGACTGACCTCTGAGCCGGGAGGGGCGCAGGCCGGGCCTCGAGCTGCGCTGGGTCCGGGGCATCCGGACTCGGGCTGTGGCTCTAGCTGGGGTGGCCCCATCTTACGCCAGGGATGCGGGGTCTCCGTGGCGCCACGGAGGCCGGACTTGCTGAGGGGAGCAACTGAACGGGCCCCGGACGTGCCAACCAAAGCTGGCCACGGGGCGTCCCCGGGGCCGTCGGGCCCCGTCCTGAAGTAACACCCAGCAAACCCCCAGCCCAGGTCCCGACACACACAGGCTGTGGGCTGAACACTCGGGAATTCCATGGTTTCCACCTGGGGAGATGACCCTGACTTACATACCACGCATTCCACCGCCGGCAAGCCCCCTCCCTCCCCTGCGGGCAAACGAGCGGGACCAGTCACAGGGAGCAGACACCGCACCGCACCCGGAGCTCCTGTTCCTGACTAGGAAAGAGGCCCAGGGCCATGCCACCAGTCTCAGTTTATTCTCGGCGAAGCTTCACCTCTCCGCTGAATGGTTTCTCTTCCCTTACGTCTCATTTCTACGGGGGCCTGGCCTCAGGTCCTTCGTTCACACGTTTGTAAGGCGGCTGAATGACTCTCAGTGGCCTGTGATTTGCATGTCCTCCAGGATCCCCCTGAGATTTCAATCCCCCCTGCTGCAATGCGGGCCGGGGCAACAAAACGA
The DNA here is from genome assembly GCF_004348235.1 of Phoca vitulina. Taxonomy (NCBI): domain Eukaryota; kingdom Metazoa; phylum Chordata; class Mammalia; order Carnivora; family Phocidae; genus Phoca; species Phoca vitulina. The sequence goes on along the minus strand of NW_022589736.1, from coordinate 7,497,375 downwards.
ATCAGGTCCAGACTTCGTGGGCACCCAGGGCCCCGTGAGTAAGTGCTCTGAGTCACGTACCAGGGAAAGGCCTGAGGAAGCATTGTGTTTGCCCAGGGAAGGGACGCACGGAAGCAGGGAGAGTTGCTCGGGCCTGCTGCGCCACCCCCCACAAGGAGGCCCGGAGCGACCCTTCCTGGGGCCAGGGCTGGGAAGGGCTTGTGGCCTCCAGGTCGCGGTCCGCCAGAGGACCAGCCCCACCCAGGGAGTTTGTGCGAGATTCTGTGGCAATCTGCCCCGAGGCCTGCATGGACGCACAGGTGACAATGACAGGTGTGCCTCCTGAGGTCGGGAGGTTGGCTGGTCAGGAACGGGATCTGCTGTGAAGGGTCCTTGTTCTCACCGAGGCCACTGCTGTCCTGCCTTCCTCCCGCTCGCAGGAAAGGAGCTGGCTGTCCTCTGAGGAACCTCTTCCCCTGCTCCCATCCCATTCCAGGGAAGATAAGGGAAGGGGGGAGCCGCTGACCCGGACCAGGAGCCCAAGTACAGGCAACGGCGTTTCTCCTCACATGGCCCCAAACAGGAGGAAACTCACATGCAGGTGGACTTGCTTTTAGGGTCCGGAACAGAAGCAACTGTTCCGACCGCACTGCAGGACGTTTCAAGGCTACCCTTGGGCCTTGGTCGGGAACCAGATGTGAGCAGGGGTGCCCACACCCCAGTGTGCAGGCGGGAGCAGCTCTTTCTCCTTTGCCCGCAGATCCTACGGGCTCATAAAACTGTGGGCCCCACCACGGCCACAGCTCGATGTCCTCTTCCTCTGCTTTGAAAATCCCAGACACAGCAAGCAGCCGATACATGATGTAAATAAATATCGGATTTATTTTAAAAATGCTGTATCAATAACTTCAGCTCCCTGACCTTGTCCACATTCACCTAAAGACTCTAAACCCAGTGTGCGGCACATAGTAGGTGCTTCATAGATATTTGTTGAATGTGAACAAAGAACTCTTCCCTCCACCTCCGGAGAACAGAGCCTGTGACTCAGGGTCCCCACGGAGAAGCACCTGGGGCCTTTGTTCTCGAGGGGCCTGGGCAGCAATTTGAGTGTGCAAGCCCAGAGGATGCCCATTCGCACCCAGCAAACACACCACGCACATTAATAAACAAGGCACAAAACACACGTTTGTGCAAATGCACGTACAAAAATGCAACAGTGTGTAAACCATGTCCTTATCAGTAAGTAGCACTTTATCAACAGAGTGACGGGTTCCATGCACAGCTCTTAATGCTGCTGAGCCTCTGGCCCTGTAGTTCAGGGAGGCCGACCAGTTTGTCCAAGATCACACAGCTGGTACACCCAGATGCCTCATCGCCCCTCCCCAGGTCAGAGGGAGGGGAGAACAGCCCTGGGCTGTTCCCGCTGGAAGCAGAGGTTGCAGAAGCAGGAAGAGGGGAGGGCTTGATGGTTTGCTGAATGGCGACAGCTGCAGTTAAGCCCACCCGGACACATGGGGACCGAAGCAAACCCACATGAAAGGGGAGAGGGTTTTGCAAGCCTATAGGTCCAGGTCCCACAGAGGGCTTCCTGCGTGCAGGGCGCTGGCTAGACCATGCCCCTCGCTCCGCCGAACACCCAAGGACTGGGAACCCATGAAGAGAGACTTGGAGGAACGTGAGGCCACTTGAAAAGGAGAACGAGTATGTATCTCATACTCTCTGTGGGCCAGGCTGATGAGAGGCTCAGGGCACCTGAAAAAACAGGGCAGGGCTCTGCCCTGGGGTAGTTGGCAAGGCAGTGAGAGAGGCTCACAAAATCAGAACACAAAGCCCCGGGCATTTTGGCTTCCTCCCGGCAGGGTCCCATCCGCCTCTTGGTGCTGTCGACCCAGGTGGGTTCTGAGACCCAGCAGAGCCTGGAAGGCCCCGAGGTTGCCTGTCACACTGGGCTGTGCCCCGAGTAGCCCCCAGCTCCCCACCCAACCAAGGGTGATGAGCTTCCTCCAAGGCTGGCCTGGCTGTATAGGGTGCCGGGTGTATGCCACGTCTATGCACCTGCCATCCTCACGCGCCCCTTCTAACAGCACACAGCACCCCCCCCCCCCCCCCGCTCCTGCAAAGGCAGGGGAAATTGTCAGCTGGGCGAAGCCTGGCCTTAACACGCAACACCCCTCCTTTGAGTATCGCCTGATTCTGGGCTCCCAAACAGCCCTCCCTGCCTTCCAAGTCCCCCCCCGCCACCCCATGCTTCTTTCCACCTAGGCCTTCACGCCCTCTCCCAGGCCCTTGGCCAAGAGGCACACACTCATCTTCAGATCACCTGGTGGGCGTCTAAGAAACACCCTTTCCTGCTCCCAGCCTCCAGGATGTTCCCAAAGGTTTAGGGTGAGGCCTGGAAATTGTGTTTCTAGGAGGGTCGGTCCCGGGTGGTCCTGGCCGCAGATGAGACAGAAGCCTCTACTGGAGAATGCGTGCTCCACGCTGGGCTGCTCCAGTGTGCATTTTGCTTGGCTGTGGTTCTGGGGTGAACCGGTTTTGAGAGCTTTTTCCCACGCGGTCTTCCTTTTGGGGAGATTTGTGATCAAGGTAACACACAGAAGGACATGAAGGCCTTCACAGCAGATGACCATCGTTTACAGATGAATAAACAAGCTCATCTGAGGGGCAGCTGAATTCACAGCCGCTTTTCCAGGACGGTTTTCCTAGACGTCGCATGGGGAGTTCTGCTCCACACCTATTCCTACATCTCTGTTTTCCATCCACATGCGACCTGTCCCTTGCACGTGTCCCCCCAGCGTGAAAGGGGTGAAGGAGCCAGGGAAAGGGGTGTGGGTGGTCCATCAGCTTGTTACCAGGTTCCCTGGTAGATCCTTCCATGGTCCAGTTAAAATAGCCATGTTGGGGCACCTGGGTGGCTCAGTTGTTTAAGCGACTGCCTTCGGCTCAGGTCATGATCCTGGAGTCCCTGGATCGAGTCCCGTATCGGGCTCCCTGCTCGGCGGGGAGTCTGCTTCTCCCTCTGACCCTCCCCCTTCTCATGTGCTCTCTCTCTCAAATAAATAAATAAAATCTTAAAAAAAAAAAAATAGCCATGTTTCCAAAAAGCTTTTACACTGGTGATCTTAACATTGGAAATGTCAGACCTTGCAAGCGATGGGGGAGAGATTTGGGGAAGGTGAGCTTTTGAGAGCACAGACTTCAGTGATTCATTCAACCAACCAAGCAATCAACAGCCCTGCAGTCAGTGTCTCCCGTGCGTGCAGACATCTGCAAGGCAGGGCTCAAAATCACAGCTCTGCGGGTGCGCCCCGGGTGGGAGTGTGTGGAAGGCAGAGTGGGGGTCCTGGCTCAGGACAGGAGAGAGGGGAGAGGGGCACTCGGCTCCATGGAAGAGCCCCTTCAGACCAGCTGACAGTTCTCTGAAGATTCTACCTCCAGTCATCTCAAGCCCAAGTCTGGAGTCCAGAGGACACACTGCGTGCCCGGGGGGCTTTACTCCCCTTCCGGAGCCTGGTTTCCTCCCCGGCAAAGGGAGCGCTACTGGGGGGAAACAAGATAAGGAGGTAAGAGTACAAATGCCTGGGAAAGACCTGCTATGGAACAAGGTCTCCATACACAGTAACTATCTGTACTGTCAGCTTGTTGCCAAATGAGGGGAGAATGTGGAGCATTCTGCAGCGGGCGGTATGGACCACGCACCGGACCACAGGGCTCACGGGCTGGCCACTCTCAAGGTGTGACCTTCCCTACGCAGATTGCTTCACCTCTCGGGGCTTTCATTCCCCGGCTGCAAAGCAGAGATGAAAACCCTGCCATGATTGCGTCACCCTTGGTTGCAAGAATAAAATGAAGGGATTTCAGTGACAGTTCTGTGAAGCTCGAAGTGCCTCGCCCTGGGAAATTGTTCCTGTCATCCCGCCTTTAGGGGCGGCCAGGAGCTCGGCCCCGACCTGCCGGCAGGAACTGTGAGTCCGGTGGGAGGATGATCTCTGCTGCTTGGGGCCTGCGACGCCGGGAGGCACGTCCACAAGCAGGGCTCTGAGCCGGTGGGCGGGTGTTGTGCCCTCCTGCAAAGCAGGGGTGAACGGAGGGAAATGCAGCCGTGTGGACTCCTGGACACCTTCCACCTTCCTCTCCCCTTCTTGCTTCCTCCTCCCCTGCCTTGCTTTCTGTCTCCCCTCCCCCTTTCTGTTTTCTGTCTCTTTCTCTCCTCCCAGGGCACCTGCAGCCTGAGCCCCCCCACCACTATGCAGCAGCCTCGCCTGGCGCCCCTCCTACCCCCAAGTCCCTCCGCAGCGCCACCCTGCCCCCCCCCCCAAGCCCATCCCAAATCAACCACCTGCCCCCAGGCCCGTGCCTTAGGCTCTGCTTTCTGGAACAAATCTTAGCTAAGACAAGAATACAAGAATGTGGAAACTATGGCTCCAATCTTTAGCGCCCAGTAGGAACAATCATCTCAGGGCGCAGGTGTACAGTATCCCCAGGGGCCAACATATCTCCCACCAGGCTCTTCACTCTGAATGCACACGACAGCAGATGGGCAGTAGGTATATATATATATATATATATGCTTTGGCATCCTTTTTATTTTTATTTTTTTAAATAAACATTTAGTCATGAACATTCATTAAAAATGGTTTCTGATGATGTTTTTATTGGCTGTGTACATAATTTATTTAACCATTATTACACTGTCGAAAATTTTGATTCTTTCAACATGTGGTTGGTACGAACAACACTAAGAATATCATCATACATGACTTTATCCTTCTTTCTGATAATTTCCTAAGAATAGTTTATGAGAAGTGAAATGACCAGATCAAAGGCAAAGGGGCATTTTAGAATTACTGTTAAAACAGAGAACCTGTGTAACCTTTCCATGGGAAGAGGGGTCTTTTGCCTTGTCCGGGTTCCTCCCAGATCCGATTTGCTCCCACCTACAAAGACCCTTCTACAATGGTTTTCGGCCATGAAACCTGGTCACGGCCACAGACAGCACCCAGGGGCAGGCCCCACACACATTCACTGCTCGGGTAGGTGATACCCTCGGGTGCTTCCTGCTCCCAGCATTCCCTTCCATATGCATCAGAAATCACAGTGCAACTCCAGTGGTCCCTGGTCCCCAGCCCCCGACCCAACCCCCTTGTGGGAGATTCTGAAGCTGGTGGTCACCCGCCCAGGGCATTCTTTATGGCAAGACTTGTTGCACTGTTTCTTGAAACTTCTTCACATTTTCTTCTGTGGGGGCTCTCTTGCCATGCATCATGTGAATTCCCTGAGCATAATTATAATCTTACGTTCCCAGGGCTGTCATTTTACCTCCAGGGGTCCCAAGGGTTTATATTCCCAGGGTGGGGGTCAGCAGCATGAAAGCTTGCAAAATGGCATCACTCTCTGATAGGAATTTTGATGGATGTCTAGAAAAGTTAAGCAATAGGTTATCTCCCTTCTGCAGGGCAATCCACAGGGAGGTACTGTGAGCCGTCAGTGGGCAGTCCTGGCCAACGGCACTGAGAAAGACCGTAGTGTCCCCCTCAGTGGGGGATGGATGGATTCACCTGCATGAACAGACCATGGCCTGTGGGCAAAGACCATTGCCTTTCAAACATGGCTGATCTCTGTCACCCCCCCCCCCACCCCCACCCAGGGGGAGTTAAAAAACAAAACAAAACAAATTCCTGGTTCCCACTCCAGAGATTCTTAATTGTCCAGGTGTGCAGTCCGGGCCTCGAGGGTTTTTAAAGCTCCCCAGAAGTTTCTAGCCTGGAGTGAAGTTTGGTAACTGTCGCTATTGACGGTAGCTCCTTCCCTCATCTCCATTTACCACAGCTAACCCAAGCTGAAACTTTCAACATCCTATTGCTCCTTGTTATTCACGGATTCCATATTCACAGATTCACCTACTTGCTCAAATTCATTGGTAACCTTGATATCAACATTCACAGCGCTTTCAAACTCATTCATGAACATGCACAGAGCTGCCAAGTTTTAATCACTCAACGCACACCTTCCCAGCTGAGGTGAAAGGAGCTGACGTTCTGCCTCTCTTTGTTTTCAGCTCTTGTACTGTAAACAAGTGTCCTTTTCATGGCCACATTTTCCTCATTTTTGTGCTTTTTGTTGGTGATTTCATGGATTAAAATGGCCCCCATACACAGTGCTGAAGCACTGTGTAGTGTAAGTAAGTGCTAGAATTTGCACCCAGGGCAAATCCGTGGGTGACAGAAGCCTCGTTCAGGCATGAGTTAGAGTGTTGATGGCCGTGAGTTCAATGTTAATGACTCAGTAGTAGATATTAATCAAGTATATATTAAGCAAGTATATAAGTATATATCAAGCAAGAGGTCTTTCACCAGAAACACACGAAACAAGGTTGTATGTTGACTGGTTGATGAGAATGTGACCACCAGAGGGTCGCAGGCACTAACCCCGTGTCCCCTGGAGCAGGGGTTTAGAACCTGCTACTTTAGTGTTCTTGGGGGCTTTCAAGAACACAGCTACTGTGGATAACAGTGATGGTCCTTCATCTAGTACCAAGTGAGAACTAAGCGAAATAAATGAAGAGAATGCAAAAAGCATCAAGCAAATTCGCTTATGAAGTCTGAGACGAATGAGCGTTTACTGACTCTACCTAGCTATGTATCTCCCAGCCCTTACACACTGGTGGCATTTCACAGATTCACCCGTCCAGCCTCCCTCCTCGCTTCCAGGAGGCATTTTAACACCTTGATGTCAAAGCCAAGAGGAACGGAGATGCTACCAGAAGTCCACTTTTGCACTCCCTGTAATCACGTATTCTATTTTTTTAAAGATTTTATTTATTTATTTTGAGAGAGAGAGAGAGAGCGCACAAACAGGGGGAGGGGCAGAAGGAGAGAGAGAATCTCAAGCAGACTCCCCGCTGAGCGCAGAGCCCGTTGTGGGGCTCTATCTCACAACCCCGAGATCATGATCTGAGTGGAAATCAAGAGTTGGACGCTTAACCGACTGAGTGACCCAGGTGTGTCATCACTTACTCTATTTTTTATGTTATATATTTAATAACATGGTAAAACATGCAAAGCTATACAGGTTGATGAATTTTTATGTAGGTGTAACCTGTGAAATCAGCACTGGATCAGGTTTAGAATAGTTCTCTGATCATGAGCCACATACCTCATTATACCTGGTGAATGATATTACAAATGACCTCAACTTTCAGGAGAGATTTCACCCCCTACACCTATATAGATATGATTCATATCATTAAACAAAACAAAACATGCACATGTATTGGAAAAGGAGGGTTCTTCCCTTACACCATATGAAAAATAATATTGATTTTATTTAATTAGCTGATTCTTTTAAAACTACTACTTATGCATACAAATTTTGAACAAGGTAATATTCCCCTTATCACCAGGTGGATATTTATGGATGGTTACTTTAACAGAATTTATTTAAAATGATACCTTCTGAATAATTTTTGGCTTGCAAGTATTGTGATAATATTTTGGGGAGTCAAATGTGTGCTTTATGTTTGTTTCCCACAAGATATCGCAAGGCCGTGATAGGGCTTTTATTCATGCTTGTGTTTTTCAGATTTATGGCTAGCTTTATTTTTGAGCAACATCACGCACCAAAGCAGCTGGTGATCATGAGTGTAAGAAAAATCTTCAAAGCCGTTTTTGTTATAGGTAGTATACAGTAATTTTTTTTTTAAGGTATATGGTTTATGATCTTGCATTATAGGTTTTTTGCCATGCAGGGACCTTGAGCACCCCCCATTTTATCACTGGAGGAGTTAACTCCAAAGGCAAATAATCTATTTCCTGCCCCCAGGGAAGGACTTTTCCTGCCCTACCCAAAGCTCACCAGTCAGAGAGTTGTCCTAGCTACAAAGAAACAAATTGAAGGATACTCATGCTGACCAGGGAGGGAAGTTGAGCTCATCACTCTCTGACTTTGACTAATCGAGGATGAGTACAAGCCCCTGCCTGCGGGCCCATTCCTAAGAGAAAGTTGGGGTAGGGAGGCTGCCATGATGATGGCCAGTCAACATAATGAAGGAGGAAAGAGAAATGTGGTTCAAATGAAATGGGAGTCTTAAAAGGAGAGGGTGTGAGTATGGCAGAAGGGGAGAAGGAAATGCAGAGGGAGTATCTGAACCTAGAGATGAACGCTTATCACATAGTTATGGAAATTCAGCCTTCATACTAACTGACCATGGGCCAGAAACCATACAGTTGCAATGACTGTCAAAATAAGATGGTGCCCTGAAGCTAGGTGAGAAATTGGTTGGCATATCCCCAACTTCTGTATTAGAGTCCTCGACAATTTTGTCCGGATTGGATTTGAACATGTGTATGTTTCCATTTTATGGCTTTTCTGGGGATATGAAGGGTGTGAAAGGAAAGGCCACCCAAGGGAAGTTAGTTCTCCCTACACTTCGAGTCTCATGACCGGAGGTGTCATGTTCTGCCACTTTTCTTAGGCTTAAGATTGTCTGGGCCTTCTCTCCTTCCAAATCATAAGAGATAAAGGGAAAGCCGTCATCCCAAAGAAGAATAGATTCTCTTGGCACTGTCTTCCTTGCTCTTCTACTTCTCGGAAGGACTGAGGAGTGAGAAGCAGATGTGAGAAGAAGGTATCTGAGGGCTCTGGAGGTCTGATGCGCACAGGGGTCCAGGGATTAGTACGTAGTGTGTCCTAATGGAACACTGATGAGCATGGGGTGGGGAAGAAGGGATCTTTCCTGATCCTGAAGGATCATCACCACTGAGCAGCTACAATCTGGTGCTGCCTTAACCAAGAGTAACATTAGCAACAGGGTCTCCCAAACCAAAATGAGAAAGTACGGCGGCTCCTATTGGATACCAGAGCCAGGAAGTCATGATCTCACAGAGGGCCCATCAGTCCTTGAGGGAAAACCCTGAGAAGACTAAACACCGGCCAAGCTGGGGATGGGACCCCCTCAAAGTGATCTTGCATTGTGGTAGCGGTGGGGGCCCCTCAAAGTGGTCTTGCATTGCTTCACCTTTCCTTCTGTGCTACTGATTTGTCTGTAGATGTTGAGCTTCCTTTATCACCTGGGGGCTGGTCTAAATCCCTGTAAGCGTACCCACTTCATTCTCATATCCCCTCTAGCAGCTTGACTCTGCCCCCAAGATGCAGGGTCATCAGCCAACACCCCTCCTTCTGCTCCTGTCCCGTGGTCCATCAACGAGCCTCTCTAAGGGTAGGAAGAGAGCATGGGGAAATGACGGGAGCAGAGTCTGAGCTTCTGCCTCTCGCCTCCCATTTGTCTCCTCTTCCTCCTTCTGCTTCCAGAAGCCTGTCTGAACATCTGACTCCACCCTGAGTCACACCTTCTCAGACAGAGGCACCCCATTCTGTGGCTTTGTCCCCAAAGGCTCCTTAAGCCTCTTTAATGTGCATTGAGGAAATTCAGAATCTAGTCATCCTGAACATGTCTTCTTCTGGAGCAGAACAGAAAGTGTATTTGTGGATGATAGGTGTGGATGTGGGTGGGGGGGGGCACACAGCTGTCATGGGACACACAGCTGTCATGGTACTTCCTGCAGAAATTTCCAAATGTTCTGACAAATCAGCATGACCTCTCAGACTCCCCTGGGCCTCTGATGACTGGCTAGTGCCTCAAAACAGCCTCTTGAGCAGGTGTTTAAAAAAGACAAGCAGACCTGAGGCTCATTTACATTCAGAGATCATTCTAGAAACCTTCTAGCCCCCACCATCACCAAAGGCAAAGAAAGAAGGAAACTCATTATTTTGGTATCCACCACGGGCCACGATCCTGTTAAGCACTTTTTATGTGTTGTTCCATTAAGTACAACAATTCTCTGTCAGGTAGGTGTGGCAGAAGCAACATGATGTGTTTTCCAAAACATTTCATTTTCCACATTTCCTGTCCCTCCTGCCCCACCTGCCCTGGTTTCTAGATGCCCCGGGGCTGTTGGATGTATGCCACTTCCTCCCTGGCCTAAACCCCTGAGCCACCCTCTGTGGCCCCTCTCCTCACTTGTTGGCTGACTGAATGCAGAAGGTCCAGTAGAGGACCGTGAGGCTGTAGCAGGGGGCAGAGCTCCTCGTGGGAGAAATGTGGATCCCCGGGCTAGGAGAAGTGCCGCCTAAGAGAGCCACAGTCAAAGCCGTCAGCTTTGTGTGAGAAGTGTCTTATTGCATTTCATGATGAGATTTGGGCTTGTTTGTTGTAGCAGCTGGACTTACTCTAATACGGTAGGCGTTACACACGTTTTACCTCAGACACAAATGGCAGAAAACAGCGCTTAAATTCAAGTCTGCCCACTTCCAAAGCCCATCCCCTTTCTGGAACTCTGGGCTACTACCTTCGATGTTCACTTCACTGAGATTTCATCTGCACTAAACAGGGAAATGCTGATACACAGAGAGCATCCAGGTCCCACTCTTCCTGCGGTTCAGCCTTAGTCTGTGGGGTCAGCGTCCGTAGTCAGGGCCACAAAGGTGGCAATGACAAGGGCTTTCTGCTGCCCCTCTGAGTTGGGGAATTATCTCTCCAGCGTATTCTCATTCCTTCACAAAAAATTACAGATGGGGAGGAAGCTTGAGGGTGGTTTGGAGGATACGTGTCTCTGAGGAACAGAATATGGGGAGAGCAGAGAGTATTTGGGTGCAGTCACTCAAGTGTGGGAAGGATTGTCGAGAAGCCATTTGGGGGCTGGCACTTAGTACTGGGCATGTGGTCAACACCACAAAATCATCTGCCCTCCGTGTTTGAGTCCTCACTGTGCGCCAGGCACTGCGCTAGGGCACACAGTGGTGAATTAAACAGTTCTGGCCCTCCAAGTCTAGTTAGGGGGACCACAGTAGAACACCACAAACTGGGGGGCTTATCCACAACAGACATTTATTTCTGGACAGTTCTGGAGGCTGGAAGTCTATGATCAAGGCTCCAGAAGATTCATTGTCCAGTGAGATCCCGCTTCCTGGTTCCAGACGGTGTCTTCTCATGTCCTCACATGGACGAACGGGCGAAGGGGCTCTCCAGGGGCTCTTTTGTAAGGGCACTACTCCACCTATGGGGGCTCCACCTCATGACCTCATCACTTCCCAGAGACGCCACCACATACCATCACCTTGGGGGCTAGGTTTCGACGTAAGCATTTTGGGCACATATTCAGTCCATAGCGGCAGGGAGACAAGCCAGCAATCGCAACCCAGTGTGGTAAATGCTGCGCCGCTGAGCCTTGAGCATCAGGAGGATGTGGAGACTGAATGGGGTGTTGGTGTCAGGGGCACAGAGGGAAGAGCAGGTCCAGGTGGGGCCAGAGCAAAGGCCAGCATGCTGGGCGGAGGGCGGTGGGCTGGAGCGGTGAGCGTGTGCGCGTGGAGGGCTGTGTCAGGGTGCTTGGGACCATAGGTGGTGAATCACTGAGGGTGCAGAAGCAGGGGGCCTGTAATCAGATGTGTGGTTTCGACAGCTCACTTTGGCTGCTCTGTGGGAATGGGATGGAGCAGTCAAGATGGCACGAGGAGACCGCTTACGGGATGCTGCAGTGGATCTCAATGGTAGCCGATGGCGGGCTGAATTAAGGGGACAGAGGGAATGGGATGGAGTCATGGCGGCCAACACCCTTGCTGGGAAACACGCCTTGTGTCCAGCCTGGGCTTGGGTCCCATTCAGGCTGCTCTCTCAGGTCCGAATCTCTTCCAGCCTCTGTGAGATGGAAGGGGACAGCCTGGACCCTGCTCTTCAGAAGGAAGTCAATGCAGAAGTGAGATCATGTCCCTGAAACTCCCTCAGAACCAAAGGGAAACACCCCCTGGGCTTGATGTAGAGTCACAAACAGCACCCCAAGACGTCAGGAGTTGGGAGGGCTCTAGCCCAGGCCAGCCCCTGGCACCACAGACCCATGACTCCAGGCTGCTTGGATGGTGGGGGGGGGGGTAGGGTGAGGGGACAGGGGAGGGAGACCTCCCAACTGACAGGCTGCCCGGTGGAAACTGGCTGGGGCCACTGCATTCTCAAACAAGCTTGAGCCAACCCAAGGCTGCCCAAGGCCAGCAATATCTTTCTGGAGAGTCACGCTGCCAGATTCATGGACAAGGGGCCAGGCCTGGAGCACAGAAAGCTACAGAATTAAGATGCCTTGGCTTCCCTGGGGAGCCTGAAATTCCTTCAAAACTGAGCCTCCAGAGACATCCCTTTGGCTCCTCTGTCCAAAGGTGGACACTTGAAAGGCCCAAGGTTGAGTCCCCACGACACCATTTGCTCCGCATCCCATTCCCATGCTCTCTGGCAGTCTGTTGTTTTTGGCATCCGCACTTGGCGGCCCCCTCCAGGACGCGGCTCCTCGGAGATGTGTCCCAGAGCTCACTGTTGACGTCAGCGTTTTGCTGACTCAGAAGAAGCTGCAGTGTTAACCCTGCAAATGTGTGTCTAGACCAGGAACACAGCTTGGACGAGGGAGCTGCTAACGCCAGGTCTGTGGGGCCGTCCTGGCCACGGGGCTGGGGTGCACCCCCCTCCCCAACTTCAGGGCCAGCTCTGTCTGGTTTGTTGAACTAGGAACACGCAGCCAGCCAGGTCCACGTATCCCCGGTTCACAGGGTCCCAGATTTTATGTGGAGAAATGAAATAACAAGGGAAACTTCGAAATGATGTTATTGCCATGAGTTTGAATCTCTTGCCCTGCCAATCTCTGAAAAACGTTATCTGTCTTGTGCTTTTTGTGGGAGGATTTTACAGGAACACGATTTTCACACATGCAAAAGTAAATGGATTGCAGCAACGAGCCTGTGCAGACGATCCTCCTCATCGATGATCAGCTCACATCCAGCCTCATGTCTCTGATAGTCCCCTGACCCCCCCACACTATTTTTGAGCAGATCTAGACAACGCATCATTCCCTTCTTAAAAACATCTCACTAGGGAACTCTGGCCAAATCTTTTTATGAGAATTTCTAGGTAGGGAGGAAAGGAAGCCATTCAAATTCCTTTTACCATGTCTAGCCAGGTTGGAAAAGAAGAAAAAAGGGGAGAAGTAGGGACGATTCACGTTGCAGACTTGCCCATAACGAAGGGGTCTTGGTGGTGGCAGGGTGGTCTCTGGTGAGGCTCCGCTGGGCCTGGGAACTCAGGCGCCTCCCCCTCCTGCCTGGCTGAGTGGGAAGGAATTCGCCCTGGGTGGGGGAGCAATGAGGTTCTTAGAGACGGAGGGTAGCAGGGAACCGGCCCTCCAAGTGGTCCCATAAATTGCCTTCGGAGCCCATGGGAGTGTTAGGTAGAGGTGTGCAGTGTGTGTGACGGGTGGGCAGGCAGTGAGGGTGGGGAGAGGGGCCCCGCATCCAGTGCGGCCCCTGGGCTTCGGGCTCTGGGAGCGCTGGGCAGCCGTGGTCTGTGGTGCTGGTTACCCTCAGCGGCTGTGGGAAGATGCTCGAAAGGCTGTGTGAACAGACGCAGCCAAGAGCTTTGGGAATAAGACAACAAAGGTGCTGATGCACTAGGTAGAGGGAGTGGACAAGACGTCCCAGAAAGACGTGACACCCTTCCCGGATGGGGATGTGGCTGTCAGACTGTTCTCCAGCCCCGAGCGCTGGCTTTGCTGGAAATGGACCTGGGGGTTGGGGGGGGTTAAAACCAGAGTCTGGGGCAGTGGCTGTGGGTGGGAGCATGCGGGGAAGCTTGAGGCGACCGTGAACTTGGGAGGGGAAGGTCAGGAGAGGCAAGATGTGGGCTCTGCAGCTACATGTCAGGGTCTGAACCCTCACTCTGCCACTCTGAGCTTCTGGGAAACGTCCTTAACTGTTCTGTGCCTCGGTTTGCTCATCCCCACATAGCGTGAAGACTGAAGGATTTGTGCAAATGCTTAACATGGCGCCTTGCTCGTGTTCAGTGTGCGGGCAATGAGAGGCATTGTTACTGTTATTTTTAGTACGATTATCACTGTTGGGATGATGTGATGAGGATGGGGGATGGGAAACATTGTCCACCATCCTCGGCATCTCCCCGGGCCCCACACCTGCTTGGACGCACCTCCCCTATCATTCCAAGCCTCCCCCGGCACCAGAGCTCGGCTCCCTGCTTCCCATATGCACTTGTACCCCTTTCCGGGTCCTTCCCTTTACCTGGGATTCTCTTGTCCGCCCACTGAAGCTCCAATCCTATTTCTAATCCTTTGTGGAGCAAGCTCACCCTCTCCTGAACTCCCATGGCCGTCCTTCACTGCCCGCGAGCCTTTGAGGACCAGTGCTGACCGTGGTATAGGACCGTAAGCCCCAGAGACGTGGACTCAGCATTATTTAACTCAACAAACACTAGCTGGGGCCTGCCATGTGCTCGGCGCGGGGCCGGGTGTTGGGGTTCAACGTGAGAAAGACGCAGCCAGATCTGAACGCCCAGTGGAGAAAGCAATGAATCAACAGCTACAGCACGAGGTGATTGGACCATAACGAGATGTGAGTAACGTTCTCCGAGAGCCCAGGGCCTGAACTCCTAATTAATTTTCACATCTTTCACCAGGCACACTGTCTATATCAGCAGATGTTCAAGAAACAGGTCACAGAAGAAATTATCCCGACGCAGCCTCCATCCGACTCTCTGCACACTCCTGTGCATTGTGACCCTTGGCTAACCCTTCGCTCGGGGTTTATACAACAGTTGGAGCTCTGCGAAGGGCCTGCTCGCATTCTTTCCCCAGGTCTGGGCCAAGGCCAGCCAGGTGCTGGGGATGGATGTGTTGAATGAGTTCGGACCTCGGGACATGGCCTGTAGGTCCCCCCACTCTGCCTTTCGCCCTTCCCGGTCTCCCTCGCCTGGTAGGAAGCGTGGTGGTTCTCCTTACCAGCAAGCTGTCTTGCTCTCGGGTCCCTGAAGATAATCTACAGCCTCACCCTGGGAGCCCCGCGACCATAGCGGGAGTCACTCACTGGGATGTGGTGTCTAGGATGGGAAGGCAGGCCGGCAGAAGGGCAGTAGACAGCCCCGAACCCCACCCTTTGCAAACAAGCAGTCCTGTCTGGCCAAGACTAGAACAAACCGAAGGAAGAGTGAGGGTCGTGGGTTAGGATGCTCGTCTCCAGGCTCTTGACCAGACCTCAGAAGCAGTCGTTGCTGCTCAACATTTTCCTCTGTGAGCATCTTCCTCCGCAGTCTCTATACTGCTCTGGGCCCTGCCCAGAGGAGACTCTGCTCCCCCGAGCTTCTCTAGATTCAGGGACTGCACTTACCTGCTGTGTCGCATGGTGCCCTGGGCAACCCACCTTCCTAGGGAGCCTGCCTGTGCCAGGCCCCTTGGGTGTACCTCCTGGTCTAACCCCCAGAGACTCACAGAGGCAGGAACCGCTATCCCCATTTTACAGACAAGCAAACCAGAGCTGCGGGTGTTTGGTCATGTGCCCAGAGTGACGCCGCCGGCAGGCAGTGGACCTGGTAAACTGGCTCTTCACCTCTAGGAACGGTAGCCTGAGCAATCTGGGACGAGGAGCCAATACTGGGTTCTCGTTTTCCTGCTCTTCTCAATAAACAGCTATCCATTGATCGCTTGGCCCGCAAGACTGCTTTAAATAAAATAGATGCTCTTTCCTTTAAGACATCTACATCTCTTAGAAATCATTTCCAACTTGTTTTCAAAGACTCTCTGGGCCAGAACAATCTATTACTCCCCAAGGTTGCGGTCACGCCCCACCCCCAGCGCCCGCGTGGACCTTTTCCTGTCTCGCACACACTGTCTGGACACAAAGCCAGGAGCATCAAGAGAAAGAGGCAAAGCCTCAAATCTATTTCAGGCAGGAACCTGAAGTGGCTAGAGTTTTGCCAAGAACACCAAATGTAATTTTAGAAGAAAACACGACTCACTCCTTTAAGCCCTGCCTGTCAGTTTTGGGTCTGTGTCATTGTTTAAAGTTAATAATTCCTTGCATTTTCCCCCACCAAGACTGCAGTTAATTTAGAAGCTGGCTCGAGGACAAGATATTTATGATGCGTATGCCTGATTGGGCCGAGCTGCCTGTGAGCCTCTGCAACCGCCAGGAAAGGTGTGCTTTAGAAAAGGGCTCAGAGAACACTTGACATTATTTGGACATTAAATTTCTTCACAGCTTCCTTCCCAGGAGGACTCCCGGCTCTCTCCCCAGACAGTGTGTGTGTGGTAAGAAGGCAGCGTGTGGGGGGTCTGCCGGGGGGAGGCATGACTGCAAGATCAAGGTCAATACAGTCTTTCTTATGAGGGAGATTGCATCGTTCATACTTGAAATTCCCGTGCGGAGCAATTCGATTAAATATTTATATGGTCCAGGTTACCCAGAGGTGGGGAAGAGGACAAAAATGCCCAAGCCACTTGATCAAAGATCACAGGTTCAGAGGGGACAACGGTGCATAACCGCACAGAAGGTCGACATGCTAAAATATTTGCTAACACATTACTCTTGATTTATTAAACACTACACGGAGGCATGTCTCTGTGGAAGGAAAGACCCATAAAAACGCTGGTGCACTTAAAAAAAGAGTGCTTTCACATAAAGCTGAGCTATGGCTATAAGAGGACGAGTCTCCCATATAAGGAGCACTTAGAAGAGAATTAGGGATTGTATCATCTGTTATTTCTCTGGGCCCAAAGACACTGAAGCATGCGATAATCTTGAGCTGGAACGACACCCATATTCTCCAGCATCTCTCCTGCCTCCAAGACAGGGATTTCAGACAGGATGCCCTCATCCCTTGTAAAGGACAATAGACACAGCTGGTTGATTCCATGGTACTAGAGCTGCCCCCAGACAGTGGGCTCCTTGTTTTAAGCTCAATTCAAGAAGTATTTTGGAGCACTTTCTTTGTGCTGGATACCCAACTATCCAGGGCAATTGGGCGTTCAAAGATGAGTGTGGCAGCCCCTGGGGGCAGCCCGTTGCTGTAAGAGCACGAAAGAGAACATTTCCCACCCCCCCAGGAACGGTGTCCACTGTGCAGACAGGTGGCGTTCTTTCCAGCCAGGAGCCCGCTTCCAAGGAGGTAGCCAGAGGGCACAGTGTCCTTCCCTACGCTGGGAGGAGGCTTGGGCACCAGTGGTGGACGGCACATGTGTGGAGAGCAGATGTTCTCAGAGGTGTAGGAGGGGGTCCAGCTCTGCAGCCGCCCTCCCAGCTTCTGGGCCACAGCCCCCTGGCCCCAGGCTTCTCTGGGGTCCAAAGAGGAGGCATGCAGGGGGCGAGGCGCTGTGGGTTCCGGAGTGGCCTCCTCGCCCCAGGTACCATTGCTGGCTTTCTCCAGGGGGTGCGTTTGTTTTCCGGAGGAGCCCCCAACACACACATGGGGTCCTAGCACAGCAGCAGCCCTGATGTGGGTGACCCCCTCTCCAGCCAGTTTCTTGTCTCCTCCCCTTGGCTCTGCTTTGGCTGCACACCCCTGCACCCGAGGACCTGCCTCCCTTCTCGATGAGCCTGTGCTTCTGCGGCATCCACCTGGCTCGTGGGAAGAGTGAAAAAGGCAGAGGCGCTGTTGGACTGATGCTAGCCAGCCCCCTGCTCCCACCAGGAGACTCCCCAGGCATGTACCCCTCACGCTTCGCTGCAGGGGCAGCCCTGGGAGGGTCTGCGGGGGTGGGGGGGCTCAGCCAGACAGCTCAGTGAATGCTTGCCGTCAGAATGCGGGACTGGGGAGGGACCCCTGCCCCTCCCTCTCCTCCCGGGAAAGGAGGAGAAATGCTCTGTGTACCCAGATTCCCCCAAAAGAGCCTATGATAAAGGCATGGTGCACGGCACAGCCTCGAGGTCAGGGACAAGCTCTCAGGGAGCAAGAGGGCCCTTCGGGCTGGGATTTCCTTCTGGAAGGCTAGGTTGAATTTGTTCCGGAATAGTAACAAGACAGTCTCTACTTTGAAAAGGAGCTGCCTTTGATGTATTGTCTGGCTGCAGACCGCTGCTTCCCCTGGTCCACAAACAGGACATGGGAGGGGATGAAACACTCGGCCGAGCGCAGCCCAAGGGAAGGTCTGGCTGGTCGAGGAGCAAACGGCCAGCCTGAAAGACACCGAGGTCCTCATAATGCTGGGAGGTTTCTTTGATGTGAGATGGGAGTTTTTCACTTGGTGAAATGTCTGGGTTCAGCATCCACTGGATGCTTCCACACGTGAGGAGCCCAGTGGAGGCCCCGAGGGGTGTGTGGAGCAGTGGAGGAGGGTCTGGGCTCCCTGTGAGGGAAGACTTCCTAATTATCAGGACCTACTCCCAAATCTAGGTAGAGAGCTCCCCATCACCAGAGGTATTCAAGCAGTCCGTACAACCACATGACGCCAGACTTGATGCTTCTTGCCAGGCCTGCTCGACTGAAAGCTCCTTGAAGAGACCTCAGACCCCCTGTGGTTTGGGAGCTCCGATGATTGTGACCCGACCCTGATTATCTGGCCTACCAAGGGGAGCTCTGTCATCATTTCACTGAGCCGTGTCTGAATCTTTTATGGTTTTGTTCCCAGCCTTGTGAGGTCAGTGGGGGGGTTAACCCTTTATTTCAGGAAGGTAGCAGGAGCTGAGAGGAGCAAGGGTTCGAACTCTCGCACCCCTATGTTTCTTGAGCCCCAGGGAAAGGCTGTTGTGGCAGATGTCAGCTTTGTCTGGAACACTGTCACCCCCTGGTGACACTTGGGGGTCACCAGGCCCCCAAGCCTGCCATGGTCTGTCATTCGAGTGCTGCTTTATCTCAAGGCCTTGGCTCTGGAGGGGAAAGAAGGGGGGACGCTTTCCCCTCCTGTGCGATGTATTTCTATAGTATAGCAGTGGCCTGTTAAATTCACACATTACTTCTGAAAGTTAAAACACACTGTTTTAACATTTCTCCATTGGTGGAGGGTGATTCCCATTACAGTGCAGCTCCCTTGGGCGTAAAACTGGCTCGTTCATCCAGTAAGGCCGTCAGAACTCTGAAGCAATAGTCCTTCAGATTATCTAAAACAGAATGATCTGGAAAGAAGGAATGCGTAAGGAGTGAACAGAGTGTTGTTTCATGCGTGGTGGGTGGCGGGATGTAGGGAGGGGGACATTGGAGATCTGGGGTCCCCAAGGAAGCCCAGGATCGAAACATTCTGGGACGGGGAGGGCATTGTTGGGATCTGTGAGCCCAGCATTTTCTAATTGTGCTTCCCAGAGACCTAGGGGTCCGTGGGGGGCTTCTCCCGCCCTGTCTTCAGCGGACGCGCCTCTACTTTGCTGGGCTTTACCAGCTGGCCTCGCGAGGGCTCTCAGCTGAAAAGAGCATGAAGCTGCCACCGCCCGTGTCTCTCCCGTTGTAGACAAGAGCCCGGGGTGCCAGTGCATTGCTTCCTTGGGCGTGCTGGAGCATCCAGCCGGCCGTGCTCCATGATGCTGGGGCGGGAGGGGAGCGCGCGAGCTGGCAAGCCTTTCCTGAGAAAGGCCAGCAGCCCTGAGGTCAGCAGGGGGAGGCTGCGCTGTGCTGGGTGGCTCCGGTCAAGGGGTCCTTGGGGGTGCTGCGGGAGGACGATCTCGAATATTCTGCTTCCCCCCGGGGCTGGCAGTCCAGCCCTGGCCTTCTAGACCTGCAGTCGGCGGGCTGCTCTGGACCAGCTGTGCAAAGTCCTGACCTTCCCGACCTTGCACGCAAACCCTGTGTGCGGGATGAAGGTCGTCTGGGAGGCGGGGGGGGGGGGGGGCGGTCTGTGATAACAGCACTCTCGAAGGGGCGAAGCCTGCTGACTTTTGCCACGTGGAGACCTTGAGCCTGTCTTGTCAAGTTCTTTCTTCCGCGGAACTGGGTTCGCTGCCCCTGTACTTCTGAGTAGGAACTAAAACTTCTTGCCCGCTTCTGAATTTGGAATTGTTATTCTGCGGCTAGGCGGCCTGTGTGCGTGTGTGTGTGTGTGCGTGTGCGTGCGCGTGCACTGGTGAGCAGGCACTTATGAGCCGCGTGACTCAGAGGCGCCCCCGTTCCTCTGCTTTTCCTTCTCTCTGTCTGGACTCAGAACCCCTCTGCTCCGAAGACATGTCTTGTCCATTGCTCCAAATCTCCGTTTGTTCTCTCCCACTCCGTGCCGCTTCTCCGACGGCGGGCCTGCCACCTCCACCGGCAGCCACAGAGCAAATGCAGAAAAATCTGGAAAAATATTTGTTTAATTAGCAGAAGTGATCAGTGTGAGCCTCCGAGGGATCTGAATCCACTTTTAACTGGCTGGCCTGGAGTTGAGCCTGATGAATTTTCCTGCAGGACTGTTTCTGATTTTGAACGGAGTAATTGGTGTTCGGTCGGCTCCGACCTGACTGCTGGCCCAGGGGAGGCTGACCCCGGGCCTGTTCAGACCCTGCTTTCCCCTGCTGGGCAGTGCCAAGCGCGCTTGCTGGAGTCTCGAGGGAAGTGCGGGGTGGCCTGGGGACACCTCCCAGACCAGGCTCTCCACCTCGGCTCCTTCTTGGGCAAGTCTCACTGCTCCGCAAGTGTGGAATGCTAGCTGGAGAGGAAAGAGGTTTCAGAGGAAAATGACCCCGGGTGGGAGGAGCTGAACCCCATAAATTATGGGGTCCACATCACTTCTAGCTCTGGATGTGGCACAGAAAAGGAGCCACAGAGGGGAGCCTTGGGGTCCTTAGAAAGAAATTCGGCGACGCTACACAGAGCGAGGCAAGAGGCCGGTCTCAGTGAATCATCTCAGATTTGGCTTTAAATCAAAGTAGCCTAAATCAAAGGGCGAGAGTTTCCTCAGAGAATCTGCTGGAGAGGGAGGGGATAAGCCCACACCTCTCAACCCCGAAGTTTGGGTCTCTGAGGATACATGCATCTCTACAGAATGGCCCAGATCGTTCTCACGCCCTGAAACCATCCTCATCACTCTAGAATCCCTTCGAGGACTCTGGGGGCTGTGCAGGTGTCCGTCAGGCCTCCATGAGTGAGAGCTCTTAGGTTCAGCCTGGAGGTAGAACGACCATTTCCCACGCGGTATCTTTTCCAGGAAGGTGGGTTTTCTCCAGGGGAACTAGGTGTCTCTCGGGGGTCCTGGTGCCTTCCATCTCCCCTCTAGGTTCGCCCTGCTCCTTCACCCAACACGGACTGCGTGGGCTGTGTCGGGGGACCCCTTGCTCCCTGCCTTCTTGTTCAGGAGCCTCAGTGGGAGCTCACAGGGAGGGGTGTGAGGTGTAGGTATTCCTGCCATCTCCCGCCCTGCTGGGCTCTTCCCTGGAAGTCACACGTCCTCTCAACCTCATTTTTATTCCTTTTTATTCAAGTATCATTAACATAGCGTTCTGTGAGTTTCAGATGTACAGCGTAATAATGCGACAGTTCCATGCATTCGTCAGTGCTCCTAATAATAAGTGTGCTCGTAACCCCTGTTTCCCCCACCTCCTCTCTGACAACCACCAGTGTGTTCTCCGTATCTAGGAGTCTGTTTTTCTGTTTGTCTCTTTTTTTCTGTTTGTTTGTTTTGTCTCTTAAATTCCACATTAGTGAAATCATAAGCTATTTGTCTTTCTCTGATTGACTCACTTCACTTAGCATTATAGTCTCTAGCTTCAACCATGTTGTTGCAAATGGCAAGATTTCATTCGTTTTTATGGCTGAGTAGTATTCCATTGTGTATATATATATATATATGTGTGTGTATGTATATATATATATATACCACATCTTCTTTATCCATTCGTCAATCGATGGACACTTGGGCTGCTTCCATATCTTGGTTATTGTAAATAATGTTGTAGTAAACACAGGGGTACACATTAGTGTTCAAATTAGTGTTTTCAGGGGCGCCTGGGTGGCTCAGTTGGTTAAGCGACTGCCTTCGGATCAGGTCATGATCCTGGAGTCCCGGGATCGAGTCCCGCATCGGGCTCCCTGCTCGGCAGGGAGTCTGCTTCTCCCTCTGACCCTCCTCCCTCTCATGCTCTCTGTCTCTCATTCTCTCTCTCAAATAAATAAATAAAATCTTTAAAAAACAAAACAAAACAAAACAAAAATTAGTGTTTTCATTTTCTTTGGGTAGATACCTAGTAGTAAAATTATTGGATCATATAGTATTTCTATTTTTCATTTGTTGAGGAACCTCCATACCGTCTTCCACGGTGGCTGCACCAGTGTGCATTCCCACCAACAGGGCACGAGGGTTCCCCTTTCTCCACATCCTTGCCAACACCTGTTGTTTCTTGTCTTTTTGATTCTAGCCATTCTGACAGGTGTGAGGTGACATCTTGTTGTGGTTTTGATCTGCATTTCCTTAGTGAGTAGTGATTTTGAGCATCTTTTCATGTGTCTGTTGGCCACAAAAGACCTCAAGTAGCTACAGCAATCGAGAAAGAAGAATAAAGCTAGAAGTATCACCATTCCAGATTTTAAGATATACTACAAATCAAAACAGCATGATACTGGCACAAAACAGACACATAGATCAGTGGAACAGAACAGAGAGCCCAGAAATAAACCCATGTTTATATGAATTAGGTCAATTAATCTATGACAAACGAGGAAAGAATACGCACTGGAAAAAGTCTCTTCAACAAATGGTACTGGGAAAACTGGACAGCTACATGCAAAAGAATGAAACCACACACAATTCTTACACCATAAGCAAAAATGAATTCAAAATGGATTAAAGACCTAAATGTGAGACCTGAAAACATAAAAATCCTAGAAGAGTACATAGGCAGTCATTTCTTTGACATCTGCCTTAGAAATATTTTTCTAGATATGTCTCCTGAGGCAAGGGAAACAAAGGCAAAAATGAACTATTGGGACTACATGAAAATAAAAAGCTTCTGCACAGCCAAGGAAATAATCAACAAACCGAAAGACAACCTATGGAGTGGGAGAAGATATTTGCAAATGACATCTCTGATAAAGGATTAGTATCCAAAATACATAAAGAACTTATATAATTAACACCAAATAAACAAATAATCCAGTTAGAACCTGGGCAGAGGACCTCTCAGCCTTCTTTCTCTTCCTCCACTTGACGACTCCCCCAGCTCCTCGGGTCTCTGAGGCTGCCGAGTGCAGGGGTGCACTCGGAGTGCAATGTGACCCCATGGTTTCTCTACACTCTGAGTGTGCCTGCAGAACCAGTCCCTTCATCACGCCTTCCTAGGTTGCCCTAACTGAAGTTTGCACTGTTTCCTACCGGGTCTCTGATCGACAAAGCAGGAAAACTATCTTTTCTATAAAGTGAGTTTTGACAGTCTCATTCTCTGAAAACAAAGCTCCTCAAAGCCTGTGCTGGACAGCTGCAGGATTATGTGGTTTTATGGCTCACACCCCCCAGTCTTGTGTAACCACCAGAGTGATCTTACAGCTGTGGCTGAATCTCAGGGTGAGGTGGCCTCCACCCATTTGCAGAGACGAGGATAACGGGAATACCCATTGTCTACTGGGATCCCTCATCAAATGCTGGCAACTGAATGGAAATCCTGTGTCTCAGGGACCCAGCCCTGAGAATTATATTTAAAAGCCCCCATGGTCCTGCATGGACTGAGCCTCCTGGCCACAGGTAGGGGATGCCAGACCAAAGAGAGACCCTGCTGGTATATTAACCAGGTTTCTCCAGAAAAACAGAACCAATAGGATCTATGGATAACTAGAAAGAAATGTATTATGAGGATTGGCTTGCGAAGTTACAGAGGCTGAGAAGTCTCAGGATCTGCCATGTGCCTGCTGGAAGCCCAGGAGATCCTGAAGGCCCGAGAACCAGGAGCACCGGTAGCCAAGAGCAGGAGCGGATAGACGTCCCCGCCCAGGCAGAGAGAGTGCATTTCTCCTTCCTCCACCTTTTGCCCTACCCAGGCCCTCAAAGGACTGGCTGAGGTCCACCACCCGGGGGAGATGGTCCTCCTGTATTCAGTCTGTGCTCATCTCTTCCAGAAACACCTTAATCATCACATACAGTGAAGTCACAGGAGAGGAAAAGTCAGACGTGAGTTCTAGAGCCATCTGAGTAGGCGCCCAGATTTCTTACCCGTGGCAGGGTCTGCTGGGCTGCTGGAAAGGCAGGGTGAAGGAACCTAAAACCAACGTGTTTCTTTCACTGTGAATGCGAGTTATGTGCTTAGGATGACGTTACAGAATTGCTCAGGATTTAAAAGGCAGAGGGTCGGGGTGAGGGGCTTCTCCCCACTTCAGACATGCCGGCATCAGCTAGAGCCCCGTCCTCCAAGGGTGGGGTCCCAGGCCCCCCTGGCCTCTCTCTACAGCCCAGCTTCTTCCCTTCGCTCCCTTAGCCTCAGGAAGGAGGCTACAGATTCCTCTTTTTACCTTTCACTCACCAAGTTAGCAATGTTCTACCTAGGCGAGCATTTGTATTCAATCCTCTCTATTGGAGTAATTAGCTTGGCTGAATCGGTCTGAACTCAGACCTGTGTCTTTGCCATGGGGAGGAGTGAGGGGTTCCACCCTGGCCTGGAGGAGGCTGTGGGGGTGGGGGGTGGGGGGGGAGCTCTGGAGGCAGCTCTGAGTCACTTCTGCCGCTGAGTCTTGCCAGGGGCCAGGCGTGAGTCAGAGGCCGGAAGTGGTGGTGGTGGTGGGAGCAGGGCGACCAGGAACAGGCTCTTCCCTCAGGGACCGGGAGTCCTGGGTGTGCAGGTGGGGACTGCTGATATGGAGGCAGCTTTCACGCTCTGCTACCTCTCCTGGCTCTGGCCAATGCCCCACAAAGAGCGCCCAGCCCCGCATAGGCTTAAATCCGGGCCCCTGCACAGCACACAGCGGCCTGCCATTGCTCTTGGGAGCAGGGCTGCCTGCTCGCTGGTGTCTACCGGGGGGGCCCGCCTGAGGACTCCACACCCAACCTGGGATCCCCAGTACCTGTGTCCGGCGGTCCTTACCGTGAGTCCCTCCTCAGGGAGCCTCAGGCCCTTGGGCAGACACAGGTCTCCTGGGCCTGCCCCAGCCGGTTCTTCAGGCGGGCTGCATCCCACCAGTGCCGGCCTCCGCTCACGATGGGCGGTCCGCAGGCCCAGAAGCTGCTAGAAGAGGGAGATCCCCATGGGAGTGGGGCAAGCATGGAGGCTCCCTGTCATGGGCCATTCCTCCCAAATTCACACGTTGAAGCCCTAAGCCCCAGCCCCTCAGAACCTGACTGTGCTTGGAGACGGGGTCTCTACGGAGGAGACTGAGGTGACGCCCCTAATGCAGGGTGGCTGGCGCCCCTATAAGAGGAGATTAGGACAGAGATGCCAGGACTGTGCATGTGCACAGAGCGTCGGCCGTCTGCCAGTCAAGGAGAGTCCTCAGGGGACGCCAACCCTGCGGGCGCCTTGACCTCGGACGTCCAGCCTCCAGACTGCGGGAAGTGAATGTCTGTCGTTGAAGCCCCCTGTGTGGTTTTTGCCGAGGCAGCCTGAGTTGACCAAAACAGTCCGCAGGCTCTTCTGCAGTAGGTTTGAACCCTCTGCCGTCCTGATTCCCCTCTGTATTAGTTTCCTATGGAGGCTGTAACAAGTTACCGCAGACTTACGGCTAAGAACAACGCAAATGTATTCCTGCCTGATTCCTTCTGGAGGCTTCAGGGGAGAATTCTCCCCTTGCCTTTCGCTGCAGGCCGCCCACATTCCTTGGCTCACAGCCCCTTTCTCAAATTCCTCTGCCTTCCTTGAGCCCCACTACTGGCTCTGATCCTCCCGCCTGCCCCCTGGAAGGAGGAGATGGGGATGCTGTTCCAGTCCCACCCGGAGGCCTGAGCACCAGGAGGCTGATGTCCAAGGGTGAGAGAAGAAGGAAGTCCCATTTCCAATGACCCCGTGACTCAGGGCCTTCCCCACATCTCAAGACTTTAAACTTAATCCCATCTGCAGAGTCCCCTTTGCCATGCAAGGTAAGCTATCTGCAGGTTCCGGGGACTAGGAGGACGACATCTTCAGGGGGTGATGGTGTTCAGCCGACCACAGGGGCCTCCCCGTGCTGGCCCCCGACGGCGCACCACCTTGCTTAGCCTCAGCAGTCAGCCAGGAAACAAAAGATACGGGGGTCTCTGGCTTCGCACCCTGGCCCCTGCTCTCACCCCAACCTGGCTTCCACGGCGTGGCCCTGTGAGAAGCCGGATAGAGGACAAGGCCCTGCGCGGAGCTCCACCCACTGCGGCACCTGCAGGCTGAGCCGGATGCAGGGACGGGCCAGGAGCCGTGTCCCCTGAGCGGAGGTGGCCCTAACCGTAGAGCTTCTTACGGTGCCCGAGAGGGAGGGGTAGAGCCAGCTGGGTAGTGGTGGCTCTCCTGTCACTGAGCTGTGGGAGCTCAGAGGAGAGTCGGCCAACACCAGTCACCCTGAGTGAGCTGTTGGCAGGGCCAGACGCCCCTCTGAGCTAGAGACAAACTGCCCTCTCTCTGGAAGGTGCTGGGGGCACATGCGTATGAGGGTGGGGGCATACACGTGTGTTACTGTGTGTAAGGGTGTGTGAGTACGGGTGCACACGGGTGTGAGTGTGACTGTGTGAGGGTGATGGTGTGTGAATGTGGGGACACACGGGGGTGAGTGTGACCGTGTGTGTGAGGGTGAGGACTTGTGAGTGCGGGGGCACACGGGGGTGAGTGTGGGGACACACGGGGGTGAGTGTGGAGCGGGGCCGGCCGGGAGGGGCTCACTCCGCAGCAGACACAGCGTCTCAGTGGGGGGCTGGAGTGCAGGGGTGCCCACGTCTGCAGGTGTGTAAGTGGGGATCTGATCGTGCTCCTTCTCCTCCAGGCTATGCAGTGGCTGGGATGAGATTTCAGGCCGGTGTGGCGTTTCCTGCTTGCAGGACCACGGCTTCTGGGGGATTGGGAATGAGGGGCGGAGGCTGGGGCTCCGGGGGGGCAGCCAGGGCCATTGGAAGGAGCGCCGGCCTCGGGGTGGGTCTCACCTGCCCCCCACCCCGCCCCGTGGCCTCCGTGAGTCTCGAGAAAGTGGAGTGGCGGCCCCCCTCCTTGGGTGCTGGAGAGAGTTAAGTGAGCTAACTAGGTAGGCTCCAATCTGTGAGCACGATACCCGCCCAGCGGCAGCCCCGGCGTCAGGCGCTCGGCGCACGCACGGCTGGCGCAGGGCTCCTCTGTCCCCTGCTGGGTTCTGGGGCCCCTCCCCGCCGCCCACTCCTCGTCTCCGGCCCGTCTCCTCCTGTCGCAGGGCCGGGCCCGCCAGCTCCCTGTTTGCCCAAGCCCAAGCCCTCCAAAGGAACCTGGCTAACCCAGAGAGAAAGGTTTGTTTTTGTTCTCCTGCAGGAGACAGAGAAGTTTGCTAAGTCAGGCCCCATTAAGCTCGCAGAAAGGCTCTTTGTTGCAGCCTGAGACCGATAACACGGAACCAGTAAGAGAGAGCGTGTGCTTCTCTCTCTTTCCTGCAGCGTTTGGGTAAGACTAGCCCCGCCTGGCTTTTCCCCCCAGTGCCCGGGGCATGCAATCCTCCATTAGCCGTAATCCTATCTCTTAGACCAGAGAACTGTAGTGACGCTTCTGTGGTATTTTGGTCATCTGGATTTTAGTCTTTAAAATAATGATGCATAATACTGAAATTATATACTTTCCGCAGTACTTGCACATGTTCTGTATTGTTGGGAGTGGTGCAACTGAGCCTTCTGCCTAAGGTCACACAGCGAGTTCCTGGGTAAGCTGGGGCTACCACCAACTATGAACTCAGCCTGGCCTTAGCCTAATGTCCTACACCGTTTATCACTAGTCACTGGAGTGGACAAGTCTGCTTGTTCCTAACCCTTTGTCTACAGTAAAAAGAGATCTATATTATGACGTGTTTGTTCCCGTTAAATTGTAAATCCCTCCTGGTATGTCACTGTGTAATTGCAGTTGTGCAGTGGGCAACCTGTGAGACTGAACATGGCAGCCCTGCATCCAGGGTTAATCCAAAAATAGTATTAATTCATCCCTCCAGCACAAGGCACAATGCCCTAGGGGGGAAATTATGCCTTTGCTCCTAAGACTGGTGGTCCTAATGTGCATAACCCCAGTATAACTCAGCCCCCAGCTGTGTTGAAAGAAACCAGCGAGTAGACCAAACGGGGAGGGCCTCCCACTGTTGGGCCTCCTGGCTGCAGGAGGAGGCCCAGGTGCTCTGAGCAGGCTGGGCTGGGCAGCTGTGGGCGCCTGAGCAGACAGGAGCTTGTTGCTGGGGGCTCCAATGGGGTGGAGACCTCAGGCCAGGTTTCATCCTGGGGCAGCTAGAAAAAGAAGTTAGCTGCTTCCGTCTTGACTCAGAGGTGAGAAAGTTTATGAGCTTTTCTGCTTCCGGCTCCATTTCCTTATCTGTTAAAAAATGCGCAGCTCAGTGCCTGGCCCACACCTGCTCTGAAGGACAGACAGCAGGACCGGGCTGGGTTTGTGAAATGTCGCCGGGGCATAGCCGGGTCCCGCAGTACCTGCGGTGGCCCAGTACCCCGCTGCGTCTGTGGGGAAGGTGGCGCCAGCCCCGGGAGAAGCTTCCCCAGCGCTGACCTCGGGAGCAGCACTGTGTGCCCAACGCTGCGCTGGGTACCCTGTAGAGAGCACGCCGGTCTTCTGTGCCACTAAGGAGCTCTCCTGCCCGTCAGTTTTTCTTTTCTTTTTTTTTTTTTTTTGAGTAAGATAGCCCTGAGTTAGAATTTTTTTTTTTTTGGGCAGCCTTGTTGAGCTATAATTGACATACAAGAAACTGCACCAAGTGGACACTTTGACCCGTGGAATACACATGTGAAACCAGCACCCCAAACAAAATAATGAACATAACCATCACCTCCAAATTTGCCTTGTGCTTCTCCTAACCCCTGCCCCCGGGGCCAACCACTGCCAATGTTTTTTTTGTTTTTTTTTTTTTAAGATTTTATTTATTTATTTGACAGAGAGAGAGACAGCGAGAGAGGGAACACAAGCAGGGGGAGTGGGAGAGGGAGAAGCAGGCTTCCCGCCAAGCAAGGAGCCCGATGCGGGGCTCGATCCCAGGACCCTGGGATCATGACCTGAGCCGAAGGCAGACGCTTAACGACTGAGCCACCCAGGCACCCCAACCACTGCCAACGTTAATTTAAAGACACCTTTGATCACAAGACGATTTGCGACCTCAGGGAGCTTTACATCCAGAGGAGGAGTGAGCATTTGCGGCTGAGGGGTGGTCAGGAGAGGCTTCCTGGTGGAAGCAGCATTTCAGGGAGTGGTGGTTGGGGGAGGGGAAAAGCATTTACCCCAAGTGACATCAGGCAGAGTGCAAAGGTGAGCTGGCTACCACCCAGTGCCCCCCACCTCCCCGGCAGGCCCAGGCTGGAGTCCTCTCTGCCACTGGGCTGTGTGATCTTAGGCAAGTTCTCTAACCTCTGTCAGCCCCCATTTTCCCAGTTGGGAACTGGGGGTCATGATAAGGTTTGTTGCGAAAATTACATACACGACTTTATGTCAGGTGCCTCGTACACAGTAGGCGCTCAAGAGATGGGGTCGCAGGCTTGCAGGATTCTCATTCACGGAGGTGAAGTATGAATCTCGTGGACACAAATGGGTGAAGTGAAGTGAAAGTTTAGTAAGCGAAGGAAGGAAAAGCTCTCTAGCATGCGAGGGGGTCCCCAGTGGGGTGCCCCTGAGGCTGCTAGTGGCAGTGTTTTTTTTGCTGAGAACTGACTGGGGAGTTCGTGGCCTTGAGATTCTTGTGCAGTCTTGGTTTGTCCCCTTATCTCTTGCTCCGCTCTGTCTCAGCGTCTCCACCTGCCAGGCATCGTTCTGGAACCCAGTCAGGGGGGGTCAGGAGCCTCCTATCTCTCCTGCCCGTACCGTCACCCCTTCCCGACTCCTGGGCCAGGAACTGTGGGCAGAAAAAGATGTCCTGGGACTGGGAGGAGTGACTGATTGTATACTTTCTAATTCGTGGGGGTGAGGGATAGCGCAAGTCTCCAAGGAATCTGGAAGCGAGGCTTTCAGGACCTCGGGGGCCAGCTGCTGCCAAGATAAGGTTCCTTTTATTTTATTTTATTAAGATTTTATTTATTTATTTGTCAGAGAGAGAGAGCACACAAGCGGGCAGAGGCAGAGGGAGAAGCAGACTCCCCTCTGAGCAGGGAGCCTGACACGGGGCTCGATCCCAGGACCCGGGGATCATGACCTGAGCCTAGATGCTTAACAACTGAGCCACCCAGGCGTCTGGATAAAGTTCCTTTCACACACGAAGGCACTAAGGCAGTGATGAGTACTTGAGGAAGGTCCCACTCTGCATGTTTCAGGGCTCTGTCAGTGGGCTGCATGCTGTTTCCCACATCAGTGGTATCATCCACCATCTGCTATTTGACTGGACTATGGTAGTGAGGCCAAGAAGTGAATGACCCACACGCCTCGAGCTAACTCTGAATTCAGTTCTGACTGTTCATGCTACTCCTTCCATCTAGAATTTCCTCTCTCCATTCTGAACCCATCATTCAAAGACTCACTCAGGCCTCACCACCTCCAGGAAGCCTCCCCTGATTACTCTAAGTATGACTCTAAATGCTGAGGTTTTCTGTCCTCTCTAAACCCCTAATGCTATTTGGGTTGTAACCACATAATCTTACAGTTCAGAGTGTAGTGTTCTGCACCGTGCTCTGGGAATCTCTATTTTGATCCTATTTTGAATACACGTTTCTTGAAGTTTAGGCATTTTGTCTCGTGGTCCCTTGTGCCTTCGGCCACATCCTTAGGACACTTAAATAAGGACAGGAGTTCATCAAATACGTGAGTATTGATTTAGTTATAGACACTGTAGGAAGTACCAGAATCAGCCCTGTGGTCATCAACACACAGAGGATTTTGAGCAATGAGAGGTAAGTACGAGGATGTATCTAGTAAGCTCTGGTTGCCACAACAAACACTAGACACACAGACATTCATTCATTCTTCACAGCTCTGGAGGCTGGACATTCGGGACCAAGATACCAGCAGATCCGGTGTCTGGTGAGACCCCACTTCCTGGTTCACAGACGGCGTCTGCTTGCTGTGTCCTCATACGGTAGGAGACGTGGGGGCTCTGGGGGCTCTTTTATAGGGGCATTAATCCCTCGTGACCTCATGCCCTCCCAAAGGCCCGCCCCTAACACCTAACACAGTGGGGGTTAGGTCTCAACATAAGAATTTTGGGTGGACACACTCAGTCCACCGCAGTCCGTGCGTGGTGACATGCTGACGTTGGTCACGCGCACACTGCTCGTCTCCCTAAAGGCTGGGGGGGTTTTGGCATGTCCCCCAGGGACGCCCATACTTGCAGGTGGCCCCCAACTCCTGTAGCCCTCCGGTGGGTCAGCCCACAGACACTGTCGGCCGGCAGCCCTCTCCCACCCGGGGCTCAGGCCGGGTCTGGTCCCGCAGCAAGAGCACCCTTTGGCTATGACACCCTGGCTCCCAGACCCAGATGGACATGGATTTCATCAGCTCTCCATTGCTGACTTCTGCTCAGCCTGTGCTCTGACCTGAGGCTCCTTCCCCGGGGCACTGTCCTCTGTGTCCCGCACCGAGAGAGTAATGCCCACAGCTGCGCTCACAAAGGCCTCCCCGAGCTGACACCAGGCGCTCTCCAGACCCACCCGAGTCTGCCCTGCTCTTTGATACACTGCTTTTGGAGTGACTCATCACTAATGTTTCCTGTCAACAACAGCAAACACCCAGAGGAGGCCTGAGGGCTCTCCTTGGCTCAACACGTTTTGAAATTGCACTGGAAGGGAAAACCCATTACACAAAGGGCTTTGCAGGGGGAGAGGGAAGAAGGCACTAGAATAAACACTTGGTGAGCCAAGCCCAGCAGGGCCTGGGTCAGCTGAAGCGGACTCTGGCGGGACAGAGAACCGAGCACTGTCGCCTGCTCCCTCCCCCACGATTCACAGGCAGGCCCCTGGCAGGTCTTTCCTGGCCCAGGGTGAGATCCACAGCTGACAAACCCTTGCATCACTGGCTGGACTGGGCTGGACCTGCAGGTGGGCTCCCGGTCACATCCTGATGTCATCACGACATGAGAAGAGCATCACGAAGGTTGGAGTCGGCAAGACCTGGCTTTGCTACTCACTGGCCTTATGGCCCCAGGCGAGTTAGTCTCTCTCAGCCTCAGTTTCTTCATCTGTAAAATAGGCATAATGCCTACCTTCAAGATTGCCGTGAGGATTAAAAATGACATTGGCGAAGTGCCTAAAACGTGAGGGATGCTTATGACTTCACAGCAAATCTTACTGAATTAAATATCTTCGCCTCCCAAATAAGCCCTCTGGGTCTAGCGAAAAGAAACGGAGTTAGCACCCAAGCCTTCTCCGGTGGAAGCACGCAGCTGCGCCAGGCAGAGGGCATGTCTGCGGAACCTGGTCTGCCCGTGGCCCCCACAGCTGGGGTTTGCCCACATGTGGCTTGTTCTGGTGGAATCTGAGCACCGGGCCCCCGGCCTCTGCCACCTTCCTCACACCCCCGAAGGCAGGCGCAATCTCCCGCAAACCCTGGGATGAATGCTCCGTGGGGCCTGGTGTGGTCACCGTCCAGGCACAGGCACGGCGGACCAGGGTGGAGGCACGGGCTCCCCTCGGGCCCTTAGCGCGGGGACCACCGGCCGGCGGGGCAGAGCTGTGGGCCCGACTGTCCTCGAGGAAGGCACCGGGCGTGTGGGAAGACTCAGGAGAGAAAATCCACTGGTCATGGCCGTAGAGCTGAGGACAAAGGGGACGCTACTGGTTAGAATTTTGCAGGGGCACCTTTCATTCCGGTGGAGGGCGGAACTTTCCGTTAGTAATAACAACACGTCGCGGTCCAGGTATGGATTCCCCGGCATCTCTAACCCTCGCTGCCCCTCCCTAACAGCCGCTCCCTCACAGGTGGCAGTAGGAGAGGTTTAGCCTAATGACCATCCAAACCATGCTGCACAACCACATTCATAGGAGAAAAAGGAAGATTTGTTTGTCCCCAGGTTCTGTTAAAGTGGATATATCTGGACTAACCGGCCACTGACCCCTCAGGTACCAGGTTCGGCCCCAAATCTCAATCCTCAAGGACAAGCTGGTGAAGCAGGGCTTCTCAAAAAGTGACACCTTGACAAGACTCACTCCTGCCTGGGTGTGTCCACGTCACAACAGTGTTCCTACACGCCTTCCTGCTTTGATCCTCCAATGGCTGAGTGGCCTGGGCAGGCCTGGTATTAACTTCCTTTTACAAAGGAGAAAACAACTTGGCAAAGGTTGCATGGCCAACAGCAAGCAGCAGGCCTGGGAGAAGAACCCAGATCTTCTGGCTCCTTCCACTAAGCTTTGTCTGGTGGGCTGCCTCGTGAGTCCCTGCAGGTCCAGAGATTGGATAACTGTGGGTCTGATCATTGAAGAGCTTCTGGATCCCAAATTTGCATGTTAAAGCATTCTCCTGCTACTGGTGGGAGCAGAAACTGGCATAATTTTTAGGAGTATAATTTGTCAATATGCATCAAAATCCTGAAAGTTACCTATATGCTTTGACCACTTATTTTCACTGTTAGGAATGTATTGTAAAGAAGTAGTCAGAAAAGGGCACTTGGTTAAGAAGTTAGTCATAGAGTTGCCATATGATTCAGCAATTCCGCTCCGAGATGTACACCCAAGAAAATGAAAGCATCATCCACACACAAAAATTACACGTGACTGTTTATAAGCAGCACTATTTACAATAACCTCAAAGTGAAAACAACCCGATGTTTACCGGTTGTCGAGTGGATAAGTGAAATGTGATCTATCCATCCAATGGAATATTATCCAGCATAAAAAGGAACCAAGTTCTAGTAGGGCACTATCACACAGATGACCCTGGCAAACATTTTGCTAAGTGAAAGAAAGCAGTCATAAAAGACCACACATTTACAATTCCAATGCTAGGAAATGTCCAGAATTTGTCTCTAGAGGCAAACTGATAGGAACAGAAAGTAGATGAGTGGTTGCTTAGGGCTGGGGTGGGCGAATGGGTAGGGGAGGGCAGGGATGGAGATTGACTGCTGACGGGGGACAAGAACATTCTAAAATCAGATTGTGGTGATGGTTGCACAACTTTGTGAATACACTTACAAACATTAAACTGTACACTTAAAAAAAAATTTTTTTTTAACTTAAGACCCTGAGATCAAGACCTGAGCAGAGATCAAGAGTCAGATGCTTAACTGACTGAGCCACCACGTGCCCCTAAACTGTTATACTTTAAGTGGGTGCATTTTTATTATTATGTTGTTTCTATCTCAATAAAGGTGTTTCAAAAAAAAAAAAAAAAGGACACCAGGATGTTATTCTCAGCATTTTTAAAAAAGATTTATCTATTTATTTGAGGGAGAGAGAGAGACCAGAGGGAGGGGCAGAGGGGGAGAGAGAAAGAGACTCAAGCAGACTCCACACCAACCACAGAGCCTGACACAGGGCTCGATCTCACCACCCTGAGATCATGACCTGAGCCGAAACCAAGAGTCAGACACTCAAACCGCTGTGCCATCCAGGAGTCCCTATTCTCAGCATTTTTAAAAATAATAAACAAACTACTTGAAATAATCCAAATCCCTGGGGGGAAATAGTTAAATAATATGGCATATCTATAAGTGAAACATTTATAGTCAATAAATATATAGGCATATTTTAGACAATGAAAAAAATGCTCATGATATATTATTATTAAATATAAAATGTAAAGTATGTATACTCATAATTTTATTCTTAATTTTAAAAAAGTCAAATGTTTTATTTGAGGTAATTGCATATTCACATGTGATTTTCAAAAAATTTATAGTAAGTACTTTATTAATATCTTTCCCTAGCTAGATTCCAGTAAAGTAAAACAAATACGTAAGAAACATTTACAGAATTCTCCATAAAATTAACATTAAATGCTGACCATCTGTTGAGGCTTAGAAATCCAATTTCAGGGGCGCCTGGATGGCTCAGTTGGTAGAGCACAAGACTCTTGATCTCAGGGTTGTGAGTTCAAGCCCCATGTTAAAGCTTACTTAAAAAAAAAACCACACACACAATATTTAAAAAAAGAAATCCAGTGTCACCCTGAAATACTGTACTGCATTCTGATCTTTAATCTCAAAGAAGGGATCCTATTTCATTATTTTAATGATGAGCTTAAGAAGTTTTGTTTTTGGGGTGAGGATTTTCTCATTGCCTTCAGTCAAGACTTTTCAACATTTTTCACATTCTGGCACATCTGTAAAATGATAGAATTTGTGTGTTTGTATGTGGCAGCAAGTAACCAGCCCAAGAATGCCTTCTCCTTAGGGGAGAAATTTCTCGGCACCCTGAATGTAAAATTTTCTTGTTGACTTTCCAGAAAGTCTTACTGCAAGTTTGCGGCAGAGTATGCACAGGTAGTTTTAGAAAATAATACAGAGAGATTCAGTGTACCTTTCACCAATTTTCCCCATAGTTATATTTTGCAAAACTGCGGGTACGGTATCACAACCGGGATACTGACATTGATACATAAGGTACACAATGTTTCCCCTGCTGCCCGGATCCCTCCTGATGCCCGGATCCCTCCTGATGCCCGGATTTCTCTAGCCACACCCACTTCTGTCCCCATTCCCACCTTAACTCCTGCCAGCTATAATCTCCTCTCCATCTCTATAGTTTTGTCATTTCAAGGATGTTGTATAAATGGAATCATACAGTATGCAATATTTGGGGATTAGATTATTTTCATCCAGCATAATTCTCTGGAGATTCATCTAGGTTGTTGTGCACATCAGCGGTTCCTTTCTCTTTAGTGCTGAACCACATTCCATGTGTGGATGGACCACCATTTGTTTAGCCATATTCACTCGATGAAGGACGTCTGGATTATTTCCAGTTTGGGGGCATTACAAATAAAGCAACTAGGGATGCCTGGGTGGCTCAGTTGGTTAAGCATCTGCCTTTGGCTCAGGTCATGATCTCGGGGTCCTGGGATCGAGTCCTACATTGGGTCCCTGCTCAGCGAGGAGTCTGCTTCTCCCTCTGCCTGCCTCGCTCCCCCTGCTTGTGCTCTCTCTCTCTTTTAGAACAAACAAAGCGACTATAAAACATTTGTATACCATTTAAAAAATGCGACTATACGTTTTTCTTTTTCTGGGATAAATGCCTAGAAGTGTCATTACTGGATCATTACATATTTAGTTTTTGTTTGCTTGTTTAAGAAAATGCCAAACTGTTTTCCAGAGTGGGTGTATCATTTTATATCCCCATCAGCAACGTATGAGTGATCCAGTTTCCCCACCCCATCGCCAGCATCTGATTTGGTTGGTGTTTTTCATTTCAATCATTCTGGAGATTGTGATCTCTCACTGTGCTTCTACTCTGCATTTCGCTAATGAATTGTGATGTTGAGCATCTTTTCCTGAGTTTATTGGCTGCTTGTAGATCGTCTTCAGTGAAATGTCTTGTGTTTGTTTATTTTTTGCCCATCATTTTCTCATTGGGATTCTTTTTTTTTTTTTTTTTACTGTTGGGTTTTGAGAATCTTTATATATTCTAGACAGTAAGTATGTGATTAGCAAATATTTTCTCCCAGTCTGTAGGTTGTATTTTCATTCTCTAAACAGGGGTTTTTGTGGAGTATAAGTTTTTACATCTAATGAAGTCTGGTTTATTACTTTTTCCTTTTTTTTTGTCCAAGGCCATACCACCTTGAACACGCCTGATCTCATCTGATCTCGGAAACTTTTTCCTTTTTTGTTTTTTGATCATGTTTTTGGTGTCTTTGCCTAGCTTTAGGTCCCACAGATTTTTTCCTATGTTTTTCTCAGAAAGTTTTATAGCTTTATATTTTGGTCTCTGTGATCCATTTTGAGTTCATTTTTGTATAAGGTGTGCCTTATGTTAGGCTGAAGTAATTTTTTTTCTGACCCAATTGCTCCAGCACCATTTATTTAAAAAGGCTGTTTTTCTTCCAATGATTTATCAAATGTCAGTTGGATATATTTATGTGGGTTTATTTCTGGATTCTCTATTCAGTTCCATTGATCTATGTGTTCATCCCTCTGTCAATAATACCATGCTGTCTTGATTCCTCTAGCTATATAGTAAATATTGACGTTGGGTGCCCTGTGGCTTCCCACTTTATGATTCTTATTTTTTAAAATTTTTTTAAAAAAATTTAATTCCAGTGTAGTTAACAAACAGTGTTGTA
This sequence comes from Phoca vitulina, assembly GCF_004348235.1. Taxonomy (NCBI): domain Eukaryota; kingdom Metazoa; phylum Chordata; class Mammalia; order Carnivora; family Phocidae; genus Phoca; species Phoca vitulina. The sequence goes on along the minus strand of NW_022589736.1, from coordinate 7,460,388 downwards.
TTAGTTTCCAGGGTACAGTATAGTGATTCAACATCTCTATACATTAGTCAGTGCTCATTACAATAAGTGCACTCCTTTACCCCCTTCACTTATTTCCTCCACCCCTCCATTTATTTCCTCTACCTCATTCCCCTCTGGTAATGATCAGTTTGCTCTCTATACCTAAGACTCTGTTTCTTGGTTTGTCTCTTTTTTTATTTGTTTGTTTGTTTTGATTCTCCACGGTATGATTCTTTTTCAAAATTTTTTAGCTATTGTAGTTCCTTTGCATTTCTATATCAATTTTGGAATAATCTTGTTGTAGCTACAGAAGTTTTGCTGGGATTTAAAAAAATATTTTATTTATTTATCTGACACAGAGAGAGAGAGAGAGAGAGCATGAGCAGGGGGGAGAAGCAAGGGGAGAGGGAGAAGCAGACTCCCCTCAGAGCAGGGAGCCTGATGTGGGGCTCGATCCCAGGACCCCAGGATCACGACCTGAGCTAAAGGCAGATGCCCAACGCTCTGAGCCACCCAGGCGCCCCTTGCTGGGATTTTGATAGGAACTGCTTTAAACCTGTTTGTCAGTATGGGGAGAATTGACAACTTTAAGATGCTGAGTCTTCCAATCCATGAAAATGGTATGTCTTTACATTTGTTTAGATATTGTCTGATTTTTTTCCAGCATTTTGTAGTTTTTAGTGTACAAATCCCACATGTATGTTGTTAGTTTTACACGTAGGTATTTTTTTTAGCAATTGTGAATGATATTTTATTTTTAATTTCAGTGTCTAGATGGTCACCACTAGCATATATAGAAATAAAATTGATTTTTATACATTGATCTTATGTCCTGCAGCCTTGATATTTTGTTTTAGACACTCAAGCAGACTAAGAGTCCCTAGTGCCTTGTCTCCTCCATGTGGAAGCTCCACACTACCCACCCCTGCATCTGCCATCACTGTTCTGCCAGGCTGACTCCTGCTTTCCTTGGACCCTGGCCTGAGTGTCTGAGGTTCTGGCCTTGCTCAGACTGTTGTTCATTCTATAAGACACCCTCCTTCCCACTCTGCAGACCCCAAGCCCACTCCCCCTGCTGTCCTACAGGGGTTAGTTAGGGTTAGTCCTAACCCTCCTACCATCTTTTTGGATCCTTCAGATTTGCACTGGGCTCTCCCTCTCTGACCTAGTGCATTTATCATCAGCAGCATACATTTTTATTACTTACATGTCCTCTGTTTACAGGTGAGAGTTTTATGTCCACGGACACTGGAGAATAAGCTTGTTGAGGACAAGGACTTTGTTTTGCTCTTCATAGCTCATAGAAGGGTTTCCAGCAGAACGTACCTGAGTGATACACATACAGGTGTAGGTTTCTGTAGAAAGTCAGACAACAAGAGATAGAGAAAAAAGAAAGCACTAAGAGGGATTCTCAAACAACTGTCATGGGCTTCTCTTCTTGGCTTCCCCACTGCGTCTCAGATACAGGACGTACCAAGAGACCTTCCCCTCTATGGCATTCCTGCAAAAACAACAGCCGGGGGCCCTGGACCAGCTCCTACTGTTTCTGGCCTCGCTCCCTGTGCTGCAGCCAGAAGGGAAGGGCTGCTCAAAGGCTCTCATGCCTCAGGAAGGAAAAGCAATCTGCAGCAAGGCTCCGTCCCGAGATCAGGTTCTTAAACAACTAGTGAATAAATAGGAAAAAATATGTTAGGAGGCAGTGGAGGTTGGGTTGTGTTTAGAAATAAGTGGCAGGCACCAGGGAAGGGTGGGGGGGAAAGCCAAGAGTTAGAGAACTGAAGATGCAGGGCAGGAGTAAGGGAGAGTGAGGTGAGAGTAAAGCCAGGAGGGAAAAAGAGACAGAGGGGCAGAGATCTCAGAACAGACAGATGACCCCGAAAGAGAGATGGGGGAGGGGGTGGGGGGGGGAGAGGAGAAAGAGAAGGGGAAGGGGTGGGAGAAGAGGAGGAGAGGAGAGGATGGGATGGGAGGGCAGAAGAGGGGGAGGGGGGAAGGGAAGGAGGAGGACAGGAGGGGAAGGGAGAAGATGAGGAGGGGGAAAGGGGTATAGAGGGAAGGGAGAGGATGGGAGGGGAGGGGCTGGGAGGGAGGAGGAGGAGAGGAAAGGGAGGATGGGAGGAGAGGAGGAGGGGGGATGGGGGAGGGCAGGGTGGAAGGAGACGGAACAACAGAGGTCTATAGGAGTGGAGAATGGAAAGAAAGCCCTGAGTAGATTTACTAAGAGAACTGAAGACAGCGAGCCTTGGAAAGAGTGGTCTGGTTGAGAGCAGTCTGCACGTCGGGAAAACTGGGGAGGACCATGGAGAGGTAGAGAGGAGGTCAGATCTAAAAGTGGAGGCAAGGGTTTAGCGTCGCAACGTTTTATTGGCATTCTGATTGAAATGTGTGTGTGCCTCTTGAACGTGGACCTGAGGAAAACTCCAGGGCTGAGGATCCAGGCCATCATCATGACTCGCCTTCACACGGGGCAGGATGAGTCAAGGTGAGTCAAGAACATTCAAGGCTCTGCAGAGATAGACACGCCAAGTGTTCAGTCCCTCACCCGAGATGTGTTTACCTTGATGAAAGCAAGCTCGAGCTTCTGCTTGGGGGCCCTCTCTCCTGGGACCCCTTCCACTGCCCCGGGAGGGGCCCTACCATTGTTCACATGGTCATCTGTTTTTGCACGATTCGCGTAGGTCAGCCGTTTAAGTGCAGTGGAGACTGCGGTCCCCTCTCTCTCTAACCCAGGGCGTTTCCAGCCCCCGTGAACACAGATGTCCTGGTCGGGACACGTTTTCAGGCGTACTTACCACCACTGGCATGATGGCATGGAGGTACAGAGCCTGTGGTCCTCCTGTCACTTGACGGCAGGACCCCAGCGGGATGGGGCAGCAGAAGAGAAATGAGGTCTGAGATTTCTAGAGCCAGAAGCCGGGCCGGGGAAAACTCCTGCCATCATCAGATGTAAACTAGGAAGCGCAGGATTTACGTCCGGCCAAGGCCTCATCAAACCCGAGGCTCTCCTGTACTGGGAATCGGCTCTCGGGCCGCCTGTGCTGCGGTCGTGAGGCCAGCACGCGTCTCTCGCCCTCCCCTCGGTGGCACTCCAGCCCTGGAGCCACGGAGTCCCCAGATGTGCCCCTGTGTGTGCGGCTCACGCAGCCCCAGCTCGCTGAGCATGGGAGCGTCCCCAGCACGGTGCCGGGCCCCTGGCCGACGTCCAACACAGAACTCTGTAAGACTCACGAATGAAGCGTGAAACACGCACGGAAATCCATAGCTGCTTGTTCATTCTCCACATGCCATCAGTGTAATTTGTTTTCACCACAGCCAAAAAACCCATCACTGTAAGGACATAATCCCACACGAGGGACCCGCCCTTGTGTCCTCCCACCCTCCCCCCTGCACAGTGACAAACGCTGGGCAAGGAGGTAGACAGGCCCAGGTTCCCACGTGCAGGCTCACTCGCGGGGGGAGGCCCCTGTGTTCTAGGTGGAAAAAAATCTCTTTTCAGCTGTTCTTTGGAGTTTCCCCGGCATCCCCGCAGTTTGTTAAACAGAGGGCTTGCTGGTTGCAAAACTTCTCTGGCTGTTTTCGTGCCCTTTTTGGTGGAAACCTCTATTTGGTAACAGAACCGGTTTCTTCACAGGTTTTGTGTTACAGATGAGGTCTTGCTCCACCCTCGGAGCCTCTCCTTTGGGAACGCTGTTGCATTTCTTAGGCTATGGAAGGGCCACAAAGACTCTGGATGCAAGAACTAAAACCTGACTTTTGAAATGAGGTAGAGGGCTTTGGACGGGAGTTTTATTTGGATAGCCTGCTTCTTGGAAATGCTGCTCGTATTTCTTGGGATAGGCTAAAAACACTTTGATGTCTAACCTCAGGCACTTACTTGCGAACAGCCCGGGCCAAGCACCGGACGGGGCTTCGCGGGGTACGAAGACCCCCCCACACACACACCACACACACACACACCACACAGACCATGAGCAGTACTCTCATGCAGGTTAAGCTCTCTCCCGTGTGGTCTCCCCCGAAGACTTCTCAAAATCTGTGCTACTGTGAAATTTTTCTTCACAACTCATCAGAATTGTGCATGTGGATGTTTCAGACCATGTCTTGGGGTTCAGCTCTTACAAGGCAAGAAAGACAACACTTTCCTGGCTTCTGCCTAATCTCCCTGTCTGAACTGAAAGGCCTTCACTCACTCACTGGGGAGTATTTTCTTTCCCTCCTTCGGTGGTGGTGACGGCAATGGGAGACAGGGTCTGTCGGGGAAGAATTTGCCATCTCAGGCCAGGCTGACCACACCTTTGGAGTTACCAGGGCCTCTTCCCCACCCAGATCTGCTGTCTTGGCTGAGTCAGCCCAGGGAAAGTTCCAGGGCCTGTGGAAGGGCCCCAGCTGGCTGGCCTGGCCCAGGGCGCCGCGGGGCTGGGAGGTAAGGCATCGTTAGATGTGTGGGCTCTCTGCAGTCCACAGGGGGTGGTTCCCACTGGAGTAGTCATCTCCCCATTCTGGGGGTCATCTGACATCCCAGCAGTGCTTTCTGGAGAAAGAAGCCTCCAGAAGAACTAGCCAGATGTGCCAGCAGGCTGGGTGGACCCAAACACCAGCCCCTGTGCAGACATCCTGCTTTGCTCTTGCGTGTCGGAGTCTGGAAGGGGCTGAGCGGGACAGAGACAGGCTGAGAAGAGTGGGCACTCAGTGGCTCGAGGCCTCAGCCGGCAGGACCCTGTGTCTCCGAGGCCAACGCTCAGACACCCTCCCCACGAGTGCGTGAAGCACAGGAGCCCTCCCCTCTGGAGCCCTTCACAGGGATTCTTCCCTCTGACGACTCTTCCTCCTCCTCTGTGGGCACCCGACCCTCCGCCCACCTGCTGAACTGTCCCCCACGGGGCAGGCCCCTGCCCCCGTAGCTAAGGATATCACAGAGCGCAGAAGCAGCGACATGATTTACGGGGCCCATCCTTCATAATTCAGAAACCATTCAGAATTTCAGGGTAGTGACAGCAGAGGACTGCACCGAGCAGCATCAAACCCAGACACCCCCCAGAATGGCAGAGGGGGCTTTTCATCACCTTACTTGGCTGCCGACCTTCCTCCGACGGCGAGGACGTCTCTAGCTGGGAGGCACTTGGCGGCTCAGGCAGCACTGTTGCCGGGAACACCGACTCTGGCCGGACTCTGTGCTCGGCATTCAGCCGCGAGGTGGCTGCACTCAAGGGGCTGGCCGCTCGGTGGGGAAGTGGGCGACAAACGGGTCAGGCGATATCATCAGGTACGTGCAGAGGCCACGGAGATGCTGCGAGGGTTCTGGAGGATGGAGAGAAGGTAGTGATCTGACAAGGAGGATAGGGAATGTGAGTCAGCCTTCCTTGAGAGTTAGACGTCAGAACTGAGTTTATAGGGCTGGGTGGGAAGTGGTCGCACAAAGTGCCCCTCTGTGCCCCTGTGCCTTCTCCCGTGCTGTCCCTTCAGCCCAGGAACAGCAAACCCAGGCCTGCCCGCCTCCTCCCCACCCACTGCGTCCGCCTGGAGGCCACTCCGTACACAAGGCTCCTCCTCCTCCATGTTTCCAGAGCACGTCTCCATCCATCCCTCATGCCACCATTTGTGTTCTGATCTTCACCTTTGTGTCCCCTAAAGCCCAGCACGCACACACGCATGCACGCACGCACGCACATATGTTCGACAGTGTTGGCCGAAGGAGTGGCGCATCACCTGGGCACGAGTCTGGTTTGACCCTGAACTTCATTCTTTAGAAGTGCTATGTCCGGAACAGGGAGAGGTGGCCCCATCACCACCGGCATTGGTCAAACTTGGCTGGGGTCCAGGGACGCGTCACCGCAAGGGATTGATGAAAGCTGAAATGTGTCAAGAGCGAGGGGGCCAGACGTGCGTCATCTAAACACACTCTTGAAAGGGTTAGTGCTGCTTGTCCCGGACAGGAGAGGTTGCCAGTTCTTTGAAGTACTGAGTATGGAGAAGCCGGGGCTTCTAATTTTCTGGTGCTCTAGAATCTCTCTAGAACGTAGACGGGAGGAAGAAAGGGGCCAGTGTGCGAAGTTGCATGGAGGCACATTTCAGGCCCAATAAGGAAACACTGTCTAAGGATAAAAATTATCCAACCATTGGACAATTGGCCTTGAACTCCCCACAATGGGCACATCCCAAGGAGATGCAAAGGAGCCACCTCCCCAGGATGTCGTCACCTTTAGGCCTTGGGTCCTGGATGGGAGATTAGGCCAGAGAGCTTCTAAGATGGTGTGCGGTTCTAAGACCCTGCCCGTGTAAGAGTTCGTCTCCACCTCGGGCCCGGTGGTAGGAAAGCCACGTTGCGTCCAAGCCTGGAGACAGAGAGGACGCACCCCAGACTTCAGTGGGCCTCATCATGCCGACTCTGGCCCTTGGGAGTGTCGAGGTTGGGAGTGACAAGCCAGGCTTCCGACACCAACGGCGAGTCCCGAGTCTGTGGACGGCCTTTCCCTACGCTGAGGGGATTGCCTCTCTCCCTCGCCTTCCTTGTTTGGGTCTTCTCCAGAACCCAGGGCATATGACTCAGCACACTACTCAAAGGGCCCAGGAGAAAGCCAGCTCTGGCCGGGTCCCCGCAGCCCTCCTGGGACTCAGGGTAAGAAAACAGTCTGTGGGTCCCCCCGACCTCCCTTTGGGGGCATATTTGCCAGGACTGTTGTCATGGATTACCACAGGCTGGATGCTTTAAGCAGTAGATAATTATAAATCTCATCTGGATGCCAGAAGTTGGAGGTCCAGCTGTGGACAGCCCTGGCTTCTCCCAAGGCTGCTCTCCTTGGTGAACAGAACCTGTCTTCTCCCTGTGTATGCACATGGTTGTCCCTGTGTCCGCAAATGTCCCCTTCTTATAAGGACATCAGTAATACTGGATTGGGGCCCACACTAATGGCCTTGTTTTAACTTGATCGCCCCAATAGAGACCCTATCTCCAAATAAGCTTACATTCTGAGGTTCTGGGGTGGGGTCAAGACTTCAACGTATGAATTTTGGGGGGAGATAACTCAACCTCTAAGGGAGGACTTGTGTCTTTTCTGATTGCCCATCGCCTGCACCCCATGATATGAGTTTGGGTGGGAGATAGAGCCCTCCTTCCACAAAGAGGCTGAGAGGCCCAGACATGGCCCAGCAGCTCTGTATCGATGACAAGGCTTAGGCCCAGCTTTGGCCGGAGAGACACCTGCACGGGATGGTCTACTGTCCCGAAGATGTGGCCAGGGCAGAGGTCTCTCCTGCTGATGGTGGCCACCTCCACTTGCTAGGGACCGCAGCACCCTGTGCCTGCACTCACAGCCAGCACCAGGGCAAGAGGGGCTCTGGGTGGTGGGGCATTTTGACAATCCCCCTCTGCAGTCCCCTAACCTCTGACCCAGGGGATCTCATGGCTCCCGTGCTCCTCAACACCATTTAAGGTCTTTCTTTTCTCTGGGTCCCGTCTGCCCAAATTCTGCCCAGCTTGCTCCGAGAAGTTTCTCATCAGTGGTAGGAAGGATGGAGCTTCGGAGCCAGTCAGACCCAGGTTCAAACTCTAATTTACCAGACTGTGTGACTTTTGGGGAAGTTATTTAAACTCTTTTTTTTTTTTTAAAGATTTTATTTATTTATTTGACAGAGAGAGACACAGCGAGAGAGGGAACACAAGCAGGGGGAGTGGGAGAGGGAGAAGCAGGCTCCCGCGGAGCAGGGAGCCGGATGCGGGCCTCGATCCCCGGACCCTGGGATCACGACCTGAGCCGAAGGCAGACGCTTAACGACTGAGCCACCCAGGAGTCCCTATTTAAACTATTGAGGTCTCAATCTTTCCTTCTCTAAAATGGGCTAATAGATGTAGCTGCCACACCCACCCGTTCTGAGGATGAAATGAGCTAGTGCAGCACAGGGTGGGCATCTCACAGGGTCCTGGTCCCCGGGGAGGTGTGGAAGCATGCCCTCAGGGAGAGCTGTCCTTCTATCATGGGAAAGCCCTCCAAACTAGAGTCTGCAGGGCACGCAACGGCCAGGAGATGAGACCAGCTCGGTGGGAACGAAGGGGGGGTAAGCTTCGCACATGGCTGGTGGGCTTGCACGGGCTTTTTCCACGGCGATGCTCAGTTTCTCCAGCCCTGTGGGGCAGCACCATGTGCTGAGCTGAGACAGCCTGGGCCCGCCCAACATTTAGCCTTCAATCTCCCCTGCCCCCCAGCACCCAGCTCCTGGCAGGAGGGCCCGGGAAGGGCTCTACCTTGCCCCCTCTGGGTGGGGCCAGGCTCCTGCCTGACACTCACCAGAACAGCAGGATGGTGGGGGGTCTGCAGGTGGGCTGGGCCCAGAGCTTTCTTAGAGATCATTTGCGTGTTTGCTTGTGCTTTGTTTTTTGGTGGAGAAACACACCCTGGATCCCCATGGCTTCCATTCATCCTGGGGCAGTCTACCTCATGCATGAGTTTTCATTTTAAATTTCTCCAACGAGAACAACAGAGTCATTTTTAGCTGGCTGGTTCGGGGAGCCTTTGAACAGGCCCCTGGAATCCGTGAGGATCAACAGGAGCCAACAGGGCTGGGCTGTGTTTGACTTAAAATTGGAAACACAGGAGGCAGAGGAGGGGCTTTATATCCTCTGGGAGGTCCAGGAGCCCTGAGCACTGATTTATGAGCGGCTTGGCGAAAGCCTATGGTAATATTTATAAATTCCTTCCCTGGGGCTGGATGGAATGTTCTTCTGAGCTGCAGTGAGATAGCACCTTTTTGGGGGATGAAGGGAGGTTAAGTCCAATTATTCAATGACGGGGAATGTGGGTGAGGAGCCGCTGCCGAGATGTCTGCTCCCCAGAGACTCGGGGAAGGAAGCTGATCTGCAGGCCTCCTTACACCCTCAGGGACCCACTCCAGTCAAGGAACTTTCGGGGGCTCCTCCCTGGTGCTCCAGCCCCTAGGCTTCCCCCTGCCCTACTCCGCAAGGCCAGGGACCTACCCCTGCTGACTGTGGTGACCACATTTCACCAACATTTACCTCGGTGTCAGGGGACAAGACAGGTTCTGGCTGCGTGGAAGAAGAACGGGAAAGCAGATGGAGGGCGCTGAAGACAGACACAGGTGTCCTGGGAGGGGCCTGAGTCCCGAGGCTGACATGTGACCGGACACCCACAGTCAGAGCCACGCCCGGCAGGGAGGTCGCCGCCGTGAGGGGCCTGCGTGCATGCCAGGCATGATGAAAGGCTCGCACACCCACTGTGAGTTTTGGACCCACCAGCCAAGGCGGGGGATTCCACCGAATCCCAGAGCACCTGCCCAGCAGCGTCCGCCTCAGGCCTGGCTCCCTGTCCCTAACCCCGCAGAGGGGGCAGAGGGGCTGAGCCATGTGGGCCGATGACCTTGCTTGGATGAGAAGGACAACGGCAAATGCTTTTTAAAAATTGAGTTCAGGAAAGTAAAACCAAGGGGAAGGAAGGGGAGGGCACATATTCAACCCTGTGGGCCCACCTTGCCCTTAGCGCCTCAGGTTTCCCACCTGCGAGAAGAAGAGAACCCCGTTTCTTAGGGATCTATGTCCGAGGGCTCCCAGAGGCCTGTTTCCTACCTGCTCAGCTCCTGACAGAAGTGGTGGAGACGGCAGGCAGTGGTCTGAGGAGCTGTCCTGACTCTGGGGGCGGCGGGGAGCTTGGCACCCTCTTTCCAGGCTGCTGGCCCCCTCATCCACAGCCCAGCTCCGGGAACACCAAAAGGAGAGGCTTGTCAGGAGGCCTTTCAACAGCACCCTAGCTCCCTAGCTCCTGCCCTGGCCCAAGGACTCTCCATGAAAGACGCTAAAGCCTATTAAACTGCAGGCTGGGTGGGTCCGGCAGGATGCCTACAGTAATTATAAGATCTGCATCGACTAAATCACGGGGAGGCTGGGTGGAAGGCGCAAGAAGACAACTCATCCCTTTCTGAGTGTCAGCAGGCAAATAGGGCCCCGCACTTGCAGGGGCTTCCGAGGCCGACGCCAGGAAAGCAGGGGTTAAACGCCCACTCTCCAGCCGGGGAGGAGGGGACCTCAGAACCCAGCCCCTCCTTACCTGGTTCTTTGCTTCCTGGTCCCATGAAAAACACTGAGCCGGAATCCTTTTGTCCCTGGGGGTGACGTCAGTGTTTCCTTTGGCAGGTGGGACCGTCATGCATGTCTGAACCTTTGAGGTGACAACTCGCTCGGCTCTTCTGCACAAGGCCCCCGAGGGAGCTGCGTCCATGACATCTGGATGCTCCGTCCCTGCGCATGCAGAGGGGCTGGTTGCCAACTCTCCACCTCTAGGTGTTTAGCTTAGCTCAAACAGGCTCAGCCTGCAAGGGCCTGCGGTCAGAGCACCGCCGTCCGATTCCACGCCCGGGGGCGGGGGGAGGGCTCCACAGCTGCACCGCATGGGGGGGGGGGTCCTGTCCGAGACCCTGCTTCAGCGTCCCCTCAGCCCCCCACCCTCTTGGACTGAGGGGTGGAAGTACGTGGCCAGGCCTCACAGAGTGTTAGAGCTGAAGGGGGTTCCTAAAGGTGAATGCAAGAGTAGGTGTTACTTATTAAGCACCTACTGCATGCCGGGCACGTTACGATGATCTCTGATCGTCTTGCAAATGCTTGAGAGAGGCACTGATACAGTCATCAGTCACCGTGGAGGCCAAGGGGCTGTGGAGAGGCTGCTCGGGGCGGTCAAGGGCGCAGACCCGCGTGCAATCCCAGCCCTGTCTCTTTCCAGCTGGGGGGCATCGCGCTGATTTCTTGAGCTCCACCTGTCTCAGCTTCCCCATTTGTGAGACGGGGAAGCTTCCCACAGCAACCACGGCACAGGGTGGTAGTGAGCTAGTGTGCACGCAGAGTGTGCACCACGGTGCCTCATGCCAGGTAGGGGGGGTGGGGGGGTTGCTCTTTTCATGAAGCGCTCCTGGCGCTCGGCAGCCAGCAACAGTCCCGAGGCCAGAAATCCCAGTCTGTCCAGCCCCAGTGCCCGTGTTCCTCATCTTACACGTCAGGATGCACGCGTGCAGGGGAGGCGGGTGTGGGGACCAAGGACCTAGCCAAGATCAGCCAGCGGCTGTGTGACCATCCCCGGGCCGGCAGCCATCTGTCACCAGCCCCAGGAGAGCGCCCACCGCACAAAACACTGCCTCCCTTTGGCACTGAGGTAACCTCTGCGGGGTCCCTTTGACCTCGGGGGGATGTCGGCAAATGCAGGAATAACCATGTTAGTGGCTTTGACGTCACACGTGCTGGATGGGCAGTTCGCACCCTCCTGTCGCCGCCCCCGTTCCTGTCACCCCAGAGTGATGGAAACGGGCGACCAGGTGCCTTCCCACGTGTAATCTGCTCGGCGCTCCGGGGGCTCGACTGACTTCCCCATTTTATTTGAAATAAACGTTGAAGATTTACCTTCTGTAGGCTTCTCTCTTTTCACTCTGCTCTCCAATGCAAGGTTTCGTGGCCTTTGCAAAAAGCATGAAAATGGAGATCCGCCTCATCTAAACCCCAGATGCAACGAGGATCATTTCAGCGGGAAGCAGAACAAAAGGAGATGTGACAGGGATGCAAGCATTTTATTATTCCCCTGTGCTTCCTTCTCCCTCCCGCTCAGATTTCCCTCCGTGAAGCTGAACACAGACGTGTTACAACTAACCCCAGTTTTACTCCCAGCTGCAAAGGACGAATCACAGACAAGCGAGCACCCAGTGGAAAGGGGGTGACGTTTCTCGGGGAAGCCTGATCGCAAGTGTCAACATCTCCAGCAGCCCCTCACCTAGGCCAGTTCCCTCCCCCCCGCCCCAGCGAGCGGCAGATGGAGCCGGGGAGGCTCCAGAACCGCTCCCCGGCCCTGGGGGCTCCCGCGGCCCCGCCCCAGTGCTGAGTGCCTTCCAGGGGTCCAGCCAAGGGCTCTATGATGTCACCCTCCCCAGTGGCCAGTGGGACTTGCACTGGTCCTCTGCCCACTGTCCATGCAGAGCAATGTCACCGCTGCTCCTGACAGGCAGAAGCACCTGGCGTTTGCTGGGCTGGGGGTGGCCCGTGTCACCTGGCTGGGAAGAGGGAAAAGGGGACAAAGGGAGGCGCACAAAGGTGGGCAGAGTCACCTGGAACGGAGAAGCGGCAGAGCCCACAGGGGCCCGAGGGACGCAGGGAGCAAGGCCAGCCCCAGGTTCCCGCAGCGCCAGGCCCGGCCCCTCACTTGGACACCAGCATGTGGACGAACTCCTCGTAGTTCACCTGCCCATCCCCGTCCACGTCGGCAGCCCGGATCATCTCGTCCACCTCCTCGTCACTCAGCTTCTCCCCCAGCCTGGTCATCACGTGCCGCAGCTCGGCCGCGCTCACCAGGCCGTTGCCGTCCTTGTCAAAGACGCGGAAGGCCTCGCGGATCTGCTCCTCGCTGTCCCTGCCCCTCAGCTGCCTGGCCATCATGCCCAGGAACTCGGGGAAGTCCACGGAGCCGTTGCCGTCGTGGTCGATCTCACCCACCATGTCCCGCAGCTCGGCCTCCGTGGGGTTCTGGCCCAGGGAGCGCATGACGGTGCCCAGCTCCTGGGTGGTGATGACACCGTCCCCGTCCTTGTCGAACAGGCAGAAGGCCTCCTTGAACTCGGCCACCTGTTCCTCGCTCAGCTGGTCGGCCATGGAGGGCGGGCGGCGGCCGGCTCTGGTGGCGGCGGTGGTGGTGGCCGGCGGGGCTGCAGGACAGGTGGCGGTGTGCGGGGCACCGGCTGGCTGGCCGTCTGGCCTGGGCTTGACTGGCGGGCGCTTAAGAAGGAACAGGGCTCTCGCTCACATGCAGACTCCCCGCCCTGCGGTTGCCCCAGGCCGGGCGCTGTTGGAACAGGAGTCCGGCACCAGGAATGAGGCCGGCCGAGGGTTGAGCTGACGCCAGCGCTGGGGTGTGTGTGTGTGTGTGTGTGTGTGTGTGTACGGCTCCCCGCCCACTGCACTGGGAGCCGGCAGGAACCCCCGCGAGGACACCCACAGGGAGGGCGGCCTGCCCAGTCCGCCAGAGACTGGTCCGGGCCGTTCCTTCTGGAATTGTCTCTGTCCTGTCTTCAGACCCCACACTCCCGAGAACAGCCAGCTTCCCTTCAGTGGAGGTTCAGAGCAGGATGAAAGGCAGAAGTTGCCTTTGCCTGAAGGGAACTTCCTCCCCGTGTCTTTGCTTTCCAAAGCCTGAAAGCCTCCGGGTTCCCGAAAGGGTTTACAGAGAAGGAACAAGGTTTTCTTCTTCAGGGGGAAGCACTGTCTTCTTATCTTCAGAAGAAACATGAGTGGAGACAGATTTCCTCCTACTCATGCATTCCTACATGTGTATTGAGGGCCTACTCTGTTCAGGGACTGTTCTAGAAGCTGGGACTAGAGCCACAAATCAGACAGGCAACTCCCAGTCCTCCAGAAGCTTCTCTTCCCTCTGCGAGACGGCTAGCTAGCGAGTAAACTAACAGGTGAGATACTTGGATATTGTGACAAAAACCATGAAGGAGATTGAAATCGCTTCCACAGTAGATGGTCAGGGAAGGCTTCCTCGGAGCGGCAAGTGAGGGTGACCTGAGGGGAGAAGGTGCTGTCCAGGCAGGGAGGCTGAGTAGGCTCAAGCCTACGGGTAGGAGAGGGCTTGGCATGGTCAAGGGACAGAGAGGTGGCCGGCGTGGCTGCAGCCTGATGGATGGGGGGAGACAAGGACATGAGGAAGGCGCAGGCTTGGGAAGAGGCGGTGGGGGATTCACGTTTTACTCTCTGATTGACAGCAAGATATGCAAAGGCAGGTCTGGAAGTCTGGACCCCTCATTTTGGGGTAGCAGAGCAGAAGAAAGGGGTGTTTTTAAGAGGAGATATTCTTAAGAAGGCAAAGTATGATACTCCCTGAGCACAGACTCCTGCTCCCAGCTCCAGGGAAGCCTGGGAAAATGACCACCCCTGAGTGAGAAAAGGTGGCTTTGCCTGTGGGAATCCATGAAAATTCAAACTGGGAGAGACCCTGGAGAACCACCACAATACTGCAGGAGAAGGACAAAGCTGGACTTTGAGACTCGCTGTAAGCCCACAGTAATCAAGATGGCACCATTGCCCAAGATCTATTCTTGGGATAGATGGAACAGAAGCATAGAGGGCCAGAAAGAGACCCACACAATACAGTCGACTGATCTTGGACAGAGGAACAATAAGAGGGAGAAAAAATAGTCTTTTCAACAAATGATGCTGGAACAACGGGACATCCACGTGCAAACAGTGAATCTAGACACAGACCTTACACCCTTCCCAAAAAGTAACTCAAATGGATCACAGACAAAATGTAAAATGCAAAACTGTAAAACTCGCAGATGATGACATAGAAAGTCTGAACGACCTTGGGCTTGGCAATGATACCAGCTCATCCAGTTTGGGTCTGGGTTGGGTTTAGATAGGACGTCCAAGGCATAATCCATAAGAGAAAGAATTGATAAACTGGATGTTATGGTCTGAATGTGTCCCCCCAAATTTCATAAGCCCAAATCTCACCCCCAAAGGGATGTATACATGAGATCATACAAGCGCAGTAGCAGGAAACAGAAGATGAGACACCAGACAAAGGCGTGGAAGTGGCACGGCGTCCTGGAGAACCAGGGACTAGCAGCACGGGAGAGTGCGTGCCTGGGACGGTCCCCCTGATGGACCTGTGCGGTCTGGTCTTGCTTCCTGCCTACTTTACCCGCAAGGGGGTACGTGGCCGGCAGGTGTCTGCAGGTTTCTGGATTATGGCGTCGTGGCCCCAACATCCAGCCCTCGCCCTAAGCATGTTCTTCAAAAAGGCACATTGAAAGAGAGCTCAGTAAAGGATTTTAAACAGAGCTACTCATGACTCACAAAGGAGAGTGCTGGGATGGGCTACACTGTGGTGCCTCACTAGTTAGGAAACCAGCACTTAGTTCATGGGCTTCTGCAGCCTTCCCCGGGCATACAGTTTTGATCTTAGGACCCATCTAAACATTTAAAGTGATTGAGGACCCTAAAGAGCTTTCGTTTGTGTGGGCTACATCTATCAATATTTACTGGATTTGAAATTACAGCTGGAAAAACGTTAAATATTGAAATGTATTTTTCTATATTTATTTGCAACTAAAAAAAAACAAATAAAAAACTCATGTTAACATAAATAATATCGTTTTATAAAAATAATTATAGTTCTAAAACAAACAAAAATAGGAGATGAGTGGCATGTAATAAAAATAATTTTGCACGTCTCTCCCTCTGTTCTGTTTTGTAGGAGCAGGTCTGTAGATGGGGGGCAGATTTGGGGGCAGATGCTTTGATTTGAAGTGTAGGATAACCCAGCTTCACACAGACATGCAGGTGGAAAAGGAGAGAACATGCAAATGACTCTCTCAGAGACTGGTGGATGTTCTTCTTCGATACTGTAATCAAAACTGGGCAAGTGGTGGTTTCTCAAAGGTTAGCTGTAGTGTGGAATATGAAACCATGTCAGTGAATCTTTTTGTATGTCACATTAAAATCCACTGGTCACTCGCGTGCTTTGTGATTTTGTCACACGATGCATTGGTCATTTGGACAATATTGGTTCACCGAGTTCTGCAGATCTTCCGCATGCTGAGCCATTGCAAATATAATTTAAAAAGTCACATTCATTCATATCGCCACCAATCCTATTAGAAAAGTAGCAGAAAGTCTCAAGCTCACAGAGGCACATACGAAATTTCCAAAATTCTGATTTTCATTTGAAAGCGCAACTATTATCACTGACAGCAAATATTGTCGGTTGTTTTTCTTGAAGCGACAGGCTCACTTCATCCATTTTTGAGAAAGTGTCTGCCAAATACCCAGGCTGAGCAACCACACTTGTCATATCAGCTATTCTTTCCAAAAAAAAAGGCAGTCCATAAACAAGGCTCACCCCGTTACTCACGGACTCACATGGTGCTTTTCCTATGGCAACCACTGTTTCTCCGTGTTCAGCAGCATATTAAAGATACGCATGCAAGGGTGGAGATTTAATAAAATAATTTCACTACTCCAGAAACATTCTTAAGTGAAACTGGCTTTTTTTTTTTTTTTTTTCAACTGAGACTCTGTGGCAGCGAAGAATATAATGATTGTTAGTATAGGAGCCTCGATGCCTGCTAAGGGGTTGGTGATTTTATGCATCATTGCTTTGGTCTTGGTGCAAGATGTCAACACAGTGAAAAAGGCAAATAATGTTTTGGTATTATTATTAGAATTGTTTTGACCTCCCAGACCCCCTGAAAGGGTACTGGGGGCACCCTTCCCCTACATGGATCCTTGGAACACTCTTGGAAGACCACACTGGTGGAGTATTGAGAACCAAGTCTGAACCGAGTATAGTACTCCCTGGGCTGGAGGTGAGAGGTACCGAGGACACTGGAATCTTGGCAGGGACAGTGTTGGCCCTACAGAATACAGTATTAATGAAGACCCCAATCCACCCCAATCATTCACGAAGACACCCATCAACGGGACTGCCTGCTACAGCTGCTTCCTTTGAAGAGTAGAGGACCCAAGGTACATTCTTCTATCCGAATTGGTGTCATGGTAGTTTTTTTTTTTTTTAAAGATTTTATTTATTTATTTGACAGAGAGAGACACAGTGAGAGAGGGAACACAAGCAGGGGGAGGGGGAGAGGGAAAAGCAGGCTTCCCGGGGAACAGGGAGCCCGATGCGGGGCTCGATCCCAGGACCCTGGGATCACGACCCGAGCCGAAGGCAGACGCTTAATGACTGAGCCACCCAGGTGCCCCATGGTAGTTTTTGTTAAAAAGAGTTCACGAAGCACCGTCGGGGATCTGCCTCTGCTATCGGGGGCTCTGAAGATACACATCAGGATTCCCCACTCTTGTCAACCCTCCCATGCCTGTGCCCTGCGAGAATGCCTATGGGTGAGAGTGGCCCTGAGAACTTCTCTCTTACTCTGGATTAAGCCATTCACCAGCCCTAACAGTTGCTCATCGACCAGCCCCCAGTAAGAATAGGAACACCTTGTCTTAGTGTATTCAGGCCGCTACAACGAAATGCAACAAACTTGGGTGGCTTCCAGACTTGGTGCATGACCCAGCTCTTGGAGTGACTTTTGGTCAGTCTTGTGTGAATCATCCAGATTCCTCCAGGGCTGTCCTGGGCTGGGCACTGGGCGGGAGTGGAGTTTGAGCTCAGGGAGGAGACTGTTGCTCTGGATCCGAGCCGTGAGCTGTTTGATTGAAATCTGATAAGTAACCGAGTGACATCATGGTTTAGGAGGCTGGTGCGGGACATGAACACCCTTTCCGGCGTTTGCAGGGCACCGTGTGTTACCTCCTGCTGGGTCATAAAGGGAAGGAGTGGTTCGAGTTTATGATTGGAGGCCTCACCTGCAGAATGAAGGTCACTGAGTCCAGGGGAAGCAAACAAGAGACTGTTTGGAGAGTTTCTTGGATCTTCTTGGGTCAGTGTGTCCTCAAGTCAGCTCCCACTGCTTTTACCCAGCAGCAGGCTTATGAGAGCAGCCTCCAGGGGAGCCCCCGGTCCACCCCGTGCCAACCCCCCCCCGCTGGGTATCTTCAAGCTCCTTAGTAGCTCGACTGCTGAAGCCAATGCCTCCGGGGACTTTGAGCACCTTGCTCAGCACATGTACGCAAGACGCAACAGCAGGGACACAAAGTGACTTGTATTTAATTACTGACAGCCACTTTGACTAAATCAGGATGAAATGATCACCCCAAACAAAAGCAAAGTAGTACAAAGTCCCACAATAAAGACAGCCAAACACATTAAAAATCTCTTCCCAGACTTCCTGTTTTCCTGGGAAAAGGGCAAAATTTTTTTTTTTTTTATGACACCTGCTGGGATTGGTGACTTAGCTCAGGTCACTCACCGTGCTCACTGGTGCCTCCCCTGAACTTCTGGGCAGGTGAAGGGGTCCTGCACTGGCCTTGGGGAAGGCAGGGTGGAGGAGGGCAGAGCGGGGTTCTGGAAGGGCTCCTTTGTGTGACCCGCCGGCCTTTCAAATTTGATATTTGATGTGTTTTCTAACTTTTTAACTTTTTATTTAAAAAAAATTTTTTTTTATATTTGATGTTTTGAAAAAAATTGATCAACAGAAAATATTAAATGAGGTGATGTGCTGAGGGGCTAGAACTACATTGAATGAATCTTTTAGTACCCAGCTCCATTTGATCACTGGCTAAAGCGGGTTACTTTAAGCCCCCGCAACCACAGGGGTGTGGTAATTACCTTCCAGAGAACAAGCTGCTCTTCCCTGAGGGGTACAGAGCTCCCTAAGAGGCAGGAAGAGCCTTTGTTCTAAGTCCCAAGCCTTTGAAGTTTATGGTTGTGATGAAAACCTTTTCTAAAAAAAAAAAAAAAAAAAAAAAAAGAAAACCTTTTCATTCGATGCAGAAAGCCAGGTGTATGCGAGCTTGTGTTTGCACGGGGCTCAGGAGTCCACGTGAGGACATGTGAGCCTGTTGCGGAGCATGTGAGATGTGGAGAAAGCAGGAGCATTTGGGGTACGGGCTCCGCGCCTGGGTAAGCGATTTGAAAGGGGCAAAGAGGTTCAGCAAAGGGCAGAACTCCCTTTGGAGGTCATTCACCCAGTGGCTTTAGACTAGCTCGTTGAATCCCTCGGAGTCTGCAAAGTCCTTCCAGAGATGCGTGGTGAGCGAGAGAAGGTGACACGGAGGGCCCGGGGTGCCTGGCCTCCTTCCTCCCTCCACTGCCGACCGGGAAAGCTCTGCTTTTAACTGCTTCATATGTGTTGGGCAAGTTGCAACTCTCATGGCTCAGGGTCCTCATCTGTAAAATGGGTACAACAGGAGCATAGGGCACCACGGATTAATACATGCGGGGGTTCAGAACGGTGGCTGGAACAGTCAGAGCTCAATAAAGGTTAACAATCACTTACCGTCCCAGGAAGATTTCATTTGAAAAATGACTTCAAGGACATCATAACCTATCAAACTTAAAGTCTTTACCCAGGACTAGGCAACTATTTAGTAAGCCGCCAAAATGGGCCTAGCAGGAGGGTCTCCTGGCTCTTTGAGCTGCGAGGAACAGGGCCTGAGGGCCATCTCCACTTACTAAGGCCATCTCTCATCAGCCTCAAGCCCCTGGAAGGCAGGGAGAGTGTTCTGTTCATTGGAGACTCTCCGAGTCCCGCACAGCCCCAGCATATAACAGGCATTCGAGAAACATCTGCTGAAGGGACGATGAAGGCTTTGACCAAGGCCAGCTGGCTGGGGTAGAATGTAGGTTTTCTGGGAAGCAGAAGGTGGTGGAAGGTTTGGTCCCAGGAGTAGTACCTCATGTGTGGTGGGGGGATGGGGCAGGAGGGCTCATGACATGACTGCCATCGGCCACAGGGGTCCAGCATCTCAGAGCGAACCAGGACTCTCAAGGTCCCGACTCAGAGCGTCATCGACGTCGAACCCGGTGGCGTTTCTGTGTATGCATTTCTACATTTGTATGAGGAAGAGAACAGACAGCTCCTGACCTCATCTCTGAAGGAATATGGAGGTGACCCAAAGCACCTCACCCAGGACCAAGCGTTGCATGCCCGGAGGAGGCCAAATCTGGTGACTTGGAGAAGGGAAGGGACGGCCCTAGGAAAGGAGCCTTGATCAGGATGAGGAAAGGGCAGAGGGAGTGGGTGTGGTGTGGCCCAAGGGAACCCCATGGGAAGTCTAAGAGCAAAGGAAGGAGGGATTGGGGAGAGCTCAGTTCTGAGATTTCCCCCCATGGGGTGCTCGAGGGTGGGCCATGGGAGAGCTCACACGAGGGGGGGCATGAGCCCAGCATAGGGTCTGCCCCGGGGGCCTGACATCCCACCCCTTAACTTCCCCTGAGCCCTACACTTCCTTTGCATCGAGCTTGCTCTGAGTTCTTGGCAAAGAAGGGGTAGAAGCCGTTGCGAAGACGCCCACAGAGATCAGCATCTGCACTGTCCGTGTGCACAGGGTGGCACCAGAAAGCTGTCCCTCTGCCTGCCGGAGCCTGGCGCGTCTCTATGGGCAGCTCTGGGGAGCAGTGGCTTTGGCTCCCTGAGAAGTCGGGGTCTCGGCAGCACCTGACCCCCAGACCTGACAGGGCGGAGGACCCTGCGAAGGAGGGCACTGCGCGGGCGCTGTTTCCATACTGGGAAGGAGATGGCAGATGCATGACGTGGGGAGGGCTGGGTGGGGCCCTTCACGTGGGCCCCGTGCTGCTCGGTCCACCGCCCCAACTCCTTTCCAGAATCAAACAGGGAGTTGCAAAACTATGGCCTCTCTCTCCCATCTATGTATCTATCATCTATCTATTATCTATCAATCATCTATCATCTATTATCTTTCTATTATCTGTGTATCTGTCTGTCTGTCTGTCTAGTATACCTGGAGGAAGGAATTTCAAATGCATCATAGGGAAAATGCTATGTAGCTTGGGGAAACAAACACACAAAATGACCATGAACGCAAATACTGAGAACTGGTTCACGACACTTTAGTTCTCAAAGAAGGTGTTTCACGGTAAATGATGACAGCTTGGAATACACTCAAGAAAGGGACATGGGCCAGTATAAAGGCAGCATGTATGTGCAAGAAAAAAAAGAGAGTAACGTGTAAAAAAGCCAGACATCTGCTCTCTGATCGTGCACGGAATAGAGTCAGGCCGGAGAGTGCAGCCCATGTGCTGGGAGGGGCAGGGGGAGAGGGAGCAGAGCTCCGGCGGGAAAGTAGAAGGTTACTAACACTGCAGTTAGAGGGGGCGGGGTGGAGAGGAAGCTCTCCTCTCTTTTCAAGATTCGAGATGCGGTGGCTGGGTGATAGACACTGGGGAGGGTATGTGCTATAGTGAGCGCTGTGAATTGTGCAAGACTGTTGAATCACAGATCTGTACCTCTGAAACAAATAATGCAATATATGTTAAGAAAAAGAAGAAGAAGAAGAAGGAGATAGCAGGAAGGGAAGAATGAAGGGGGGGAATTGGAGGGGGGGATGAACCATGAGAAACGATGGACTCTGAAAAACAAACTGAGGGTTCTAGAGGGGAGGGGGGTGGGAGGATGGGTTGGCCCGGTGATGGGTATTAAAGAGGGCATGTTCTGCATGGAGCACTGGGTGTTATGCATAAACAACAAATCATGGAACACTACATCAAAAACTAATGATGCAATGTGTGGTGATTAACATAACAATAAAAATTAAAAAAAAAAAAGATGCGAGAAAGTAGTCAGATATCCTAAAAAAAAATGTGAAGAAAGTTCTTAAGGGAAGAGTTAAAGTCTAGAGATCTTTAAAAAACAAATCATTGTTGGGGATGCCTGAGCGTCTGCCTTCGGCTCAGGTCATGATCCCAGGGTCCTAGGATGGAGCCCTGCGTCTGGCTCCTTGCTCAGTGGGGACCCTGCTTCTCCCTCGGCCCCTCCTCCTGCTCGTGTTCTCTCCTTCTCTCTGACAAATAAATAAATAAAATCTTAAAAAAAACCCACACAAATCATTGTTCCACGTGTTAATGGGGAGCACGGACATTAAAACACACAGATGAAGAACCTGGAATAAAAGTAGGGGGAAATATTAAAGCCCCAATAAAGAGATGGGCGTAGCCACAGATGAGGTTACCGAGGGACAGAGAAAGTCAAGCAAGAACCAGGGCAGCTTGTCCCAGAACGTTCCAGAGAATAGGAGCATAATGGTGGACTTGGGTAAATACAGTTTAGCGGAGGTGATGCTGAAGGCTGACTGCAAGTGAGGACTTCTCGAGAAACCGTTTCCAAGGATTTCACAAAAGTGCACAGAGGATCTGCTACGTACCAAGCACATTAGCTGAGTTATCCTATTTAAAATGCAAAACTGGGGCACCTGGGTGACTCGGTCGGTTAAGTGTCCAACTCTTGATTTCCGCTCAGGTCATTGATCTCAGGGTCATGGGATGGAGTCCCACATCGGGCTCTGCTCTGGGTGTGGAGTCTGCTTGAGATTCTCTCTCCTTCTCACTCTCAAAAAAACCCAAAAACAACAACAACAGCAACAAAACCCCCCAGAGATATAGATATATATATACACATATATATAATATATATAATATGATATAATAATATATATATATATATAATGCAAAGCTGACTGCCATCAGGTAAGGGGGCTGCCGAAGCTAGGCAGCTGGTGGGAGGCAGGGCGCCCACTGAGCCGCTACCTCCTTCTGGAACATTCTGCGGCCTTCCCCACCTTCCTGCCCTCTGCAGCCGCGCCCCGGGTGGAGGAATATGTGGGTCCTGAGCAGGCATGACTGCCGGCTCTGCCGGGCCACCACAGTTGCTCGAGCCCCGTGTGGCTGCCCTCAGTGGAGTAGGAGGGCAGCTGAAGGCCTGAGACACAGGGACAGGCGCCCCCGAGGAAGGGAACCTGCGTTCCAGGTCCCGGCTCTGCCACGAACGAGTTCTGCGCCGTGTCTGAGCCTCACTCGCTTCATCTGTAAGGTAGGAACCATCCACTGGGCGACTACACGGGTCACACATTGGAGCCCTTAGCAGGTGAGCCAGTGCGGCACGGTCAGATGGGGTGGTGGCCACCTGGCGTGATGGAGCCCTGCTAGATACCCCGTCACCAAGGGCGGTGGGAATACCGGGGGCCCGGGGGACGAGAGGCCCACCTCTCCCCGCTGAAACTGGCCCATCAGGGACCATCCCCTAGGGGATGACGGAGTCTTTCTGGGCAGGGGTCACGGGGAGCCACCCCCTCCCCCAGGGGTGTGTCACCGTGGCCCTGCCCGGGTTGGGCAACGAGCTTGCCGGGCGGGGGCGGGGCGGGTCCTGCTCACCCGGTTCCAGGCTCTGACCTGGTTTAAGCCACGGCCCTCCATCTGTGCCCCGCCAGAGCTCCCAGGACAGGCACGGAGGGGACCGAGTCCCTGTCCTCAGTTTTGTGAGGCTCAGGATCCTGCGGCCACAGGCAGCACCCGCGTCCCGCCCTGAAAATATGAAAGGTCCTTGTGCCAGGGTTGGCCTGCAAACAGCGGGCGAGGGGGGCATGGGGGCAGGCCGGCCACAGGCCTCAGTCCTGCGGGAAGGAACTGTGTGTGGGAGCAAAATAAACCTGCTTGTGCCCATCTTCCTGGCTGTTCCCAGTCTGTGCTTGCTGGAAAACTGACTTATCTCTGAGGCCTACTCTCTCCCAGAGTTCAGTCCATGGCCCGCACCCCACGGCCTGGTCCCCAACCACGCCTCGGATACATCATGTCAGCTGCCAAACAGGCCAAGGGAGCACATCTAGGATGTCCGCCCATGCCACCGTCAGCAGTGGTCGGAAAGACAGATGTTTGTATCTCCTGAAGCCAAGCGTGGGGATCCCTGGTCTTAGGGAATGTGACACACGACGTTACCTTCCACTGCACTATTACAGCTTGGGGAGTCAAATAGCTTCCCCCATGCCTGCTCAGGACCCACATATTCTATACTTTGCTCCTTGAAGGGGCCAAGAGTCTCCCTAACAGTGATTATTTAACACAGAGCCGACTTCCCCGACTTGCTAAAGGCTTCCCAGGTGACACTCAATGACACCAAATTTGAAACTTGGAAAAAAAAATTCAGCACCTGATCAAGTCCTGGGCAAGTTTGAGAAGCTGCCAAGACAGTCCCTCAGACAGTCCTTGGGTCTAAGAGGAAGGGGAGAGAGAACCCCACAGAGGGGCCCACACACGCCCCGAGGACGCAGTTGGGGGGGCCCAGGCCTCCTCCGGGGCGGAAACCCAGGATTTTAAATTTGATTCCGCCAAGTGTGATTTTCTTAATTCCCTTCTTAGAAATGAAACCTTTGTGAGGCCTCGGATTGTGAAGAAAATAAATGAGTCATTCCAGAAACAGGAGTGGAATAAACGTCCTTTCAAGCGATGGCTGATCTCTTACACACGCACACGTGTGCGTGCACGCACACACACACGCACACACACTGACCACCTCTTTCATCTGTTCCTTCTCTTGCTAGTTGCCCGCTTTCCTGTATCTCGGCACCTCCCCACCGTTAATGGCCCAGACCTGTGATCGTGCTCCTATAATTCCAGGACGGCTTTGCCTACACGACATGTTGCCAGATTTCTCAGACGAACCAAGGTGGCCACACTTGCCCTCTTCACAAGCAGCCTGGGCCGATACCCATCTCTTCGTGTCCTCTCCGGTAATAGAGCGTCCAGTGAACATTTGCCAGCCAGATTGCGGATAAAATGATACCTCATCATCAATTTAAATTGTATATCTCCGTCTCCTGCCCAATTGTAGAATTTCTCAGTGTTGGCCATTTGGGTTTGCTTTTCTATGAGCTAGCTTCACACACAGCTGTCCTGTTTCTATTTTATTATGTGTGTTTTCTTTAAATTAAGAGCTCTTCATTCATATATAAAATCATTGGTCTACCGATCATTTCCTCCCAGATCTGTCCCTTTTTTTTTTTAGCTTAAACAATATAGATTTTTTTTTTTTTTTACAATATAGAATTTTATTTCATAAACATGAAGGGAGTCCACAGGAGAGCAGTCCGATGTGACAAGGCATCTTCAGAACATTCGGGACCCAGGGCTCTCTAGCTCTGTCCGTACTTCTCTACCACCTCCTGACCCAAGGCGGCGGGGCAAAGGCCTCGCTTCAAACCCGAATTCTGCACAGCAGAATTCTGGAAAACAGTGGAGAAAGTCAATCTCCTCTCTTCCCAGAGGCTGCCCACAATTCGTTTGCTTACATCGTTTTGGCCAGAAACTATTCACATAATTATACTAGAGCAAGGGAAGTTGGAAATTTATTCTTGGACTTCTCCAGATGGCCACGTTTCCTGGGAGAAATATGAGTTTCATGGTGTTCGTATTACTTTTAGGGAAGAACAGCTGTTAGTGTGAACAGCTTTGTCTTTGCCACGAAATCCCAAAGAAGCTGTTTGCGTTCTCAGCACGACTGAGGCTTCAAATGAGATATTTAATCTCTTCTTCTAAGTTCTGACACTAAAAATATGTTAACAGAAGAGACACCAACTCTTCTTCCTTGACAGTCACTTTTTGTCACTCACAGAACAGCGTATTTTTGACGTAGTCAGTATTATTTTTAACATAGTCTTTCATAACTTCGGCGTTTCCAGAATTATTTAAATGTATTTCTGCAATCCCACCTCTGACTTGGGCCCACCCCCCGCCCCCGTCTGCTGGCATTTCGTTAGCTAGATCTAAACTCCCTGAAGGCTGCCTGTGTTCACGTGTCACGGCCATTAACATGAGTGCAATAACATGCTGTTTATGTTCTCCTGTGACAGGTGGATTATTTCTCTGTGTCCTGGTGCTTCTGACAAAATGGTGAAGAAGCCATAATTAGCTTCTGGCAACCTCTCCGTTTTGGGGGTCCCTTCTTCCCTCTCTTGTTACCACCTGTCTCTCCAGGGACCTAGAGACCCTGCTCTTCCCACCTCATATCCTGGCACCCCACTGTCCCCCCAGACTCCCCCCCAAGCCCCAGCAGCTGTGCGCCCCCTTCCTACCACACCCCGGTTCTGCACCTGCCCCCAGAGATCCCAAAAGCCAGTCCCTAGTCTGGTGCCTGACCGTGATGGAGCGTTCACCTACCCACCGAGAGAGGAGTTCATATAAACTTGCCAACTGTTTTTTCTCTAGAAGGTTGATTCTTAATTCTTCAGTGGATGGTGGGTAAAGGAAAAGGTCATTTTTAAAAATGCCCTTACCTGGGCAAGATGAAATGTGGGCAGTCATGCAGTTTCAGTTATGAGTGTGGATGTGTGTGTGTTCAAGCCAGCAAAGGAGAGCAAGAAAGGTACATCCAATATTATCAGGTTCTGTGGGGCAGGAGGTTGTCACAAACACTCTGGAGTGTTCTGCTCGGCAACACAGGATGTTATGACCCACTTTGTGTGGGCATTTCCACAGTGGGGAGGGCATGTTTGTACGGAGACCCTATTACCCTCTTGCCTGGCTCTCCTCAGGGCAAACGGAAAGGTGGAGGAGTGGAAGGACGGTGCAAAACTGTTGTGAGCTCTCCCAGGGAACCCCAGTGGGCAGGGAGGGGGATCCCGCGGCCAGCGCTTTGGGAGTGCTGTGACCTAATTCACTCCCTCTGAGCAGTGCATGGGACGCGTGGGTGCACCCCAGTCACTCCTCTGGCCTGCAGCCATGTCTTGGGGCTGCCCCTCCCTCATTTCTTGCCAGATGGATGGACCCAGCAGCGCCTGGAGCAGAGATGGGGGGCGGTGCTGAGGCAGGTGTGTCTGCGGGAATGAATACCTGCTCTGAGCCAGTGTTCAGGCAACAGCAACCCTGAGGCTTTAGGACCTCGTCCCGAACCTAGAGATCTAGTAGAAGCATCGGGCACCGCCGTCAGAGCAACTCATTTATTACTGCTTTTTTTATTCTTTTTTTTTTTAAGATTTTATTTTTATTTATTTGTCAAAGAGAGAGAGAGAGAGAAAGGGAACACAAGCAGGGGGAGTGGGAGAGGGAGAAGCAGGCTTCCCGCCGAGCAGGGAGCCCAATGCGGGGCTCGATCCCAGGACGCTGGGGTCATGACCTGAGCCGAAGCCAGATGCTCAATGACTGAGCCACCCAGGCGCCCATTTTTTTTTTTTTTTTTTTTTTTAGAGAGAGAGAGCATGCGCGCCAGCGAGGGAGGAACAGAGGGAGAGGGAGAGAGAGAATCTGAAGCAAACTCCGCGCTGAGCGTAGAGCCTGACTCGGGGCTCAATCTCACGACCCTGAGATTGTGACCTGAGCCAAAACCAAGAGTCGGACGCTTAACCGACTGAGCCACCCAGGTGCCCTGATTTATGACTGTTTTTACATTAAAGTTGCTGATTTACAATTTGGTCAACTCTTTTTTTCCCTGACAACTTTGGTTCTACCTTGTTACGTCAATACGAGCCGTGAAATGAAGCCTGGGACCATGGAGTGTAACGCCGACTGCAGACAGGGGGTGGGGAGCATCAGCTGCAGGAACTGCAGCAAACTCGGACCGTCCAGGGCACGGCACACACACCTGCTCCCATCCCCACGGGCAGGGCTACGCCACGACAAGACCAACGGTCCCATTTCTCACCTCTCACCACTGGAGCTACGGTCCACCTCACTTTGTCCGGAACGGAGGGAAACGGAACAGATGATGCGTCTTAGAAAGATTTCCAGCACAGATGGTTAAAGTTAAAATGCTTAGTGTTTGAAGGGATACAGTTCCGTTCTCTGGAAAAATACCCTACTCAAAGTATTTCTTGCGCAAAGTCCCAGATAGCAAGAATGTCATTGTCACTGAGGCTGCCTATGTGGGTGGACGGCGCGTGGGGAGTGACGTGCGTCCTGCCAAGCTCCCAGGTGTGTCACTGAAAAAAAAAGAGCGGGAAGGACGCCTCTTGCCAACCTCCCGGCAAGTCTGGGCAAACTGTGGGCACTGACGACACAGCAGCCCCTCCAACAAGCGGTGCTGAGTGCAGAGCAATCGGACTCCAACCCCGCTCCTGTGAACACAAGCCCCACGACAGCAGGGCCTCTGCCCTTTTCCAGGTGACCCGCTGGGAGCCTAAGAATCATGCCTTTGTTTGGACAAGGATCTAAAATGGAAAGACGAGGAGCACCCGGGTGGCTCAGTGGGTTAAACGTCTGACTCTTGATTTCAGCTCAGGTCATGATCTCAGGGTTGTGGGGTCGAGCCCCGTGTCGGGCTCCACGCTCTGCTTGAAATTCTCTCTCTCCTCTCTCTGTGCCCCTCCTTCCTGCACACGCGCTCTCTCTCTTTCTCTTTCTCTAAAATAAATACATAAATCTTTTTTAAAAAGTAAGAATAAAATGGAAAGGTGATCCCCAACTTCTGAGCCTTCAACATGTGAGTGTTTCCTGTGGAATGATGGTCACCTCCCAAACTCACTCAACACCCAGGAGCACCTGCTCTGTGGCGGGCACTAGGAGCAGGAACGCTGAGCAAGACGGACACTGTCCCTAGCATTGGTGAGACCAGGTGTTCGCTCGGCCTCAGACTTCCTGAGAACTGGGAACAGCCACCCTGGCTCTGCTTCCAGGCTGTCTGTCCTTTGACCTGCAAGCAGATGCCTGCAGGAACCCGAAGCCTGAGGAGGTGCCCCGCAGAGAGCTGGTGGCTGCGTGAGGGGAGGATGGCAGCCGAGCTCCTGTTGACCCCGTGCCTGAGCCGTCCGGAGCTAGCGCCTTTCCTGCAGCCACGTCGGTCCCCACCCTCGTAAGGCAGGGATGGTGTTCTCTCTCCGGTGAAGTCACCTGCCTCAGGCTACATGGCCTGTGACTTGGGAGGCCAGGGCAACGCCCCACCGCTGCCCGGTTCCAAGGCCAGTGACGGAGCCACCTGCCGCATTGCTCCACGGGGAGTGTGACTTGTGTTTCGGGTTCTGGGCACAGCAGGGACTCGTGGGGGGCCCCCCTGCCGGCAGCACAGTGGCTCACCATTTCTCCTGCTTGGACTCACAGAAGGCCGGAGCAAGGGCGGGTTCTGGGAGCTGGCTCTGGAAGCTCCGTGTGCACACAGCCTCACGTGGACACACAGGGGTCCCCCCACAGCGGCTCCAGGCAAGCTGGGGGGAGGTGCCAACCCCAAAGACTGGCTCAGGTGGGAGGGACTAGCAGGTTCCCGCAAGTCTGAGGAGCCAGAGGAGGCCCCCAAACCTGTCTTACTGGTTTCTCACCAGTACTTGGCCCACAAAGCCAACAGGGAAGGGAGGGCTGAGTGTGTTCCTGTTCCTGGGGAAGCCGTGGGCTGGCTTCACCATCCGTTCTGAAGGCCTCAGCAGGAGGCCAGCCACCTCGCACGCCGGTGCCCAGCACACACACACACGCACACTCACGTGCATGCACACTCACGCACACTCATGTACACATATGCACGCACGAACACTCAGGGCTACTGCAGGAGCAGTGGGGAGTAAGGACTCCCTGGGGCAGCGGGGCCTGCTGCCTGTGGGGATGGCCTCTGGGACCCCTCCTGCCAGGGGTGCAGGGGGAGGCTGTTTCCTCCCTGTTGCCTCCTCAACCCAGGGCACCCTCTTTGCCTCCAGGACTGCAGCTGCTCTCACTGGGAGAAGTCCAAGTATCCCTGGCAGCAGGGTCAGGGAGATAAACTGAGAGGGGCCGGAGAGGGAGGGGGTCCTGGGCAGGAGAGCTGACCTCCGACAGGTGACCCCAGGAAGGCCCCCGGCTTTCTCCAGCCACCCTGCTGGTCTCTGCTCTGCCTGACCACATCCTCTCTGTTCTTGTTGGCTCAAGGGGCTCCTTTCTCAGCCAACCTGGGTCCCCCCGCCACTCAGCTGTGGTTCTTCTGTGCCCCTCGGCAGGCAGCCTTTCCTGGTCTCCCTCACACTCAGCTGGGGGGAGACAGACACCCCACAGGCTGATGTGGGGCATTCTTCTCACTTGTCTCTCCGTGCACGCTTCTTACTCGGCCACAGGGCTCAGCGGTGGGGCGTGGAGCAAGTGACAATCTCCCAGCCTCAGACTCATCCCTGATGGACACCCTTGTCCCAACACACAGGGAGCCCGGCGAGAGGTGCGGCCCCATGAGGACACACCTGTGGATGTGAGGTGTCCCCAGCTCCCTCCTGCTCCTTCCAAAGAGCTGGGCCGGGGCTCTACGCCAGGGCTCTACACCGGGGCTGCAGAGGAAGAAGGGGGCTTCATCAAGCTGGATTAGGTTTTGGCGACGCATGCCGTGTTGCTCCCCCCTTTCCCAGCCCTGAGTTCAACTCTCAGACGCCCTGTGGTGTTTGTTGGTCACTCGGGAGCAGCGATCCCTGACGCTGGCCCCGTGCAGCTGACCAGCCGCTTACCTGCTGCGGCAGGAGGCCGGGTGGGGAGGGTGAGGGAGGGATTTCCATATGGATTCATGCTCTGAGAAGAGAACACGCCGTATTAGAGAGGAAGCGGGGTCCAAAATGGCAGGCCGAGGGTGGGGAGGTACTCACCAGAACTGTGGCTCCTTCCGCAGTTACTGGGTGCCCGTGGGCATAGGTCTGTCCCTCCCGAGACTCCATCTGTCCATGGGGAGAGTGAGCGACAATCTTTCTCACCTTCCGGTCCCCTGAGGATACTCGCTAGATGCTCTTTCTACATACAAGCCTCTGCCCTGTGCGGAACTGCGTTGTTGAGGCTGATGTCCAAGAGCTGACTAATGTGTCGGGGCCTTGGACTGTTTGATGTGACTAGAACCTCCAGGCAGACGAGTTTAGTTTATCAGTCCAATCAAGAAAGGTATAATAAAATTGAGACTGAGGTCCTCCTTTTCTTGAGTGTTGGTTCACATCAAACACAAACCAGCTTGCTACCAGAGATGAGGTTTATCTAGAATAATGATGCCTCCCGTTGACCAAAGATGCTTTGATCTTTGATCTCAAGTGCCCTGATCATATATGGCAGACGTATTATCCCATTTTATAGATGACGATATTGAGACCCAAGTTAAGCTTCCAAATCTGCAACGGAACTAGAACCAAGAGGTTTAGTCTCCTGATAGCATCTGAAAAGTTCTTCATTGTTTATGATGCATCATCTAATACCAAGGGAAACTAAGAAAATGTTAAGCATCTTGGATTTTTAATCACAAGTCCTGCTAATAAGGTAAGAAGAAAATGTAAAATATAGATTTATATCTTCAAATATCCTTAAGAGCAGGTCTTCATTGTCAGGAGCCCCACCCATCCTGGGTCACGTGCGGAAGCAGGAGCATCCCAGGTAGACCACGTTCTGCACACGATACCAGCTGTCGGTTTCACTGATTGCTCAATGCTTATTGAGGTCTCTGTACTATTCCGGCGCAAAGATGAAACAGCAATCCTTCGTCAAGACATCTTTGCAAAAGAGGTTAGACAACTGGAACATTTCCCTTTGTGTCTCTCTCTCCATCCGGGTCCCCTGACTCGGGGTGGGCTGGGGGGCAGGTGTTTGCCCGGCTGCACTCTAGGGAAGGTGAGACTCCTCAGTCTGTCGGAGGGGCTGAACCAGAGAGACCTGGAATTTATACAATTCCTCGGGAGAGTGAAGGAGTTCATTCCATACACAGAGGCACAGGTGGGTGGAAATCCTGGGAATGTGTAGGGACCAAGAGGAGATCTGCTTGAGAAAGACACCATAGAGACTCCGGTGCAAACGTCCCTTCAGAGGCTTGGGTCTCACTTGCTAAGGACTTGGGAATAGTCCCCAAGGGGTTGAGCTCTTGGTCTAAACTCTGCTACTCAGAGCAGTGGGCAGAGATGATTTCCTTCGAGAGAACGCAGGAGCCTGGGGGCCACGCACTCCCCAGCATCCCCACGGCTCTCGGGCACGACCCCGCACTCCTCCCCTGTGTCCCCATGCAGAACCTTGAACCTAACAATGGAACAGGATCAGAGGAATCACGGAGCTCGAGGAGAGGTATTCTGAGGGGACAGGAAGCCTTTTCCTCACCCCCCGAAATCACACTTGGAATATTCGTGTCATAAACAGCACCACCCGGGGGGCCAGGTTCTGCGTGCGCCCAGGCCCCTTGCTTGCTCGAAGCTGCAGGCAGCGGGCCGCATCTTCCACCTACAGATCTGTCGACCGCCCTGGGCTGGGGATTTAATGATGCCCATGGGTCCACCCTGATAGAATTCCATGCAGTTCTACCACATCCGTCCCCACCGGTCTGCCCTGTGGGATGAGAGCTGGGCAGTAGCCTGAAAGGAGCACAGACAGGAGCACCGGACAGTCCCCCTCTCCTCCAGGACCTGCCGTGGCCACCGAGGGAGGCTCCC
Organism: Phoca vitulina; assembly: GCF_004348235.1. Taxonomy (NCBI): domain Eukaryota; kingdom Metazoa; phylum Chordata; class Mammalia; order Carnivora; family Phocidae; genus Phoca; species Phoca vitulina. Next base: position 7,428,674 of record NW_022589736.1, on the reverse strand, counting down.
TTTCCCTTCCCGCCATGGTCTGTGTGAGAAGTTTCCAAGGTGGCTTGTGTCTGCCATGGGGTCCTGGGGAGGCTGACAGGCCTCTGACGGCCCCCACGCTGGCTCCCCCCAGCTTCTCCTGGGCGGGCCCTGCCACTCCAATTCCGGCATTTCTGGTCTGCCGCTTGTCTGTCCCTCCCTGGGAGGAGGATTTCGCCCAAGGACATGCGGAGGGTGGAGAGCCTTTCCCCTCCCTCTGCTCCAATTGTAGAAAAGGAGGGGGTTCCCATCCCAGGGCAAGGCTGCCACGGGAGCTCTGCCCTCACACAGACTTGGCTGCCTGTCCCAGTCGCTGGTCCCCAGCTCTGACGTGAGCGCTTTGAGCTGGTCGGCAGCTCCGTGACGGGTGTGAGTGACATGGCCAAGCAGCTGTCTGAAGAGCAGGTGGCCGAGTTCAAGGCGGCTTTCTCCAGATTTGACAAGAACGGCGATGGCACCATCAACACCCAGGAGCTGGGCGCCGTGATGCAGGCCCTGGGCAAGGATCTGTCGGAGGCCGAGCTGAAGGAGCTCATCGCCCAGGTGGACACGGATGGCGACAGTGTCATCAGCTTCCAGGAGTTCCTGGCAGAGGTGGTCAAGAGGATGAAGTCCTGGGGCAGCGAGCAGGATATACAAGAGGTCTTCCGCGCCTTCGACCTGGATGGCAACGGCCGCATCAGCGTGGACGAGCTCAAGCAGGCCATGGCCAAGCTGGGCCAGACGCTGTCCCAGGAGGACCTAGATGCCATGATCCAGGAGGCCGACACGGACGAGGATGGGCAGGTGGACTACAAGGAGTTCCTGCGCATCCTCTCCCAGAAGTGAGGCCCGGCCCTGGCCCGTCTCCTGCCTGACTCTGGTCCTCATGCCTTCTCGGGGCCCCTGCTTTTGTGGCGGGGACGTCAAGGGGAAGTCTGGGTGGTGGATGGGAGATTACCTGTTGGTGGGAAAGCCTGGCCTCTCCTGGGTCCGGGTTCTGTGCTCTCTGTGCCCGGCGAGGCCTTAGAGCTGCTCCTGCAGAGAGATGGGGAGCCCCCTGCCTCACTGGGCGGTCGTGAGGAAACCCAAAGCAATGTGGTGGTTGAAATAAAAGGAATGTGAACTCCAAGGGTGGTGTGTGCTGGTGCTTGAATGTTTGGTTGGAAAGTGGAAAATCAAAGGCTCCAGACGGTGGTATTTGGGTTTCTTTTGCACCTCTGCCCCTTTCCCTGTGCCCGAGTGGGAGAACCGACCTGGGTAGGCCAGACGGTTCTCCTCCAGCGTCTCCCGGATGCCTGAGGAGAACAGGTGCGGGACGGGTGCGTCGGGCTGGGAGAGGACACAAGAGGCACGTTTCTTTGGCTTGAGGTTCTGCCTGAGCTCCTGGGTCCAGACCGGAGGCTGGAGGCCGGAGCCTGGGACTGAGACACTCTCTACACCACAAACAAAGTTACCATCCTTTGCACCATCCTCGTCCTCTGCTGCCCCCAACCCCATTCAAACTGGGGTTTGTGGCATTGCAGTGTGGATCCCCAAAATCAGACCCACTGGAGGCTGCTCGTCACAGTTTTCAAGGCTCCCTTCCTTGTCCTGGTTCTCAGAGATGGCTTAATCCAAGGTCACCCTGCACGGGAGGAAACCGAGGCCAAGGATGGCTCGGATTGAAATCCCAGGGCTGTAGGGGAGGCAGAACAAGCCCGGGGCCTCAGGATTCGGAAAACACACATGGTTTTCCAGCATAGTCTTCAACCAGCTGTGCGGCCCTGGGTGTCCTGTGATGGTGGGCTTCTGCTTCCTCCTTCGTGAAATGAGTTTTTCTTTTGCTTTTGGCGGTGACTGACTTTATCTTTTCCTAGTTGTGCCAAGTCAGTGGTTCTCAGCTAAGGGTGGGGAGACCGAGCCAGCTTCCCTGGGGGGTTATTGCAAAATACCAGCGCCCGCCCTTTCCCGCCTGCCCCTCATTCCGGCGCGGGTGGGGGTGAGTGGCAGAGCCTGTCCAGCTAAACCCCAGTGGGGGGGGGCAGGGCCAGGTCACCAAGGGGGGGCTGTGGCTCGGATGAGGTCTTTCTGTTTTCTTCTCTCCCATTTGACATCGTCGGTGGGTCATTCCAGTCTCCCATGACCCTCACACGCTGCTGTCTCCTTCTTCCCAGCCCTGTCCTCAGACTGAGTCCCCAAGTACGGCCAGGCCCCCTCCAAAGCCTAGCAGGTGTCAGACACAGCAGGGCAGCTCCTGCCCGGGTTGAGGGCTGGGAGGCCCGGTGGGCTGGGCGGGGGGCGGGCTCTGAGGCAGGGAAGGAGTCTCATATCCCCTGAGGTTCTGAGGGAGGCAGGGGATGGGCCAGGGAGCAAGATGACAGAAGTGTGGGATCTGGGGGAGGTTCGGATGTGGCAATAAAGAGATGGGACAAAGGCAGCAAATGACCTGGTGTGGTGAGGGAAGGAGCGGCAGAAATACTCTTCGGGTCCAGGACGGGGGTGGTTCCCTCCAGAAAGTCCCTGTCCCCTTCCAGACGTAGTCACAGAGGTCTGAGTTTCTAAATGAGTGAGTCCTAAATGCCAAGCTGGCCCAAGGTGAAGGTTTCCAGGCTCTGTGTGGAAACAGGAAAAATAAAGAATTTTTCGACTAGCCTAAATGCATGCCGTGTTTAAAATTCTGAGAACACACTCTTTCTGTATTTTCCATGTTAAATGTCCTTTCTTCCATGAAGCCACTGTGATGGCAGGGGATACTTTCGTGGGACTTTTTTTCATGTTCTTACTCGGAAAAATGAAGAGTCCTTACAAAGTGCCCCAAATGAATGTGGGTATTTCACTGTCCCATAGCCCCAGACATCTGAGAACCGCTGCTGGAGTGGATGGAGTGTAAAGTCGATTTTCTTTCTTTAAAAAAAAAAAACAAAACCTTTTCTTCCCCGACTTTGAAGAAATATGTGGCTCATGCATGGGAATAGTAAACTCCCACCGTCAACAGTGAGCGCACGTTCAGGACTGGTGTTTGCATGGGAGCGGGGGCCAAGGGGCCGGGAGGCGGTCCACCGACCCTTCCTGTGGCACTCCGCAAACTGGCTGCAAGCTACGGGGCCGTTCTGCTCTCTGTGTTTTCGTATGTCTACAGTGTGCTCTGCTCAACATCATGTACGCGGCACTAGAAAGATTGGAACTGGCAGAGGGAAGGGGAGAAATGAGGCCCCTGGCAGCCCCAGGGGGCTAGGAGATGGGGCATCTGAGGCTGTTCACTCAGGAGCTGTTCCTGAAAAGGGCGTGCTGGGCCACAGGGCAGGAACAGAGCAGCAGAAACCTCTCTTTATCTGTTACCCCAGGAGGACAAACGGGGAATCTGAGGGTCTGGGAAAGGAAGTGACTCACTTCAGGTCTCCAATGAGAGACAGATGTGTGTGGACTTTGAGGCTTCAGAGGCTGCCCCCTCCAGCAGTGCCTCATCCCCCACCCCCCCGCAGTCTTCCACCCTGAGACTCTGGTGGCCCTGCCCCAAGGACGAAGGACCCCTTGGGCATGGGGGGTCTGGTGGAGAGAGTTGGTCAGGAGCCACAGGGTGGAGAATCTTCTGGAAGGCGACAATCCTAGTGACCTTCTCGCTGCACCTGGCACCTGGGAGATAAACAGAAACAGCCTCAGCAGTGACTCCAAATCTCCTGGAGGACTTTCGAGGGTGGGGTCCAAGTTCGGGAAGCCGTCCTGCCCCAATCTAGAGCTCTGGGGAGGACTGGAAGGAGCGCGAGAAGCGTCCCCAGAGCCAACACAGCTCGAGGTGACTTCAGGGAAAGTCAGTTCTCTGAAAATCAGTTTGCCAAGACTGATTCTGCCAATGGCCGATTTGCTGGTTATTTCCCAATTTACAAAAAAAAAAAAAATTATTTGTAAAAACACTTTATGAGGATTACAGAGATTCATATTGGAAGAGATGGTTTAAGACCTTTTTGAGTATTTCTCTGGAGTTTTCCTCACCCGGTTGAAAGTTTTAGCTTTGTTGTGTTGTTCTGGCTTGGTCATTTATCTTAGTCGGTTCACCTGAGCCTCTCACCCCACCACCCGACTAAGATGAACGTTCTCTGCGTTCTGTTCTTGGTTTGCTCTTGTGTTTGTTTTCGTCCATTGGGTCTATGATTTGGAGGAAGGAGAACGGAGTCATTTAGAGATGGAGTAGAGCAAGACTCCAGTGTCAAGGATCTTGTGGACCATAGATCAGGCAGGTCTCCCTCTTCTAACAGATTTTCGGTAGAGCCTGTTGCTTTAATTCACAGATGTATGAACTGGCTCAGTGAGACAGATTTTGCATGTGTTCTAGGTGGTATTTGGTAAAGGCTCGGTGTCTGAAATAGGAATCACCCACGAAACTGACATTTAGCTGAGCAGAACTAAACTGATAAGTCTACTGGGGGAAACCAGCTTTGGTGAAAGCAAAACTAATCTGAACTGAAGCAAAATTCTCGCCAAATCCTTCAAGATATTAATCAGGACATTGATTTTAGATGAATTACTCTACTTCCAGTCAAAACAGATATTTCAAATTCCATGTACTAAGTAATACATTTTCTTCATTGAATTGCCCCTGGATTTTTAAAAATCCTAATTTATATCTATTTCTGGCAGGAGTTTCTTTTAAGGTCCATATTAAAAGCCTGCTCCTTCAGGAAGCCTTCCAGAACAGGGTGGTGGATCCTCCACACACACATTGGAATGACTGACTCTCTCTTTGTACCACTCTCATCCAAGTGCATCTTATATTATAGCTCCTTGTGAATAAGGCCTAGTCTTCTTCCTCAGAACCCCAAATAATAATATAAACACATCCACATTCACAATGGATCGTGAACTCCTTGAGCGTAAGATGTGTGGACCCCAGGAGTGTGGCTGATCGATCGCAAACCCTCCTCGCATCGCTCTGGATGCTGGGTGACCGGGCAGGGTCCTTCTCCCACAAGGCCTCACCTCTACCCCCAAGCGATGGCTTCCACGGTGCCCACTGGATTGAGGGGGGGGGTCTCTGCAATGTCTACTCAACAGGAAGAGAAAAGACCCGGAGTGACTGAGCGAGAGGGCACCTCTCTGCTGCCCCATCCTCTATGCACAGGATATAAAATTCCAGCAGTCCTGGATTAGCCAGGGTGCCCCAGAGACACAGCACCAATGGGACGTGTAGAGGGTTGTAAGAGGAGTTTTATTATAGGAATTGGCTCACGTGATTATGGTGGCCCAGAAGTCCCGCAATCCACGGGGTCATTCAGCCTGAGTCCAGAAGCCCAAGATCCAGGGGGGCCCGTGTCCCAGCTCAAGAGCAGGGAGCAAATTCACCCTTCCTCCACCTTTTTGTTCTATCCGAGCCCTGGATGGGCTGGTTGGTGCCCCCCACACTGGGGAGGGCCACCTGCTTTCACCAACTCCCCTCATACACACCCAGAAACAATGTTTTACCAGCCATCTGGGTGTCCCTCGGTCCAGCCAAGTTACCAAAAACAAACCATCACAAGCTCACTCGCTCCCGGTGTGGAAACAGGGAGGGTCCAGGCCATGTATGTCATAGGACAGAGATGTAGATGTCAGGCCATTGTACCAGTTTTTAGGATTTCAGATCAGTGTTCTTCACAGGGCACCATCGCCTCTGCCACCCAGGGTACAGGGCTTGTATGGTCCAGATTCTCAGGAAAAAAATCTAGATAGGACACCTCGTCCCATTTTTCTCTGTAAACTAGTCCAGGTTTGAGTTTGAGGGTCCACAGTGAGGCTGCCATACCCCTCATTCACTGGGACTGCTCGGTTACCCTCTGAGGGAGCAGAGCTGTCCTCTCCCAGCCACCACCCACCCACACAGGAGCTCCCCTGCTCCTCCTGCCCTTCTCTTTGGTTTTACTCTCTCTGGGAAAGCACCCAGACGTCCCATTCTGCAAGCTCCTTCTTGCTCATCTACACTTGTTTACCATCTTAGGGTGCTCTCATCTCTTCCCTACTGCAGATGGCCCTCATGCCCAAGGCACTGGCACCCGCTTTGCATCTCACCTCTACTGGTCCAGCCTGTGCCTGCCCTTTTTTGTTTTTGTTTTTAATTGTATTTATTTATTTGACACAGAGAGAGAGAACACAAGCAGGGAGAGCAGCAGGCAGAGGGAGAGGGAGAAGCAGGCTCCCTGCTGAGCAAGGAGCCCGAAATCATGACCTGAGCTGAAGGTAGACGCTTAACCGACTGAGCCACCCAGGCGCCCCTGCACCTGCCCTTTGCTGAAACCCAGCAATTCCTCCCTCAACCAAACGATTGATGTACCCGAGAGCTGCTGAAAAAGGCCATGCATGGATCCCCCAGTGTTCTGACCTCCAGATGGTCTGGGGAGACCCTGATGTTCAGACCCCTCAGTTGGTCTGGGGGGCCCTGATGATCTGACCCCCAATTGGTCTAGGGGTCCCCCAATGTTCTGACCCCGCAGTTGGTCTGGGGACACCCTGATGGTCTGACTCCCAGTTGGTCTAGGGGCCCTGATGTTCTGACCCTCAGTTGGTCTGGGGGCCCCCCAGTGTTCTGACCCCTCAGTTGGTCTGGGGGACCCTGGTGTTCTGACCCTCCAGTTGGTCTGAGGGGGGCCTGATGTTTTGACCCCCCAGTTGGCCTGGGGAGACCCTGATGTTTTGACCCCCAGTTGGTCGGGGGAGACCCTGATGATCTGACCCTCCAGTTGGCCTAGGGGCTCCCCAATGTTCTGACCTCCCCAGCTGGTCTGGCAGACCCTGATGTTTTGACCCCCCTGTTGGTCCAGGACCTCAGGCTTGACCATCTATTTTACGCTCCCAAGTGCTTATGTGGCGGAGATTGAGAAGCCAAGAGTAACTGCTCCAGCCTGTCCCTGGAAACCATGACTCTACCAGGTGCCCACACCCCCAACTCTTCCTTTGCCCCACTGGGCAGATGGGCACGGCCTGTGGAGAGGAATCCGGGGGAGTAGGCACTCGTCTCTACAGGTCTCCACGGTGGGAGGCTGCTGGTTGCACAAGTCAAGTCTGAGTCACTCTGTTTGGGAACAGATGGTGCTCTGCTTGGTGACCTGCCAGCCCCAATACCCACCCTGCCACCCAGAGGCACAGGGTGCCAGGAACTTCACCAGTCTCCTGGAGGAGCCATGTTTCCCTGCACCCAGAGCGTTGTGGTCGTGACAGCATGCTGGCGGCGGCAGTGATGTCCATCCATCCGTCCATTCATTCATTCTGCAGTGTCCTCTTGAGCCACCCACCTTATTATGGGTCTGTGAGGACATGGAGGGAAATGTCACACTGGCCTCTGCCCTCTAAGGGAGGTGAGATGTAGGTGTGAACAACCACATGCAAAGACAGTGGGTGGCAGGTGCCTCATCAATGGATTCCAGTGTCATGAGTGTGCACAGCAAAGGGTAGAGACTCAGAGGTGGTGTCAGGCTGGGCATGGGAGGTGGGGGAAGCGTCCAACAGGTGGGAGAACGTTCTTGGCAGAGGAACTGTGAGACTAGAAGTGGGGACAGTGGGGACGTGCCATGCCCTTTGGGGGCATCCCACTGCCTGGGAGCCAGGGGAGACCCTGGAGCCCCGTGACGGATGGCCTCGACTGTTAGGAGTTTGGAATTCCTTTCAAGTATCCCAGTGGAGGCATTTCCCAGCTCTGTGACCTTGGACAAGTCAGTTATAGCCTCTGCCTCAGTTTCCTTGTAAAATGGGGGGAAATAATATCTCTGTCGAGGTTGCTGTGAGGCCTAAGTGAGTCATGTGGAGAGAGGGCCAGCAGCGGAGTCCAGAACAGCTTGTTTTAGATAAGTAGCATAATCCACGCATTATTAGTGCATTGGTTTTTTTCCAGAAGATCAAATGGAGACTTGCTGAAGGTTTTTAATCAGAGGAGGTATATGGTCACATCGGTGCTCTTGGAAGGTTATTTCTCAGTGGTATGCAGGATAAACCAGAGCGGGGGCGCCAGGGTCCCCGAGGAGGCTAATTTGACACGCTGAGCCTGAGCTGATAAGGGAAGGGGGCAGGCGGGCAGAGGGGAGCCCCTGCTGCTGGTGAACTGCAGAGCAAGGGCAGGGCTTCGGGTGGGGCTGACTCTGTGTCCACCTGAGCCTTAGGGAAGTCTGGGGCAGGGAGGAGGGTGCCGGCAGGGAGAAGGCTGTGCGCTCGGCCACATCAGGGCGGGACCATGCCTGGACCACGCCGGCTCAGGAGCTACCCCTGTTCTTGCTGCTGTCGGAGGACCAACTACCGTTGGACGCGTGAGGCCTCTTGCCGTGCCAAATGGCGAAAACACATTCAGTTCTCAGAATCCTGGAGCCACAGGGAGCCTGAGAGCCTCAGGCTCTGGTAGGAACAGGGCAGAGTGCACTGCTTATCAAAGTCCTGGGGCCTGCCCAGCCTCCAGAAATGGAGGGGAGAAAAACTCAGGACCCCCTCCAGCCAGTTCTGTGGGGGCCAAGAGGTAGAAGTGTCCCCAGGGCTTTCTGTCCACACACCTCCCTGCAGGAGAGGGCCTTACCCTGATAAGGAAAGTCTGTGTCCTAAGATGGCCGACCAAGCCGGCGGGAGAGCCCCAGTCCTCGCCACGGGGCTCTTCCGGGTTCCTCTCCCTGCCCCGCTTCGTGCACGCGCCAAGAGTGCCCAGTATGCGGAAGTAGATGTGTATAAATTGCCCCCCTTTGTTTGTGCTCGGGGCTCAGACCTTTGGAGACCACTCTCCTCTGAGCCCGCCAGTGTTAAATAAACTTGTCCTCCAAGATCTCCGGGTGCCGCTTGGTTCTTCCGTCGGGCGATCCAGTCCAGGTTCTGTAACAACCCCAACCCCAAAATGCTCAGTTGTGGGGAGGGGGACTTCTGGGCTACTTCAGGCACCTGTCCCAGGAGCGAGGGGAGGGGGGGAGCAGGAGGGGAGGGGAAGGAGGCATGCACGTGGAACTGGGGCCACTCCTGGAGCCCGCTCTCGTGGGGACGGCTGTGTAAGAGGCTCTGTGATTCCTTCCTCCTCTGTCTCCCTCCTCTTGGCTCTTCTTTCAACAAACTTGTGTAGAGCATGATTATTCCAGGCACAATGGTAGGTGTTGGTGATCAAGAAAATGCCCACCTTGACAGCACTCTCCATTGGTGACAGGGACACAGGCAGGAGTGCCCACTGGGGGACCTGTGATGACATGGGTCTTGGGACTGACCCTGCCACATGGGGATAGAGGCCGCCAGACAGGACATCTCAGCTGGGCCTTGCTGCTGGCCCCTGGGTGGCCTTGTAGACCCCTGGGGGGTGGGTACTCGGGGCTCAGGGCAGAGCTCCGGGTTCACTGGGGATGGCTGCAGAGTACCCCGCTTCAGGCACCTTCTCTGCCTGTCTTTCTGCTTGGAGGCAGATCCACGCCTTTGAGAAGGGCCCTCCGCGGCCAGACTGCTTGCCTGCAGGGAGAAGGATGGGCTGCCCGAATGGCCACATAATCCTCTCTTCTCTGTGCCATTGGAATTCTGGAATTTTTCTCTGTAAGGATGAACCTCCTTCCCTGTGACATTACCTTAGGTGCCACCCCCCTTCCGTTGCTGGCCCCGAGAAAGGAGCCGGGGCAGCGTGGTGGGTGGGGGCCGAGACAGCGGGGCACTGGGGGGCATCAGGGACAGGCTACGAGGAAGGCAGTCTGCTGCGGCCTTAGGGACTTGGCTTCAGCTGTTCTTCTTGTCACTGGGGTCTCAGCATAAACGTCAGCCCTTTGGAGAGGCCACCTGGCCACTGGTCATGCCTCATCGTGGGACCGGCTTCGACTCTGAAGAGCACCACCATCTGATACTCTCCCCATCCCACTCAACCAGAACATGAGCTTCACAACGGCTGGACTCTGTCTGTCTTGCTCATTGTTGGTCTCCCAGCCCTGGATTCAATTTTGTAGGAAGGAGGAGCATGCAGATGGCCATCCTTTTCAGCTCTGGGCACCTCGCTTTTAAACGAAGGGGTGGAGACAGGCTGGGGCCCGTCCAGAGAAGAATGACCTAGAAGACCCCGCGCACGGGCGTGTTTGCCGTGGAGGCTGCAGGGGGCTGCTGGACCTGGAGTAGCCCCTGCTGAATCCCTGAGGAGCATCTCCCCCAGGACAGGGACTCAGACCTGCTCCAAGTGGCCCCAGGGCTAAAATCAGGGCTGGGAGTGGGGGTTGCAGGGGCTGGCCTGTGGCTCAGCTGGACGGTGCTCCTCCAAGTGGGGCTTCCCCAGGCTACGCTGTTGCTTGCGAGGTGGTGGGTGGAAGCATTCGGGCAGATGCTGGGAAGACTTTGGGAAGGGGTTGTGGAGGGGATTCATCCATCCTCCCGAGGGCTTGGCTGCGTGGATGTTCCTCCCTTTTCTGCGGTTCAGTGGTTCCCTAACTTCCCAAGACGGGTCTAAAGATCCTTGTTTTATTGGAAATAATGAGATGGACGGCAGGTTGGTGTCCTCCCCGCCATCCCCCCCCACCCCCGCCCCGAAACTTAACAACCCCTGCCTTTTCCTCAGCGAAATAGACCCTGCAACAGACGGGGGTGGGGGGCGCAAGTGAAATGGGGCAAAGACTGGAGGGAGTCCTGGTGTCTCAGGCCACCCAGTTTGAGGTGATTTGTCACAGCCGTCCTAGGGAGGGCATGCGGGTGGGTCAAAGCTGTCAGCTACTCACAGAGGCGTAGAGAAGGGGGTGCGCGGGCTCTTGTGGGCGTCTTCAGTGCAGAGGGTGGGGCCGGCTCTGTGGCTGCGCGGGGTCTGATGTGCTCCCCACATCATGATCAGCACCAATTGGGAAAACAAAAGAAGCGCTGGTCAGCAATTTCAGTTCGTGTGCTAAAAAACACAATTTGGGAATAAGGGCTCCTGGGTAGAAAAGGGTTTGGCTGGAGGCTCCTAAAAGCCCTCCGGCTGTGAGGCAGCTCGGAGGGCGCACAGGGCTCCCCAGGCCTCGGGGGCGGCCAGCAGGGAGGACCCGGGAGAAGGGTGGGGACGTGGGCCCCCCACAGGGGCCCATCTGGAGCCCAGCCTCACCTGCTGCTTTCCCGGCAGACTAGGCGAGCCTTGGGGTAGAGCTGGCTGGTTTCAGGAAGGACTGCAGCAGCAGATGGCTGCTCAAGTCAGCAGTCAGCAGGGGCAGGGCCCCGCTCTCCCCAGGCACTCTCCCCAGGCCAGGCTGGGATGGGGCAGGACGGGTGAGGTGGTGCTTGGCACAAGCACTGTGCTCTGTAACTGGGACTCAGTTGCCCTCTGGGGCTCCAGCAAAGATGAGGACTGGAGCCGTGGTCCTTGAGGGCAGAGAAGGCAGGAGAGTGCCTGCCACCCACCGCCAGGACAGGAGGCCTGGGAGGGACGTGTGTGTGCAGGGGAGGGACGGGCTGGGAGCCTCAAGGCGGAGGAGACCGGCCTTTAACAGACCAGACTTTCCTTCACCTCCCTGTGCTCTCTCCTTTTTCCCACACCAGGTGCTCCGGCCACCTTCACTGGTGGCCCTGGAGAGCTCAGCTTTTGAGTTCTAGAAGGAACAGGCAGTACACGTAGTGAGCCTTGACACCAACCATGCGTGGGGTGGGCAGCAGTGGGGAAGGGAGTGATGCTGACCTTGGCACTGACCTTGTGTTTGATCTTGGGCACGGTCTCTTGGCCCTGGGTTTTCTGTTTGCAAATCAGGGGGTAGCGATGCCTCTTTCTCTGCAGATTTGGTCAAGTTGTTGTTAGCGTGGAGACCACTTTGGACCCGCTAACCTTCGGAGCAGGGGCAGCTTCAAGAGGCCAGGGCGCGCGTGCGTCTTCCTCAGGCTTGGGGGTCCCTGCAGGGCTGGTCAGAGCCCACGGGCTGTGGGACCCAGGCCTGCCACGGTGACTTCTCTTTACTTCTACAGCTTTGGGTGGAGCTTGAACCGTCCACGGGGCTGCTCTGCTTCCTTCTCTGGGTTTTCCATGAGGCCGAAGGGGATTTCCTGTCAGGAACCACCATGGTATCTCTCAGGGCCAGTGGGGAGAAATGTTGGAAGCAGAGCCCGTTATCTCTCCCCAAACAATGCTGGTCCCTTGTTCTGTGCGCTGGCAAAAAAAAAAAGGGAAAAAAAAGTCTTTTCAGGCGTGCACTTTTAGGCCAGAGGATTGTATTTGTGCGTATGTTATGATTATCACAGGGGCTTACAGCAAACTGCTAGGAAGGAAAGTGGGGGGTGGGGGGGGGAGAAACAGAAAAATAAATAATTCAACTGGTCGCTCTGAAAGGGACCCCAAAGATCTCTGAACTCACTGATGGTCAAAGTTTGGGCCCTGACCTCTGATGGTTCCTGAGATGACTTTAGGACATAAAATGACAAATATCACAAAGGTGAGAGCAGACCTCCCTTTAGTATCTAGGCAGGATTTGTTAATATAATTTTGTTTTCACAACGCTGATTGTTACTGTTTCCTCCTATTTGTAGCAAAGGAAGCTGGTTTTCTATTTAATAATCAGGACATAAAGGGATCTTTTAGAATAAATACAGAACCTGCTGATGGAAACATATCCAGCAGAGAAGCATGCAAACAACGCCAGCTCGTGTTGGTGACTCTCAGAGCAGGGACCCTCTGGAAATACAAGGGTGACCAAGCCCCCCGCCCTCATACATGGAGGACGGAACCCAGGCCACAGAGCGCTGGGCCTGACTGGGGTCCCCGAGGATACGGGCACAGGTGTGGGTGGGGGACACGAAGTAGAAAGAGCAGGGGAGACGGGGAGAGGATATCACCTGCAAAGATGCCCAGGGAGAAGCGAGGGCTCAGGACCCAAGCCAGAGGCCAAAATCTGGCCACCGCCACGGAGGGGACCTTGTAAAGACACAGCTTCCAAAAATCTTCTGATTCGTTTCATCAGAGGTTTTGAAAAATTCCTGGAGGCCTCAACACTTTTGTTTTTGCTCAAGAAAAGCCCCGGAGCCACTTTTGGTCTCGGGACCGGTGGCTGTCCTCGTGCCCGGCGCCCGGCAGGCAGAGCCCCGGGAAGCCGAGAACGCTCATGTGTGTCCAGCCCAGGAACGCCGGAGAACGAACATGTGCTCCAGTGAGGTCAGGATGGATGCACGTCCAGCCCGGGCTCCCAGGACGGACGGACCTGTGGCAGACACGCTCGGGCTCTGCAGCCAGGGCCTCGGGCCAATCACTTCTGGAAGCTTCCGGCATACAGGGCAGTGCAGACAGGTGCCAGGGGGGCGCGCTGTGCCCAGGATCGCCCTCCAGGGTGGCCCTGTCTGAGTCTTGTCCTCCTGCGGGCCTCCCAGCACACACACAGGCTCGGCTTTCCGAGGCTGGCAGTCCACACCGGTCCGGAGCAGCCCTCCTCTGGAGCCTGGAGCAGTACAAGGACCTCTCTTTCCTATCATCCCAGGTGGTGGCCATCCTGCCCAGGCTGGGGGTGAGGTGGGAAGGTGCATGGTGGAGTCTGGGGGTCCCCCAGGTCCCCCCAGGTAAAACGTGGTGACAATTGCTGGGAGGCCGACGCCACCCAGCCTGGACATTGAGCTGGCTCCTCAGTGAAATGCAAGAGCTTGCAGAATGTGGGAAGGACAAGCCATGGGGGCCTGCGGCTTGGGGCGGGGGGGGACAACTCCCTCTGAGACTCAGGATCGCCAGATGACAGGAGCCTACCCCTGGCCTGCACTCAGCTGATGAAGGAACATTTCTGAACACAGCAAACTCTGGCCTGGAGGGGTGCAGGAGGTGAGGGCCAGGGGGTCAGTGTGAAGTGGGGGTGCGGGGCACGGCCAGCCTTGAAGCCAGTCAAGGTGGTTACGGTGCAGGGAAGGGGTCCTGACTGAGGCCGTTTCAGGCCTGAAGGCTTTCCTTTCCCACGCTGTTTTAGCGAAGCTGATGGGGAACGTGCCTTAAGAAGTTCACGGAAGCTCCCCGCCATTTCCGTGGCCCCCACGCACTTCAGCAGGGAAACCATTTAAAAATAAAATCCCGTGCAGAGGTCCACAGAGGCGAGTGGCTACTGGTTAGTATGCACTTATCCCATCGGCTCAGCTCTATAAGCTGTGCTGTGGAGGAACGGCCACCCGGCCTTGTCCCAGATAATCTTACAGCGGCGCCCGGCAGACGCGCTGCCCGGGCCTCCAGGCTCGATGACAGCCCTGTGCCTGCCACTCCGAGCTCGTCCGGGACCGTGACTTCGATTGGCGGGGAATATTTGAAGTCCCCATTTGTTATCTCTGTCCGCGGCATCTTGACACGTCCAGCACGTGTGTCCCTGTTACAGTCCCTTTGGGGGGATGCTCAGCTGCTGAGGGTCACCGCCAGTCTCTCTGAGAGGTCTGCCAGGCTCCCTAAAGCGAATTTCCAGAATACCTAGCCCATGAGTTTAGATCAGGCCACTCCAGCCCCTACCCCGACAGTCAACCTCTCTGGCCGTTTCCTTGGGATGCTGTAGCAGATAGAAGCTTGGTTACATTACGAAAACAAAGTTTATAAGCAGGAGTGAGGCACTGAGGCATTTGGGGCTCACAGAACTACAGCTGGGATGAACACACAGCGATTGCAGGCTCCTAGCAGCCACCACCATGTCCCTGACATCTGAACCAGAGCCTGGGCCTGGTGGCACCCACGTCACGGCCATTGTGCTAAGTGTCACCTGGTTCCACATTTCTTGGTTGATGGAGGCTGCCATGCAGGAGCCCCTGCAGAATCGAGGGCTCCAGTTGTGTGACTCAGTCTCCCCAGCTTGGTGACCACACGCAGCGATGGTCTCTGGGCCTTCCAAGCCAAGGCCGGCGGCAGGCAGGACTCAGGACAGCCCACGATGATGCCCTTCTACCACCGTTAGGGAGCTCCCTCTAACCCCAGCAAGCACACGGGGAGACTGGTGATCTGGGGCTGAAGAGGGGCCTGAGGAAGGCCTCCCTCTCCACGGGGAGGCTACCTTACAGTCTGTCCACAGACCAGGCCCAGCTGCTCCCTGGACCCCGAGCTGGAGTCTACAGGGCCCTGGACGCGTAGCAAGGCGTGGTGGGGGAGCTGGGCCGGGCGCTGTCTGATCCCTCCCGGGCTCCCCTGCCTGGCCCAGGACCTGCCTCAGGACCCTTGCCCCTGACTTTCTCTGGGACTCTGGCCTCGGGCTTGGTGCACTGGTGACTCCATGTCAGGCACTGGGCTTCCCCTCCCCCTGCCACCCAGGTGTCCTGACCAGCCCACCACCACAGCGTCAGCTCCCGGGAGGCTCAGAATCTGGTCTGGGAGCTGGTGGCGCTGAGGTTTCCTGCGTGAGCAGACGAGGCTCACGCCTTGGCTCTGCCTTTGGACACACTTGAGCAAACCTTCAGACGCTGTCAGTCACGAGGAATAAAGAAAAGGACAAGTCATGTTTCAGGTGCTGGAAAAGCATTGTCCTTAGGCCTGGGAAATCAAGGCTGCTGCTCTGGGCTCCTTACTTTGGAGGCCACTGGGGCATCTCCCCCCCTCGCCGCCCAGGAGGTCAGGATTCTTCTGGGCCAAGCGGCCCTGCCAGCCGGAGCCCCGCCCGCTTCTAGATCACATTCCTGGTGAAACATGGAGTTCCCTCCCAGATGACCCTGCACCCACATTCAGGGCCTGTCTGCTTCTGGCCTGGGGACTGGATCGCTGCCGTTCACACCCCTTGGTCCAAGGAGCGGTGGTTTGTGGGGAGAGGGGGTGTGGGTGTGGGCTGGGTGAGTGTGAGGGCCCTCTCGGTGCAGGATGGGGCTGTGCAGGAAGCAAAGGGGACAGACTGCAGGCTGGAGGCCGGCAGGAACAGTGGGGTGGGTTCTACACATGTGCTGGGCACCCAAGAAATAAACGGTTGTTCTCCATGGTTGTGTTACTGAACCAGGCTGCTCGTGAGTCTGACAAGTCTGGTGCTGTTGTTCTGCGTCTAGGAATGGCATCCACGTGGGAGAGAGAGGTGGGGGAAGGGAGGCAGAGAGGGAGGAGAAGATGAGAGAGAGAGAGAGAGAGCGGGCTCCTCCACCTGCTGGGGGGAGTGCCGCCAGAAGCCGAGTGAGCTGGCGTCAGAGACGCCAGGCCCAGCTTTCAGCGTGGCGGAGGCTCTCCAGCGGAACGGGGTCGACCAGTCAGTCCCCGGCTGTAAGACCAAGTGTGATTGGGTAAGACTGGGGCAGTCAGGGTCAGCCTATTCACTCTGTCCCCTGGGATGCAGGATTCAGGGAGAGAGGGCAGCAGGCCCCAGGGCTCAGACCACAGCCACGCCTGCTCAGTGTTTGTGTGACCTACGCCTCTGTTCTGGGCCCCAGGAGATGGGCCTTGGTTTCTCTTCCTGCTATTTACTTCTTATTTGTTCCATCTGGCTGGGTCCAAATCCCAGGGCGCCAATGAGCTCCCGCAGGCCTGACCCCCCATGATTCTCCCTGCCATAGCTACAGCCCAGCTGAGCTTTTAGGGCTTGTGTGAGTTACCTGTTGCTGCCTAACAAATGGTATGAAACCCTCGTGGCTCAAAACAATCATAAACACGAATTATCTCAGTCTTCTCTGGGAGCAACCTAGCTAGTGGTTCTGACTCAGCACCGTTCATGAGGCTGAAGTCAGGAAGCCAATGGGTGAGGCTTGATTGCATGTTGGAGGGTCTGCCCCCAGAGGACCCCCAGAAGCTGGGCAAACGGGTGCAGGCCGTGGGCAAGAGGCTCTGCTTCCCGGGGCCTCTCCACAGTTCTGCTTGAGCGTCTGGACAGCAGGGTTCCTGGCTTCCTCCAGAGCGAGTGACCCGAGACGCAGCAAGCCAGAAGGGGCTTGGAAGTCACACGTGGTCACGTCCATCTTACTCTGTTGGTGGTGCGGACCAGCGGTGCTGCGTTGTGGGAAGTGACCTGGGACGGTGTGAGTTCCAGGAGGCGGGGCTCATCAGGGGCCCTCTGGAGGGCCCACCCAGGTCTGAGAGTCTGGGAGTCTCCTTGACTTGCTAACACAGAGCTGAAATAACTTCGCCATTCTGGTCCATTCAGCAAACCCGTTCATGCACATTCTCTGTGTCAGAGGAAGTGGTAGTTCCCGGGGAAACCAAGACCCAACAAACTCACAGACTGGTGGGGAAGGCGATGCTCAAGCTGGAAAGTGTCGTGTGTCACAGGGCGGTGACGCTTACCTGAGTGGGTGGGTGGGGACACATCGGGGGAGTCAGAGAAGGCTGTCTAGCATAGGGAAGGCCGGCTAGGTCCTGAGGGATGAGGAGGAGGTCTCCAGGCAGAGGCAGGGAGAGAGGAGAGAGGACTAGCATTCCAGGTGGGCAGACCGTGTGTGTGACAAGTACAGACCCTGAGCTGCCTGGGGGGGCTCAGCTCTGCCCAGTGAGGATGTCACTTCTCCCACGTGCTCTGATTTCAGAACCTCCCAAAACCAATGGAAAGTTCCGCATCCTTTGAATGGGCTGTTTTCAAGGTAGGCAGATGCCCAGGTTGCACTTGTCTGTTACTGCAACAAAGAACCTCGTTGGAAAGTTCTGGGAGATTAAGCCTGGAGGAGGTGGCTATGAGTTAGAACAGCAGAGAATGACAGAAATAGTTTCCATCGGTGGAAAAGACTGCTTCATGCTCCTTGCCTGGAGGCAAACATGATTTCGGGGTTTCAGGGGCCCCTCCCCAGTTGCTCAGATAGGGTGTGCGGGGGTGTGTATCTGCCATTTCCTCTGTTTTGGAAAAGGGCGCTACCCCCTGGGATGAGCACGCATGCAGGGGTCTGAAAGAACACACGTGATGACAGGCCTGCCCATATCCCGAGAGTTTAAAGCCTGTGCTGAGTTTCCACCTACATCTGCTACCCCATAAAATGCATCATGCCTTTGATGGTATGGAAAAGTAATACGCTAGCTATTTATTTATACGTGTGGTTTGTGAGGTTTGCCCTGTGGTCGGCTTCATTGCCATCTGCCTCGGATTACGTATTCCTTTGGGGCAGAGACTTTGTGCTAAGCCCCTCCCTCGTGTCCTGTCCCTGGAGAGGGACTGCATGGGAGCATCTGAGACAGAGGACAGGGGAGGCAGTGGGGGGCTCCAGCCCCACCCTATGCTTTGCTCCCCCCGTATCTTCAGAGTTGATGGGGGTATCACCTGCCCACAGTCCCCCACGGCATGCTCCGCCCCTCCCCCAGTCATCACAGATTCCACATGTTTCTTGGGCAGTTGGGTGGGGAGCTGAGGGCTGAGCTCACACCTGGAAATCGCCCAAGATAAAGAGAACACATGCAGGCCGGCGTGGGCTGGGTGTGCTGGGGGGCTGGGGAGGAGTCTGCCAGGGAGAAGACAGACAAGGTCAATGCTTGATGGTTGGCAAAGTGAGGTGATGTCAGACAACACTCTTTTCCAGCCCTGGAGCAGTTTCCAGGAGTGGAGGGAGGCCTGGTGCCAACCTCTTAAGTCACGTTCAACTGACAGTAGCAGTTTGAACTGCTGCGAGCGGGGCCTGGAGGGACAGAGTACATCCAACCGGCCAGCGGAGGGGTGCATGCAGCCTGGCCCCCCATGAGCTCACCCTCAACCCTACTGGGGTGAACGCCAGGGCTGCACAAAGCCTTGGGTGGGGTCGTGGTAGATGGAGGACAGGCCTGCTTCCTTTGCCCACCAGAGGCAGAGGAGGGAAGAGAGGGGTGCAGAGGAGGGAGGGGAGGGGTGTAGCGGCCTCTGCCCCACGTTGGTGGACCCCAGGTTAGCTAGAAACAGAGTCCAGCTCCAATCCCAGACTCAACTGGGGTAGGACAAACCAAGTTCGGAGCTCCCCTCCCCACCCAGGTGGGGTGTTGCTGCTGACTCTGCTACCTTCCGCCCCAGCTACTTTTTCCCCTGCGAGTGGAGGACTGGCCTCAGTCACCTTCACGCCCTAGCTTCTGACGCTTCTGGACTTGGAGGTGCACTGCTCTGGGCGGCTGGGCCTGGTGTTAGAACCTGAGATCCTGGCCTCCGGACACAGAATTTCCCTAAACAGGTGTGGTTTGAGAGCGACGGCTTGTGGCCCAGACACCCAGACACACAGGTCCCTTTTCTCTTTGAGGAGCATTTACATCCGATGTCTTAGAATATCTACAGCAGTATTCCAATTTTGGTCTCTGTAGATAGGACTTGAAAGATATATATTCCTAATTGCACATTTTTTTCCTGGGCCTGGGTAATTTTTTTTTTCCCCAAAAATAGACTTTTTAAGTGCAGCTTTAGGTCCACAACTAAATTAGGTGGAAAGTGTGGATTTCTCATTACTCTCTGCTTCCTTACACCCACAGCCTCCCCTACCATCAACATCCCCCACCAGAGTGGGACAACAGTGAACCTACACTGTCACATCACCCACAATCCACAGCTGACATTTGAGCTCACTCTTGGTGTTGCACATTCTATGGGTTTGGACGAACGTACAATGACATGTTTCTACCCTTAAAGTATCCCACATATGCTGCCCTAAAAATCCTGTCCCCCACCCCCACCCTCCGGCAACCACTGATCCCTACTGTCTCCTTAGTTCTGCCTTTTCCAGGGTGTCATAAGGTTGGAATCCTACAGTATGGAGCCTTTTCAGATTGGCTTCTTTCTCTTAGTAATATGCATTTAAGATCCTTCCATGTTTTTTCGGGGCTTGATAGCTCATTTATTTTTTAAGCTAGAATATCTTATTTAGGTCTAAATGCACCATAGTCTACTTATTCATCACCAAGAAGAGCGTCTTGGTTGTTTCAAACTTTTGGCAATTATGAATAAACCTGCTGTAAGCATCCATGTGCGTTACTGTGTGGGCATAAATCTTTGGGTAAACACCAGAGCATGACTGCTGGACCGTATGGTGGGTTTTGTAGTTTGTAGGCTGGTAGGAGACTGCCAAATGGTCTTCCAAAATGGCCACACCACTTTGCGTTCCAGCAGCAATGAATGTGTGTCTGGGGTTGCCGGTGGTATGGATCTCACCATTCCAACAGGCTGTAGTGGAATCTCGCTGTTTGAACGTTTACTCCCCTAATGCGGCATGATGTGGAGTATCTTTTCCTGTGCTTGTTATCTGTTCACTTCTCAGGTGAGGTGTCTGTTTAACTAGTTTGTTCATTTTCTTATTGTAAAGTTTTAAGTTTTTTTTTTGTTGTTGTTGTTTGTTTTTGGTATATTTTGGCTAATAGTCCTTTATCAGATGTGACTTTCATAAATATTTTCTCCTAGTCTAAATTTAGAGTCTTCTCATTCCCTCGAGGCCATTTTTTTTTTTGTATTTTCTTGATTTTCCAAATTGAGGATCCATACCATGTGTCCCTAAACAAAGTCCTGGTCAGGACAGAGTTGAGCAGATTTAACTTGGGATCCATAGATAGGTTTGGGGAATATCCCTGACCCCCCTAATTTGTGTGGATGTGTATATACATACATACATTTTCTGGGGGGAGAGGGCCCATAGCTTGTATTGGAGTCTCAAAGTACTCATGATCTAACTAAGATCACATACCCCTGGACCTGAGGAACCACTTACATCTGAGACATCCTCAGACTTGCGGTTGGTTCTGGAGTTGTTCAAATATGCAGGCAAAACTCAAAATTCCTTTGGATCTGGGAAATTCTGGAGTCCTCTGAAGTGAGGGAGATTTTCTTTGATAGGACACTCCCCTCAGGGGAACTAGGTTCAATGGACAAAGATACTTATTCTTTCATAGGTATTCTTGAATGCTGGTTAAGAAAAGCCCAAGGAGGTTGAGATATCATGTACTTTGAATCCCTTGGACTTCTAAACACAATGAAGACCAATTTCATCTCTAGGGACAGGCAGGAATTTTAACTGATGAGTATGATGAAGACAAACTGTAAGACATCTACTTTGTCTGCATCTCAGTTACCAAGATTGACAGATGGGCTTAAGCCTTCCTCAACTAGGCATTTGCTGATGTTTGCAAAATTAATTTACTAATATTACAGTTAGTTATATACATATTGCATAACCAAGTACTGGGCTAGATCTGCATATTGAGAGAAGCATTAAACAGAGAGTAGACCCAGCTGCACAAAAGTAACTGGTCACCTGAGTCAGTTGAGGAAATGTCAGTCTCAACAGATTAAAGGGTGACTGAATGACACTGGATTCCCGCTGACTGCTAGAGTTAATTTGGGTGGGTGCCTTGGTTTCCCCATACCACCTTGTGTGCACACATCCTGAGTTTAAAAAGACCTTCCCAAACAGAGACTAACTTTGCTCAAAATATATAAGCACTCACTAAAAGAAGTTAGAAAAGAAAAAAAAAAAAGAAAAAGAAAAGAAAAATCAGACTTACTTCAACAGAGCCTGAGTAGTTTTAGGCAAACTGAGAAGTTAATAGATATAAGCTGATACTTACTGCATATCATTTACATAATGGCTATTGGCTGGATCCATGATCACGATGTGCTGACCCAAGGAGTTCACTATATCAGAATTACTAGGAGGGAGCATTTACAAATACAAATGATCAGCCCTCACTCTTACCACCCCTTCTCCCCAAGATCCTGAATCAGTGAAATGGGTATTTGTATGGGGAGGAGTTAGGGGGCAGGCCCACTTACCTTTTTCTTTTTAATTTTTTATTTTTTTAAAGATTTTATTTATTTATTTGACAGAGAGAAACACAGCAAGAGCAGGAACACAAGCAGGGGGAGTGGGAGAGGGAGAAGCAGGCTTCCCGCTGAGCAGGGAGCCCGATGCGGGGCTTGATCCCAGAACTCTGGGATCATGACCTGAGCCGAAGGCAGGCGCTTAATGACTGAGCCACCCAGGCGCCCCTTTTTTTTCTTTTTTAAAAGCACCCCTGGTGATTCTGATGCCTGAACTGGTTTGAGAACTACTGGCTAGATCATCAATTGCTCTCAAATATAGATGCAATTTATGAAGTGTTCATTCCATGTAATTATTCAGTTTCTGGGTCTTATTTTCTGCCTTGTGTAAACCAAAGGAAGATACAGATTTTGATAAAAAATCATTCCATTAATAGCATCTGAACCTGTTTCTGTAACTTCAGAAGCTGATCAAGGTAATTCTGGAAGGAATATTCTATATAATATCTCTAGAAATGATCAGAAATCACGCTTTCTGACTTTTCAGATCACAACTGTTGGTGTAACCTACACTTTTGACTTTGCATTTCCAAACTTAGAAATCTGAGATACTTAAATTAAAATCTGAAATGAATCAGGATGCTTTGCTACGAGCTTTACTATTATATCCAGAAAGTTGCCACATGTTCAGCTGTCTTTAATCCAATAGCTGATTATACTGTATTCTAAATGGTGTAAGAAGATTCACAAAACTTGTCCTTATAATTCAGTCTTTCCCTTACTCATCAATGAATTTCAAGGGTTTATTTATGATTTTTAAAAACTTTTGTGAGGCTTGCCATTTACCTCCTCTGCTAAACTAGCACATCCTGGCAAATGTCCCCCAACATCCACCAGCCAAGAAACCTTTAAGGGTGATTATGTGTGTGCTTTTTTTTTTAATTGTATAATTCATTTATACAGAGAAATCATTTGGATTATCTATTTACAGTCTTTTTCAATTTTCATTTCCACTGGCCAGATATAGTTCACATAATAGTCAACATTTACTTGAGCTGATCACCAATATAGATCTGCCATGACACAGGGCTTTAGTCTTCCCTCCTTAAATACTATGTCCTCATTTGAACAGAAACATTTTACAGTAAGATTCATCAGTCTTTTTTCCCTCTTGTGAATAAATCCACCAAAACTGATCTAATATGGTCAAATTTTCAACACATTTCATTGTTTCCTTTCAAACCCATAAACCAAGGCAAATAAAAGTCACTTCCCCCAAGCCTTCTACGACTTACTACACACCCTCAAGTTTAGCTTTTACTATCTCCTTTCACGTTCTGGTGGAACCAGACATTTTTACTTTAAGACAAAACTACTCTCTTAAGCCCTCTTTTTTTGTGTGTGTTTTTTTCTATACTTATTACCAGTCAATTGCCTTCCCTCTTGTTTTTCAGACAACACTAAAACTTTCAACAAAAACCTTACGGCATTTTTCTTTCAGTAGTCCAGAATACACAAGAGTCATTTCATGTGTATTCACCACTCTGACATGCTGCACTTTAAAAACTGCAATTTTCTTAATTGGCTCAAAAACAGTATGGCTTGGTTTCACTTGGTAAAGTTAATAAAAAAAAAAGATATATATATATATATATATACACACACACACATACATACACATTTTTAATCAAAGAAGAAAAATACTTTAAAGACATGCCAATTTGAAAAGGCAAAGGCATCAAAGTAAAAAATAAAAGCAGATACTAAAAACTACTTTACAAATTAAAAAAAATTAAATAATTGGCAGGTTAAATGGATGAAAAACGAGGAATGTGCAGTGAAAAACAAATAGAAGGCATTCCAGTTGATAAAATGGAAAACTTACTTAAGTTTTATGCTTTGTTCTCCAAGGACTTTATGTTTCAGTGTAAGTTCTGAAATCATAAGCATATATTGCATGATGATTTTAGGTGCCAATACTACAATTTCAAATTCTGCACACAAAGTTTATCAGAAAAACACTGGTAAAATCCCAGTATTTGCAAAACTTTAGTTTTTGGCAAATATTTTAAATATCACAATTGGTTGGTATTAGAAAGTCATAATGAATGCAGGAAAAAGAGAAAATCCATTTCATAAATATTTCATTTGATTAAAAATACCAGGCTTGCATGTTCTAAATAATCTGGGGAAAACATCTTAAAAAAAAAAAGGCTACAGTATAACAGTAATCTGCATGTATCTTTAGCTGCCATTTAAAAAAAAAAAAAAAAAAAAGGAACCACCACCAAAACCAACCAAAAACATAGAAAATGTTAAGACTGGTATTAAGTAGCCCTGCAATGCTCCCACGCTCACATTACAAGAAAAAAACAAACTGTACACATTTATAAATAAACAGTCTCTCCACCAGTTAATACACAGAACTTCCTTTATACCAGAGTCTCTTTCCGTTTGCCACTGCACTGGGCTTTGTCTCTTGCTTTTCGGAAGCTAGACTGTGTTTGGTGAAATTTCACACTCTTCGTGTCACCTGCCGTGTGCACTGGGGAGCCGCATTCTGAAGCGTCTCCAGCAACTTGGACCTGAGTCCCACTAGACGCCGTGGACACCCTTCTCAGGGCTCGGACGTTCCCGGCAGAGGGGTCGTTCTCCTCGCACTCCTCGTGGAGCTCCGGCAAACCCTGCAGCTCGGCCGGGCTGGCGGCCTGCTGGAAAGGAGCAATGGCGGTGCGGATGCAGTTGAACCACTGCTGTTTGTGGAACACGTCATTGGCCTGCAGGGTGTGGGACTGGCCTGGAGAGGGGTCTTGGAAGCGAACTCTAAAGATATTTTTAGCTAGAAGAATAAAAAATGTAAAAAAGGCTTTTTATAGAGTTTATTGTAAAATAAAGTCAGCATACTATCCTAATATGGGCAGGGGTGTTTTTATCCCAGGCCCATCTATCAGGCAGATACATTCAATAAGGCCTACCCGTGACGTATTAGATGCACCTGCTGGTGTCAGAGCACCAAAGCGCCTGACAACTGTTTCAGGGAGTGGAACACGTACAGGACAACGGAACCCATTTCATTTACAATTTTTTGTGTAGGGACAGAATTCTTAAAGATTAAAACTAAATTCACTTAGGTTCTGAGTTTCTGTTTATGTAAACTACTTTAAAGCTTGTATTTTTACCTTTATCTGAGTTGCTGAAAGCCCCTCGAAAGGACCCTCCCATCCTCACATCTCCATCCTGCAGGTCTTCCAAGACCAGCTCTTGGACAGGGATTGGCTGCCGATAAACCTGGTAGGAGTGACGCTCATTTCGTGTAACAGGCCGAGTCAAAACCAAAATGTCTTGAAACAGGAATATGTAAAGTTTCTGGAGAAACAAGAAACAAATACATCCTAAATGTGAAACTTTGTGATTTTAAGTGATTGAAGTCATCCTTACAAATGACCTCATAAAGACCGTGATTTCAAGGCTATGCGTGTTCTACCTGGAGAGCTTTTCTAATCTCAGACTATATAAAACCTATTTTTATCAGTGTGTAACATTAGATTAAGCGGCAGCTGAGTAAACGCTAGGCACCACAAAGATCTACCAGTAGTAACATGTCTGGGAACACCAGTATTGTATACCATAGCTTTCTAACAAAATAAGGATTAAAAAATGCAAGCTGCTAAAAATGTTAATGGTTCTATTTTGTCCCATACAAATGTAAGCCTTTATAGGACAATCAGGCTTCAAGATAGAAATCAGAGATGTCAGGTTTCAACTTTTTCCAAAAAGAACCTCAACTTATAAATAGGGCTTCTGGGGCGGGGAGGGGGAAATAGGTGATGGGGGTGAAAGAGAGCACTTGTGATGAGCACCGGTGATGTATGGAATTGTTGAATCACTGTATCATACACCTAAAACTAATATCACACTGTATGTTAACAAACTGGAATTAAAATAAAAACTTAAAAAAAAATTGGGCTTCTTTCTGAAAAGCACCCAATGAAACAAAAATACCATTCCATGGGGTGCCTGGGTGGCTCAGGTCATGATCTCAGGGTCATGAGATCGAGCCCTACATCAGGCTCCAAACTGGGCATGGAGCCTGCTTGGGATTCTCTTTCCCTCTCTCTCTGCCTCTCCCCCAGCTCACGTGCTCTCTGTCTCAAATAAATAAATAAATCTTAAAAAAAAAAAAATTCCATGCTTACATTTAGTTCTAGCAGATACTTTTTTTTTTTTTTAAAGGTTTTTTTTTTTTTTTTGACAGAGAGACACAGCGAGAGAGGGAACACAAGCAGGGGGAGTGGGAGAGGGAGAAGCAGGCCTCCCGCGGAGCAGGGAGCCCGATGTGGGGCTCGATCCCAGGACCCTGGGATCATGACCTGAGCCGAAGGCAGAAGCTTAACAACTGAGCCACCCAGGCACCCCTCTAGCAGATACTTTTATAATTAATATTTAAAAAATAAGTTTGCTTTCATTCAATCTACTGTAAAAATTGGTTAGTAGTGCTAAAAGCTACTTCCATTACTATAAACTTCGAAAAATTTTTTGGAGGACACACTTTTTTATTATGAAACTAATAATTTATTTAGAAAGGAACCCCTAGCCAAACAAGTTGATTTATGCTTCAAAACTAAAAAATAAAGTATAAACCATTTTCTACCAAGACATTTAAGTCATTCTGTCACAAAAGAAACCAAAGTTTGCTTTATCAAAGCTGTTAACATAAAATAAAAACCAGTAACCTTTCACTGTGTGATGAATTTATTTTAAAACCTGCTTCATGACTTACGCAGAAAAAATTAAACAAGGTAGGAAGATGAAAGTAATAGCTCACTTCATGTTAGTGTGAAAATATACTCACATGTCCATTTTTATTCTTCAGCTCCCCATGGCAGAGCAATACTTTGCTTGCTTCAATTCTAGGATCCTTCTGCTTTTCATCTAGATACTCCAGTTTGTCAATGTAATACTGGCATTCTGATTCACCTTTCTTCAAGTTGATATCAGAGAGAACTCCTTGTATTATCAGTATCTAAAAATTATCAAGAAATCAATGAGGCATTTTCAGCAGGGCTGTTTCCCTGTAGGGCTAAAACATGATATTAAAATTACAGGATTTTAAAAGCTTGAAGGGACTGGGGCACGTGGGTGGCTCAGTCGTTAAGCGTCTGCCTTTGACTCAGGTCATGATCCCAGGGTCCTGGGATCGAGCCCTGCATTGGGCTCCCTGTGCACTGGGAAGCCTGCTTCTCCCTCTCCCACTCCCCCTGCTTGTGTTCCCTCTCTCGCTATCTCTCTCTGTCAAATAAATAAATAAAAGCTTGAAGGGACTCTAGAAATCAGATAATTCAGTCAGTCCCTTCATTTTACAGATGAAAAAACAGCCTCAGCCAAATTGGGTGACTTGCCTGAAGTCACACAGCTAGCTAGTGGAAGAGATCAGATATTAGAATCTAGTCTTTTGATTACAATATAAATATAAAATGCGTTACATCTCTATTGCTTAGTGCACTAGCGTACTGGGTACTTAACACAACAGAACGCTTTACCATGCTGCACTATGCGTAAGATTTGAGAGTATCACTGTATACCTTTCTAAGGCAAGCTAATACACAAACTTGAAAAATGTACGAATAATTTACTGGACTTACAGCTTCCTCCAGAGGCTGAACATCAGGGTGGTCTTTTGGAGTGTGTCTAAGAATTTCTTTTAACAGTAAAGGGTATTTGACCAGGCGACTTCGAGGAATATCTAGGAAGCTCCAAAGATCTAGTTTTCGACTGAAGGGAGACTCAAGACATCGCTGGAGGAAGTCTTGGACTCGTGGATCCTGTTTCTTTTGATCAAGAAGAGCTTTGGCTGCCAGCTGGTTACTACAGTAGCCTTTGTAAGCATTCAAGCCTGGCAACTGAAGAATAATAAGAGAAAACATGGTATGATACGTGTTTTTGTGAAAACAAACACAAAACTTACAGCTAATTCTGAAAGTTTAAACAAGCTGTGAAAATTTCCTTGCAGATGATAACAGGGGTAGGGTAGTGTTCTGAGCCAACATCAGAATGTCCTTTTCTAATTTCCCTATAATTTGACTAAATCCAACTAAAGACCCATGACTTCTACTTTCTCCCAGCCTCAGTTAGATGCTAGTCTTCTATATTCTCAGGGCACCTGAGTTCCTCTACCACGGTCATCACCAACCTTGAGACTGCTTATGTACTTGATTATCCTCTCACTAGATTATCAATGTGGAGACGTCTTTCACCACTGAATCCCCCGTGGTCCCTCCTAGAAAAGCACCGAGCATCTAGCAGGCACTCAAATGTTAACTAAGGGAACAAAACACATAATGTGGAAATTCTGTCTAAAGAGGAATATATTTTTAAAACAAATAAATCCCTATCATTCATGAAGTATTTTTTTAAACACTGTAACTTCTTACAGCTATATAATTTTGTTCAGTTTTAATGCCTTGTTTATCTGTTTTTAGAATTTAGTTACTGGATCAAATAGATCTGCTATTCAACACAAATGACGAGTATGGCATATATGTATAAAACTATCTGGTGTAAGCAACTCACTACATACCCAGTTCACAAGGATGTGACCAATTTGCTCCACTGTTCCACCAGGTTTGGTCGCTTCTCCTATTCTTGTCAACAAATCTGAAATGCAAAGAGGCAGGAATACCAATAACAAATTTATTTAAAAAAATAATTCAGCACTAAATTAGAAGTTTAGATTAAAAAAAACTTGTGTTGGGGCACCTGGGTGGCTCACTCGGTTAAGCATCTGACTCTTGATTTCAGCTCAGATCATGAGGGCAGGGTCGTGAGATCAAGCCCCATGTCGGGCTCTGCCCTGGGCATGGAGTCTGCTTGAGATTCTCTCTCCCTCTCCCTCTGCCCCTTCCCACCCCCCCAGCTTGCCCTCTCTTAAACAACAACAACAACAACAACAACACTAATTTGTGTTAATGCTGTTCAGATACTAATGAAAATTAAATAGCGTATCTTACCTTCATGGAGAGGTATGTAAGCGTCCAAATCACCAAATATATGGGTGAGTTCCTCTTCTGACATAATAGACAGCTTTAACATAGGGTCATGGTAGGCCTATCAGAAGGGGAGAAGTATGTCACCCAAAAAGATCAAGCAAATAAAACATGATGAGAGACCTTCCTTGAACGCAAACATGACTAACTATATAAAAGCTAAGCGTGGATTCTATTTGTTATACATAAAAGAAACTAAAGTATATGTTAATACCCAAACAGATTCTCTTACTGATACTCATATTTAAAGAGATTTAAAGCCATATAGAAGTTTATAACTTGTGAAATACAATTTTTTAAAACTAGGGCATGTGATAAAAAGGTATTTACTGACCTTTCTTGCAAGCTTGAGATCCTCAATTAAATCCTGTTCACCTCGGGACATTTCATATATTGCCTAAAAAGAAAAAAAAAGATCCAGCAAACATTATAGGTCATTCCTTCCTTTGAGAAAGGAAAATTATATGCAATTGATATTTATCATTAATTATTTAACTGACATTTTGAAGAGTGTTTTTTAAAGTGATTCTGTCTGAAAACTGTAATTCAAAATGGAGTCTCAAATAAGAGGTTGCCATGTTTTACAACTTTACTCCATTAGAGTTAACTCTGATGACCACCATTCATCACAAAGTGTTGCTGCTCAGCATGTGTTGTGGATTACCACTCAGATATTAAAATGCTGCTGATTTTTGCCTCAGGCATTAGTCTGCTATTCTTCTGACAAAACATGTTTTAAAAAACAGGGACAATTTTTTTTTTAGTATAAGCCAATACATATGGCCTTGCTACTGAATGCCAGCTTACCTCCTGACGTTTGATTTCTTTGGTAGTTAAAGACTCTTTCATACTGACATCTAACATCTCTGACCACAGGACACTGCTTCTCCTTTTGGCAGGTGTTGGAACTGTGGATCTGCTCGATGACTTCTGGGCAGAAGCCGGGGATCTGCTGTCACCACGAAGGGTAAATGACTTAAAATAAAATAAAAAAATAAAAAAAAAAGAAAGAAAAAGAAAGAAAAAAGAGGTGAACAAAAGAGAGATTCAAAGGATATAGTAATTATTCCTTTTTCTTAAAAAAATAGACAAATTAAAAACAAAGTTCTGAGAATTTCTCAACACATAAGACAATCATTTGTCCAAGCTTCAATCTAACATTCTAAAATACTTATCAGCCAAAATTACGTTTTTGGGAATAAAAACTATCTAAAACTCTGCTTTGATAGAAGATGTAACTTAATATAATGTATTTATATAAATATAAATACTGTTCTAGTAAAAATATTCCTTACTAGCATGTTAAAAAAAACTTTATGTTTAAATATAATAGTGTAAAACTGTTTGTACAGCTCAAAGGAAAATACAAATTTTAGGCTTCTGTAAAAAGCCCCCTTACTACGTTACTCACCTTCCAGCCCCACCCCTTGCTTACCTGAATTGTTTGACCAAAGCGTCGGACTGCTCCATTTCTTACAGGAGAGATCAAATTTGCCAAGGATGTGACCCGAGCGAGAGGTCGAACTCTTTTATTGCTTGGCTCCTATAAAAACAAAAACAGGTTACACTAAATGTGTGTTTAGGTGTAGTGGTTTCAAACAAGTTTGGACAAAGTTGAACACTCTCAAAAACTAATATTGGTACATTATAAAATAGAGAAACATGACACTCTGAAAATGAATGTTGTCCTTTATTGTTAAAATACTAAGAACCCTATTGAGTAACAGTAAATTATTAAAAAAATTAATGGTGTGAGAAAGACCAGCTGAATATCACTTTGAGAAAAGAACAAATATTATCACTACACAGAAGAGAAACTAAAATGAAAACAAAGACATTAGATTCCAGAATCCTATATAACTTTTTAGTTTAATATAGAGTCACTTTTAAAAAGTACCTGATTATTATGAAAAATTTCAAACATACACAAAAATGAAAAATAGCATAATGGATCCCATGGACTTATCACTCAGCTTTAGTAGTTTTTGGTGTGAGAATGTTTCACCTATTTTAAAGCAAATCCCAGACATCGTATCATTTCATTCTTAAGTACTTCAACTAGAGAATAGCTTTTAAATGAACATATCTGCCACTGGAACGGGCCAACTCTGAAGGCAGAGCATCCCTGTCACGGGAGGTATTCAAGCACATGCAGGACAGGGTTAGGCGAGAACTCGGGCTCTGGGATCAGACTGACTGGGCCCAAATCCTGGTTCTAGCACTTGCTAGGGAATATCCTGGGCCTCAGTCTTCTCATCTGTAAAATGCGGTTAATATTAGACCTTCTCTTATAAAGTTGTTATGAAGATTAAATAAGATACTTTTAAGTGGCTTGAACAATGCCTGCAACACACTAAGTTTCTGCTATTACTAACATTCTTAGAAATATTTCCACTTACTACATAAACACTGGGATTTATGAATAATTAGGTTCTCTCTCAAACATTTAATTTGTTAACTTAAAGGAAAAATGTATACAAGTTGAGAAGAAATAGTTATTCTACACATATTGTCTCAAAAATAATAGGTTAGTAAACACATCACTTAAACATTCAAGGATCTCAAAACTTTACACATCACATTATTCTAATTTTACTGCTAGGGAAATGGAGGTATAGCATTAGGTGACTCCTACAGCTACTGAAATAAAGAATATCAGGTCTGTCTTTTACATGTCTAAGGAATATATTTATTTGTATTTGGTGCTTTTGACAATTGTGGCATACTTGACAAAATAATTCTGATAATTCAGAGGGATATATAATTAAAAATCACCTTAAAAATAAAATAAAGATAACACGTAAAAATAAAATTACCATTTAAAAATGACAGATGAAACATTTTTTTCTAAAAATTCTTTGATATGACTAATGTCATATAAAAAAGTAAGGTGTGAGAAAATGGAGTAAAAATCGTCCCCTTAGTATAATTTAAGAATAAAATGGCTGAAAGAGTTACAATTCTCTGGAAAGAACCTTCCATGATTTGAATCTTCAATGATGCAAGGCCTATTACAGCTCCTAAAGGTACACATTCCTATCAGAAGGGAATGTGACTTACTAAGTAAAGAGACTGGGCAGATAACCAGCTCAGGTCTTTGAAGGCCTTAAGAGGTAGAGTTGTAGATCAACTCTCTCCCACCAAAATAATTAACCCCAAAGTAAAACTTTGAATATAAAACCACTAATATGCAAATGTTAAATGAACTAAAAAAGAAACCTTCAAGATATGTAGTAAAATGACACACTGTGTGGCCAAGGACATGTGCAGATGCCTTTACAACATACATCTGTGCAAGACTGAAGTGACACATGCATGGGCAGAAGGTCTGGCAGAAGGCATTCCTTTCTATTTAGTAAAGACAGTACAAAGAGTCTTCTGTTTGAGTGGAGATAGAATTACCTCCTCACAAAGTAAGATATGCCAACGCTAACTAGAAACAAAGCAGTTGTCAGAAAGTTCTGTTCTACTTTTTGGAAACAGAGGTTAATTCCTCTTCCCTGTTTAAAACATAACAAAGTTGACTTCCTAATAAGTCACAAGATGAGTCATTTCAACTTAAAACGTCTTTGGAAATGTGTTCTTCCCAGTGAACTTGAAAAGTTAGTTTGGATGGGAGGAAAAGATTTTTGGATCTATTTTATTATATTAAATCAGGTTAATGATAAAAAATTCTTATCTTTATAGGATCAGTTACTGTTCAACTACTGATTTCCTGGTAACTCAAAACTATGTGATGTTTAAAGTTAAAACTACAGAATTTAGATTTAGATAGTTAAATGTTAAATATATCTAAAACATCTTTCTGAAATTAATATGGATTTTGTTTCTGCAGTCCATTTAGGGTGGCAGGATATTTACACTGAGCAGTATTTGGTGGTTAAGTATGTTCTACAGTCTTTTAGAAAGCCATCTATCTCCCATCTTCACAAAGGATATGGCAGTCTTAGGAGTTTATCTAATCTAAACTGTCTTGGTAAGAGCTCCCGGCTAGCTCAGTCACTAGAGCACGAGACTCTTCAAATGCCCTGTAAGTAAGTGCAGTACTAAATCAGGAAATGGGGGGGTGGGGGGTGGATACCTCTGTACTTTTCACACATGTTTTTGGGGATCCAAAAGTAAAGGACCTACTGCCTTACTAAAAGGATATATGTGATGAATGTTTAGGAGACACAACACAAACTTTCAGCATATGTATTTCAAGAGTACGAAAAATTTTAATAACTTAAAAAGTGACTGAAATGTAAAGCTGAGGATGGTTCACTTCTAACCTTAGGATACACATACAGTATTTGAGAAAAAATATCACACAGAGGAAACTTCTGTGGCAAAGTGATATGGATTAGGCAGTCATCTATTATATTATAGGGTCACCTTAAAGGTTGGGACAAAAATTTCTTTTAAAACACAGGTTAGGATTCCGCCTATGTAAGCTATAACCAAAAGGAGTTTTTCTTTAGAGATCCAGATGAATCATCTGGATGATCTTGGTTTGGTTATTAAGAACCTAAACATTTGCACTGTCACAAAACTATTTCAAAGACAAAGTTTTTCGAGAACTGGTGTTACACCCACACCTGCCACTTTGCACACACAGGATGCAGGTACAGTGTTTGGAGGTGAGGAAGGGAGAGAGGGGTAGAAGTCTACCTGTCTTACCACCACTTAAAATAAGGCTTACAAAATGGTTTTGTTGCTGCTGTTGTTTCTGTTCTGGAGTCCTGTTAACAGTGTCATGGTGAATACAAAAAGCTTAGAGAGCAGTGCAGATGGTGAAACTATATACTCTCCTCAAAAGATACTCTGGACATCTATGAGAATAAATAAGGAATACCAACAAGTTTTCCATACACCAGAACTTTCTCCTGTAGCCAATCTTTCACCAGGGCCAAAGTTCACAGAGATGGAAAAATACCCCAATACCTCTAACATAAATTTATGTTGTTTGTTTAGGTTAGGTTTTAACCAGACTATCTAGTTTAGCCAGGCAATCACATGCATTATTTTAGGGTATCTGCTTTTAGACCAACTTTTTAATTAATTTATTTTACTAATCCAGTTGTAAACAGAAAATTGTTAAGATGGATTTTAAGTCTTTTACTGGGATGTATCTTGCACATAAAAACAAAAGCACGGAAAAACTGTTGTGAACGCAGGTTTTTTTGGTAAGAAGTTTTTTGCTACTAATGATGTCATGAAAGAGGGTAGGCTAGGAGGGTCTCTTCTATAGTCAACCAAATCAAGACACTTAAAAAAAAGAAAAAAAGAAAGAAAGAAAGAAAGGAAGGAAGGAAGAAAGAAAAGGAAAGAAGGAAGAAAGAAAAGAAAGAAAGAAAGAAAGAAAGAAAGAAAGAAAGAAAGAAAGAAAGAAAGACCAGAATAGGGGCGCCTCGCTGCCTCAGTCAGTAGAACATGCGACTCTTGATCCTGGGGTTGTGAGTTTCAGCCCCACATTGGGTACAGAGTTCAAATAAATAAATAAATCATAGTTAAAAAGAAAAA
Source organism: Phoca vitulina (assembly GCF_004348235.1). Taxonomy (NCBI): domain Eukaryota; kingdom Metazoa; phylum Chordata; class Mammalia; order Carnivora; family Phocidae; genus Phoca; species Phoca vitulina. The sequence goes on along the minus strand of NW_022589736.1, from coordinate 7,394,656 downwards.
AAAAAAAAACCCAGTATATATTTGGGCTTATTTGTTTGGGTTACTGGATACATAATCTTCTCTCTTTAGCAAGAACTTTAAAATAAGAAAAAAGAAAAAACATTTATAAAAAGATAAAAGAGTTATGATTACATAGGATTTCTTCCCTTTCTACTTAGTAATAGAAATAGTCAAATTTAGTCATTTATTTAAGGCTGTTATTGCTACTACTAAGAACCTGACAACATTCCCAGTGTTTTAAATCTTTGGAGTAAAGGTATGCCAGAAACATGGCCAATGCCTGATACCAACCAAAAAAGACTAGTTCCTGATGGTCCAAAAGATGATCAGTTTCAATATTTACACTGATGACCATGTATGACTTGCCCTACTCAAAGGAAATGCTTACACATTTTGAGAAAACTGAAACATAAAAGCAAAAGCCAAAACCAAACAGAAAAACAAAAACCAAAGTTAAACTATACCAAATGAAAGCATAACTCCTAAAGATGGCAGCTATTTTAACAACCAGAAGGTGTGTGTATGTACGATACAGGGCTTTACTGAGGTATACAACAGGCTGCACATATTGAAAATGTATAATTAGGTAAGTTTTGATACAAGTATATAGCCACAGAACTATCACCACAATCAAGATAAGAAGTATATAGTTAATTGAACACAGGAATACTATTTCTGTCCCCTAGGTGATAATGTAGTATGTACCCTAGGGTAAGCAGTACAAATAGAATATCCATATAGTATTAAATCAACTGTCAAAATTAAATAAAATGGCACAAAAATCACTTGACTTATTTTGATAAGTGTTCATAAAGACTTTTAAAAACCATAATGACTTTAGAAAATTAAAGCAAGGAGGGGAGAAGTAATCTAAATAATGGTTTGGTGGTTTAAATATTTTAACATATTTTCCTTTCCAAAAAAAAAAAAAGTTGCACAAAATAAACTTACTAGATGTGGAAAGAAAAATAAAAACAAGCACTAGGTCTGATAGCATTTTAGTTGCCATTTGTTCATTAGTGTGAACTTGGAAGGAAGGGATTCTTATTTTCCTTTTACCCCATAAGGCAGTTCCGCAGACTAGGTAATGTAAGTGCAAGTTAAAAAGAACAATGTATTAAGCATCAGAAATGTGACCAATTTAACCAAATTTAGCAGCATACACATTTAAAATCTGTGTACACTCAAGCTATGCTATGTATAAACCTATCCATACAGTTCCTAAACCTCTACAATAGAGCCAGACACATTTCAAACCTGCATAGAAATCAAAAGTCCTACATTTTAACACGCAGTGAGATCAAAAGTTAAGTTTAAAATCATCCTGTTAATAAACTGAAAAATCTTCAAAGTTCCGTGGAATCAGAAAACCTTCCTTTGGTCTTACCTCTTGTTCTCTGAAGGACTGATTATTAACGTCCAGGACTCGTATAGTCCTCTTGATGGGCAGGAGACCTCCAATCTCGTCATGAGCCACCATGCTTCCCCCAGTGCCCCCGCAAACCCTCACAGTCGTCGGGAGCCGAGCACGCCCTAAAGCGAGGCACTACCGGCAGGCAGGCGTCCCCTCCAGCACCCGGCCCCCCGCGCAGCCATCGGCCCCTGCCTCTCCTCGCGCCGCGCCGACTGCTCTGCGGCAGCCGCGCGATCCACCCAGACCTCGGGGCTCCGGGGGCGGGGCCTGCGGACACGTGACCGCGCTTAACTGACACCCGCACATCGCGGCTTCTCCCTTGCCTCCTGCGGGAGAAAGCTCTTTCTAAGAGGTTTGGAATTTCTACAGCAACTCAAGGCTCAAGGAAACCTTAGGTTAATGTAAGGCTTTTCCTGGCTTAAAAAGCATTCCGGAAGGGAAACTAATTGCTTATCTAGGTTACCTACTCTGGTACTCCGCCACAGACAGGGATACTTTTTCTCTAAAACCCTATCACCTAGAAAGGAATTCAGTGGCGGAAACTTGACAACTTCAAGTAAGAAAGCTCTAAGTCAGATAACCAAAGAAAAGCCTGCTTACTCAGGGACCTTTTAGTGCGAGCATATTCACCACCGTGAGAGCATCTAGGCCCTTACTCCGCCCTTGGGACCGACCGGCAGAGCGGGCACCGCGGGCACACTTCAGGTCACCCCGTTGGTCAGGTGGCTCTCCCACAGGGCTGTAGGGCAAGAACTGCGCTACCTCGGATTTCAACGTCAGCACTGCTCAGACTGAGAAGCACATATCTTTCCTGTATGCTTTAAAAACTTGCTATCTGACACCATAAATACAAAAAAGGTGATTTCGAATAATGGGATCCTGCTCTATTCTGAAATGACTCATCTTGATAGAGTCCTAAAAGAGTCAAAGGGCCTTATTTAAAAGGTAACTTGCACTTGACAGGTAGAGAAATGAGGTCCACAGAGGTGAAGTAACTTGCCCCAAGTTACGCATTAGTGACAGTCTCTAAATTCTTTCTTTGGAAAAGCACCACTCATGTTGGTTTGATATGGCTGCTAAGAAGCAGACTTTCTTCTTCAACAGAATGTACTATATTCTATTTTGAAAGGTAGGATTTATCTTCACTATATACTACTATGAATGATATGATGCCAATAATTTGCAAAAAAATTTCTATTCTCAGGATTTATTAGGATCAGAGAAATCTGAAAAATCTATGTAGGAGGCACTATTCTAGATACTGTGGATGATATAATAAATAGATTTCATATTTGCTCCTAAAGTGCTAATAGACCATTATGTAAAAGGAGGCTACACAGAGAGATAACTCATAAAAGACAGCTTTTGAAAATTCCCAAGTTGTACAGCTAGCTAGTAAGTGCCACAGGAGTTCAGGAGGAGAAGCAGCTTCTAGCAGTCTTCTGAGCAGAGATGGGGCTGGAAAAGATGCTAGAGAAGACATTGTAAGATGTTATTTGAGTGGTGCCTGGAAGGCCATGTTATGTTCTTCATAGGCCCAAGTAAGGGAAAACTGCAAGGATTTCCCAGAAGAGCATGAAGGAGTAAGCTCACAGACTGTGGTCATGGGCTGTGGGTAGACAGATGAGCAGAGGATTTTATTGAGCCCATGAGAGATAACAGAAGTTATGTTGTAAGCTGATCTATCAGATGGTTTGAAAGATGACTGGGAATATAATGCAAAAATCACAATCAGTTATCAAGAAGTTGGCCTAAGGTAGGGTCAGTGGGAAAGGAAAAGGATATATGCAAGGGGCAACACACTGAGAAGTCAAAGATGCCTACAATTTTAAAGTTAGGAGAGGTAACTGTTAATACATATAAAGAAATAAGGAAGAATGAGCTTTGAAAGAGACTTCTGAGTTTCATTTTTAGATCTACTGAGGTGGTGGAAGAACATGAAAATGAAAATACTGAGCTAGAACTTGGAGATGCTGGACAAGGACTTGAAAGAAGCCAGAGGGCAGATTTAGACTGGGGAGTCATATACATGGGGATCAGAGTGGAAACTAGGAGTGAATGAGATGCTTGGGGGAGAAAATCTGGACAAAAAGAACAAGGGTCCAAGGATCTAACTTTGGAGAGATGCCAAGGGAGAAAGATTTTTGCAAAAGGAATAGTCAGCAGAAAAGAAACATAGCAAGATGTCAGGGAAGAAAAGGTGTTAATTACAGCAAAAAGATTAAGAAGGGCAAGAAAAGATGCATGGACTTAGTGATTATAAGTTTAATGAGGACCTGGAGTGTGCTAGTTCAGTGGAATAAAGACAGAAGATAAACTAAGGAGGCTGAAGAGTGAATAGAGCAGAATAAATAGCACAGACTATTTAAAATGACAAATAATCTACAAAACAATTTACTAAGGTTTGCAGGACAGTGTAACTTCTTACAGGAAGTGTCAATGCTGCTTCTCTATAAATACCAATGTATTTTGTATTCAATATGATGATAATTAATCTTTTTGCTCTGAGACTTGTTTTTTTTTTTAAAGATTTTATTTATTTATTTGAGAGACAGAGTGAGAGTGAGAGAGCGAGCGAGAGAGCGCGTGCACAAGCGGGGAGGGATGGAGAGGGAGAAGCAAACTCCCCTGGAGCCCGATGTAGGGCTCGATCCCAGGACTCTGGGATCATGACCTGAGCCGAAGGCAGACACTTAACCGACTGAGCCACCCAGGCACCCCAACTGCTCTGAGACTTTTTTAAAAAAAAATAATGGTGATTGGTTATATCTCATCATCTATCCTTTATTAGCTGACCACACCTGATCACACATATGTGGATATGTTTGGCCTTAAGGATGGCTGACTATGTGCAGAATATACAGCAGTAAAGTGGAAGTACCTTAGAGATCATTGGAGCCAGTTCCTTAATTTACAGATAAGAACACTGACCTGCTAAGCCCTCAAAAAGAGGTGAGGCTAGAACCCAGGAGACTGGTTTAGTTTCATTGGTTCAAAATGGTGCAAGTGAGGCCAATACTTGATGGCCACTGAGCTTCATAAGGGAATACAGGCCTTACACTCAGGGAGAGTAGGGAAGAAGCTGCTAGGGTGATCTCATGGGTCTGTTACCTGACATCTCTATCTCTTTCCACTGTTTTTCTATTTAGTTCTGAAAGAGGTAAGGCCAAGGAGAAGGGATTTCTCTCATTTCTCTCCTTTAGCTGAGGGCCCAAGAGGTAGAGGGACAAGTCTTATAAATGTAAAAGCTGAAAGCCTACAGGAGCCACATAGGGTTTAATGGTGAGAGTCATAGCACAAAAATCCCAACTCACCAACCCTAAAATCTTCGTTTCATTTTGAACGTTCAGGGTTGTGGTCCAAATATAATTTAGACAACTGTAGATAGCATCTAAAAAAGCAACAATGAACACAGGATGTTCAATGAGCACCCTGAGTGATAAGCCTGAAAGGATCTTGACACCAACAATGCTCCATAAAATCAGAGGGCTAAACAGGTCCTTTGAGATCATTAACTCATCCTCCTCTGTTTTTAGGAGGAAACTGAAGAACATCAGTGAAAAAAGAAAAGGAAAATTTGTGTCCTTACCCTGTGCTAGGAGCCTCATGCGTGTTACTTAGCCAGCTTTGTGAAGTATGTGTTATTAGGATCATCTTACAGATGGAGGAAGCTGGGACTCAGACAGTGTAAGAAACAAGTCCAAAGCTGCAGAGTTAATCAGTGGCTGGACAGGCTTGAGTCTAGTCTACCAACTCCTGTTAGAGCACACCCCCCAGGTGAGACAGAAAATGCACTGCCGTTAGCATGTTCAGTGCACACTTGGTGCACAGCTGGTGCAGGCTGGCCTTCTGTGAGTTGGGTCTCCTGGTCCCAGCTAGTGTTTGTGAAATAAATGGGAACACTTTACAGAGAAGGAAATCATAAAAAAGTTGAGAGATTATTTGCCTTATAGCCTTTTTATAACAAGGCAGTTAAGTAAAAAGATAATAAAATAGTTCCTGCTGCTTCAGTTTTAGAGGAGATCCTAATTCAATTGCTTAATGTTATTCACAGCTTATTAGAGCATGACTTATAAATATTACAAATCGTATAACTGAAGCACAGATTGGTTAAGTATCTTTTCTTTGTGTAGAAAATCTAGAATTTATAAACTTAAAAACTGAGTTTTCTAGGAATAATAATAAAGCTCTGTAAAAGATACCAGATTTGGGGAAAATATGGGTTTCCAAAGACCAGTTATAGTTATAACCTCTGTTCTTCTGCTTGTATGGAGTCTTCAATGCTTTCTTTCCTAAAATACAAAGATGATAAAGAGAACATTGCTTCCCTTCTATAGAGGAAGGCTACTAACCTTTTTTCCTCCTTTTAAGGTGAAATCAGAATTCTGGAATTTAGACAAACTAGAGCTAAAGAATAATCATTACTTTTTCTGGTCTGGATATTATTTGTTTTTATTTACTTTTGTCTGGAATCATAAGCAACTGGAAATTAGGCAAGGAAAGCCCTATTACGGGAAAGAGAGAACAAAATCTAAGCTCTCTGCTGCCCTCTGCAGGTAATATTGTGAAATGCAACTGCCAACCTGCTTTTTCTCAGCTTTGTAATTTTGTTTATAAGGACCTTATGTAGATGACTACATAAACAATCTTAATCTGCAGAGAAATATGGATAACAATACAATCTGTTTCTTCAGCCCTTGTGTAGCTCTCATGTTTTCTATTACTAAATTAAACATGTTTAAAAATCATGTAAGTGTATGAAAAGTTGCCACAGTTCACAAGAAGTATTTTAAGGGCTTTTTCTATATACAAGAAAACTATGTTCTACTTTAAGACTCTAGAATTTGGGGTGCCTGGGTGGCTCAGTCCATTATCTGTCTGCCTTCAGCTTGGCTCCCTGCTCAGTGGGGGGTCTGCTTCTCCCTCACCCTCTCCCTCTGCCCCTCCTCCCTGCCTGTGTTCTCAAATAAATGAATAAATCTTAAAAAAAAAAAAAACCTCTAGAATTTAAGATTACAAATAACTACTATGTATCTCACTAAAAATAGCTCAGTTTAAAAGAGAATTTTAAATCTTACTAAAAAAGCGCTGATTCAAATATGAACAAAATGAAACTTCTAAAACACCAGAGTTCCAAATTTATTTAGTAACTAGTTAAAAACAACAAAAAGGTGGGGTACCTGGGTGGCTCAGTGGGTTAAGTGTCCGATTCTTGGTTCCGGCTCAGGTCATGATCTCCTGGTTGGGAGATGGAGCCCCGCTGGCTCTGTGCTCAGCGGGGCTCAGTGGGGAGTCTTCACCCCCTTCCCCACCATAAATAAATAAATCTTAGAACAAAAAGGCAGTTACATTTGGACTAAATGAATATGAAAGAAGTTGGTAATGAAGTTATGTGTAGATTTGAATTTTAAAAAATCATCTGGATTAAACATTTGACTATCTCCAAGCTTTACTAAGAGCTTGGTTTGGAGAAAGATCAATTCGGATCTTTATACTATTAGCAAGACTATAAACAGAATACCTGACAGGCTAATAAGTTTGATATTAACAAAACCACGGTTCTTTTTGCAATAATAATACAAACAGCAAATAAAATGGGGTATTGGTACTATTAGTGGTGACTTTTATCTCAAGTACATAGGATAGCAAGTAACTTCCAGTATAAGATCGCTTAGGCTTGTATAACAGGATGTTGAGTGGGATTTTCCTCGTTTGCCCCTGAAACTCAGCTAAGGCCCAAACCTGAAGACAAATGGTCCTGTGTCCTGTGCCCAGCCTCCTGTTTCCTCAGCCCATTTTTACTTCAGTCATTGCTCCAGCAACCAGCTGTACTAGGTCGCTCTTGCTTTCCACTCTGGGCTTCTTGAATACTGGAATGTGGCATTTACACAGGTACCTGGTAGTGTGAGAAATAAACACTCCATGGGGTAGCCATTGACTAATGGAGCACAGGGGCTGGTGGATAAAAGCTCCCCCTTCAGTCCCTTCACAAGACAATTCTGCGGTATATCTTACATGGCTCTTCAGAAGGTTCCAGCAAAAATAAGCCTCAGTTGCCCAGTGGTGACCAGCTTAAATGCAGACACTTGGTATTAGCTGCCTCCTTCTGTTTCAATTCCCCATTCCCTGGGACCATACCTCAAAACAGACTGTCAATGAGCTCACGTCTCAGGCTGATTTCTGGAAGGAACCTGGCTAGGACACTGAAACTGAGCTTGGCCCTGGAGACTATAGACACACAGAATGAGATTCTGGAACTGGGTCCCTCATTGGAAAAATGGTGTAAAGTCTATAGTTACTGGCGGTACGGATGGAGTGAAGCAATGGCTCATACAGCGGTTGTGGCACATGAACAACATAGGGGGTTGATAGCAACTGCAAAGGTTATAGAGTTGGCTGGCTTCTGTTAATTGCTTTAAAAGCTTTGAAAAAGCAGCTGGTAACTTTCATAATGTTCTCAGAGTCATTATGGCAGCAAGGGCCAAGTGGGAGCCCCTGAAATTCTAGCCCCTACACTGGAGCCAGGATAATAAATAGAAGCAATATTGCACACCAAAGGAAAATGCAGAGATAGTCATCAAAATTACAGGAGGCAGGAGTGATAGTCTCCACCCCATTTCCATTCAATTAATCTGTAGGCCTCCTACAATGAGATGGACTGTGATGGCTAACAGTGGACTACTGTAAACTTAACTCAAGTGGTAGGCTTAATCTCAGCTATTGGGCAAGATGTAGATCCTTTATTGGAACAGATCAAGACATCCTCTAGCATTTGGTATATGGCTATTGATCTGGTCTGTGTGTTCTTTTCTTTTCTTTTTTTTTTTTTTTTTTAAAGATTTTTTATTTATTTATTTGACAGAGAGAGGCACAGCGAGAGAGGGAACACAAGCAGGGGGAGTGGGAGAGGGAGAAGCAGGCTTCCAGCCGAGCAGGGAGCCCGATGTGGGGCTCGATCCCAGGACCCTGAGATCATTTCCTGAGCCGAAGGCAGACGCTTAACGACTGAGCCACCCAGGCGCCCCTTTTGTGTGTTCTTTTCAATTCCCATTAGTGAAGAAGATCAAAAGTAGTTAGCTTTTACTGTGGGAAGGACAGCACTTTCTATCTCATATCCTGAGGCTGTTAACTTTTCTGTTCTGTCAGAGTCCTAAAGGATGTTGCGATCCACAGAACATCATGTTAGTCCAGTAAACTGATGACATCAGTCAAACAGGACTTGGTGAGCAGGAAATGGCAAGTATTCTGGACACCCTAGGAAGTCAAATGTATGCCATGAAAATTCTGGGGCTGCCACATTAGAAAAGTTTTAATAGGTCCAATGGCCTGACGCTTTCTGAGATCTCTCCTCCAAGGTAAAGAACAAGTTGTTGTACCTGCATTCCCTAGCACTAGAAGGGGCACAGCACTAGGTAGGACTTTACCTGTATTTGGAAATTCTGCTCTGACCCATTAATGGAGTCATCTCAAATGCACAGTTTTGAGTGGAATCCAGAGCAGAAGTCTCTGTAGCAGGTCTAGGCTGTGGTGCAAGCTGTCATACTGCTCAGACCATGTGACCTAGCATATTTGCTAAAGCTAAAGGTCTCTATGGTAGACAAAGAGGCCGTGTGATGTCTCTGGCAAAGCCAGGAAAAGAATTGCAATGCAGGTCCCTAGGGTTCTGAAGCTAAGCTATGCTTTCCATGGCAGGAAACAGCCTGCTGATTTCTGGAAGGAACCCGGCTATAGCTATAGCAGCCCTACTGAAGACTGAGGACCTGCCCACGGGACATCATGTGACTAATGCAATCAGAGCTGTCCAAAATGAACAGGGTCAAGCCTGCCAAGTCACAAGTTTGGGCAGGTACAGTGGCAACCTATTATATGATGGAAATGGTCTATTTGGAATTTGGCCTGAATAAGACCAAAGGGCATAAGTAAATTACATAAAGAGATGTCCCCAACTGTCCCAGGACTCTGATAGTAGCCCTTCAATTCTTCATTTGGTGGTGGGAGTGGGGGTGGTTCTTGGTAACCAACTGATAGAGGAGAAAAACTTGCCCTAATTCCTGGGTAGATTAGCTTCATCTGTTGTTATGAGCACTATTGTGGACCCCCCTACTGTACTGCAGTGCCATTTAGGGATAATCCTAAAGGAGAGTGGTACAGGGAAACAATTCCAGCAGGCAGAGCTGCAGGCAGTCGTCCAATTTATACAGAGGGAGAAAGGGCATGAAGTACAGATATATACAGGCTCCTGAGAAGTGATGAATAGCTTGGCTAACTGCTCAGGGGCTTGGAAGGAGCAAGATTTAAAAAAAAAAAAAAAAGGCTGAGAGGATTTTTGGAAAAGAGGCATATAAATGGACGTATGGTTTGTGTACAACGTGGGAGGATCTTTGTCTCCTGTTATCAAGAGTACAAAGGTACTAGTGCCTCAGAGGCACTAGGTAAAAACAATGATTTATCCTGTGCATATCGACAAGTCTCTCTCCTAAATCACCACAGCACTTCTGGAAGAGCCCCACAAAGAGTGGCTGTAGCACAGGTATGAAGGGTATGTGTGGGCCTCCCAGCAGGGGCCCTCTTTTACCAAGACTGACCTAACCACTGCCACTGATGAATGCCGCACCTGCCAGGAGTTGAGAAATGATGTTGAAATCCGGCCATATAGTCCCATTCCCTGGGCAGACTTGGTGGCCAGTTGATTACATCAGACCCTACTTCTACAGTGGGCAGTGATTCACCCCTGCTACAGTGGCCATCTCCATTGGACGCTGAATTTCCTTCTCGATCTTCAGGGCCCCTGCCAGCACCATCATCTAAAGGCTTGCACAGTGCCTGCTCTACTTGCATGAGATCCTACACAACTACATAACACTACCTCAGACTTCAGAACCCATTTTATAGCAAAGGAGTTACAACAATGGAAAGACAATCACTTGATCCACTGGTTCTTCCATATTCCCCATTATCCAGAAACAGACAGCTTAACAGAATGATGGCATTGTTTATTGAAGATGTAGCTATTGCAGCAGCTCGTGGTTAAAATTCTGCAGTGTTGGAACACCGTCCTTCAGAATGTGATACATGTGAAACAGCCTATATATGATGCTTTGTCCTCAACAGCCATCATACTTGGTCCTAAGAATCAAGGGGTGTTAGAATTGGTCCCTCTCATCATCACTCCCAGATGTGGTGTTTCCCAGGTACAACCTGACTCTGTAGTCACCAAGACTCAAAAAAGGTAAACAAACTAGGGGCTCAGACCCCTCAAGGACAAAGGTGGGGCAAGTAACTCAGACCCACTGAAGTGGTGGCCAAGGGTGAAGGAAATCTATTCCAGTGGTAGAGGAGGAAGATGTTCATCAGTTATGGCTCTGGGTAGCAGCAGACAGCGTGGCTTGTTCCTCTGTGTCAGAACGGGCAGAGATGGCAGCTGGCCACGACGCAGAGGCCTCTGTGACAGGTGGGATTTAAAGGAGTATATGAGCACATCTCTACAGTGAGTGTACAGTATCAAACAGCATTTGTATCCTCCTCCTCCTCACATTCCCTACCGCTACCCTTTGATTAGTTGCACTACAAATCACTCTTTCTGCCCTAGGGCTTCTTGAATGTACAACCTACAAATATGAGGGTATATATATCCTACAGGGAATCTGGACCAACAGGGGATGGGGCCAGTAGAGGAAACTGCTCCTCCTCTGCCTGTGAGGATGCTCTATAGGACTCCTCAGAGGCCCAGCTGCCAAGTCAACAACTTGCCCTGGAACATACTTTTCCTCCTTTTCCTAGTCCCTTATTTCCCCAGAAAAAATATCTACATACAAGCCTTGCCTCAGGTTCTACATTCTGGGGGAAAACCAGACTAAGACACCCAAATTTCTTTCTTTCTTTCGTTCTTTTTTTTTTTTTAAAGACTTTATTTGAGTGAGAGAGAACACGAGTGGGGGGGAGGGGCAGAAGGAGAGGGAGAAGCAGACTCCCCACTAAGCAGGGAGCCCAATATGGGGCTCAATCCCAGGATCCCAAGATCATGACCTGAGCCGAAGTCAGACGCTTAACTGAGTCACCCAGGTGCCCCAAGACATCCATATTTCTAATTTGAGGAGGCATAAGCAAGTGGCACCAGCCACCAGCTCAGGGTAAGAGGAACCTATTATGGGTGGTGGAGGAGTAGAATGTGTTTCAGTTATGGCTTCCCTGCAGGATTTACTCATTAGAGCCTGATCAGGGAATGAACCATTCATGCCCACTACAGCCATTTCCACTTCATCAGAAATGGAATGAGAAACAAAGCTGTTGGTATGGGCCTGTAGTTTTCCTGGAAATAGACTATTCTCTCTTCTCTCCAAGCTTTCTTTCCCTTAGGGACTTTCAAGAGGAGATAGGGCCAACATGGCACTGACCCCATATGAATTTCTGGCTCCTCTAGTACAAAGAATAGAGGTGAGATTGAGGGCATGGTCTTGCTGGGATGGTTGCATCCAGGTGGGCAAGGAACAGCATGTATTGGAAGGGCGCATGGTATGCTACTTCCTAGAGGGCATCCAAAAGATGTGGCTAATCTTGCAATGGGCTATCAATACCTTGGGGAGTTTCACAGGAATGGATCCCAAATTAGCAGGATTTGATGGAGCCATTACTCATTCTCACTGATCCCATAGAAGATGAAATAGAACAGAAGTTACAAACCAAAATGAAAAGGACTGTAATCTCATCCAGTAAGGTAAAGAGACTCGATCCTATTTCTCCTTTCTCCCTTCGAGGAGTCTGGGTCTCAAAAAGGTGGGAAGGAGATGCATGCAATAAACCGAATACATGTCTCTTCTACAAATTTCTAGGGTTACAGACAGATATTACCTGCAGACAGAATGCCTCCACTAGAATGTAAGCTTCATGAGGGCAAAGACTATGTTTTGTTCTCTGACTGTCTAGAAGGAGTTCAATAATGTAAGAATGAATGAATGAATGAAGACTGAATATGCTGAGTGGAGAAAAAGGGCTATGAATCAAATCTGAGATTAACATTTTATCATTAAATACAGAAAACAGAGGCTTAGAATGGTTGTATAATTTACACAAAGTAACACAAGTAGTAACACACAACTGGTTAAGTCCAAAAGTCTGCAACTTCTGAACAAACTTTACTGGCCCTAGCATAATTTCATTTGATTTATGGTTTATTTTATATTAGTTAACAGAGCAAACAGAAGGATATGTTAAAAGAAATAGAAGTAGGGCGCCTGGGTGGCTCAGTTGGTTAAGCGACTGCCTTTGGCTCAGGTCATGATCCTGGAGTCCTGGGATCGAGTCCCACATCGGGCTCCCAGCTCAGCGGCGAGCCTGCTTCTCCCTCTGACCTTCTCCCCTCTCATGCTGTTTCTCTCTCTCTCGCTAATACATAAATAAATAAAATCTTAAAAAAAAAAAAGAAATAGAAATAATATCCCTAGAAGGGTAATAGAGGAAAATACATTAATGAAAATAAAGACTATTATGGGAAAACAAAACAAAAAATGAGAGATCTTGGAAATAAAAAAAATTGTCAAAATTTTATTTATTGCCTAAATAGAAATGTAAATAGGCTAACTAGCAAAATAGTCACTAATAAGTAATTAACAAGCTAGAAAATGAAGTTGAGGAATTCTCCCAAAGAATAGCATAGAAGATTAAAGAGATGGAAAGAATAAAAAAGAGTTAATAAACATATAAAATAATTCCAGATTTTGTGAAATCTTTCTGAGTTCTAGAAGTAACAACTAGAGAATAAGAGGATGAAAATAATCTAAAACTGAGATTTCCAAGGCATTTCTGAAATATATATAATTCTTTAGAATTAGAGGGTTCAAAAAAAAATGCCAAACACGATGAATAGAAAATTTAACAAAAACTCTCAAACTATAAAAATATTAAATAAACGATCCCATCAAAAAACAAAAAACAAGAGACTAAAAAAAAAAAAAAACCCAAACCCTGCAACATACATGATAAATCAGAGGCTAATATCCATACAACATAAAGAAGTCAAGTTATTTTTCCCTTTTTTCTCACATTTAAAAAATTGTGATGAAATACACATAAAATTTACCATTTTAACCATTTTAAAAAAATATTTACTTGAGAGAGAGTGGGTGGGAGAGAATATGAGTGGGGGGAGGGGCAGAGGGAGAAGGAGCTGGACAAGGGGCTGGATCCCAGGACCCTGGGATCATGACCTGAGCTGAAGGCAGACGTTTAACCGACTGAGCCACCCAAGCGCCACCAATTTTAACCATTTTTAAGGGTACCGTACAGTAGGCAGGGCTCAGAAGCATTAAGTACACTCACATTATTGTGCAACCATCACCACCATCGCCTCCTTTTATTCTATTTCTTCCTAAATAGAAACCCTGTGCACATTAGACTGTAACTCCCCATTTCCCTTCTCCCAAGCCCCTGGTAACCACTATTCTATGTTCTACCTCTCTGAATTTGACTATTCTAGGTACTTCATATAAACAAACTTATACAACATTTGTCCTTTTCTGTCTGGCTTATTTTGTTTAGCATAATGTTTTCAGGGTTCATCCATGTTGTAGCATGTATCAGAATTCAATTCTTTAAAGTTGAATATCCCATTGTATGTATGTATCACATCTTGTTTATCCATGAGGAAGTAATTCTTTCTATTCCTAGTTTGTTTTTTTTTTTTAGAATTTTTTTTTTTTTTTAATTTATTCATTTGAGACAGAGAGATACAGAGAGAGAGAGAGAGAGGAGGAGCAGTGGGGAGAGGCAGACGGAGAGGGAGAAGCAGACTCCCCGCTGAGCAGGGAGCCTGATGCGGGGCTCGATCCCAGGACCTGGAGATCATGACCTGAGCTGAAGGCAGACGCTTAATGACTGAGCCACCCAGGCGCCCCGTTGTTTTTTTTTTAATCATGAAAGGGTGTTGGATTTTGTTTAATGCTTTTTCTGCATCAATTGAAATGATCATGAGGTTTTCTCCTCAATTCTGTTAATGTGGAGTTATTACACTGGTTGGTTTTCATTTGTTGAACCATCCTTGCATGCCAGGAATCAATCTCACTTGGTCTTAGTATACAATCCTATTAATATGCTGAATCCACTTTGCTGGTATCTTCTTGAAGATTTGTACATCAATTCTTATAAAGGATATTGGTCTGTAGAGTTCTTTTCTTGTAGTATCTTTGGCTTTGGTATCAGGGTATTGCTGGCCTCACAGAGGGAGTTAAGAATTGTTCCCTCCTCTTTAATGTTTTGTAAGAATTTGAGAAGGACTGGTATTAATTCTCCTTTAAATGTTTGGTAGATTTCCCCAATGAAGCCATCTGGTCCATGGCTTCTCTTTCATGGGAGGTGTTTTGATTACTCATTCAATCTCTTTCATAGTCATAGGTCTATTCAGATTATCTCTGTGATTCAGTCTTGGTAGGTTTCAAGGAACCTGTCCTCTTCATCTAGGTTATACAATCTGATAGCGTAAAATTGTTCATAGTTCTCTCTTACAATCCTTTTTATTTCTGTAAATTGGTAGCAATGTCTCCACTTTCATTTCTGACTTCAGTAATCTGAGTCTTCTCTTTTTTTTCCTTAGTCAATTTACCTAAAGATTTGTTGGTTTTACCTTTACAAAGAACCATATTTTAGTTTCAATGATTTTCCTCTGTTGTTCTATTCCCTTTTTAATTAAAACCCACTCTAATCTTTATTATTTCCTTCCTTCTGCTAGCTTTGAATGTAGCTTGTTCGTCTTTTTCTAGTTCCTTAAAGTGTGAAGTTAGGTTGCTGATTTGAGATCTCCTTTTTTTTTTTTTTTTTGAGAGAGAGTGAGCGAGCACATAAGCAGGAGTTTGGGGGAGAGGGAGAGAGAGAGAATCTTAAGCAGGCTCCAAGCCCAGTATAGAGTCTGATGCAGAGCTTGATCTCACAACCCTGAGATCATGACCTGAGCCAAAATCTAGAGTTGGATGCTTAACCAACTGAGCCACCTAGGTTGCCCCAAGATCTTTCTCCTTTTTAATGTAAGAGTTTATAGCTATAAATTTCCCTTTTAGTTTTTTGCTGCATCCCACTAGTTTGGTATGTTCTGTTTTCATTTTCATTTTCCTCAAGGTATTTTCTAATTTTCTTTGTGATTTCTTCTTTGACCCACTGGTTGTTCAATACTGTGTTATTTTCTACAGAGTTGTAAATTTTTCAGTTTTCCTTCTATTATTTCTAGTTTCATTCCACTGTGACTGCAAAAATACTTTGTATAATTTCAATATTTTCAAATTGATTAAGGCTTTATATGATCTATTCTGGAGAATGTTCTATGTGCACTTGAGAAAAATGTATATTCTGCTCTTACTGGATAGAGTTTTCTGTAGATGTGTGTTAGGTCCAATTGGTTTATGGTGGTGTTCAAGTCCTCTATTCCCTTATTAATTTTCTGTCTGATTGTCTATCACAATTGGCAAAAATTTAAAAGATTAAAAAAATTCAGGGTTGAGAAGAATGTAGAGATATGTTATCATAAATTGATGAAGAAATATAAATTTGTCAAACTACTGGAAGGTAAGTGAACAATATTATCAAAACTGAAACTTGCAACCCAGCATTTCCACTCCTTGATATCAGTATTAGAGACATAACAATGGTTCCTCTGTATGGAAGGAGAAGACACACTGCAGCCTTTTTCTTAATGTGAAAAAATGGGAAATATATTAAAGGGCCATTCTTCAAGGACTGGTTAAGTAGATTATGGTACTTTATACTATGGAATATGATATGGCAACCAAAAAAGAATGAGGTAGCCTTATATGGTATTGATAAGAGATAAAGAGAAAAAAAGTGAGCTGTAGCACATGTACAGTATGATCATATATAGGTCACCATTACTAAACACACTGTGTGAAAGTATGTAAACAAACAGAAAGGAACCTAGAACACATCAAATAGTAACTAGTTACTTCAGAGGACTAGGCGATACAAGGAAACTTAAAAAAAAAGTTTAATTTTGAACAAAGGCAATGCATTCTTGTATTACTTTTATAAATAAAAAGCAGACACAAGCATTTACATGCACAGGCAGCCAGGAATGATTCACAGAAGGTCTAGGAATGATTAACCTTCAGGATAAATAGCACTGGATACTTCAATAGCTTCTCAGAGCATTATCAGGAATAATTGTTTTATGTTTAACTTTTATGTTTTTGGCTAAGAAGAACCATTTTCTTCTATCTATTCTCTGTTCCTCTTAACTTTCATCACCTGTACCAGCAGTTGGCTTCATTTTTTGGACCTATGTCACAGAGAAACAATGTTTTATTATGTTATGTTATAGGGCAACCAGTAGAGATCATAAGTTATATCAAAATGCAAGATGGGGGGCAGTAAGCTAGCCTTATTCATAAGTTAAGCCACTAGGGGTGCCTGGCTGGCACAGTGGGTTAAGCCTCCAACTCTTGGTTTCTGCTCAGGTCATGATCTCAGGGTTGTGACCCTGAGTCAAGCTTCTCCCCGAGTCAGGCTCCCTACTCAGTGTAGAGTCTGCTTGAAGACTTTCTCCCTCTGCCTCTTCTCCCTCTCTCTCTCAAATAAATAAATCTTTAAAAAAAATACTAAGTTAAGCCACTAGCTTTAGCATGCCAGCTAGCTTCAAATTATTCAAATCTGTGCCTCAGAAAAATTACCAATTACCTGTCATGGTCTAAGAGGTGGGTTTGTCAAAAGTGAGATTTTATTAATCCAGGAACTGACAAGACTATTGTAATCCCAACCACAAATGTTGTTTTTTTTTTTTTTTTTTTTTTTTAATTTATTTATTTGACAGAGAGAGAGAGAGCGAGAGAGGGAACACAAGCCGGGGGAGTGGGAGAGGGAGAAGCAGGTTTCCCGCGGAGCAGGGAGCCCGATGCGGGCCTCGATCCCAGGACCCCGGGATCACGACCTGAGCCGAAGGCAGATGCTTAACAACTGAGCCACCCAGGTGCCCACAAATGTTTTTAATATAATTTATTAGGAATAATATACATAACTTATTATGTTTAATCTAAAATTTACATAGTACACCAATACTCAAAGTATAACCCTTCAATATACTATTTAACTTATAAGAAAATGAAATCCCTAAATCTGAACATTCTGAAAAAGAATGAACCATATATATATATATACATAAACATACACATTTCTTTTGAAGTGTTCTGGTATATATATATGAAGTGTTCTGGTTTGTGTTTTGATCACTAACAGAGTTAAAGAACACTTTGGTCATAAAAATATGACTCAGTCTTAACTCATCCCAGATTATTTTACATTAACAAAGTAAAAAGTCACTTTGGACTCTTCACTATCAGAAGAAAAGGGCAAGGTTATGGTTGCTAACAAACAGAGCTGAGAAACACCTTTGGAAAACAAATACTGTGTTCCTTTTAAAATGAATAATTTTATACATAATATAGTAGTAAGGCAACCTGATAAAAGATAGTGCTAAAATTTTACTTAGAGACAAATTTAATAAGCAACCACAACTTCACAACAAAATAGCCAATGATCCCCTACATGACAAATCCTTAACATCAGTATTAAATTCTTAATGTAAGATATCCAAAATCAAAATATGTAACACAATGCTCATGTTATATGTTTACCTAAGTCCAAAGTCTTGATTCATATGATCTATACTACTTTATCTGTTCATTAAATATTTACTGAGCACCTATTATGTGTCAGGCCATGTGGCAAGGTGACTGAAGTACAGAGGTAAATAAAGTAATGGCTCCCAGCAACAGGCCTCAAAAGACAATACAAACTGATCATATTTAGCATATTACATAATAACTATTATATTTAGATGAAAGGCCATGCAAAACACAGGGCTGGGAGAGTTGGCAGAGTATCCATTTCAGGGCACGTTTTTGGGGAGAGGGACAACTTTAAGAATGTCACATTCTAACTTAATGGTTAAGTTCTGGCTATACCTAAGAATGGCTGGGACAACTTATACAACAAAAACAAAACCCAGATGTTCTTAGGTCCCAAAGGCACCCATCCTCATTCCCCCATCTCCTCACATTCACATAGTCTGGGATAGGGCCTAGCAGCACATTTCCTCCCCTAAAAACTCTCTGGGTAACTCTGACCTACAGCCAGAGTTGAGTAATTATTTTCAAGGTATAAATACAGTTTAATGCTACTGTGATCATCAGAACTTCATTGCTGACTTCTTTCCTCCTCATGAAATCCTAATTTGCTCCTTCTATTCAATTTTCCCTACCTAGAGGGCTTATGGGAGGGGTAACCAGGCTAGATGGGTAGGGGTGGGATACAGGGAGAGGGGTTAAGACTCTGGGAAGGGTTCCTGGATATAATGCCTGAGTGGGGATAGGCAGGCAATCTCCAGACAAAGAAAAGGAGTAAGGATGTACAAGGGAAAGGAAACAGGGAATATGATAAGAGACATATTTTGGAGAGATGGAGTATGGAGCTCATCATAATGGGGATTAGATGTTAAGTAACATTTGGGTTTTATCTTTAAAGCAATGAGTAGCTACTTAAAGAATTTAAGCAAGGTACTGAAAGACCAAGGAGGAGCGACTGGGTGGCTCAGTCGGTTAAGCATCAGGACTCTTGACTTCGGCTCAGGTCATGATCTCAGGATCATGAGATCGAGCCCATGTTGGGTTCCACCCTGGGCATGGAGTCTGCTTGAGATTCTCTCTCCTTCCCTCTGCCCCTCCCACACCTGCACACACGGGCATGTGCCCCCCCCCTTAAAAAAAAAAAAAGACCAAAGAAAATCAATATGGCATCATAAAGAGGCTATAGGCAGGGAGGCCAGTTACAAGGCTATATCTCTTGAAGCAACCGGATAAAGGGATGTGAAAATCAGGACTGTAATCTGGCTTAAAGATTCAGATTAGGGAGTCATCAGTTACAGACAGCTGAATCTGGTGAGTGAATGAACTCTCCAAAGAAAGATCATTAAGTAAGAAGAAAAAACTGATGAAGATGAAACCTTAGGAATGCTCTTTTCATTTCCACAGTCATCACTCCCATTCCAGGCCTCCAGACTCTGTACCAGGTCTTCACTAACCAGTACTTTCTACAGAGATGGAAGGACTATAACTGCAGAAAATCAGTTCAAGAATCCAGAATGTCTTTTCTGTTGATTTTCATAGGTCAATAAACTCTTCAGCCAATCACTTTCAGCTTTCAAATTGACTGGCCAATTAATCCTCTGTACTACTTCATTTCTTAGTTCTTCCTCATATATTTGACTCTTTCCAAAGAATTTATCATTCCTTACACATACATAACTCATTTTAATTCTTGGCATTTTTAGACACCCCTTCTCCATCTGGGGTTGGTTTTCCCAGTTCATGTTCACTTTCATAAAAACCCAACTCCAAATCAAAACCTCCCCAAATCTTCTATTTCTCCCTCCCATTCCTCTAACACTATCATACTTCTATAATCTATGCAGGCATGATTTTGTCAGAGGTTCTCATTTCCTGCTTGGATATAGTCTTATCTCTAAGGTTAAGTATAGGACCTGGAACATTGTGGGTGCTCCATAAAATGGTTGTGCAATCAAAAAAAAAAAAAAAAAAAAAGAGAATAAAAGAATAAAAGAATTTAGACCAGACCCTAGCGAAGTTTTGAGTATACAAAGATATTCAATAAATTATTATTTCAAATTCATTCTTATCATAGTTGTACATAGTTGTACATGATTCCTTAGGTTTGGAAGAAATGGAGACTCTATCATGGCATGTAGGTAGGCCTGGTTAATGTAATCAAACTTTTATAAGGATTTCTTTCTTGAATATAACTCCATAGTTTGAAGAACATAGCAACAGTATATGCGAATGTATAACCATTGCCCCAAACTTGATAAATTTTGAAGGAAAATAAAAAGCTTATCTTTTGGCTAGTTGATGAGTATTAGTATCAGTGCATAATATACAATCTATTCTAAAAATTATAGCAATTCAAATAATTCCAGTCAATTCAATGTCAATAAAATCTGCTAAAATTATAGTGGGTTCAGAAGAAAGCTAAATTTGCCTTTCACATTGGGAATAAAATATAGGAGTCATAATTCTGGGACTAAGGTGATGGCAGTGACATAGTTTTACAATTTTTCCAAATTCTTCCATAAAAACACACAGAACAAGGACAGCAAAATCAAAACCCCAAGGTCAATATGTATAGCACCATGTAACAAGGTACACATCCCCATGAACCCAAAAATATAAGTTAATGTGGATAAACTACCAACAACTAACTATAAGACTTATATAGCATCAGAAGAGAAAGCAGAGAAAAACAAAACATCTGCCAGATCTGAGTAGAGAAGAACCCTGAAACTATCGACAGCTACTTGCTACAGCTGCAGAGTTAGGCGGGTCATTGTGAGCACGGCAATTGAAACTGGGAAGGGTTTTATCTACTCAAGGGTGGCAGTAAGGGGGGTTCATGGCTGGAACACATGAGCTTAGGACTTTCAAAGCTCCCTTCCAGGACAAAGCCCTACACTGTGGTGCAAGTTCTGGGAACAGATTCAAGTCAAGTGGAATAGAGGTGACACACAGGTAAAGAGAAAGTTCTGATAAAAGTTGAGGAGGAAAACAGATCCTGGAGAACTCAAAGTATATCTACATTTATCATTTGTTAAAGACAACGGAAGAGGAAGTTTAGGGTCATGAAGCTAGAAAAGCTCTCCTGACTCACTCCTCCTTTCTAAAGCCATTTTCATGTGGTAATGACCAATAGAAAAGAATCACAGTCAAATCCCATATTAAGTTTTCATAAGGAAAAAAGGTATAAGGGAAAAAATAATATCCCTACAAAAAAATAA
The DNA here is from genome assembly GCF_004348235.1 of Phoca vitulina. NCBI lineage: Eukaryota > Metazoa > Chordata > Mammalia > Carnivora > Phocidae > Phoca > Phoca vitulina. Next base: position 7,373,405 of record NW_022589736.1, on the reverse strand, counting down.
AGGCGTGGTAGAAAAACGTGCTCACAAAAAAACTATAATATTCCAAGACTAGCTATAAAAGAGCATAAATCAGAATTAGAAAGGTGGTAAAATTAAGGAAAGGATTAGCAATAAAAGAAAATATCCAAAACTTGAAATCAGATATAAAGGGTGCCTGCATGTCCTCTCAGTGGATGATCTCATCTTCTAGGGCCATGCATCTTGTCTGATTCACCATTTGTTACTAATCAGGTTTTGCGACTCTGTAAGGGCAGATGTTAACTGTAGAAAACTGAGAGCAGTGCAAATACATTTTGTAGGTAGATATGTAGATGAGGATATTAATCTGTTTTGTATCTAATTTAGCAATCTTATTCCAGCATTCTTTTTTTAAAAAATATTTTATTTGTTTAGTTGAGAGAGAGAGAGCATGAGCGGGCGAAGGGGCAGAGGGAGAGGGACAAGCAGACTCCCCACTGGGCGCAGAGCCCCACATGGGGCTCAATCCCAGGATCCTGAGATCATGACTCATGCCAACTGAAGTCAGATGCCTAACCGACTGAGCCACCCAGGCGCCCCTTCACCATTCTTTCTTCCAGTAATTAGAATCCTTCAGCGTTTCTGCTGGCTCACTCATTAATATATTAATTAAATCTTTGACAGGTTTTCACTCTTTAAAGTTTAAAAAAAAAAAAAAAAAAAGGGCAGCTAGAGCAACACAACAAAACAGAAAACTCAATCTACAACAAAATGAAGAGACAGTGCTTCCCCCCCAAAACCTTTTGTTTGTCAGATAGTTACAAACAGGACCACTATGAGACCCACACATGGAACCAAAGGGAAGGCAACTGGGCTCCTCTGATGGCCTTGAGAACAGGGAGCCCCTCACTAGCATGCTAGTCTGAGGACAGTAGTCTAACCTGGGAAGGACTCCATGATCAAATTCTTGAGCGGAGAGCAAGGACCCTTCCATGCAATGAGGTTAGCAGTCTGGGCCATTTAAACTCTTGAAGCTAACACAAGAAAAAACAGATAAAAACGAGGGAGCAAAAAAGATCTCAGAAAGTGTGAGGCTGTATTGTTAAAAACCACTTTGTGAAGACAACAGAAGAGGGAGCTCTGGAGCTATGAAGGTGAAGACAGGCTACCAGGGCTCACTCCTCTCACCTTTAAGACAGGAAAATTTACTGGACTTAAAAAATGAGGAAAGAAGAGAATAATGAATCCCTTTAAAACTATTATAAGAATACAGAAAATGTGAAGTAGAATAATGTCTCTATAGCATAAAATAAATTAAAAAAATTATAGAAGCTATGAAAGAACTTAAAAATCAGAAATTAGATGGGTGGAGAAAGGAAGATTTGCAATGAGGTGATAGAACTAAAAAAAGAATTAAAAATAGAAGAAAAATTATTTCAGAATAAAAAAAATCCGTCTACTGCATTAAGAGGAAAAAAAAAGACAAAAGGGAAGACAAGTTTGAAGACAAGCCCGGGTGGCTCATCTGACTCTTGATCTCAGCTCAGGTCTTGATCTCAGGGTCGTGAGTTCAAGCCCCGCACTGGGCTCCACACTGGGCATGGAGCCTACTAAAAAAAAAAAAAAAAATTTTAAGAAGATTTTATAAAGAGATAGAAAATATTTTGAGAGAAAGTGATAAATATAAAAGATTAAAAAAATCTAAGTAAAAATCAGGGAGGGGACAGAAAACAATGGAATGGAAAAAAAATGACAAAAACTATGAGAACAAGTCATCTGAATTTACTCAAGTCTACAGCAGGGGTCAACAAACTCTCTGTAAAAGGCCAAATAGTAAATATTTCAGTCTCTGTACGTCAGATGGTCCCTGTCACTGCTACTCAATCTCTGACACTAGTGTTTTTAAAAGCAGCCATTAACAATATATGTAAGTCAACGAGCAGGTCAGATATGGTTTGTGGGCTACAGTTTGCTGACCCCTTTGCTAGAAAATGAGTTTCAGGAAACCAAAAACCTAGAACTGGTGCTCAGCATTCAATATACATTTTGCCTAAAAATGGTTACCAGGGTACACAGCACAATCTGCAATGGCTATATGCTCTGATCTTGTAGATACAGTAAAACTATGTTCAAAACATGGAAAATGGTGACTGTACAGGAAAAACAAAGTAAGTACTAAATACTTTAAATGTATTAATTTAGAATAAAGAGATATTACTTTAGTTTATTAACAGGGGAGAAGGAGAGGAGGGAGAAGAGGTGTTAGTTGATTATAATAATGCTTATAGGAATGAACCAATTTACAATAGCTAAAAAAAGAGGAAACTGAAGGCAAAAATATCCAAGAGAACAAAAACATGAACCTTCCTAAATATGGAAAGACATACCAAAGCAAAAACACACAAGTAAAACAAATAAGGAAAGAATAAAATAGAGCATATAATGAAAGACAGCATGCTACTGTTTAGCCAAGAGAGTGGGATACACAAATATACATGCAATTGCTTCTATTTTTAAAAAGTGAAAGAATAAACCATAACATTTAAAAAAGGAATAAAGGGATTTTGTACAGAAGAAAGAAGTAGGGTAGAAGATCTAGGAATAGAAACAAGAATCCTGTGGAACTACTTTGAAATTCCATACAATTTTGTTATGTGATTATAAGAAAAATTAAGTTTAAAAAGTAGTTCTTAAAAATTGAAAATAAAAAGGAACAAGTGAGTTGTTGTCATAATTACACATAGAAAAGTACTAGTTCAGGGGCACCTTGGTGGTGCAGTTAGTTAAGCATCCAACTCTTGGTTTTGGCTCAGGTCGTGATCTCAGGGTCCTGGGATTGAGCCCCACATTGGGCTCCACACTCAGTGGGGAGTCTGCTTGAGGATTCTCTCGCTCCCTCTCCCTCTGCCCCTCCCTGCTCACACTCTCTTTTAAAAAAAGTACTAGTACAATAATTTAAAAACACAGTAAGTTGTACATATAATTTATATGTAAAAAACAAAAAACCTGAAAAATAAAACATACAATGTTTTTAGTAATTGTTTCATTTATAGTAATGCAGTAGCAATTTGCAGTAATGTAGACTGTTGTCTTTGAACTGTGAGTAAATCAAGTGAGAAATTATGTCAGTGTCCCCAAGACCTAAATTTTTGGTGTGGCTGAGAGATCTAGATAGTAAGATTAATGCAACTGAATAAAAAACACTGTAGCCTCAAATCTGAAATATCAGTATAAACTCAAAATTTATTTTATCTGAAAAAGTGATACACATTTCCTAGCTTTGTCCATTAAAAAGGCACAGAAACAAGAATCAATATAGCAACAAGGAGTGTTCATAATGTTCAGGTTTAAGCCTCTACCATTTCCTAAGGAAACCAGGGTTTTTAGAAATGACTGTTTCCAGGTATGGAGCAGAAACAACAACAAAATGTACAAGTGGGCCTGGAAGAACTTGTCATCCTGGAAGAAAGGGGGCCATTCAGTCTCTAGATATAAAGTGAGGGTCATGTCAAAGGATACAGGAAATCAATATATTGCATTCCTTAAATTTACATTATGTTAAATGTCAATTATATCTGAAAACTGGGGGAAATAAGGACATTGGAGCCATCCTGAAGCCAAAGATAGGGTAATTTGAGCATTGTAAGACTAATAACTGAAATGGATCAAAACACTACAAATGTGCTAATATCTGTAAGTTCATAATCATATTAAAAAATCATTAATTACTTTTAGAGAATTTTAATGAATAAAACTCATCACTTGAAAACTGATAAAAGGATGGTGAGGGGAGTTTTCTCTCTTTTTTTGAAGATTTTATTTATTTATTTGAAAGAAAGCGTACATGAGTGGGGGTGTGTGTGTGTGTGTGAAGAGAGAGAAGCAGGCTCCCCACTGAGCAGGGAGCCTAACATGGAGCTCAATGTGGGGCTCGATCTCAGCACCTTGGAATCATGACCCGAGCCAAAGGCAGATGCTTAGCCAACTGAGCCACCCAGGCACCCCAAAGGGAGTTTTCTTTTTACAGAAGTTTTCTAGTTAATAAAGATGACTGATAAAGGCACAATGTCACCACTTTGCAGCCCTCAATGACTAAATAAATCCAGGCAATGATAATTAATTTGCACAACATCACAAAAAGTACCTTCCGAGGGAAGTACAGAGACCAAAACAATCTCTAGATCTATCAGTTTATTAGGAATAAAGGAAAGAGAGGAACAGAAGAAATGATACCATGGAGATGCAATCATGAACATGCAGGATGTGAAGGGCTCTACACATGCAAGAACAAAAAATCCAAAAAAAAAAAAAAGCAGCTAGAGAGGGAACCTACAGATTAAAAGACACTGAAGAGAGAATCAGAATATATGGACCTTATATGAATTCCAATTCAAACAGACAAAATGAACAAAACCAAAACAAAAAAGGTGTAAGACAAATCAAGGGAAGTGTGAACACTCAATCTGATGACACAGATAACATGATACAAAGTAAAGGATTTTCTTCAAAATAATCCAGGGGAGAGGAGGCAAGTAGATAGATAAAATGAGAAGAATCTGATTGCATGATGGGAACTGCTGAAGTTGGGATAAACAAAAGGAGGATTATACTTAAGTAGATTTGACCATGGATTTTATTGTGGCAAACTATAAATACTATTTCTGTGTGTGATCTGATTTGAAGCATACCTAAAAATACTCAGGGTTGCCATTTCATCCTTTTTTTTCTTTCTTCGAATATAGGATTTTTAAATGTTAACTAAAACTGTTTTGCAAAAAGCCTAACACTTAAAACACAGAGTTCTTCCATAAACATATTATGTATGTACACATGCCAACCCCATCTCCCCAAATCTGGCTTGCTGGATTTGGTAAAACGTTGACGGGCAGACCTATAAAAATTTGCCATCGTTACACATGATGTCAAACATTTTTAAAATCCCGCTTAAAATATGTGTAACTTTTATGTAACAATCTTTAAAAAGGTTCCTTAAAACCAAGATGGTTCTGTAAAGTTTGCCAACTGTTAAAAATGGACTAAGTAATTCCATAGATACCAGGTTTTGGGACTTAACTACAGTTTTACATAAAAGGATACATAATTATTTTTTAAGTGTGCACTGGATTTTAGTCACATGTCACACATTGGAAATGCACAGCCACTTCGGACCCGCAGACGAGCTGTTTGGTTTGCATGGTCCAACATATAAAGACTGGGAGATTTCACATAAAAATCCAGATTTTGACAGTCCTACAAGGAGCTGTGGGCTAGAGCACAATAGCAGCTGCCTCTTGCAGGAGGGCACATTTCTCTTTTCCACCACAGTCCCTCCCTTCCTTCCTCCTTGCATACACCGTACGCCTGGCCTCTTTAGGCATCTGAGTGTGAGATCACTAGCTAAAGCCTAACATTGTTCTTACGGAGGCTTTTACCTCATTCTTAACAAAAAGTACAACAGAAAAAAGGAAGATACCTGTAAGAGCCCATATTATTCAGTTTTGCACTTATAATTTTTTTAAAAATTAGCATTCATTATCCTTATAGCACAAAAATAAAACACTATCTGCATATTTTTAAATGCTTTGACAGAGCAGGAAGGCTTACCTTCAGATCAAGGCTGTTAAGGCTTACGACATCATCGTCTTTTGCTCTCCGCTTTCTTTTCTATATGAAAAAAAAGATTTCATTCTTATATAGAAGGAATGCATGTTACTTCATTAAACAAAGACCTCATAAAACCAGAAAAATCACTTTAAAAAAGTGAAGCTGTACTCATAAGAAAATTATTTTTGAAAAAAAAATTATTTTTGAGGGATGCTCATAAATTATCTCTAGCATACTGTTTAAATAGTCCCCCCAGCCTGAATCATCTCATGCTGCGAAGTTCCACCCTATTCAAAAACCTTATATAAAGTTTTTTCAGAACTCTTATGTAAGTCAAGGACTGACTACTTGTTATGAGAAAAAGTAAAATATGTTTTAAACATAAAGGCAACAATTTTTTTTAAAAACGAACACATTATTTATCCTATGGAGGGGGGAGGGTCTTCACTCAAAAAAAAATACCCTTTTCTCATGGCCCAAAGTAATTAAGACTTGTTGCCTGAAGCAGGATTTATCTGCTGGGAGACAACACACTTGTAGTTATCATTCATCATCCTCACTCAGCCCGGCTGGTGCCTATAGTGGCAAAACTGTGTACAATCTCATTTCTGTCCTTCATCCCTATTGAAGAAGAATCCTTAAGTAACACATCACCCACTCACACCTCAAAATAACTTTTCAGATTACCTGTGACACAGTCTAGCTCTTGTGAACTCTCAAAACTGACCAGCCAGGGTGCCCTTCCAGGACCTGACTCCACCCCAAGGAGAAACTGGTGGTAGTGGAATCAAAATGGAGCAGGACAGGGACAACAGAGAAAAGGAAAGATAGAGTTCAGATGGAAGTGGGGAAAATAGATGGAGCCTGGAAATCACAGAAGCAAGGCGCCATAAAAAGTAGAGAGGGAGCTTCTCTCTGTGAAGTTAGAAAAGTTATCTGAACCAAACCTCTTTGTAAAGTTCAGAAAAACTAAATTCACATTAAAATGAACAGAAAATTCTCCAAGTCAAATCTTACACGAAATAACTCTAAGAAAAATGGGAAAAGGGGAAGAATAACGTCCCTACAGGGAATGAAAGCACTTGAGAACGAAATACTCAAAGAAGAAGAGCAAAACTATGACATACTATTCCAAAGTTAGCTAAAAGACATTAAGAAAATGATAGAAGACCTGAAAGAACAATATAAGTCAGGATTGGAAAAAAACTAAAAATGAGTTGACAAAAAATCTTTATTGATCCTAAGGTCATATCCAGAAGATCTAGAAAAATATGAATAATATGATCCTAATTTTGAAAAACAAAGCAAAGATCCTGCATGTGTGTATCTTATTTGTAAGGCTGTGTGTGTGTGTGTGTGTGTAAATAATTATATGAGCAAAACACAGAAGGATAGGTATGGTATTGCTGACACGGGTTAGAGTGGAGGTTGGGGATGGAAGGATTGACAGGGGAGAAGAGAGGAAAGAAGGAGGAAACTGCCAAACAAAAAGAAGTGTACTGAGGGAAAAGCTCATTCATGATTGTACTTATGCATTTATATAAAATCATGTACATGTATTTGCATATGTATAAAGACATTTAACAGATTTTAAAACATTCTACTATATTTTCAAATATTTTAAAGTTTTGCTTTTCTGATTTACATATTCAATCCATCCAGAATTTATTTGTTTGTATATGGTATAAGATGGCATATCTAACTGTCCCCACTGCTAATACCATTGTTGCAGGCACCATTCCTTCTAATGTCTACAATGCAATAAGTTCTCATACATATGTCAGTTTCTGGGTTCTTGATCTTATGACGTTGGCCTATCTACCTAGACCTTCATCCACATTGTGGTTCCATAATTACTGTACCTGTGGAGTAAGCCTTAACAGCTAATCCATTTAAGTCATATGTTCCCTGACTTGTACAATACCTTTGCTGCTCTGGGCTTTCTACTTTTCTTCCTGAATTGTAGAATGAGATCTCTTACATTCTAATGGGATTTCTATCAGAACTGCACTGTACTGAATTTATAAATTAATAGGGGGAGTACTAACATTTTTATGTTATTGAGCCTTTCCTTACATGACTATCTTTCCATTTACTTTAGTGTCTATATTCTTTATTAATGCTTTCCAATTTTTCCCATAAAAATCTCACAGATCTTTTCATAGATTTATTCATAGTTTAAAAAATTTTTATTTCAATAAAAGCATCTTTACAAATTACATTTGTTTATTGCCATATATATACACATTTTACTGACTCCTTTTTATAAACTTTATAGCCAGTAATCTTGCTTGAACTCTTATTAATTCTAATAGCTGCTATTAATATTCTCTGGGATAGTCTATGTAGATAGTCATATTGTCCCTAAGTAATGAAATCCTACTGTCTCTTCCTTTTGAATTTGAATACCACTTGTTTTCCTGTCTTACTGTGTTGGCTAGAAGCACCAGTACAATGCTGGATAGACATGTTGACAGCAGGCTTTTTTTCAAAATTTTAAGGGAATGTTTCTAACATATTATCATTACAAAACATGTTGTTTGTGGCAGGTCTCAGGCTAAGAAAGTTCTATTCCCCCGTTTGCCAAGAATTTTATCATGACTGGGTGCTGATTTTATTTTTATCCATTCTCATTTTTCCTTCTATTTTCTTTGGTTCATTCTATTTTTCTTTCTCTAATTACTTGAGTTAGATGCTTACTTTTGTTCTTTTCTTTTCTTAAACTATGTATGTGAAAGTTTATAAATCTCCCTCTTAGTACTCCTTAATCACATTCCAAACATTTTAATACATGAACTGAGCTATTTCTTTTGTAATGAGAGAACGCTACAAAAGTGTTTTTCCCAAGTGGGATGTACCCATCCCAAAGGACATGCAAGATATTTTCCCTGGATGCAGGAGGAAAATGTTAGAACTTCTGGTTTTATGTATTTATTAACCCTTAAAAATAAGCTTTACTAATATTTAATACACAGATGAACTCATCATCACCCACATTATAAGGTTAGACAATGGTGATCTAATCAGTTCCCAGAAATTGACTGCACACTGTGAAAATGTCATGGCTATTTGAAATATAGACTTATATCCACTATCATGAACTTCACCGTAGGTTGAGTACTGTGCTTTGCATTATTAGTTAATAATGGTGGTACATACATAAAAATCCTAAATAAATATATCAGGTGTACGTGTTCAAAATATTTTTGCTGATAGGTCGCAAAATCAAGTTTGGAGACCCTTCTTTACTAAAGTTTTTCTGTTTGAGTTTAGGCTTGTCAACTACTAAGGGAAAAAAACAAGATGAAAAAAGTCTCAAGGAGAATAGAGAACTGTATTAAAATCAGGAGACTCTTGCTATGAATGCTTTACTGACCAATTAATATAAGTAACTTGTATAAGAGTACAGAAATCTCAAACAGAAGTCCCCAATAGAAATATAAATTAAATACAAAAGAACAGAGTGAGAATTAAATATGTATTGCTGAACCCATCAGCACACAATCAGGTAAAGCTTGGCAAACTAGAAACAGAATGATTTTTGCTATTTCCTCCAAATAAGAAAACATAAGAATCATGTTCTATTTGTACATACATTATTTATATGAGTATTATAAGGTAATGAGTTTTTAATTACAAAAAGAATCAACTGTCTGGTGTCATTTTGCACAGTTAGATGCCTCTGTAAAGTCTCATTCTGTAAAGTCTCATTCTAAAAATAATGAGACTAGGATTCTAGGATGATTAATAAGAAAATAATTCATTCAACATATATATCATCTGCAATCACTTTTATATTTTTCAGCCAAGGAAAAAGTTGTTAGAGTATGTACATAAAAACAACTTCATGTTTCATAATATATTCTCTTAATTTTAAAACTGGTAGGAATAAGAGAAAGGATTGCATAAGGTTAAAAATAAATCTGATACTTTTTAAAATATGTTTTATATTTAAAGTAAAAGTTGTTTTTAGCTTGTTAGCAGAAGAGAAAAGAATTAAATTAGGCTGCCAAAGAGGGTGACAGAAACACTGTACCTCAAGATATTCAGAGAAGTACAGACAACTGAGTTGTACACCAGACTGAAAGACAACCTAGGAATTAATTCTGTCAATGTCTTGACATAAAATACCCAGGTAGCTACTCACCAAAGTGAAGTCCCAATGGGGGCCAGGTGTTAAAAATGTGAAGGAGCTACCTCTCCGAAGGGAATATCTGTTAAGAGAAAATTCAAGCAATAAATAAACTGAGAGTAACTTTAGTAAAATAAAGCACTAGACAGATAAAAAGCTATCTTTTTCATAGGTTCAAAATTATTTAAAGTAGCCTTTTTAGTCATTCAATTGTAGAAATATAAATGAGGGTATGCAAAAAAAAAAACAATCAGGGTATAGGTTTTGGTCATTTTTAGAATCTTTACAAAAGTGAAAGGGGCTTTATAAAATGAGTGGACATATTAAAAATAATTCACCAAACCAAGCATGGTTATTTTAGGAATATATACATGGTTCAATAGTAAGAAATCTATTTATATAGTATATTATACTAATAGGTTAAATAAAAAGCAGTAAACGACGCAAAAATTACTTAGTGAAATTAAACATGCATACCTAATATTTTAAAAACAAGAATAAAAGTATGCTCAACATAATAAATAAAACCCAAATGCATTTAATGTTTAAATCTCTTCCATGTATTGATTTTTTTAAAAGAAGTTATGGTTTAATTAACCAAATAAAGAATTTTAAAAACTATATCTGAGACAAAAATCTCAAGTAAGATTAAAATTTGACTAGGATTTTGTTTGTTACTATTAAGTGACAGATTTTTCTTCTGTTTATCTTTCCATTCAAGAGAATCCTTTTAACAAAAACCTGTCTTCACCTTTTTAAAATATAAACCTCTATGTTTATAAAACATGCAGAAAAATCACAAAATACAGCTAGCACAAGAAATACGGTTTATAAACTATACTTACCATTAATCTCTTCGGGTGTAAATAAATATAAAATAAATAGGTTTTCCCCTTGTATAGAAATAAATGAGAGAAGCAAAGGCTATTATTTCAGCTTGCTAGAGGCAAGGGAGTCAGCCACCATCACTTGTGTTCAGGCAAACTCAAGGGCAGGCTAAAGAATGGGAAAGTTTCATAGTGGAAAAAAGGGAAGGTTTCAAGTGTGCCCTGATTGGAGGATGTTGGCATGGCAAGCTGAAGGTGAGCTAAGCAGGAGTGGGACCTCTTATGTGGCTGATCGGGGCGGGGGGGGGGGGGGGGGGTACGTATTTGGCTTGCTCTGATTGGTTCAAAGTTGGAAGCAAGGATAAAAATTAGGGAACCTGGCAGTTATTGATCAAGTCCTGGCCACTGTGGGTCGATTGTTAAAGTTATTGTTCAGCTTTCTGGATTGTAAGGTCGTTCTCCATTTGTATATTCACTCCATTTCTCACCCTTGATCCTCAGGGTCTTTGTTCACTCTAAGTTACAGAAATACCACAGATGGCTATTACACCTACAAGAATTTACAAGCTTAAATCAAATACAAGGTAGTTTTCTAAGCTAAATATAAAGCAGAAGTTTGCTTATATTCTGATAAAGAACACAAGGGAAGATGGCTACAAGGAGAAAGAGGATGTCAAAAGACTTCACAGAAGAATTAATATTTAAGCAATACTAAAGGTAAATCAAAGAGAAATAGCAATTAGCAAAGCATATGAGAGCCAGGAAGGCTTTTTGGGCAAAGGGAACAGTACAAGTTAAGGGGGAGTGAAATGAATTATATTCAGGAAACTGAAAGTAGTTCCTTATGTTTGGGTATCAAAAGAAATAAGAAAGGGCTAGATAAAAGGCCTTACATAACAACTCTTAAAGAGTATGGAATTGATCTTAAATATGTATGGTGGCAGCAATCAGCTATAGGATTCTAAGTAACAAGAAGGATGAACTGGAAGGCAGAGGGACTGGTTGGGAAGACCCGTCAGGAGGCAGCTCCCATATTGCTTACAATAGACAGTGAAGGGCTGAAGCAATAGCAACAAAGTTAGGAGAAGCACATTAGAAAGAGGGCTCAGTGACAAAACTGGCAGATTTTCCCCTTTTCCTCCCTATGCCAGCTCAGTTTCCACCAAGGTTCCTGGCATACTGAAATACGGTTCCATTAATAGTAATTAGAAATAGATGCAGAAAGATCTTAAGATATTTAAGCAAACATTTCCTAAATAATTATTTGTGAAAGATTAAAACACAGTAAGCCTTTTACTACTCTTAAAGCTCATATTTTTTTTCTCCCGAGGGCCTCTTTAGTGGAGAAAGATAACTTAAGGAACTGATTTATCTTGCCATTGCAGAAAAAGTAACAATGAAGAAAACAGTATGAGTTTTGAAAAAACACTGGAATAAGGTATTTTGGTTAAACCAACATGACATCTGAAATGCATCAGAATTTATACGTCTAAACAATACAAAGATACAATATTATAAACAATGCTAAAAGATTATAGGAGAAACAGGACCTTCATACCATATGTATCCATGGATCACACTTTTTAAAAACACTACTCTAGGTAAGTGCTATCATATACTACATGGTTAATAAGAGCAACAGTGGGGGCAGGATTGAGAAGCATCAATTATGATTTCTCATAAGATTATTTTTAATCCAGTGCAAATAGTCATTACAAAGTAGTAATCATAGTGGCATTTAAAATATTCAATAAATATGTCCTTAAGACAAGTTTTAAGGAGAACACAAAACCAAAGTTATTCATTTCTTTAGTCCCTAGAATCAACCAAACTGACCTCAGAATGAATTTGATGTTTGAAAGCTGGAAAGAAAAATAGCTCTTAGGAATTTCAAATAGGTCAACAAACTGGAAAAATATTTCCAATCAGATGGCAAGATTCTTTCCAGTACAAGCTGTAATCGGTTTTATAGTTATGCTATTTTTTCCCAATTCAATAACAAGTACCTATTTATTTTGAATACCCATGGAAAAAAGAATCCAATAAACAAACTGTGCCCAGGAATCATGTAAGACAGTGCCAACTTTTAAAAATCTTGGAAAGACATACAGTCATCTTTCACAGGGCTCAGACTCCAAATGTAATAGCTATTTTAAATCCTTGTGGGAAAAAAATTTTGGATTTCATAAAACGTTAAGATTGTTAAGTAGTCTTTCTAGACGATACTAAGAGTTCATTTAAAGAGGTTATTAAAGGCTGAAATAAGAAATGACAGTCCTTCATCTTTTCAATAATTTTTGTCCAATCCCCTTTTCTCATATATTCAAACAATCACAACATTTCAGGCATAAGATAAACTAATACATGTAGAAACTAGCTTGGTGTATTAAATTGTGTTTCCTCTTAACCCCGCTGTGATTATTCCTTAGCCTAACATCCATACTTCCTTTCCTATCATTTTGTGTGTTTTTAAACAATGTAAATTATTTTTACAATAAACTAATTTTAGTCTAAACAAAGCATAATTACAATGGTAAAGATAATGTTCAAAAAGAGAAAAATTCTGTTAATTCATTCTTAAGCCAAATCATGTTTTCAAAGATTATGATTTATGTCACTGCCCTCCTCTATCATGCAAATAATTAAGAGCTGAATTAGAATTATAAATAGCAGAAAGGTAGCTCAATGAACATTTTCATAAAATGTACTGGACAACATAGGATAATTCTTCCAGTTAAAAAGGAAGAAAATGTAAAGATACTGCCTTATAATAAGGTAGATATTTAGGGGTTTACAATGAAGAACAACCAAAATGAGTTAGCAAAGTAATGTTTTTAAAAAGCAAGTGAAAGGGGCACCTGGGTGGCTCAGTCAGTTAAGTGCCTTTGGCTCAGGTCACGATCCCAGGGTCCTGGGATGGAGCCCTGTGTTGGGCTCCCTGCTCAGCAGAGAGCCTGCTTCTCCCTCTTCCCACCCTCTCTCACCCCCCTTGTGCTCTCTTGCTATCTCTCTCTCAAATAAATGAAATCTTAAAAAAATAAAAAATAAAAAGCAAGCAAAATAGAAGGACTAAAGATAGGAATATAGCAGACTAGGTCACTGACATCAGCAAGAAGACTTGAGGCATAGGGCACCTAAAATATGACAAGGTATAATTGAAAACTGTGTGTGATGCCTCCAGATCTATAAGAATTAGTTCCTATGTGGTAAAACAAGAAAAGAATACAGTAGCCCTGAAATCTAGCTGCTAGGCTAAGGAAGCTGGTCCCACACACCAGCAATGCAACTCAAAGAAACATCTGGGCCTAATGACAAACTACTGTGCATAACTCACAAACAGCTAAAATTTAAAATTTTAATCTGTAAATGCCAAGGGAACCATGAATGTAGAAAGAATGATGTAAATTATTCTCTGTAGTGAACATTTGTTGATATTCAGGGTGCTGAACTACTCAGGTTCTCAGTTTCTTAGCAAATTAGGCAAAAAACAATGACAAATATTATTGAAACAATTCATTTATTTGGGTCAAACATCTGATGTAGTGGACTGTTTTGACTGCTTAGCATCTTTGCTATTAAGAAATTGTCTCTTCTCCCACTTTGTAAAGGTTCTGCAGGAGCCAAAACTCATGTACACTCTTATCCCTTACCCTATTAGGGTTTCTCAACTTTGTTATCTGTGAGTCCCAAATAATAGATACATCTTGGAACATCTCTAAGTCTAGAACACAGCTGAGCACCTAGAAGCCAGCACACACACATACACACAAAATGTGGAATATTCATTTCATATCATGGAATACTATTTAGCAATAAAAAGGAATGAAATATTCATGCAAGCCATAATATGGATGAACTGCAAGATTATACACTATATGATTGCATTTATATGAGATGTCCAGAAATATAAATTTATACAGATGGAAAGCAGGTTAAGTGGCTGCCTAGGCTTGGGGGTAGAAGTGGGGACTGACTGCATAAAAAATTGTAACATTTGTGGTGATGAAATGTTCTATCAGTGGATTGTGGTAATAGTTGCACAACTGTATAAATTTACTAATATTCACTGAATTGCACACTTAAAATAGGTAAATGTTATCATATGCACATTGCATCTCAATAAAACTGTTAAAAAGTAGTTATTTGATGTGGGAACAAACAGCCTTAGGAACTAATGTGGGTATCCTTTTATTTTTAGCAACTACATAAACAGTAATAATAATGACGATCTTGAGTTATCAAGAACTGGCTCAATTATTTGTTTACATGCCCTAATTTGGTTTAGAATACCTTTTGAAAAATAGCCTATCCAAAAAGTTACATCCCCTTAAAGGGAACAGGAATCCTTAGATTGAGTTTATACTACAGCTAGCCTGGCTTAAGACTGTGCCTTTAACCCTGGCTATCATTCTACAAATTCATCAGTTTTACTGGAAAAACAAAATTTATAGAGTTCACTACTGGTAGATCATAGGCATGGTATTGTCTTTTTTTTTTTTAATTTTTAAATTGTATTTACTTGAGAGAGAGAGCGCGCGTGGGTGCACGCACATGATAGTGGGGCGGGAGAGAAGAGGGACACGCAGGCTCCCCACTGAGCACAGAGACTGAGGGGGTGGTGGTGGTGGCGGCTTGATCTCAGGATCCTGAGATCATAACCTGAGCAGAAATCAAGGGTCGGTGGCTTAACTGACTGAGCCACCCAGATGCCCCATAGTATTACCTTTCTACCAATGGAGAGCATTATTTCAAATCTATTAAAAGGAGTAGGTTATAAAATCCTTAGAAGGATCATTATGGATTTATACTCCTTCTATACAAGTAATGTGTAATATTCAGTGGATTCTCCTAAGGCCCCAAAGGGCAGAAATATAATTATTTAAATGTTATTTACATCTAGTAATTGTAGTATTTGCATAGAAAAGCTCCTTAAATGTGGTTACATAAGTGACAGTAATTGTTTTGCTGGTTAATGCTACTAATACATCCCTTTATAGAGACATTTTGTGGAGGAAGCATGGCAAACAGAACATTAAATCAGGAGTTAGGAAATACAGGACAAACATTTTCCAGTATCTAGCTGTGAAATTTCAGAGCTTCACATTCTCATCTATAAAAGAAGTTGTGCTAAATTCTAAGGCCCTCTCGGTACTAAAATGGATGAGTCAAGGTTTCTTAGAGTTAATAACAGCAGCAAGAAATTTATGGAATGCCTGTTATGTTCCAGGCACTATTCTAAGCATTTAGATGTTTATATGAGTTCTACGCATTGACTCATAACCCTTAGAGCAACTATATAAGGCAGGTACGCACAAATGAGGTATAAATGAAGAGACTGGCAGCACGCACCAGTGAAACTGGTCAAGGCCTCAAAGTAGTCAGTGGCAGTATCAGGATTTATATCCAATCAGTCTGGTCTAGCACTATGCTGTGAGAAATTACACTACACCACCTCTACAAGAGCTGACAATAGAACTGCTAATATTCTTTGATAGACAGTAACTAAGTGATAGTTCTAGTGTTTCCTCAAAAAATACAAATAATGATACCTAATATTCATGGAGCATTTGCTATGTCTACATACTGTTCTAATGTTTTATATGAATTATGTCAAATAATTTTCATAACCTTATGAGATAGATACTGTGAAGTAAGATTTAGAGAGATTAAGTCTCAAGAGCCAGAGTTTGAAACCAGGAAGGCTAACTGTAAAGCCTAAACTCTTTAAATACTAATATTTTATTGGGTTGTGGGTCTCAGTCTAGAAGAATGTACATTACCAGAGAAAATAATTAGGTGAATCAAAGCTGGGGCCAGGACAGACTCAGCATCAGGGAAATGCAGCCGGGAAAGCAGGCCTTCTTCTGAGCTCTGAATCATATGGTAGGGCCCACCCAGGGCTGTCAGTAGACAAGACCCTTTCTTGCTATCCAGAACAAAAAGGGAGGGACGTAAGGGGAGAAAGGATTTGAGAGGCCGCCATAGAACCTACACAGAAGCTTACACTCTACTGGATTCTAGCTATTTCTACTCTTTCTTCCCCCAATTACCTCTCCCCTGCCATAGCCTATAGCAGTCACCATACATATGACATGTTCCCCCCAAAATCAATATTTAGCAGAAGCAAACCAGCTTCATAATCCTTCATTTAACTTGGTACAGACTTAAAACAGTAAGTCATCCTAGGATCTGTACATCCTAGCGGTTTCTATTGCCTACTTCATCCTTTGATCTAGCCCATTTCTTGCTTGGGAGGCCAGGATTAATTATTAGCAATGGGTGCGGGTGGAAATGAGCTCCAGACCTGTGGGTCAGGTTGACCAAAGGGTGGGCATGCATGTGTATGTATGCGTGCATGCGCGCGCACACACACACACCCCCTGTACTGACTAGTTTCACTTTAAACTCCTGACTACAAATTTCAGGTAGGTCTTCACTTTGGCCCAGCAATGCTGTTACATTTCCCTTGTCACTTCCTCTCCTTTCTCTCTTTACTCTTCCAATACTCCCTCCCCAACCCCACCTCACTTTCAGCTTATGACTTTGCAACTTATAATATTATATCCCCCACATTTACATTGTTCAATCTACCAACATACCCTAAACTTTTTCTTCTCTTTTTGTTATAATGTATAAGCTGTATTAACTAACACCAAACCTTCCATTTATACACTGGGTTATATCTTCTCTTCTCTACTCTTAAAAGAAGCCAGAGACAAAACACATTAACTTCAAAAAAATTAGATACGAAATGTAAATAGATAAAATCCAACAATTTAAAGATTAAAAATTGCTAGGGGAAGATTCTTTCTGAATAAGGGCACATAGTCAGTGTAATAAGGTCTTGAGGAAAAGTAACTGTGTGATCAGTGGATTTGTGAACTGAATTAGCTGTTCATTTTCAGAGAACAATATCTTTACTTGAGGGAACCATTAACAGACAAACTATCATTATTTGGACTTGGGTATTTTGCAGGCATTTACTCTACAATGAAGTATTGCTGCCAGTGATAAAAATTTGTGCTTTCAAATGAAAATTAGAATTTGAAAACTGTATCCATCACTGTGAGCATGACATCTCAACACTTAAAAGCTTTTCATGTGAGACTGGTAATTATATAAATGACTGTGATTTTTTGATAGCGTTTAACAGTATGTATCAACCTTTGAAAGATCTGCCTAACTCAGTATACTAATATTTTCTAAATGACAAATACATAATGTCACAAAATCATGGATAAGTAAAACAGAGCTACTCAAAAATTTTAAAAGACAGTGGATTTTAATGTAACAGAGAATGAAAAGTTCATTTATACATTTCAGATTCCAAACTGCAGCCAAACTTTAAGAAACTACGATTTGTCAAGTTCTGGTGTATTATCAAGGAAGAATATCCATAATTGTCTGAAAAGACCATTAAAGGGCTCATGCACTTTGAACTAAAAATCTGTGTCAGGGCAGATTTTCTTTATATACTCATAGACTTCATTCCCTATAGACTTCATCTTTATATACTGCAAGAAGCAGATATAAGAATCCTGCTCTCTTCTACTGAGTATTTACCCCAAAGATACAAAAGTAGGGATCCAAAAGGGTACGTGCACCCCGATGTTTATAACAGCAATGTCCACAATAGCCAAACTGTGGAAAGAGCCAAGATGTCCATCGACAGATGAATGGATAAAGAAGATGTGGTATATATATATACAATGGAATATTATGCAGTCATCAAAAGGAATGAGATCTTGCCATTTGCAATGACATGGATGGAACTGGAGGTATTATGCTGAGCGAAATAAGTCAAACAGAGAAAGACATGTATCATATGACCTCACTGATATGAGAAACTCTTAATCTCAGGAAACAAACTGAGGGTTGCTGGAGTGGGGGGT